>NC_140581.1:758603347-759203347 GCF_964204655.1 Triturus cristatus
ACATATAGTACTATCTGAACAAAGGTCCAGTGGGACTCCATTTCTAGTTACCCAACAGATGGCCTGATTACGATCTTGGTGGATGTGATACTTTGTCACAAACGTGACATATATCCCGTCAACTGTATTACAAGTTCCACAGGATATGATCGGCTTGAATTTCAGCGGACGCAAATTCTATCACGTTTGTGACGGAGTAACCCTGTCCGTCAAGATTGTAATCAGGCCCAGAGTTACTACAAGGTAATACCAATAAATCAACAACACATTTAGTCATGCATGTGACAGTCAGTTGATAGGTGCACACCAAACAAAACAAATATACGTGTCTCTTGGGTTCAAAAATGTATTTCTCTATATTCACATTCCAAAGTGCTGAATATACGGTGGTGAAAGTGCAGACAATGCAGTACTCCAGAATGTGTAAACATGAAAAAATCACACAAAACACTAGTTGCACCCACTGGTTACCAAATGTGTTGTTGATTTATTCTCATTACCCTGGAGTAACTCTTTTGGGTAATTAGGAACAGAGTCCCAGTGGATCTTTGTTCATATTTTACCATGCAATATAGGTGTCTAATCACTTTATAATGGTATTTGCATGATCTAATTAAGTAATCTTTCTCGTATTAGTGAATTTATCCCTTCTGGTTATGGGGTCGTCATAGAAGAAACTCATCAGGTTGTTTAACCACATCAATACCTGCAGTGTGGAAGCCAATAAGGTGTGTGTTCTGACATCATTATAAGTTCCCATGCAGAAAAGCCCATTGTTAGTGTCTGTGTTTCTTGTCATGATTGGCAGACTGAAATTTGGTGTGTGTGTTTTGGGGCAGGGTATATAAATATTCCCAACACCGATGTGAGAAAGTGGTTCGGATGCAGGAATGGCTACTCGGTTTGAGCGGAGGAGTGTCGCTCACTGACTAAAATAGCCAAAAATGCCCCAGAGATGAAAACAAAAATGGTAATAAAGTTAATTGATTACCCTTTTATTTTTCATCCTACCCATCCCGAACTGAGTGTCAGGACGAGGCGGGGCTTGCTGTGTGGTAGCCGCAGGGAGGAGGGAGGGCTGCCTGGGCACTTTTCAAAGTGGGTATGTCCCTTTGGTAGGCCATCTTGCGATGGCCAGCCCGACTTGTGCACTATTAAAGCTCTAACCCAGCTGTCTTAAGACAGCTGGGTTTGAACAAGTACAGGGCTCCAGTGTCCTCGATAGCGGTGAGAGAGGCCGCCCCCTCCAATCCTGGCACTGCTCTCATGCAGCATGAGAGCAGCACCACGATTGGTTAGGGGAGTTGTTGAGGGTCTCACGCTGGAGGAGAAGATGAGAAGATAAAGACCGGAGCGTGGAGGACGTTTGTGCAGGTAAGTGTTTATTTCTTTATTTCTTTTTTTCGTTATTTAATATGTCCCCCATCCATCACCCATTTGCCAGACACACCACTCTCTAGCGGTGCCAGCTGTGACTGTTGGGATGTGCAATGGTTTCATATACATACTTACAAAGCCCAGATAGGCTGGATTACGATGTGCAATACAGATTGAATTCAGTAGAAATATATTGTTAACACGAAGAATAATCAAGTAGCATTCTGGAAATATAGCCTGGCCATTAATTTCTCAACTGGAACCTAGTCTGTGATAAATTGTTCTTTCTTTTTGACATTGAAATCGTCATGAATGTTGATTTATCTTGAGCTTGAAGTTTGTTGAATACTTTACTCAGTATGTCTAATATTTTGCTATCACCAGCACCTTCTTATAATTAAGGACCTGGTTATGAGTTAGGCAGAGCAAAGTTACCACACACTGGTGTAACAAAACTTGAGGGGGCCTCCCTGCAAGGCACGTGGAGGGGCCCCCTCCGGGCTCAATCAGGAGCTCTGCAGCCAGGAGTGCTGTGCTGAGGGGCCCCCTGGAGCTTGGGGCCCCCCCCGCACCATGGGGGCTGCGGGGGCCTCTGTTACGCCCCTGTTACCACATGGTTTCATGCAATGATTCGGCTCCACCTGTTTACAAGTCTCTCTGCATGAGAATGAATTTCATGTGGAAATAATCAGGGGCATAGATTCAGGGGTAGATTTTGAGTAGGCCTGGGCTAAATTTCCGTTCCGCTCCCGGAAATTGCGATAATTTTACATTTTCGCATTCCGCGGAGAGCGCGAAAATGTCAAAATTTCCGCATTCCGCAGCTTAGCGATAATTTGTTTCTTGCTCGCGCTGTAAAATAATACATTCTCGCGCGCGCGAGGTCGCTTTACCTGAATCCCCGCGTTCGCCCACAAGTTTTCCCGATCCGGTCGCGTTCTCCACAAGATGTTGGATTGTTGGTAGCCATTTGCGCTGTCTCGCGACAGTTCGCGCCCGCAGTAATGTCATTGGTCGCGCGATCACGTCTTTCTTCTCGCGATCATGCACCGCGAGAAGAGTGAAAACAAGATGGCCGCGCCCGCAAGCAACCGCATGGGTAAGTTGGCGAGCCGCGACCGTGCAGGAAATACCGCGAACGGGCGGGAAAAAAACTTCCGCATCTTCGCGATATTTCCGCGTGTTTGCGGAGATTTGTAACATTTTCGCGATAATTTGCGAAAGTCACTTTTGCAAATTCCGCCCACCCCTAATTTTGAGGTGTGATTCCCCCCAAATAAATACTTTAATGGCTTGGTGGTTGGGTCTCGAAGCCCTCAGTCGGGTCTGCAATGTCTGTCTCAATTTTTCTTTTCATCATTAACTCACTAAGAGTATTTAATGTGTGTTTTTTTTTATCAGGAACTTAAATCTATGTAGGCCTACATTAACAAAGATTTTGCATCTAGGTTGTGTCACTTTTTTGATGCAGCCTGACACAAAATCCTTTGTGGTATTTACAATGCCAGGCAAATGTCTATTTATGTGGATTTGTAAGAATAAATAATACAACGTAGCACATTGCATTGCCTTGCATTATTTTACGTCGGGTAGGTGTTCTATGGGTGGTACAGGGTATTCCCAAGCATCCATCCATGGATTTTGATGCAAACCCAAATTTACAAACAGTGGTAGAAATTGGTTTGCGGCAAAATGGTGCACCTGCCTGAGGCTGGGATAAAGAGGTTACTTTATTTCTCCTTGTTATTTTGTCTTTGAATTTGTGCTGCAGCAGCACACATGCAAAGAGGAATAAAGCCGCCAAAGGTAGTTTTTGTACAGGATAAAACGATACAAAACGATCCTGATCATAAAACAGAAGCCCTTGTGCTATGACGCAAATGTGCCTGAGTTGGTGGTAGGCAGCCTAAAGTGCTCCAGCGCATGGAGAGAGCAGAACTGCTCCATTTCTTTGAAGAGATGCCACAGTTCTGCTCTCTTTAGATGGTGCAACTTTGTAAATATGCACCTTAGTGACCAGTTAACTGAAAAAGAAGCAAATCTGCACTAATAGAGGCACTCTTTGAATGGATGCAAATGTACTACTTTTTAGAATTCAAAAACATTGGCAATAGTAGGCTCAGAAGGTTACAGCAGTCTCAGGTGTACAGACATACTACTGGCAGTCAAACAGCCAAAAAATGCTTACAAATAGTATAACCACTGGCAATCTATCGGGTTACAATTCTAAATTATCGTGTATTGTCCAATCTGCCACTCTAGACAGATGTCCTGATATAGGATTTAGCAGAAAGACTCAAAGCTGACAGGGTGGCAGATGACTTTACTGCCTTTGCTCCACCTGTCAAATGTATAGATGTCCACCACCCTTGCAGACATCTGTATACATTGTCAGGAACCGCTTTTATGGTGGTTCCTGTTAATGTAGAAAAAGTTTAACGGATGGCCAGGTCAAACATTATGGCTGGCCATCAAATTTTTCCATATTTTTATATTTTATTTTCCAAAACAAACTCCCAAAGCGACAGATTGTTTTGAAAAAAACAATCTAACAGCCTCTACACCAGTTTTCTCCCATGGTGTGAAGGTAATTTTTATTTTATTTTACTATCCTTTACTGCCAGGATACATCTGGCGGTGACGGGCAATAAAAATAACGAAGAGACAACTGATTGTCCACTCTAAACAGGGTAGATGGTGAGACGGCTTACTTCCAATGGCACCTATTCCATCGGGTTGTCAAATGATGTTTTACACTTACAGAGTACATTTTTATTCGGCCTAAAGCTTGTGGTATGCCAGACTCAAAATCGCGTGGGCAGACCTTGAATCTGTTGGACAGGGTACTCTGACACCGTTGCAACAGAGTAACTCTCTGCCAAACGCTAAATCATCCCAAGAGGCCGACCTAATGCAAATCAGTATTGACCCTGCTCCTGATGGGAACAGTCCATCCCCAACCCTGGTTCACCCTGTGGCCCACTGCTCTTTTAGTGTGGAAATTTGAGATTCACAACTGCCAAATCTCACTGACTAAACTATGACCCTGAATAGCAGGCCCTGATTACACTTGGGTTAGATAATTCAAACCACACTTCAACATATGTTTGTGCAGAGAGTGGAATTATATATTTTATAAAATTTCCATACACGTGTACAACACCAGTAAATTTCATGGCCCTACAATTTTTCTCATGGGAAAATGACAGGTATATGCCAGTACATACAGACTTTGGTACCAAAAATCAGCAAATTAGGCCCCGTCAAGATTTTACGTGATGCGATAATTAGCTCATCTCTCTCTGGGGCAATCATAACATTGGCCTATGTCTTTTAAAATGATCATTATTAAAATAAGTACTTTCAATTTTTCCTACTGGAATGAACTAACATTGTCAGAAATCCTCTGTTATGCTG
This sequence comes from Triturus cristatus, assembly GCF_964204655.1. Classification (NCBI taxonomy): domain Eukaryota; kingdom Metazoa; phylum Chordata; class Amphibia; order Caudata; family Salamandridae; genus Triturus; species Triturus cristatus. The sequence continues at coordinate 758,608,142 of NC_140581.1, forward strand.
TCTTTGGGCGTTCTTACAACCAGGAAAAACTAGGAAATACCCAAACAGAAAGTTAAAGAACTTCATAAATCATGATTAAAACCAGTGCTTAATTTGAGGCAATGTTTTCCGGTGCTCAGCGCCAGCACTTAACCATCAACACAGGCGCTTTTCATGAGAACCCGTTAAGGAAATGTGTTGATTTAGTGATTTGCCCAGAAAGACTCGAACCTGGCCCCCTAGCTCTGAAGTCTGCTGCTCTGGAAATTATGCCACATCCTGTCCCTACAGTTAGCAGTTAGTTCTATTTTAGGCAGCACTTGCAGGACAAATGGAGTGGTGCAAGTTGTTTCCTTAGGAGAGCCTCAGCACTTATGTTTTTTACAAATTAACAACTGATTAACCTCTTCCATGCTCATGACGTCTCCCGGCCGTCATGAGTCACAATGGGCGTGTGCGGACGACGGCCGAGAGACGTTATGACCACGCCCACGAATGGAATGTCCAGCACTGCGGCAGCGCTGCGGCGGAATTTGCGCCGCAGCGAAGAGTCCCTACAGTTCGTAGTTAGTTCGATTTTAGGCAGCACTAGCAGGACAAATGGAGTGGTGCAAGTTGTTTCCTTAGGAGAGCCTCAGCACTTGTGTTTTTTACAAATTAACAACCGATTAAAACATTGCTTCTAATTTAGAAGCCTAAGGCTTATTCTTAACCTTGCTAATGGACAGTTTTTTACATTCAACTTCTCCCTGAATCCTTTCCTCCACACCTTCTGGCTCATCAGAGGGCCCCGTATTTTCAGGCGGTGTTTCCATCTCTCAAGTTATCCATTTCGGGGGTTTTGAGTGGAGTCCGTGGGATTATGAGCTGTATTTACCACACCTGTTCCTAGTGGGAATATCTTATTTGCCCAGAGAGTTTAGCAAGAGTTTCCAACCAACCACTCTGAGCAGTTGAATTCTCCAGTTTAAAGACAGGACCGCAGATTTTGTATCTCCGATGGAGTAAGTAACTCCTACAGTTATCAGAATTACAAGGGGGATCATAATTGAGCTGTTTCCAAATTAAATGTTTACAAATCAAATATCCTGCTCTGCCATCCATTTTGGTACCCGTCTTGAAAATAAGAAGGAAGGAGTATTAAACCTGCCAAGTCATAATATTGACATTCATTGATTTTGCCAAGGAATTAATTTACTCCTCAAATTTCAGGCATTTTGTATTTAAGCTTCTAAATAAATTACATGATTTCCACATGTTGACCATGGAATTTTACAACTTTGATTGGAGATCTAATTTTCAGTGAATTTGAGGAATATGGCAAGCTATTACATTTCAGTACACTTATTTTTATCAGATTCTAAAAGATTATAAAACTACCTTCAGTTTTACAAAAGTCATGTTAGAGCACTACAATAATGTAAACTGATGACTTAAATAGATGGTAAACAAACGTACTTTGTGTAGAAAGAGAATTATCTAGAACGGTGTTCCATTTATAAGCATCTAATACTGCCTTCAGCAAAACCTAATATCAACCTCTTTTGTTAATCCGTATCTCTCAAGATTGTCTAGTTAACATTGTTCTGAACAGTAACCAGAGACATGAAAATGTACATCAAAGTATATGTGTTCTCTTACTCCCAGAGTCAGCAACATAAGTTTCATTTCCTGTGGTAACAAAACCAAGAGTAAAATATCTAGTTCAAAGACATTCACAATTCTTTTACAGTGAATTCCACCCAGACGTTGGCTGCTGTGTTTTTATTCTCCATTTTGAACATTGTGAGGTTTAATGCTATCAAATATCATGCATGGCGACCTTTGCAGACAACCCTTCAAGCGGACTACAGACTCATGAAGTCATGCACATAAATTGACTTAAATTTAAGTCTAAATCTGGGTGAATCTACCTTTGTACACGATACAATCCAAACACGTTTTTGTTAAAATTTCCAGATAATTTTATTGGCGACCATCAGAGCTCATAAGAGACGTTATTTATACCCTCAAGATGAATTTTTCAGATGTTGATCAATTGTGAAGTTATTCTTTCAAAAACATCTGCCCAAACCACTGTAGGCGTTCACAAGACCAAATCATGTGAACGTTAGATACTTGATCTTTCTTGCAGGCTCAGCTCTTTCCATTCTTGAGATCCTCCTACCATACTGTTCCTAATTAACTAATGGTGCATAGCTTATGAGAGGCAGATGTATGTGTCAAGACCCACATCCATCTTGCATGTCCATATTACAATAGATCAATCTGCTTGAAGAGGGGATAAACACTCAAACAGAGTGTTTAATTTTAGTTTGGGAGCTACTGAAAAATGAAGCTACCATAGCGTTTCCTCAGGTCAATAGCCCTAGAAAAAACACCCTCCGAATATTATTTGGTTCCATACCAAAACATTAAAAAATAGTAAACAACCAGCTGCAGTCACTTGACAGTGGACTGGAAGTGGAAGGAGGAAAGTAAACAGTGGCACAAATCTCATTATGTATCTACATTCTATGCCACCATGCAATATAGTTACACCTAACACAAGGACTGACCATTGTAACCCACCTGGACCGGGATACATATAGTACTATCTGAACAAAGGTCCAGTGGGACTCCATTTCTAGTTACCCAACAGATGGCCTGATTACGATCTTGGTGGATGTGATACTTTGTCACAAACGTGACATATATCCCGTCAACTGTATTACAAGTTCCACAGGATATGATCGGCTTGAATTTCAGCGGACGCAAATTCTGTCACGTTTGTGACGGAGTAAACCTGTCCGTCAAGATTGTGATCAGGCCCAGAGTTACTACAAGGTAATACCAATAAATCAACAACACATTTAGTCATGCATGTGACAGTCAGTTGATGGGTGCACACCAAACAAAACAAATATACGTGTCTCTTGGGTTCAAAAATGTATTTCTCTATATTCACATTCCAAAGTGCAGAATATACGGTGGTGAAAGTGCAGACAATACAGTACTCCAGAATGTGTAAACATGAAAAAATCACACAAAACACTAGTTGCACCCACTGGTTACCAAATGTGTTGTTGATTTATTCTCATTACCCTGGAGTAACTCTTTTGGGTAATTAGAAACAGAGTCCCACTGGATCTTTGTTCATATTTTACCATGCAATATAGGTGTCTAATCACTTTATAATGGTATTTGCATGATCTAATTAAGTAATCTTTCTCGTATTAGTGAATGCATCCCTTCTGGCTATGGGGTCGTCATAGAAGAAACTCATACATCTGTCAGGTTGTTTAACCACATCAATACCTGCAGTGTGGAAGCCAGTAAGGTGTGTGTTCTGCCCATGCAGAAAAGCCCATTGTTAGTGTCTGTGTTTCTTGTCATTATTGGCAGACTGAAATTTGGTGTTTGTGTTTTGGGGCAGGGTATATACATACTCCCAACACCGATGTGAGAAAGTGGTTCGGATGCAGGAATGGCTACTCAGTTTGAGCGGAGGAGTGTCGCCCACTGACCAAAATAGCCAAAAATGCCCCAGAGATGAAAACAAAAATGGTAATAAAGTTAATTGATTACCCTTTTATTTTTCATCCTACCCATCCCGAACTGAGTGTCAGGACGAGGCGGGGCTTGCTGTGTGGTAGTCGCAGGGAGGAGGGAGGGCTGCCTGGGCACTTTTCAAAGTGGGCATGTCCCTTTGGTAGGCCATCTTGCGATGGCCAGCCCGACTTGTGCACTATTAATGCTCTAACTCTGCTGTCTTAAGACAGCTGGGTTAGAACAAGTGCAGGGCTCCAGTGTCCTCGATAGCGGTGAGAGAGGCTTCCCCCTCCAATCCTGGCACTGCTCTCATGCAGCATGAGAGCAGGACCGCGATTGTTTAGGGGAGTTGTTGAGGGTCTCACGCTGGAGGAGAAGATGAGAAGATAAAGACCGGAGCGTGGAGGCCGTTCGTGCAGATAAGTGTTTATTTCTTTCTTTCTTTTTTTCTTTATTTAATATGTCCCCCATCCATCACCCATTTGCCAGCCACACCACTCTCTAGTGGTGCCAGCTGTGACTGTTGGGATGTGCAATGGTTTCATATACATACTTACAAAGCCCAGATAGGCTGGATTAAAATGTGCAATACAGATTGAATTCAGTAGAAATATATTGTTAACACGAAGAATAATCAAGTAGCATTCTGGACATATAGTCTAGCCATTAATTACTCAACTGGAACCTAGTCTGTGATAAATTGTTCTTTCTTTTTGACATTGAAATCGTCATGAATGTTGATTTATCTTGAGCTTGAAGTTTGTTGAATACTTTACTCAGTATGTCTAATATTTTGCCATCACCAGCACCTTCTTATAATTAAGGACCTGGTTATGAGTTAGGCAGAGCAAAGTTACCACACACTGGTGTAACAAAACTTGAGGGGGCCTCCCTGCAAGGCATGTGGAGGGGCCCCCTCCGGGCTCAATCAGGAGCTCTGCAGCCAGGAGTGCTGTGCTAAGGGGCCCCCTGGAGCTTGGGGGCCCCCCGCACCATGGGGGCTGCGGGAGCCTCTGTTACACCCCTGTTACCACATGGTTTCATGCAATTATTTGGCTCCACCTGTTTACAAGTCTCTCTGCATGAGAATGAATTTCATGTGGAAATAATCAGGGGCATAGATTCAGGGGTAGATTTTGAGGTGTGATTCCCCCCAAATAAATACTTTAATGGCTTGGTGGTTGGGTCTCGAAGCCCTCAGTCGGGTCTGCAATGTCTGTCTCACTTATTCTTTTCATCATTAACTCACTAAGGGCCATATGTAGGAAGCCTAATACCGGTCGGTAGCGGCCGCTTTTCGGTAAATATCCCGTTACCAACCGGTATTTAGGCTTTTGGTATGTAGGGGGCACATTTCAGGATTCGGTAATTTACCGAATCGGTAAAATTACCGAATCGGTAATTTTACCGATTCGGTAAATACCGAATCCTGAAATGAGATGTAGGGGGAGTGTGTCGTTGGTGTGGGGATTCGTTATTTACCACCAACTTAAAGTTGATGGTAAATGACGAATAGGTGTAAAAAAGCATTTTTGTGCACTTTGAAGTGTGCAATGTGGAAGACATACATGCCCTTAGGGCATGTATGTGCGCCACATGTGCACACATGGACGAATCAGGGGTGCAACAGGGTGTCAATGTGACACCCTGCCACCCATGATGATGCCTCCCCCATTACCGATTCGGTAATGGCAACTGGCTTCCCATTCATTCCTATGGGCCTCCAGGCCCATAGGAATGAATGGGAAGCCAGTTGCCATTACCGAATCGGTAAATACCGATTCTAAAATACCGACACTTACCGATTCGGTAATATTTTACCTACATTACATTTACCGATTCATAAATACCGAATCGGTAAAATTCGGTATTTAAGAATCGGTAAATGTAATTTACCTACATATGGCCCTAAGAGTATTTAATGTGTGTTTTTTTTTTATCAGGAACTTAAATCTATGTAGGCCTACATTAACAAAGATTTTGCATCTAGGTTGTGTCACTTTTTTGTTGCAGCCTGACACAAAATCCTTTGTGGTATTTACAATGCCAGGCAAATGTCTATTTATGTGGATATGTAAGAATAAATAATACAACGTAGCACATTGCATTGCCTTGCATCATTTTACGTCAGGTAGGTGTTCTATGGGTGGTACAGGGTATTCCCAAGCATCCATCCATGGATTTTGATGCAAACCCAAATTTACAAACAGTGGTAGAAATTGGTTTGCGGCAAAATGGTGCACCTGCCTGAGGCTGGGATAAAGAGGTTACTTTATTTCTCCTCGTTATTTTGTCTTTGCATTTGTGCTGCAGCAGCATACATACAAAGAGGAATAAAGCCGCCAAAGGTAGTTTTTGTACAGGATAAAACAATATAAAACGATCCTGATCGTAAAGCAGAAGCCCTTGTGCTATGACGCAAATGTGCCTGAGTTGGTGGTAGGCAGCCTAAAGGGCTCCAGCGCATGGCGAGAGCAGAACTGCTCCATTTCTTTGAAGAGATGCCACAGTTCTGCTCTCTTTAGATGGTGCAACTTTGTAAATGTGCACCTTAGTGACCAGTTAACTGAAAAAGAAGCAAATCTGCACTAATAGAGGCACTCTTTGAATGGATGCAAATGTACTACTTTTTAGAATTCAAAAACATTGGCAATAGTAGGCTCAGAAGGTTACAGCAGTCTCAGGTGTACAGACATACTACTGGCAGTCAAACAGCCAAAAAATGCTTACAAATAGTATAACCACTGGCAATCTATCGGGTTACAATTCTAAATTATCGTGTATTGTCCAATCTGCCACTCTAGACAGATGTCCTGATATAGGATTTAGCAGAAAGACTCAAAGCTGACAGGGTGGCAGATGACTTTACTGCCTTTGCTCCACCTGTCAAATGTATAGATGTCCACCACCCTTGCAGACATCTGTATACATTGTCAGGAACCGCTTTTATGGTGGTTCCTGTTAATGTAGAAAAAGTTTAACGGATGGCCAGGTCAAACATTATGGCTGGCCATCAAATTTTTCCATATTTTTATATTTTATTTTCTAAAACAAACTCCCAAAGCGACAGATTGTTTTGAAAAAAACAATCTAACAGCCTGTACACCAGTTTTCTCCCGTGGTGTGAAGGTAATTTTTTTTTCATTTTACTATCCCTTACTGCCAGGATACATCTGGCGGTGACGGGCAATAAAAATAACGAAGAGACAACTGATTGTCCACTCTAAACAGGGTAGATGGTGAGATGGCTTACTTCCAATGGCACCTATTTCATCGGGTTGTCAAATGATGTTTTACACTTACAGAGTAGATTTTTATTCGGCCTAAAGCTTGTGGTATGCCAGACTCAAAATTGCGTGGGCAGACCTTGAATCTGTTGGACAGGGTACTCTGACACCGTTGCAACAGAGTAACTCTCTGCCAAACGCTAAATCATCCTAAGAGGCCGACCTAATGCAAATCAGTATTGACCCTGCTCCTGATGGGAACAGTCCATCCCCAACCCTGGTTCACCCTGTGGCCCACTGCTCTTTTAGTGTGGAAATTTGAGATTCACAACTGCCAAATCTCACTGACTAAACTATGACCCTGAATAACAGGCCCTGATTACACTTGGGTTAGATAATTCAAACCACACTTCAACATCTGTTTGTGCAGAGAGTGGAATTATATATTTTATAAAATTTCCATACACGTGTACAACACCAGTAAATTTCATGGCCCTACAATTTTTCTCATGGGAAAATGACAGGTATATGCCAGTACATACAAACTTTGGTACCAAAAATCAGCAAATTAGGCCCCGTCAAGATATTACGTGATGCGATAATTAGCTCATCTCTCTCTGGGGCAATCATAACATTGGCCTATGTCTTTTAAAATGATCATAATTAAAATAAGTACTTTAAATTTTTCCTACTGGAATGAACTAACATTGTCAGAAATCCTCTGTTATGCTGTCTTTGGGCGTTCTTACAACTAGGAAAAACTAGGAAATACCCAAACAGAAAGTTAAAGAACTTCATAAATCATGATTAAAACCACTGCTTAATTTGAGGCAATGTTTTCCGGTGCTCAGCGCCAGCACTTAACCATCAACACAGGCCCTTTTCATGAGAACCCGTTAAGGAAATGTGGTGATTTAGTGATTTGCCCAGAAAGACTCGAACCTGGCCCCCTAGCTCTGAAGTCTGCTGCTCTGGAAATTATGCCACATTCTGTCCCTACAGTTAGTAGTTGGTTCTATTTTAGGCAGCACTAGCAGGACAAATGGAGTGGTGCAAGTTGTTTCCTTAGGAGAGCCTCAGCACTTATGTTTTTTACAAATTAACAACTGATCAAAACATTGCTTCTAATTTAGAAGCCTAAGGCTTATTCTTAACCTTGCTAATCGACAGTTTTTTACATTCAACTTCTCCCTGGATCCTTCCCTCCACACCTTCTGGCTCGTCAGAGGGCCCCGTATTTTCAGGTGGTGTTTCCATCTCTCAAGTTATCGATTTCGGGGGTTTTGAGTGAAGTCCGTGGGATTATGAGCTTACCACACCTGTTCCTAGTGGGAATATCTTATTTGCCCAGAGAGTTTAGCAAGAGTTTCCAACCAACCACTCTGAGCAGTTGAATTCTCCAGTTTAAAGACAGGACCGCAGATTTTGTATCTCCGATGGGGTAAGTAACTCCTACAGTTATCAGAATTACAAGGGGGATCATAATTGAGCTGTTTCCAAATTAAATGTTTACAAATCAAATGTCCTGCTCTGCCATCCATGTTGGTACCCGTCTTGAAAATAAGAAGGAAGGAGTATTAAACCTGCCAAGTCATAATATACATTCATTTATTTTGCCAAGGAATTAATTTACTCCTCAAATTTCAGGCATTTTGTATTTAAGCTTCTAAATAAATTACATGATCTCCACATGTTGATCATGGAATTTTACAACTTTGACTGGAGATCTAATTTTCAGTGAGTTTGAGGAATATGGCAAGCTATTACATTTCAGTACACTTATTTTTATCAGATTCTAGAAGATTATAAAACTACCTTCAGTTTTACAAAAGTCATGTTAGAGCACTTCAATAATGTAAACTGATGACTTAAATAGATGGTAAACAAACGTACTTTGTGTAGAAAGAGAATTATCTAGAACGGTGTTCCATTTATAAGCATCTAATACTGCCTTCAGTACATCAAACGCGTTGTCAAATAGCTCCCTTTCCAAAACAAATATTTTGCTCTAGTGTTTGTTTTTCAGAGCAGAACAGACTGTGCAGATATTGGCTGAAGGTAGACGAGCCTCTCTGAGAAGACAGTTCTAGTCAGGGGTCAGAGACAACACAAACAGAGAAAAGAACAAAGTTTGGCAGCCTGTCCTGTGTTCATAGTCTTGTGGCGCAACACCTGCATGAATGTCCTCTAATAAAATATTCTGAAACTGGAGGACACTATAGTAACCGCTGGCTGGAGCACTATTCCAATGCCCATGCAAACTTTCATGCCTCTGCTGTGTCACGTTGTCGTGATCAAATTATCAACCAGCATATACCATGACTTTGATGTCGATTCTGAAATACTGTCCACGTAAGTAAACTTGCTTGCAATAAGAAGTCAGAATATAAGTGTAGGTCGAAATTTCGACCATGATAATGGGGCACCACACCTCTTTACTGGGCGAACTGAAACGAGTACTTATTGGAGGCAGGCTAACTCTTAAATGACTCTTCTGTGGAAAAACAAAACTCTTTCTCAGAGATATTGAGGGGTGGGGCAAGGGGAGAGTCATACCTTTAGATTTTCAAACAATCACACTGGCATATCCAGTTAAAATACATCAATATGACAAGAAGGGCATGAGCGGGACTTACGGGGCAGTCAAGAGGGAGAGGAGCGTGGACTGTTAGGGGTACTGAAAGACAGGAAACACAATATCTTGTAAAACAACCAGGATTCTCAGAGACCTTGAGAGAGAGAGAGAGAGAGAGAGAGAGAGAGAGAGAGAGCTCACAATATGTGACTGAAAGCACCTGTACCAAACTATTCCCCTCAGAATTAATTTATTAGGAGAGTGTAACACCTCAAACCCACCCCCTCACCCCTCCCACCCCCCCGAAGCTACACCCCTATCCAATTCAAAACTTTTGCAATTCAGAACAAATATACCCACATTCTCTAAGGCAGAATTCACATGCAAATGCAAGGTAACAGCAACCAACCACTCACTAGTGTAAGTGATGTATGTGTCTGCTACTAAAACATTGTCTGGGTGAAACACTAAAGAAAAGCTGTACTGATTTCTTCATGTTAGCCATCAAACTGCAACTTGTCCGCGACCATTTTTTAAATTCGGCACACCATAACCAACAACGTCACAGTGTATGAACTTATGAAAAACATATCAACAAAGCACATGCACCAAGAAAGATAATATGACTACAGCAATAAGAAAACATCATACTGTTTGGTTTAACACCAATAAACTTTGTGAGAAAAGGTTAACAATTACTAAACAATGCATTATAATGAAGGACGCAACCAATAGGGATGAAATCTAAGATGCAATAGTGAAGCTATTTACAATGAGCTTCAGCTATAAACATCACTACCGCTGGCAGAGCCTGAGGCACTTTGAGATAGCCGCTACTCTCGTTCACTCCAGGTTGGCTCACTTATCCGGAGATGAAGCCTATTGTTGAAGTGAAAAGTGTTCTCAGGTGTTTATTGCTGGATGAGGCGTTCCACTGAATCCTACCCTCTAACTCTGGTCCCACACCCAGTTTGATTGATATGGAGGCAGCTTCTCCTCTGGTATGCCGCACCTGCGGCAAGATGGTGGTGACCTGAGTTAGATGCAACAACACCCAGAGTGGATCAAAAGGCCTGAAAGAGGGCATTACTGACCTGCTGGAGGTGCTGGCATCTGGTGGACAGGAAGGGCTTGGTGACCTGCATGACTGTGAAAGGTAAAGGACACGGGAGACACCTACCAAAGGGAGAGCTTCTTATTCTTTTGTGAATTGTGCAGCGTTGATCTTCAGGCCATAGTTCTTGGTTTCTGTTGTGCTTACTCTGCAGGATACTGAGATACAAGCACTCTGTTATAATGAGGGTTTTCATCTGGAGTGGTATATGGAATAGAATGTTGTAGATGTAATGGGTGATGTACAGCGGCCTAGGGTCGTGAGATCAATGGGTTCTGTGGTGGTTAGGATGGTCATTGGAAAGGTGTCTGTTGTGGCAGGACAGGTTGTTAATCTGTCATTAAACGTAAGAAAAGATTCCCTCTCGGTGCTCAAAATTGTGTTGCCTAACTGTTGGGACCTGGAATGTTGGGTGTGGGACTCGAGGGAAGTTCCCTGCGTGGAACATGGAATGTTGAGGGAAAGGCAGTTGCTGCCAGGAGCTGGAGGTCATCAGATGGATTAAAGATCACGGGGACTCACGTGGGTGTTGTGCTTCCTCTCAGTGGCGATGAGTTGTCCATTGTCTCCAGCATCCTCTTTCTAAGGACTTCTTGGTACGGCACACCCAGAATCGCCATTTCGAAAAGTCTCTCTGTTGACGATCCACTTCTGCACAGGTGGTGACAAATCTAGGGTGTGAATGGTCTTGTGACCGAGGTCCTGTGGAAGCAGATGTTTCTGCTGCAGTATTGTCTTCGCCGGACAGGAGTTCTGTGAAAGGGAGCGCAGTGAGTAATCCTAGTTACCTGCCATCACTGTCGTGTGTGGTTGGAGGCCTCGGTGGCGCCGGCGAGCCATTTTACCTAGCAACTAAATTCTTGTGTTGCCTGCATTGTCTGGCTGACTGCGGCGTGAGTGCTTCACAGTGACCTGAGCGGCACTGGAGTAGAGAGAGGCCGGGGAGCCGGTTGCCTCACAACCGCATCCCAGCGTTTCCAGTCTCGCTCCACACGTCATCGCCTTCAAGTTCGACCAGCGTCGCTACGCTTCTAACACAACGTTACACTACTTTGTGAAATTCAGATCTTCAGCACCAGCCACCTGACGAAGGTGTTGGGCACTCGGTGATGCACCTTAATTGGCCCCGAACTTCTCTTAGTTGATCATCTGATGACAGAGTTGCACACTCGGTGATGCGCACACCCTTTCATGGTAACTTTTATTTTCAAATATTAACTACTTCAGAAATGTTATGTGCATACAGTGATGCACACACATGGGCACAAATGTGTGTATTGTAACATCCGGGGTGAGCACATTACAACACATACCTGTCTTTTGGTAATGCGTTGGTGGGCAAGGGAAAATCAGCTGCATTAAATCTATTGGTAACATTTATTTTTTTTAAGTCACATTTGTGTTGGTATTGGGCAGCAACTCACCGATGCACAGTCACCCAATGGACCGTTGGCTCCAAAGCCTTTCTTGCAATCAGCTGGCACTCCTCCACTGCATTGGCAACAATGGAAGGACACGTTTGAATCTTTTCTGGAGGCCATTGATGGTGATACCTTTACTACCAAGAAGAACAAAGCTTTCTTAATATATATTTTAGGATCCGAAGGAAGTAACATTTTAAAAACACTACCTCTAGAGCTGGTGAGCACCCATGTGAGTGGTGGAGATGATGGTGAATCACTAGTAGTTGATGATTATGCATCTGTGATTAAAACGTTAGACAAGAGATTTAATCTCAAAAGGAATTTAGTGCTTGAGCGCCACAGGTTTTAGCAACGTGCTCAAATCCCAAGTGAATCCATTGATAATTCAGTGGCTGCACTCAGAACTCTTGCTGCCACCTTCAACTACAGAGAGTTCAGGGATTAAATCATCTGAGATCAATTAATTGAGAGAACGTCCAACAGGAAAATACAAGAAAAACTACTGTCTTACGAGGATCCGGATTTGGAAACTGCCCTCTCTTTAGCTAGAAGTATTGAACACTCTCTGTTCTGTGTGAAAGAGATGAGTGGAACTGTTCAGTCTGGGAAAGTTAAACTGATTAATGCAAAACATAATGCCAAATCCATGAGGGGGTCTAATGCAAGTTCTGTGCAAAATCCTATGACGTATTCATCTAAAACCAAAACTGAGAAAGTGAAACTTTCATGCTTCCTTTGTGGGAGTGAATCGCATCTAGGAAATGCTAAATTTTGTTTTGCTTTAAATCAAACATGCTTTAAGTGTGGCATGAGAGGGCATTTTGCTTGCATGTGCAAAGCTGTAGTTGCACAAAAGGCTTCTGCGCAAACTGATCGAGGAAGATTTTGTTGACTCGGATGATGAGAATCATGTGTTGTTGATGCTATCTTCCTCACCCTCACAAGCAGAGGGTGTGGTTGAGATACCATCCATGGCAGGGTTGCGCAGGATGAAATCCCCTGCTTGCATGGTCAGCGTGAATGGGAGGAAGGTTAGTTTCTTAGCTGATTCTGATTCCCCGTTCATGCTTATCAATGCTAAAGAGTTTAAAGGTTTATATAGCGTCCAGTTGCATCACTCAAATATCAGAATCTTTGCTTATGGGGGCAAGAAGGTGGAAGTTCTTGGAAAATTCATGGCTAACCTAGCATTCAGTGAAGATCTTGTTATTGGAACTGTGTGCGTTGTAAAAGATGGTGCAAATTTGTTGGGGTAGGAGGAGCAAGGTGAGCGATAATTATTTTGGATCCTTACCATCCTGACATGGTTTTGTCAAGGAGGAAAGTAAAGCAATTCTACTGCATGCCCCCATCAACTACACCTGATGATGATGCCAAATGAATGGATCCAGAGCTATACTGAGGTGTTTAGTGGGGAACTAGGGAAGCTAAAAGAATTTCAACATTGCATTATTCTCAAGGTGGGGGAAAAAGCTGTAGCGCACAGAGTGCGTAAGGTACCATTGAGTCTGCGAAAAGAACTTAAGTGTGAGTTGGAACGATTGTGTGCCATGAGTGTAATTGAGTCCATTGAGGGGCCTGAATGGTTGGCTACCATTGTTTTCGCTCGCAAAGCTGGCAATTCCTGGAGGATGTGTGTGGACTTGCGGGATCTTAACTCTAACATTTGGGTGATTGCCAACCCCTACCTAACATCCATGAGATGTTGGCGACCTCAGAAGGTGCCCAATGTTTTACTTCTCTAGACATTTCCTCAGCCTATCATCAAGTTGAATTGTGTAAAGATTCCAGACATCTCACGTCTTTTGTAACACCCGAAGGGGACTATCGCTACATACGGATTCCATTTGGGCTGGCATCAGCTTCTGCAGTGTTCCAGCATTTGATGGGCAACGTATTTAAGAACACTGTGGGAGTCGTGTTTTTCCAGGACGCATCCTTACACATGGAACAACTGAATCTGAGCATGACGACAGGGTCAGACATTGTAAAGTCAAGTGGGTTGACTCTAAGGAAGAATAAGTATAGGTTCCTTCAAGAAGGGGTGGATTGGGGCGCTAGAGGGCGCACGGCAAGATGGCCGCACCCTAATGCAGCTCTGCCTGGCTGAGCCCCAATACGCCCATTATCTGCCCCAAAATGCTGCATCTGCACCCCTGTACGAGCTGAGCTGAACTGTTTGGCCCCCTGGCTGGGGGTGTAGCGGAGAAGTTTTTGCCACCACAGTGCCTGAAAACGGGTCAGTGTTTGCACCAGCGTGCGCTCATAAAATGGCGTCCGCTGCATAACCCTGAAGCGGAGCGAATCTCCTGGAGTACCTGCTGTGGAGGTTGAGTGCGGGTGTTTGGCTCCTGGATTGCATATTATCGTGGTGTCCTGACTCACTTGGCTGCCTCCAGAGCAGGAAAGGTAGTGACGGTGGAGCTGTGCATGTGGACGCTGGTGCCCGCCATTGAGCCTGGAAGAACGCAGCTGTGTGCGGCGGCCCTGGTGGGCTGGGTGATCCTGGAGGAAGCTTGCTGCTGATCGATCTGCTCCCAGTGCTGGTGGTGGTAAGTAGGGAGTGGAGCTACCTGGGCCCTAGGCTAGCTGCGGCGGTTACCGGTGGGAGCGCGCACCGGGCACGGTGGCTGGTGCAGTGCGCTTGGTGTGCCTGGACTGTCGCGTTGCCTGGGGCTGCCAGCGGAGGTGGAGAGATGCGCTGTGGCCTCTGTCTGGGTGGTAGAGCCTGGCCCCTTCTATATGTGCTTCATTGTGGATTAGGCGAGCTTAAGGCATGAATTGACTGGCTGCCACTGTACTGCAAATGCACTGCTTCAGTATCTGGGGAGGACACTATCACGCTGAGCCTTCCTCGGCTACCTGGTGTAGTCCAGCGCCTGCCTGATCTGCTCGCCTGTGAGACCTAGAGGCCCTAGTAGTTATACTGTGTGCCACGCTGCTTTGGGACTCCCCCCTGCTACGTGCAGCTTTTCAATGTGGTAGCTGGACGTTGGAATTCTGCATAGGGGTGAGCCTTGGTCTGTACCTGGTGCGCGCTGAATCTTTCTCTGCTGGCATTGGTCGTATTGGCCCATGAGGTCTCGGAGTGCTGAGTAGTACTCTGCTGGGACCCCTTGCTCTATCAATTCTCACTTGGAGTTGCGCTTGTGGAGTGCGCAATTCTGCAAGGTGTACTGGTGCACATTGGGAATAGAAGGTGCCTCTCAGTGTGTTTGCAATGAGGAGAACTGATAAAACCCAACCGCGCCTCACGTTCGAGGCCCACAAACCTGGTAAACCATCACAGAGGGCAGCCTCGGACTCGGAGGCTGATGCCCCAGGCGGCACCCCCCCCCCACCTCTCGCGGCCATGTTTTGGCAATGCAACGCACCCTACAATCCATTGACGGCACGATGGCCGCAGTGAACAACCGTCTAGCTCACATGTCGGCGCAGCTGGAGAAGCAGAATGCTCGCATGGGGGAGGTAGAACAACGAGTCTCTGCGACGGAGGATGGGTTGAGTGATGTTGCTGGAAAGGCGCTTAATATGGAGAAGGTACTGTCCCTCAATCAGGTCAAGAATGAGGATTTGGAAGCGCAGTCCCGGCGCAATAACATCAGGCTGACAGGGCTTCCAGAGTCCACAAATGTGGGGAAAATGGAGACTTTCCTGGAGAACCTCATTAAGGACATCTTAGGAACTGAGCAACTCTCCAGCGTGTTTATCATTGAACGTGCTCACCGTTCCCTTGCAGCGAGACCTGTCCCGGGCACCCCTCCTCGCCCATAAATAGCAAGACTATTAAACTATAGAGACCGTGACACTATTTGAAGGATGGCCATGATGATGATGCCAAATGAATGGATCCAGAGCTATACTGAGGTGTTTAGTGGGGAACTAGGGAAGCTAAAAGGATTTCAACATTGCATTATTCTCAAGGTGGTGTCAAAAGCTGTAGCGAACAGAGTGCGTAAGGTACCATTGAGTCTGCGAACAGAACTTAAATGTGAGTTGGAACGATTGTGTGCCATGAGTGTAATTGAGTCTATTGAGGGGACTGAATGGTTGGCTCCCATTGTTTTCGTTCGCAAAGCTGGCAAGTCCTTGAGGATGAGTGTGGACTTGCGGGACCTTAACTCTAACATTTGGGTGATTGCCAACCCCTACCTAACATCCATGAGATGTTGGCGACCTTAGAGGGTGCCCAATGTTTTACTTCTCTAGACATTTCCTCAGCCTATCATCAAGTTGAATTGTGTAAAGATTCCAAACATCTCACGTCTTTTGTAACACCCGAAGGGGACTATCGCTACATACAGATTCCATTTGGGCTGGCATCAGCTTCTGCAGTGTTCCAGCATTTGATGGGCAACATATTTAAGAACACTGTGGGAGTCGTGTTTTTCCAGGACGACATCCTTACACATGGAAAAACTGAATCTGAGCATGACGACAGGGTCAGACATTGTACAGTCAAGTGGGTTGACTCTAAGGAAGAATAAGTATAGGTTCCTTCAAGAAGGGGTGGATTGGGGCGCTAGAGGGCGCACAGCAAGATGGCCGCACCCTAGTGCAGCTCTGCCTGGCTGAGCCCCAATACGCCCATTATCTGCCCCAAAACGCTGCATCTGCACCCCTGTACGAGCTGAGCTGAACTGTTTGGCCCCTTGGCTGGGGGTGTAGCGGAGAAGTTTTTGCCACCACAGTGCCTGAAAACGGACCAGTATTTGCACCAGCGTGCGCTTGTAAAATGGCGTCCGCTGCATAACCCTGAAGCGGAGCGAATCTCCTGGAGTACCTGCTGTGGAGGTTGAGTTTGGGTATTTGGCTCCTGGATTGCATATTATCGTGGTGTCCTGACTCGCTTGGCTGCCTCCAGAGCAGGAAAGGTAGTGGCGGTGGAGCTGTGCATGTGGACGCTGGTGCCCGCCATTGAGCCTGGAAGAGCGAAGCTGTGTGCGGCGGTCCTGGTGGGCTGGGTGATCCTGGAGGAAGCTCGCTGCTGATCGATCTGCTCCCAGTGCTGGTGGTGGTAAGTGGGGAGTGGAGCTGCCTGGGCCCTAGGCTAGCTGTGGCTGTTACCGGTGGGAGCGTGCACCGGGCGCGGTGGCTGGTGCTGTGCGCTTGGTGTGCCTGGACTGTCGTGTTGCCTGGGGCTGCCAGCGGAGGTGGAGAGATGCGCTGCGGCCTCTCTCTGGGTGGTAGAGCCTGGCCCCTTCAATATGTGCTTCATTGTGGATTGGGCGAGCTGAAGGCATGAATTGACTGGCTGCCACTGTACTGCCAATGCACTGCTTCAGCATCCTGGGAGGACACTATCACGCTGGGCCTTCCTCGGCTACCTGGTGTAGTCCAGCGCCTGCCTGATCTACTCGCCTGTGAGACCTAGAGGCCCTAGTAGTTATACTGTGTGGCATGCTGCTTTGGGACTCCCCCCTGCTACGTGCAGCTTTTCAATGTGGTAGCTGGACCTTGGAATTCTGCATAGGGGTGAGCCTTGGTCTGTACCTGGTGCGCGCTGAATCCTTCTCTGCTGGCATTGGTCGTATTGGCCCATGAGGTCTCGGAGTGCTGAGTAGTACTCTGCTGGGACCCCTTGCTCTATCAATTCTCACTTGGAGTTGCGCTTGTGGAGTGCGCAATTCTGCAAGGTGTACTGGTGCACATTGGGAATAGAAGGTGCGTCTCAGTGTGTTTGCAATGAGGAGAACTGATAAAACCCAACCGCGCCTCACGTTCGAGGCCCGCAAACCTGGTAAACCATCACAGAGGGCAGCCTCGGACTCGGAGGCTGATGCCCCAGGCGGCACCCTCCCACCTCTCGGGGCCACGTTTTGGCAATGCAACGCACCCTACAATCCAGTGAGGGCACGATGGCCGCAGTGAACAACCGTCTAGATCACATGTCGGCGCAGCTGGAGAAGCAGAATGCTCGCATGGGGGAGGTAGAACAATGAGTCTCTGCGACGGAGGATGGGTTGAGTGATGTTGCTGGAAAGGCACTTAATATGGAGAAGGTACTGTCCCTCAATCAGGTCAAGAATGAGGATTTGGAAGCGCAGTCCCGGCGCAATAACATCAGGCTGACGGGGCTTCCAGAGTCCACAAATGTGGGGAAAATGGAGACTTTCATGGAGAACCTCATTAAGGACATCTTAGGAACTGAGCAACTCTCCAGCATGTTTATCATTGAACGTGCTCACCGTTCCCTTGCAGCGAGACCTGTCCCGGGCGCCCCTCCGCGCCCAATAATAGCAAGACTATTAAACTATAGAGACCGGGACACTATGAAGGATGGCCAGAGACAAGGGAACCATAGAGCACCAGGGTAACACTTTGGCCTTCTTTCCGGACTTTACCGTGGATGTGCAGTCTGCTAGACCGGAATTTGGTGCAGTGAAAAAATGTTTGCAATCTGAGGGGGTCCCATATACAATGTTATATCCTGCTCGTTTACGCATAGGTCCGGATGGTGACTCTAAACTTTTCTCCAATCCCAAGGCTGCCCTTGAGCATGCTAAACAGTTGAAACGCAGGCAGCGTGAGTCCAGCACGGCCCGAGACGATGAAGACTAAAAGGGAGATGTGTTGATTATTTGCTGTATTGTAACTTCACTCTTTATTTCAGGATTGTCTTATGCACACAATATTGCTAGTCATATGCGTGTTTGTTTTCAGGTGAGACAATCTGTACTTCCTGGCGATGGTGTGCTCCAGTTATGTTGTCCGCTGTGGTGGATGGGGATTGAAACTTTGACAGAGTTACTAGATCTGCTCAGCCACCTTCTACTGGTTGGGAGGCTAGTAGCACTCTGCACCCACAAACGGGTATACCCCTAATGCAAATTTCTCATGTTTGGTTTTGTTGTGGATGGGTTTTATGAAACTGGGATGACTTTGGTGAGTTTGGGATGCTGAGGTGGGTGGGAGTTGGGGGGAGTGTGACGGGGGGACATTCCGGCATTGCATTTCTACTGTGAATCTGCTGTTATGCTAGTTTGAACATACATGGTGTGCTATATAGTGTTTGTATCAGTTTGATGCTGTATGGACGGTATGAGTGGTAAGGTTAAGTTCCTCACCTGGAATATGCGTGGACGAAACACCACCAAAACAATACGGTCTGTTCTGGCATACTTGGATAGAATGGAGGTGCAAGTGGCCTTACTTCAGGAGATGCACCTCACTAAGGAATCGGCTCAAAGAGTGGGTGCAAACTGGGCTGGTGTGAGAATTGCGTCATCTTACTCTAGGGGGGTGATGACTCTTGTTAAAAAAGGGGTTCTCATTACTATGGTTCGGACTGACACGGATGAGCACGGGTGAGTGGCAATAGTACATGGTCAACTGGGTGGCATGAGTGTGTTATTGGTCAATGTATATTGGCCAAACACTGATGATACGTCTTTTTTTGCGGATGAATGGCGACGTATTTTTGGTAGAGGAACAGTTAGGCTTAAACAGGCAGCGGATACACTATTGGGGATATTGGATGCTGGCAAATTGCATGATGTCTGGCGCCTTTAACACCCTGAGAGTCGAGAGGGCACATTTGTATCCTCGGTACATGGGACTTGGTCCCGCATAGATTTTTGGCTGGTTACTGAAGTCATTTGCACTTGGGCGGTGAAGGTCAGGCATATGGCTCGCACGCTCTCAGATCATTCCTTGGTGGTTTTTGAGTTACAGGTACCCGCATGTGAGAGGCCACCCTTTCATGGCGACTGCAGCAGACTGCGCTAACCTACCCTATTTTTAAACAAACTATTGGCGAGGCAATTCGTAATTGTTTTCGCGAAAATTAGAGCTTGGTGGACAGTGCCGGATTGCTTTGGGAGGTAAAGGACAACAATTCTCAACTGGTATGATTATACAGGATAATTATAGATGCATGTACAACACATTTGCAGTGAGGAGAAAGGGAGACTCAGACAAATGTTTTATTTTTTTGCACTCGGCATCATATATTTACAAAACGAAATAAAGCACCGTTGTAGCAGCACTGTAGGCATGAAATGCGAGAAAACAACCCGAAT
The DNA here is from genome assembly GCF_964204655.1 of Triturus cristatus. Classification (NCBI taxonomy): domain Eukaryota; kingdom Metazoa; phylum Chordata; class Amphibia; order Caudata; family Salamandridae; genus Triturus; species Triturus cristatus. Next base: position 758,628,013 of record NC_140581.1, read on the forward strand.
TGGACTTGGTGCTTAAATGTGTAAGTGACAAACAAAGTGGCGACGCAAGTGACAATGTGTAATCAGCGGAAAACGGCGCAACATCAAGATGGTGAAAAAATATAGACCGACTCAGGCACGAAGCCAGGAGCAGTCTTCCCCGACGCCCTCGCAACACCTAGGATTCACTCCTAAACTCTACCAAGGATCGCCCACCGGTACCGACTCGCGGTACCTTGAAGGATTTCCCAGCCTTCATTCCTGCCGATGCTCCGCCCGTGACACGGCTGCCGTACCGTACCTCGGCACAACGACGAGTTTCTGCCATCCCTTCCTTTGGATCTACCGATGTTCCCACTGTGACTCGGCTTTCACACTCCCCTTCCAGGATTCCTTTCCGGGAGCCCGATCCTCTGAGCCTTGGCAACCGCCATCACGCCCTCCATGGACCTCGATCCGTGCCCCCCTCAGCACTGCTTTTAGTTCAACAAACCGGTCCTGAAGATGATCCTGAGTCAAAGGATCAAAACACTGAAGACCGTTCAGCGCAAATAACAGCGCATCGCTCTCTGTGGTTCCTTCTAATAATTGTCTTCATTGAAAAATGTGTTTATTCCTTACTAGAACCACCAACACTCACTGTATATATCTTGTCACCATCTTTATGTTGCGCCGTTTTCCGCTGATTACACATTGTCACTTGCGTCGCCATTTTTTGTGTCACTTACACATTTAAGCACCAAGTCCAATTCGGGTTGGTTTCTCGCATTTCATGCCTACAGTGCTGCTACAACTGTACTTTATTTCGTTTTGTAAATATATAATGCCAAGTGCACTACTAAAAAAAAAACAAATTGCCTGAGTCTCCCTTTCTCCTCCCTGCAAATGTGTTGTACATGCATCCTGTATAATCATACCAGTTGAGAATTGTTGTCCTTTACCTCTCGTACCTACCCACATCTCAACGTGGTCTATGGGTTATACTCCTGTTGTTATATATAGGATTGCTTTGGGAGGCATTCAAGGTGACCATCGGGGGGACCTGCATAGGCGCTCAGTCTGGGGTGTTGCGGGACCTCAGACGCAGAATACACAAGTTGGCGACTGACATATCCGCACTCGAGCGTAAGTATGAGCAAAATTACTCTCCAAAGACGTTAGCTGTAATAAGAGACCTTGTCACTGAACACAATGAAACAGCTGACCAGGAGTTATTACACTGATCTAGACGCAGTACTACCCGCTACTATGGGGAGGGGGGTCGCCCGAGCCGTTCTTTGGCGCAAAACCTAGCAGCGCCGCGTAGCTAGGAGTGTATTACGGCATTGCTGGATGAAGATGGGGTCACACACTACTCAACTCCCGAGATTTGTGTTATATTCCTGCAATTGTATACTAAACTTTATGCGGCTAGGAGGGTCACACCGACTGAGGAGATAGACTCCTTTCTTGAAGATGTTGCATTGGGTTGGCTTTCCAATGCACACCGGGAATATATAACGCAGCCATTTGATATTGAGGACGTTAAATCAGCTATAATGTCACTACCTACTTGTAAGGCTGCGGGATTGGACGGGCTCCCTAGTGAGTTTTATAAGACCTATGTGGGTGACCTCGCCCCTAGGCTCCTTGAAGTATATGCGGAGGCCTATGATGAAGGGAAACTCCCGCCTTCCCTCCGGGCGGCCCTACTGGTGACCTTCTTAAAACCAGACAAGTCCGCCAATCGATGTGACTCCTATAGGCCCCTTTCAATCATTAAAATAGACGCCAAGATCCTGGTAAAGATGATAGCCAACAGGCTTCAACCGCTGGTTTCTCTCCTGGTCCTACCAGACCAGTCGGGATTTGTGTCAGCCCGATCTACAACACATAACCTGTGCACTGTGTTTTCCAAATTGCATTACTTTGCTCCAGATTTTCAGGCAGTGGTGGTGCTGCTAGATACAGCAAAGGCTTTTGATTCCCTTCAATGGGGCTAAATGTTCACGGTTCTAACCAGAATGGGTTTTCCCCAGTTTTTTCTTCAATGGATCAGGGTGCTGTACACTGAACCTGCTGCGTCAGGGCACATTAATGGATGAGTGTCTTCGACTTTTCCCATAGAGAGAGGGACGCGGCAGAGGTGCCCCCTGTCGCCGATACTATTTTCTTTGGCACTAGAGCCTCTGGCTTGTAAACTTCGACAGAGGCATGCAGCAGCCGCATTACGCTTTCGGCAGAGACCACTCGTGGTCTCACTGTACGCTGACGATATGCTATTGTACGTTCGCGACCTCGCCACTCACTTGTCAGCATTGCTCCGGGAGTATGTTAAATTTGAGCGATACTCGGGCCTAGGAATTAATTGGGCAAAGTCGGTGGTGTACTGTTTAAAATGCTCCAGTCGGCAATACTCACATTTGTATGAGGTGGTAAGAAGTCCAGATGGAGCTGGGAAGTCCTGGTGCAGCCATTTGATCGTGGCGGGTTTGAGGCTCCTGACCTCCGACTATATTATCTCTGCGCACAGGCGCAGTTTGCTCACTACTGGCTCTTTCCACAGAGATTTCAACCTCATATTGCTATCAAATCGGATGCTGTTCTTCCAATGCCACTGCAAGCAGCAACTCTTTCTAGGGGTTCGGGGGGCCCTAGGACTGAACTTAATCCTGTGCAATGCACTGCATGGGCTTGGAAAATGCTAGCTAAAAGGTCGCAGCTTCCTTACTTATACGCCCCACTGCTGCCATTGGCCTCGCATCCAGACATTTCTGCGGCCCGGGAGAGGTCCGCGCTGCGGGAATTGGCGGCTGCTGGGATCACCCGGATGGGGGACCTGTATAAACAGGGTCAGTTCTGGTCATTACAGGACGTTCAGGGGGGTAAGAATCGTGGATTTATGTTGAGTTTTACCTGTCAGAATCCGGCAAGCTGTTAGAGATATTTACCCAAATTATCCGAATGAACCTACAACTCTGCTGGAGCTGCAGGCGGTGCTGGCGGGGGAAGAGAGAAAGGGCCTAATCACCAAGCTACATAACGCCTCCCTGCATGAGTGGGAGTTGGGGGAACACCCATCGTACCTTAGATGGCACGCTGTGCTGGGGTCTACTCTCACTCTAGATCGCTGAAAAGCTTGCTGCGAGCTAACAGGTCACCTCACGGCAAATTGCAATCTTCTCATCATCCACTTTAAATATTTACACCAATTATACTATACCCCTCTACAACTTTGTAGGTTTGGTTGGCGCGAGTCTGCTTGCTGAGTGAGGTGTGGGAAAGCTGATGCTGATTTCCTGCATGTGGCATGGACGTGTGCAGGTGTATTTGCATTTTGGTCCAAGGTGGCAAGTATGCTTACGGATATTGCGCTGGAACCTGTGCATTGTGCTCCAAAAATCTGCCTCCTTGGATATGTGAAAGGTCTTCAGCCTTGTAATCAACGCATAGTTGCGGTTTCTACTTTGTTGGCCAAACGTTGTGATCTGCATTACTGTAGAGACCAGTTGGGGGTCTATGCGAAAAAACTACCCAAAGCTTCACGCCCCAAAGATTTTTGGGCCCTACTTACTGTATACTTGCAGGCTCACCCAGATCTGATATAATCCGTATTACACATGCCTTTCAGTGTTGTGCAACCGTGGTTACATTACGAAGTCCGTCCATTGACTATGTTTATGTTACTCCACTCAAGATTGTCTGTGACGTGCAGGGGGATGGGAGGAGGGGTAGCCTATTGCGGGATATTGCATTTTAACTTGCATCTTTAGGTCTGTAACCATGTTTGTTGGAAACTAATAAACATATTTCAAAAATAAAAAAAAAGAAGGGGTGGATTACCGAGGCCACCACATCTCTGGCAAGTGGGTGGATATCAAATTTTAAAATCTTAGAAGCCATCCAATGTGCACCCACACCTGTGAACAAAGACCAGCTCCGCTCCTTTTTGGGGTTAGTGTAATACCTTGCCAAGTTTGTGAGCAACGTTTCAGAGAAAATGGCATGTCTGTGCAACCTCTTGGAAAGAAATGTTAAGTATGAGTGGAATGATGAATGCAGCAACAATTTTGAGCTCATAAAACAAGAGATTGTTCTAGTTCGACTCCTCGAACTATTCAACATAAATGACCGATGCTTTAGCTCCACTGATGCTAGTAATGTTGGTTATGGCACTGTCCTTATGCAGAAGAGAGGTGACGCGTGTGAAGAAACCATTGCTTTTGCCTCTAGAACATTAAGGGCGGAAAGCACTTATTCCACCATGGAGGAAAAGGCTCTAGCTTTGTGGTGGGGCGTGCAGTATTTCAAGAATTTTTTGTGGGGTAATGAATTTGTTCTTAGGACAGATCATAAACCTTTAATTGATCTCTTCACCACAAGAGGGGGTGAAAGGTCCACTCCGTGCATTGCTAAGTGGCAACACAGACTGCAGGAATTCCATTATCGACTGGAATATGTGGCTGGGGTGAAAAATCATGTAGCCGACTGCTTGTCCAGGTTACCCCTTACGGAAAGTGAGGGTAAGGTGCTGTCTGATGATCTGGAAATGGTTTGTGCAGTAGGTTCTGTGGAGGATACGCAAGGTGCACTTTTGGAGCAAGAGTGGTTGCAAGCTATGCCCAATAATGATGAGCTCAAAATGGTTGAGAATTTTGTGGCCATAGGGTGGCCCAACAACAAAGATTTGGCCTATGAGTTGATTCCATACAAAAGAGTTGGAGAGGAGTTGACCATGGTTGGCGGGATTCTACACAGAGGAGGTTTGCTGGTGGTTCAGGTGAGCATGCAGAAATAAACTTGGATATAGCCCATGAGGGGCATCTTGGAATTTGAGCCATGAAATGCAGGGTCAGGTCAGGGTGGCCTTGTTTGGACAGGGCTGTCGAACACTATGTTTGTGACTGCTGTTCTTGTGTTCTGAGTGACAAGTCGCAAGTAACTTATCCATCCCACATTGATCCTGTTGTTGTAAAGAACTCGCCCTGGTGCAAACTGGCTTCTGATGTGGCAGGACATTTTTGAATCATTGGGAGCCCACAGAAAAATGCATTGGTTTTTAGTTGATTATATGTCAGAATGGCCGGAAGTGAGGTTTGTGGATAGCGTTAATTCAGCGACTATCATCAAGTTTTTCCAATAAGTGTTTTTTAGAGAGGATTTCCTGAGTAGCTTGTGACTGACAATGGTACACAATTGGTGTCCAGAGAAATGCAGAACTTACTCAAGGAAAACGGAATCAAACATATTCTAATCTCCCTCTATCACCCTTGGAACAATGGCCTTGTAAAGCGCATGAACAGGGTAATCAAGGAACATTTGCAGCTGGATTTGGTTAATGGATTACAGTAGAGGGTGGCCATAACCAACATGGTGTGGGCGTGTTAGACCTGGCACCATTGTTGTGTCTGTCTCCCTTCAATTTTTTTTATGTTGCCTCCTGTATTTTCGCTATGTTTTTGCTAGTCTAGATGCTTTGGGCACTTTGTCACTGCTATTCAGTGCCAACGTGCAAGTGCTCCCTATTGTATATTATTGTAATGGATTAGTGACTCCATGATTTGCTTATTTGATTTACTTGTCAGACCCTAGTACAGGGCACCATGTGTGCGCAGGGCCTGTAAATCAAATGCTGCTGGTGAGCTTGCAGCACTGGTTGTGCCACCCACAGCAGCAGCTTGTAAAATATGGCTCAGGCCTGCCATTGCAGAGCCTGTGTGCCGTTTGGGACTGCCAAATTGATTTGGCAAGTACACCCACTTGCCAGTCCCTAAAACGTCCATCTTCTACATATTAGTCACCCCTAAGGTAGGACCAAGGGCAGGGTGCATTGTATGTGAAAGGTAGGACATGTCCTGATGAGTGTGGCATGTCCTGATAGTGAAATACAGCCAATTTCGTTTTTCACTATTGCAAGGCTATCTGTTCCCATACGCTAGAATGGGCAGTTCGATTAAAACATCTTATAATCTGAACTGACCCAGGGAACAAGGTAGAAAAATGAATTTGGTATGCCTAAATGTTAAAATACATCTTTTAGTGTGGGTGACTTTTGCATTCTGTGTTTAAAAATACCACTTGTATTTTCTTGCCTAACCATCCAGCATGCCTCTGCTAGGTTTGTGTATTCCATGTCTGGTTTGTGAGTGACAGGGGGCTGGAGAGGGCCTTGGCTCCAGCAGTATGATGGGTCAGGGCTAGGTTGAATAGGACCTGCGTTGAATAGAGAGTAGGGGGAGGAGATTTCCTTTCACTTGCCTGAGCCTTCATAGAATAGAGAGTAGGGGGAGGAGTTTTCCTTTCAGCTACCTGGGCCAGGTCAGCTTTCAACAATGCTGTCTCCACCTCCTGCCAGGAAGCTGCACCAGGGAGGACAGAAATGGTTTTGGCTGGGCACAGGCACCCTCTGCCTTCAGAGGATAAAGGAGTTTGCAGTATAAATATTGGGACCCAGATCCCAGAACTTTAGCTCACTTCTGGGAATCAAGACAAACCTTTGCCAAGGAGAGAAACCAAGGAAGCTGAAAGAGGAGCCTGCCCCTGCGATAGAGACTGTTTGGGGTTGGCCTGCAGTGGTTGCCAAGGAAAAGAGAAAAGGAACTTTGTGTGTACTTTTACTATCTTGAGGAAGATCTCCAAGGGCTTGAAGCTGAGCTTGCCTCCTGTTCTGAAGTCTCAGGGACACAAAGGCTTCACCACCAGCTCCCCCTGAAATTCCTTGCTGGGAATTCTACCTGCAGTGAGGTGCCTGCTGTTGTTTTGATCCCTCTGGAGACTGCGTGTTGCTGGGAGCTGGAAGCGTGACGCAACAAGGAAGAAGTGTGTCGCCGCCGCAGCAGTTGCCGTCGCATCGTCGAAGAAGCGTGTCGCCACCACAGCTGTTTGCCGTTGCATCGCTGAGGAATCGTGTCGCATCACCGGAGAAGTGTGCCACCACTGCAGAGGTTGCCGTCGTATCACCGGAGAAGCGTGTCGCAGGGCCTGTCGCGGCTGCAAAGTTAATCGATTTCACCGCACGGCCGTCGGGCCTGCACGCATTGCATCCACGTTGTCGCATCGGATCAAAGACGCCATTTTGACGCATTGCACCGGATCGTCGCATCGCATCAAGGCGCCATCTTGTCGCATCATAACCAGAACGCAGTAAGAAACAGACTCAACACCTCCTCTCTGGTAGGGAACCGACACATCACCTCTCCTGCGCTGCAGTAAGGAACCGACGCATCACTTCCCCCGAAGCAAGGAACAGACGCATCACCTTCCCTGCGACCCTTTTGTTTGTTTTGCGTGACGCATCCAAGGTACTTTGAGAGTAAAGTGTCGCTTTTACCATCTACATTGAACTAAACTATTTCTACCATCTGAAAGCCATACTTCTATTACTGTATTGTGGATTTTTGTTGTTTAGTCTTGTGTTAAGTCTAGTAAAGATTACTTATTTTTCTAAACTTATATGGTGTTCATTTGTAGTGTTTTCACTGTATTACTGTATGTGTTCACAAATACTTTACACACTGCCTCTGGGATAAGCCTGTCTGCTTGGTCCAAGCTACCAAGGAAGTGAGCAGGGGTTATTTTAGGAGTGTAGCCCCTTACCCTGACCGGAAGCAAGGGTCCCTACTTGGACAAAGGTGCAAGCCATTGCCAACTAGAGACCCCCATTTCTAACGTTGGTGGTCAGCGGTGGGATTTGGACTTGCATTTGTGACTCATATACAGTGATTGGTGTACACTACTAGTGAGTGCAGACCATAACGCGACCACATACATTTTGGTAGAATTTTTTCCTTGGGACTTCTATTTTTGCTAAGAACTGCCAATTCTTGCCAGCATGGCCAAAGGAGCATCCAACACATCTATGGATCTACAATTTGAAGAAGAGAGGGTTTATACCTACACTGTGCCACAGCTTAAAGCCTTCTGTAAAATATTTCAAATCCCTGTGAAAGGCATCACCAAGAAGGTAGAGTTCCAAAGGCGCTAAGGGCCTGGTTGGAATCTAGAGATTCCACTGAGCATCCTGAAGAGCCTAGGGAGGAGGCAGAGAATACAGATGGGCAGCTGGATGGGCCATTGGGCCTGACCGGGGAGAAAGTACCTTCCAGACCAGGCAGCAGTGTTTCTTCAAAGGCCCTGTCCCCAGAAACGCTGGAGGACAGGGAGAGGGATAGAATGCATAAGGTAGAGCTAGCCAAGCTCAAGCTGGGTGGTCAGATGGAATTACAGAATAAGAAATTAGCCTTGGAAGAGAAGAGAATGCATTTAGAGCATGAGAGAATGTTGAGGGAGTTGGAATTGAAAGCCAAGAGTTTAGAAATTAAACCCTCTGGTGGCAGCACACCATCCATGCCTGTAGAAACAAGAGTATTCATCCCCAAAGATGTCATTAAGGATTCCCACAAGAATAAAGATATTGGGCAATTGTTTAAGGCCTATGAGGTAGCTATGACCTCCCACCGGGTCCCTGAGAAGGATTGGGGAGCGGGGTTGTGGGGGCGGTTCCTCAGTGATGGGCGGGACACCTTGTTAGACTTGCCCTCTGGAGATCAGAATTCCTATGTCCACATGAAGGAAGCATTAATGACCAGGTATGGGTTAACCCCAGAGCTGTATAGACAAAGGTTTAGGAATTGTAAGAAACTGGAGTCAAGCACTTGGGGGGAATATGTGTCTTTTTTTGTCATGAGCATTGGATGGTTGGGTGAAGGGTAGCAAAGTGAATGATTTTGAAGGGCTCTATGATTTGATTGCATGGGAGCACTTGTCTAGTAATTGTTTTCCAGAGCTACGCCAGCACCTGATTGATAGTAAGCTGACTATCCATAGGAAGCTTGCTGAGGAGGCGGACTGCTGGGTTAGTACCTGGGTCCACAAGGGTCATGTGGGAGACTTCACCAAATGTGGGCAGGGTCCCCCGCAGAAGAGTGGGAGGGACAAGGGTAAACAGAGGGATTTCCAGAATGGGACCCAAAGTAAGCCCCAAGGGAACCAAGGGAAGGGTTCCCAGCCTCCCCCTGAGAAGAAGTCAGGGGCCCGACAGATAAGCCTGTTCAAAAGGGGCCCAGGACATGGTATAATTGTGGTCAGGTGTGCCACTGTTACTGGGATCTTAAGTGTCCCATGAGAGGAAAAACAGAACCCCCTGGTGAACCACCCCGGCAGATGGCTAGTGAAGCCCTGGAGAGGAGATGGGTGCCCAAGGTGGGTGGGGTCCCGCAGAGATGTCCCTAGTCTCTTTAGGAGACTGTGAGATGGTCCCCAGGACCCAGCTGCCTCATAACACTAAGAAGTACAGGCAGTGGGTGATCATCAATGGCCAAAGGGTGGAGGCTCTGAGAGATACCGGAGCCAGTGTGACAGCTGTCAGTTGCTGGCTGGTGTCTGAAAAAGCAGGTGATCCCCAATGCATTTTACCCTGTCGTTGCCGCTGACAACACAGAGAGCCACTGCAAGGTGGCTCAGGTTCCCTTTGAGTGGGGGTGGTCTCAGGTACCTTTCAAGTAGCTGTGAGGTCAGCCATGCCTGTTGACTGCTAGGCAATGATTTGGAAAGCTCCCCTTGGGCTAAGGTGGAGCGAGGAGCTCATTTGGAGATGTTGGGTTTGCCAGAGTGGGCTAGTGTGACCACTCGGTCCATGGCAGCCAGTAAGGGTATTCAAGAGGACCTGGAGCCTGAAAGAGTGGCCCAGGTGCCTGCCTTAAAGAGAAGAGTCAGGGGGTGCGGGAAACCAGCCCCCAAAGTTCCCACGGTCCAGGAGGAGGCAGACCTTGAGGGGGATGCCCGGGAACCCACAGGGTAGCAAGTAGCTGAACTGGGGGACCTGCCTGAGCTGACCCATTGGCAGCAGGAAGGAGGACCCTCCAGGGAAGAGTTCTGCCAGGAGCAGAGGAAGTGCCATTCTCTTGTGGGTTTGCGGCAACAGGCCACAAACCAGGCAGCAGGTGATCAGTCCGGATCACATTGGATCGACTGGGAAAATGGCCTCCTGTATAACGAGCTTACGTTTGCTGAGCCTGGGTCAGCCTGTGTGCTGGTGGTACCCCAGCGCTTCAGAGCCTTCCTACTGGGGCTGGCTCATGATGTACCTTTAGCAGGACATTTGGGACAGGACAAGACCTTTGAAAGGCTTGCCCTGCCCACTTTTATTGGCCCCAACTGTGCAAGAGTTCAGATACACATTGCAGGACCTGTCAAACTTGCCAGGCAAGTGGTAAGAGTGAGAGGAAGCAAAAGGCTCCTGTCCAGCCATTTCCTGTGGTCAGCACCCCCTTTGAAAGGGTGGGCATTGACATTGTGGGGCCTCTGGATCCCAAGACAGCCTTCAGCAACAGGTTCATCCTGGTATTGGTGGACCATGCCACTCGGTACACGGAAGCCATTCCTCTCCGGACTGTGATGGCCCCCGTGGTGGGTCGTGCGTTGATGGGGATTTTCTCCCATGTGGGGTTCCCCAGAGAGGTGGTGTAAGACCATGATACCAACTTCACATCTAAGTATATGAAGTCCCTGTGGCAGGAGTGCGGTGTAACCTACAAGTTCACCACTCCTTACCACCCCCAAGGTAATGGGCTGATTGAGAGATTTAACAGGCTCTAAAATGCTTGATCATGTGTCTTGAAGAACCTATGAGGTGTAAGTGGGACGTCCTCTTGTCAAGCCTTCTGTTTGCTTACAGAGAGGTGCCACAGAAGTCCTTAGGGTTCAGCCCCTTCGAACTGCTGTATGGTCACCCTTTAAGAGGACCTCTGAGTTTGGTAAAAGAAGGCTGGGAGAAAGCTCCCAGTAAACCTCCCCAGGATGTATATAGCTACATGCTGGCTTTCAGAAACCAAACTAGGCGTTTCAGACAACTCGCTCAGGCGAATCTGGAAGCCAGCCAGGAGGAGATGAAATGGTGGTATGATCAGAATGCCCCTCTAATCGAGTTTCAGCCTGGGCAGAAAGTGTGGGTCATGGCCCCCGTGGAGCCTTGTGTGCTCCAGGATAAGTGGGCCGGACCATTTGAGGTGGTGGAGAGCAAGAGTGATGTCACCTACTTGGTGGACTTGCGGTCTCCTAGGAACCCTTTGCGGGTCCTGCATGTAAACTGCCTGAAGCCCCACTGGGAGAGGTCCGAAGTGGGCCTGCTCCTAGCGACAGATGATGGAATGGAGGAGGAGACTGAGCCTCTTCCTGACCTCCTGTCTGCAACAGAGCAAGATGGGTCAGTGGATGTTGTAAACCTCTCTTCCGCCCTGACCCCTGAGCAGCAAGATGACTGTTGCCAACTGTTCGGACAGTTTCCTGATCTGTTCTCCCTGACTCCCAGTGTCACTGATTGGTGCGTCCATGATGTGGACACTGGGGACAGTCCTCCTGTAAAGCACAAAATTTACAGAGTGACTGACAGGGTAAGAGCTTGCATCAAGGTTGGGAGCAGCCAGGTGGCGCCCCTACAGCCCAAGATTGGTACCATCCTGGCTTGGGAACCCCCCAAACCCAGACAGAGGTGAGAGCCTTTTTAGGACTCACAGAGTACTACAGGAGGTTTGTCAAGGGATATGGAAGCATTGTTGCACCCTTGACAGAGCTGACTTCCAGGAAGCAGCCCAAGAAAGTGAACTGGACTGACACCTGTCAGAAGGCCTTTGATACCCTGAAGCCATGTGCACAGCGTCCGTGCTTCAGGCGCCCCACTTCTCTAAAGAATTCATTGTGCAGAGAGACACTTCAGAGCATGGTGTAGGGGCTGTACTTTCACAGATGAATGAGGAGGGCCTAGACCAACCTGTAGCCTTCATCAGTAGGAGGTTACTTCCATGGGAACAGAGGTGGAGTGCAATTGAGCGTGAGGCATTTGCTGCGGTCTGGGCCCTGAAGAAGTTGAGACCATACTTGTTTGGGACTCACTTTCGGGTTCAGACAGACCACAGGCCCCTCAGATGTTTGATGCAGATGAGGGGTGAGAATCCAAAGCTGTTGAGGAGGTCCATTTCCCTACAGGGGATGGACTTCACAACACCGACCTGGTACAGAACACGCTAATGCTGATGGTCTGTCCAGATTTTTCCCCTTTAGTGAAGAGAACTCCCAAGAGGTAGGGTAGTTCTCCCCACATTTCAGCTGGAGGAAACATGTGTTAGACCTGGCGCCATTGGCGTGGGTCTCCCTTCCAGTTTTTTCTGTTGCCTCCTGTGTTTTTGCTATGTTTTAGCTGGTCTAGATGCTTTGGGCACTTTGCCACTGCTATTCAGTGCCAAAGGGCAAGTGCTCCCTATTGTAAATTGTTGTAATGGATTAGTGACTCCATGATTGGCTTATTTGATTTACTTGTCAGACCCTAGTACAGTGCACCATGTGTGCCCAGAGCCTGTATATCAATGCTGCTGGTGGGCTTGCAGCATTAAGACGCTCTGAAGCTACTTGGATTATGCGCTTAGATGCGGTGGAGCGTGGTCTCAATACAGACCATGAGCTTCAATTCTTCCTGGGCAACTAAGATACTGAGGCTCAGTGATCACAGTGGAGCTTTTGATAGGATTCTGAATTTTCCTTCCTTCAGAGTTAGAACTGTCGTCATCTCACATGTGAGGGGTCAATTGTAATTTGGGCCTTACTGAATTTTTGTGTATCGTGACTGGAGTACTATTCACTCTGTATTGACATCAGAATTTCTCAAGGATTTGTAATTCTCTGATACAGTGAAATTGTGATTTTCTTTCAAGAATTACCGAATCGTCTTCTACCCCACTTATTGTGTCACTAACTATTGTAAATTTGAATAATGAACTGTTTGATTTCTGTGCAAGATATTCTCTAATTATCACCTCAAAATTTAGGGTGTCGCAATTGTAAACTTGGATGCTTGACTGGCATTTTATTCTGAATACGTCCGCATTGGTCTCGAAATTGCTTTGCTGCTATGTCGAAATATAAGCATTTCGTTATATTCTTTACTTCTATTCTTTTCTTTACTTTCACTACCTAGCACATGCCATTTAAGGTATGTCCTTTCTTCACCGATGGTTGATACCAGGGGTTTCTCAATCCGATCCTGCCCTAGAGGGTATTACCTTTTTTGTGTATATCTAGTAATATTATCAGCGTATGTGGCTGCCATTCTTGAATGGTTTCCTTTTTACTCCGGGACTGTTGTCATTTCACCACGGAGTTATGTGCTTGTTTCCCTACCTGATCGAGTATTAGGGTTTGCATTTGAGCAGCTTTTGTCTATACATAGGAGCTGTATTCCTTTATCCTGGTTCCGTACTCTGGAGCTTTCGATTAGGTGTTGTCCTTTTAGAGGAGCTTAAAATCTGGAGCCTGGTTCATTACTCTGGACTAGCTATACCGTCACCATATTACACGCCCCAGTTACAGCCGCATTGTTTTAATTGTTTATGAACGATTGTTTATTTTATCAACATTATTTGTTAGTGACTACACTGTCCAGACTCTATTCCATAACTTTATTCTTCACGGACACTAGAGATGTCGTCTTATAATTCCGGTACTTTGTAAACTTGTGCTTGATATGCGGTCTAGTTGTCTGCCCGTGACTGACGTTATAACGCAAAACTTGTCACTTCCGGGGTAGTCACAATCTGAATCCCAGGGAATCTTTGGCGTACTCGTCGTGAAGGTAGGAATGGCCCGACTCGTGGTTTTACCCGTACTTGTCAGGGATAGGGACTCTGCTGCTGTCGTATTGACTGGGTTTTGGATTAACTTTATTTACGCACCTTCAAAGGCGGGTAGCGGTTTTTCATTTTTGTTGAGATGGCTGTTACTCGCGTGTCTGTTTCTGGTGGGTTGGATAAATTTGTGCCTCTTACCGTTAACTATTAGTATTACGTTGCACGTTAATATTCACTTATATGTTCTTTATCTTAAGTTTCGGGTACTCCGATACGCCATTATGACCACGTGTCTTACTCCCTTTAGATCCTGAGCTTTGTTTTGGTTAACTACACTCGTTGATCCGAATATAAGGTTAAACTATGTATTTTTTTCACGTGTCTCTGTTTCGGGTGTGTTGAATAATTTTGCCTTGATCGTTTACCACTAGAATGACGTTGTACGTTACCATACACCTATCGTGTTCCCTATCATAACTTCCGGAGTCACCCACCACGTTAGTATGACCACTATTCCTACTCTCTCTAGATCCACAGTACTGTATTTGGTAATTTACACTCGCTTATCCTAATAGTAGTTCATCTGGGGATTCTGTCACAGTGCTGATGTCCTCTTACTACTTTTCTTGTAGGTCCTCTATCAGAAGGGGTACTTACCTTGTCACACGTTCTGAGTGTACTTCACTCACCCTGTTTTCCCGCGCAGCCGGGACGGAAGTATCACCGGCGGAGAGGTGAGCGGTTCATATGCATTTGTCATCATTTGCATTTCTGTTTGCACTGTCCATTTTATACTCAGTCCTGTGACTAACGATACGTATATTCTGGCTTGGTATTGTAGATCTTTTACTCTTTCCTGTTTCGCCTCATAGGTAAGGCTGTTCTGGTTGTTTGTTATTTTATTTTTTAACCTTTGGCACGATCGGATTGATGAGCACTCTACTCTCTTTCTACCTATGTTCTGTTATTTCCCTCTTTCACCCTCGACCATGTTACGGTCTGCAGTAGGGTACCTATTTGATCCCTACAACGAGCTCTTAAGGTTTGACCGTTCCCAATAAGAGATTTACTCACTGGGTCTGATATATTCTGCGACCAGTGTGCGTTGAATACAAACTAGCCCTATAATAGCTTATGAAACGTTATCCCACTGTCATTAATACATTTACTTGTCTATACGTTATGTCTAAGTAGCACTGTATTATCTGTTCATGATTTTGTTTTAATGTATTTTGAGCACCTATCGCTATACTATTTTGTTCTGTACTACTTATTTGGTAGCACGTCAGGTTCCAGTATCCTCTGCAGTCGCTGTCACTTTCTGTGTAGCTCTACACAGAGTCTCCTTTTCATTAATTTTGCCTTTTTCTTCTTTTAAATACCCACGTTCGCGGTGTCTGGTATCTCTCATGCTCACTACCATTGTATGTTAAGACTTCTACCATGTCCACATTGTACTCTTTTATGTTTTTTGTAGCCCTGAAGAAGTTGTGGGTTCACACCCAGACGAAACACGTGTTGGCTGGGCAACGGAATTGTATTAAATCAAGAAACTACTTACTTCATTGGACTTACTAAGTGTTTATTGTACTTGCTGTTCTCTCCATTACTCTGTGTACTTACAGAATCGAATCACTGACGTGTGCAGGGGCATCCTATGTTTTACTACTTTTGACCTTGGTCTATGTGGGGGGTTTATGGTTGTTTCCCCCCGCCCTTTTTGCACCGTTACAAATTTTCATTACTTATAAATTACGTGCATACCTGCGGGCGCCACTACTTACCGTATACCTGAAACCCTTCGCATGTTTCTCCGGGCTTGCAGCACTGGTTGTGCCACCCAAAGAAGCTCCAAGGAACTTTTCAGTGTCATTCAAGAATTCACCAACCCACGCAGCAAAGCCACAGACATCACCCCATCCCAAGACCTCTGCGACAAGCTTGGAACCTATTTCCACCGCAAGATCAAAAACCTCTACAACAACTTAATCGAACATTCACCAGGCGTTACAGACGGCCTCCCGTCGCCCAGAAACACCAGCCAGCCCACCATCTCCAACTGGACACCGATCACAGCCGAAGACACCACCTCGAACATGAAAAGCATCCACTCGGGGTCGCCCACTGACCCCTGCACCCCTCCCATCTACCACAGAGTCGCAGCCGCCATCGCACCCGAATTACAATGCACCATCAACAACACCTTCAAAACAGGCATCTTCCCAGACGACTGGAAGTGCACAGAAGTCAGACCCCTGCTCAAGAAGCCCACAGCTGACCCCACCGACCTCAAAAACTAGCGGCCCATCTCGATCCTCCCTTCCGCAGCCAAAGTTGCAGAGAAAACAGTCAACAGGAAACTGACACGATTAATTGAAAAGAATGCCGTCCTCGCTCCGCCCCTATCCGAATTCCCAAGCAACCACAGCACAGAGACCGCCCTACTCGCCGCCACAAATGACATCCGCACCCTCCTGAATCACGGCCACTCCGCAGCCCTCATCCTACTGACCTATCAGCGGCCTTTGACACCATCTCCCACCGCACACTAGTCGCCAGACTACATGACGCAGGCATCCAAGGAACAGCCCTGGACTGGATCTGATCATTCCTCACCGGAAGAAGCCAAAGGATCAGACTCTCACCCTTCCTCTCCGACCCCACGAAAATCACCTGCAGAGTTCCACTGGGTGCATCCCTGAGCCCTACCCTCTGCAACATCTACATGATCCCCTCGCAGCCATCGTCCAACAACACAGCCTCAACATCGTATCCTATGCCGACGACACCCAACTCTTCCTATCCCTCACCAATGACCCCAACACTGCCAAACTCAACTTCCAGAAAGGAATGCAAGACGTTGCAGTCTGGATGACCAACAGCTGCCTGAAGCTCAACGCCGAGAAGACAGAAGTCCTTGTTCTCGGTACCACCCCTTCTGCATGGGACAGCACTTGGTGGCCGACTGCCCTCGGATGCCCACCTACCCCCTCAGACCACGCCAAGAACCTCGGCATCGTACTCGACTCATCACTCACCATGAACTGACAGGTCAACACCATCACCTCCAGCTGCTTCAACACCCTCTGCATTCTCCGCAAGACCTTCAAGTAGATCCCCCTGAGTCAAAGAAAACAGTCACCCACGCACTCATCAACAGCAGACTGGACTATGGAAACGCACTCTACGCCGGCATCAACAAGTCTCTACTCCGCAAACTCCAGACAATACAGAACACCGCCACCAGACTCGTCCTCGGCATCTCCCAGCATGAACACATCAGCCAACACCTACGCTGTCTCCACTGGCTCCACGTGGAGAAAAGAGTCACTTTCAAAATCCTCACTCACGCCTACAAATGCCTACACAACAACGGACCCAAATACCTCAACGACAGAATCAACTTCCACGTACCCAAAAGAAACCTCCGATCTTCCAACCTCGCACTGGCCGAAAACCCGCACATTCACAGAGCCAGAGCAGGCGGAATATTCTACTCTCACATTGCAGCCAAGACCTGGAACGAGCAACCGGCAGACGTCAGAGGCACCCCCTCCCTGAACACCTGCAGGAAGTCCCACACGACCTGGCTCTTCAGCTAAATAGATCTGCGGACCCTCCCCCCTCAGCGCCTTGAGACCCTCACGGGTGAGTAGAACACTTGCAATTCCCTGATTGATTGATTGATTGACTGAGTGATTGATTGATTGATTGATTGATTGATTGATTGATTGATTGATTGATTGAGAAGTAGCTCGTAAAATATGGCTCAGACCTGCCATTGCAGAGCCTGTGTGCAGTCTGGGACTGCCATGTCGACTTGGCAAGTGCACCCACTTTCCATTCCCTAAACCTTCCCTTTCAACATATTAGTCACCCCTAGGGTAGGCCCAAGGGCAGGGTGCATTGTATGTGAAAGGTAGGACATGTGAAAGGTGTGGCATGTCCAGATAGTGAATTACAGCCAATTTCGTTTTTCACTATCTCAAGGCTATCTGTTCCTATAGGCCAGAATGGGCAGTTTGATTATAACACCTTATAATCCGAACTGACCCAGGGAACAAGGTAGAAAAATGAATTTAATATGTCTGAACTCAGAATGTTAAAATACATCTTTTAGTGTGGGTGATTTTTACATTCTGTGTTTGAAAATACCACTTTTAGAAAGTAGGTATTTTTTTGCCTAACCATCCAGCATGCCTCAGCTAGGTTGGTGTATTCTATGTCTGGTTTGTGAGTGACAGGGGGCTGGAGAGGGCCTTGGCGCCGGCAGTCTGATGGTAAAGGCTGGGCTGTATAGGACCTGTATTGAATAGAGAGTAGGGTGAGGAGATTTCCTTTCACTTGCCTGAGCCTTCATAGAATAGAGAGTAGGGTGAGGAGTTTTCCTTTCAGCTACCTGGGCCAGGTCTGCTTTCAACAATGCTGCCTCCACCTCCTGCCAGGAAGCTGCACCAGGGAGGACAGAACTGGTTTTTGCTGGGCACAGGCACCCTCTGCCTTCAGAGTACAAAGTATTTTGCAGTATAAATATTGGGGCCAGACCCCAGAACTTTAGACCACTTCTGGGAATCAAGACAAGCCTTTGCCAAAGAGAGAAACCAAGGAAGCTAAAGGAGGAGACTGCCCCGGCTATAAAGACTGTTTGGGGGTGGCCTGCAGTGGTTTATTTATTGCCAAGGGATGGAGAAAAGGAACTTTGTGTGTATTTTTACTATCTTGAGGAAGATCTCCAAGAGCTTGAAGCTGCACTTGCCTCTTGTTCTGAAGTCTCAGGGACACAAAGACTTCACCACCAGCTCCCCCTGAATTTCCTTGCTGGGAATTCTACCTGCAGTGAGGTGCCTGCTGTTGTTTTGGGCCCTCTGGAGACTGCTTGTCGCTTATCGCGACGCAACGAGGAAGAAGCGTGTCGCCACCGCAGCAGTTGTCGTTGCATCACCGAAGAAGCGTGTCGCCGCCGCAGCTGTTCACCGTCGCATCGCCATGGAAGCATGTCGCATCACCGGAGAAGCGTGCCGCCGCCGCAGAGGTTGCCGTCGCATCACCGGAGAAGCATGGTGCAGGGCCTGTCGGGGCTCCAAAGTTCATCGATTTTGCCGCACGGCTGTCGGGTGTGCACGTATCACATTCACGTTGTCGCATCGCATCAAAGATGCCATTTTGACGCATCGCACCGGATCATCGCATGGAGGCGCCATCTTGTCGCATCATAACCAAAACGTAGTAAGAAACAGACACATCACCTAGTCTCCGGTAAGGAACCGACGCATCACTTCCCCGGCGCTGCAGTAAGGAACCAACGCATCACCTCCCCCGAAGCAAGGAACAGACGCATCAGCTTCCCTGCGACCCTTTTGTTTGTTTTGCGTGACGCATCCAAGGTACTTTGAGAGTAAAGTGTTGCTTTTACCATCTACATTGAACTATGCTATTTCTACCATCTGAAAGTCATATTTTTATTAGTGTATTGTGTACTTTTGTCGTTTGGTCTTGTGTTAAGTCTAGTAAAGATTACTTATTTTTCTAAACTGGTGTGGTGTCCATTTGTAATGTTTTCACTATATTATGTGTTCACTAATGCTTTACATGCTACCTCTAAGATAAGCCTGTCTGCTTGTGTCAAGCTACCAATGGGGTGAGCAGGGGTTATTTTAGGAGTGTAGCCCCTTACCCTGACTAGAAGCAAGGGTCCCTATTTGGACAAAGGCGCAAGCCATTGCCAACTAGAGACCCCCATTTCCAACAGGGCGGTAAGGACTACCCCGCATGTAAGAACAGGCATGGCTCCATTTACGCTACTCAGGGGAAGGGTTGCGGGCTCCAAGTTGAACAAAGATTGGATGCCCAGAAAAGGTGTCAATCAGGTGAAATTAAACAAAGTAGTTGATGTTAGAGGAACATTCCAGGCGAAGTACAGAACTGGGACCGACAACATAAGAGCTCTACCTGTTAGTGTGGGTGCCTGGGTAAGAGTCAAAAGGCCTAGTTTTGTCCACAAATGGATGTCAAGTTTTTCGCACCGGTAGGGGAGAGAGAAGTGAAAGATTGCGTGGCAGTGCTGGAGAATGGGAAAACGTGGAATAAGTGTGCTGTTTCTGTGGTACCTGGATCTAAAACAAGTTATGTGAACGGAAAAATGAGTGTTCACCCGGACTACACTCTTGGGGGAAGGATTCCTTCCAGAGTGAGGGTTGCTCTGACTAGGTTTCAGGATTATGTCATGCATTAGACCCAATGACTCTTTCTTCCATCTGCGTTTACACCTGAATGCTTTCCTCTATTGTTCCTGCATTCTCTGTTGTTTTCTTCTCTCTATTGTTGTAGTGTGGGTGATAGAGGGGTGTGGGGTACTATGGAGTAGCATGTTTTCTGAGTAGTAGTCTGAAAAGTGTTATGCCCCTTGTTTTGATTTTTGTCTATTTCCGTTTTCTTAATCCATATTCACTGTTTTTATTGCCAACTTTTTTTTCTGTTGCTTTGTGAAGGAAGGGGGGGTGTTGGGATCTGGAATGTTGGGTGTGGGGCTCTAGGGTAGTTCCCTGCATGGAACATGGAATGTGGGGGGAAAAGGCAGTTGCTGCCGGGAGCTGGAGAACATCGGATGGATTAAAGATAACAGCAACTCACTTAGGTGTTGTGCTTTCTTTCACTAACCAGTAGCAAATATCTCTTAAAGAGGAGGCCTGTCAGGAATAGGAGTGTTTTTTCACCTATGTCTTACTCAGACACAGCACTCCAGTATTTGGAGCAGTCGCATAAAAGGTGTGAAAATAAAATATCCTCATTGGGTGGGTGCTTGGGGATATGGAAGGGAAATTGGGGAGCACTGAGTGAGTAATGGGTAGCTTGGAATAGTTGGGCAAGATCATAGAAACACAGAGGGTCGGGTTGAATTAAGCTGTTACCCAGAGAAAGCAGATTGAGGCCTGCACAATCTCTCAACCATGAACCACCTTTAAGGAAAAAATATGTTTCCTGAAAATGAGGTGACAGGCCCTTGTATACCAGTCAGTTATCAAGATGGAAGACTTGGGAAAGGTTCTGCGAGATTGGATGGAAAATGAAGTGGTGGATGAGTGCTGACAGTAAAAGGAAATTAGGGGCACCAGTACAGTGCTCACGGATCTATCATGTTCACGTCTAGGGTTCTAGTACTTCAAGGGGCACCAAGAAATCGAAGTTGTCTATGGTGCTTCCAGATTACATTTATCCTCTCATCTAAGATGAGCAACGCTTCATAGGTAGCAGGAGCTACAAAAATAGGAAAGATTTGATTGTGCACTACTTGTACCATGATGCAAAGGAGAAAACTTTTCTGGGTTATGATGCAGTGTCTGGCCGTACCCTTTTCCCTGCCCAAACTGTTTTTCATGACCTCCTCTACCATTTATCACACATTCCCAATGTTCCTTTTGGTAGTAAAAAACGCAATCTGACCGATTGGGTACACTTTATCCGGCCTCAGCCGGAGATTACGGCTCAAGCCAGAGAGTACGGCCCTAGCCGGAGAGTACGGTCCAGGTGCGGAGAGTAGGCCCTGAGTGCGGAGAGTACGGTCCGGGTGCGGAAATTTCCACCGAGTGCGGACGTAAAGTTAGGAGTCGTAAGTGCATTCTGTGAATACCAAAAATCGTAAGTGCCTTCTGTGAATACCAAAAGTAGTAAGTTTAGGATTTTGTCTCAGATTAGTTCAGTGAATCGACACCTTTGTGTTTTTCAAGCGTAACTTTCCAGAACCTAACAGGTCTATATATGCTTGTCTCAATCAGATCTTCCACCAAATCCAGTCTTTCCCCTATTATTTTTGGATCCAGTTCTTTTAAAAAGTATGCAATCTGGAGAAAGACCATTGAACGGGGACTTTCCAGTGCCAAATGTTTGGTCCTATAGTTGGCCCACACTTTCCATGTTTCATAATTTAGAAAATCGCCGACCATGGTTTAATAGCCATTAATTTGCCATATATAGGTTTTTTTTCTTTCTAATAGAGGGTCTGATCCTATTAAGATATCTATTAATCAGGTTGGTTCCTTAATGACTGGTATGGTATAATATTTCAACAACTGTTCTTTTAATTTTAACAGCCACTGAAGAAGCTTATTTCGAACCTTCTTAGGTGACTTGGTCAGGCGTAAAAAATTGTTTATCTTACATCCCTGCAGAACAGAATACAAAAAAGAAATTGTCAATTGGTCTTTCAAAACCTTGGAAATTAAAATAACGAAAAAAAATCTGCAAAGCTTGCAAAATAGTATTCTCTGAAATCTGGTGGTGCCAAGCCCACTTCTTTTACTGGCTTGTAGAGAATGCCTATTGCTACTCTGGGCACTTTATCGCCCCAAATGAATGTGGAAAACATTCCTACTTTTTCCTGAAAAAAAATGTCACCTGCAAAACACAGGGCAAGGCAGTGAATGGAAAGTTAAATAACGGTAGCACTGACATACAGATCAGCGCAATTCTCCCCATTATGGATATGGGTAGGTGTGACGGCTTTAAAAAAAATGTAATCTTCCTGATTAGCTGTGCATTGTTTAGGGCAAAAAGATTATCAATGTCCTTCGTTGTATATAGACCAAGACATCTCTTGGGTTTTGAATTCATGAGGGGACGGATTTCTGAGGATAAAGTGTCTCCCTTGCAATTACATAAAACACTTTCCCCTTTAGTCTGGTAATCTTATATCCACCCACCAATTTGAATAATTGGAATATATTAACAACCCTTTTCTGGAATGCCGGGTCTTAAAAAAGTACAATGTCATTAGCGTACAGTTTGATTTTAGAAATTCCGCTGACGGGGGCTCTATTTTGCTGTCTTCTCTTCTGGCTAAAGCAAGTGGATCAATAAAAATGGCAAAAAATATAGGTGAGAAGGGCATCCCTGTCTTGTGTCCTGGTTTCCTTTACATGTACCTACATCCATCAAATTCACTATTAGGCATGCTAGTGTTCCCTAGTACATCTTTGATTTGACCTGTTTAAAATTGGTGATTTCTCTAAAATATAAAAAAGACTCTCCCAGTTGACTAAATCAACAGCCTTTTCAGCATCCAATAACAGAACTTGGGCAGGGACTTGTTTCTGCTTAAAAAAATCCAATGCTTAAAGTAAAACATTTGCATGTGCATAGTTGTCTGCCTAAAACAAAGCGGCATTGATCTCTTTTGATCAGTCTGCCAACTACCTTGCTCATACAATTAGCAAAAATGTTCATTACTATATTGTAGTCGGTGTTTAAAAGTCTGATGAGTCTATATGAGTTGATATTCTCCAGAAAAGTCTTTAAAAATTCATCAGGGATGCAATCCTCCCTACAGGCCTTCCCGATACTTCATCTATCTCATTCAAAATAAACAAAGTCACCAAGGCTCGGGCTTGTTTTTGTCTCAACTTAGGGATGGGGATTTTGCTCAGAAAGAGTTGTAGCTGTTCTACATCTACTCTCTGTTCCGTACTATACATAAACTCGGAACGCTTCTGAAATGTATCTTGTATCTCTTTGGGATCAGTGACTCTTGTCTTTGCTTCTTCATCGAAGAGTGACATA
This sequence comes from Triturus cristatus, assembly GCF_964204655.1. Taxonomy (NCBI): domain Eukaryota; kingdom Metazoa; phylum Chordata; class Amphibia; order Caudata; family Salamandridae; genus Triturus; species Triturus cristatus. The sequence continues at coordinate 758,651,139 of NC_140581.1, forward strand.
ATGGTGATCTGTTCCCTCCTCTCCTGCACCTGCCAAGCTAAAAACCTAATGGCATATTCCATCCTTCGTAAATCTTTAGCAATTAGGCACTACTGGAAATATAGCTTTGTTCATAATAGTAGTCCTGAATCTGCTGTTCAGCTATCCTAAGACCCTGTTTGTTAGAATATGATTTATGGCACAGAACCTTTTCAGTGGCCTGCTTCAGTTTGTGTTCTGAACCCACTCTCTTCTCTGTAAAAACTTTTGTTGTGCTATGTTTCTAGAACTTATGAAAGTGTACATAGTAGGTTTGAAAGAATCCCAGACAATTTCTATGCTGGTATTGTTATCATTAAGCTCTCAGTAGCTAACAATCTAATTCGCGATCTCATGAGTCCAAGCTGCATCCTCTAAGTTCACTTATTAAAAGACCATCTATTGATAGGCCTGTCAAATTCTATCCCAGTCAGCGTCATTTTGACTAATGAGTGGTATAGAAAATCATTTGTTATTGAAGTTAAAAAGTAGTCTAAACTTGCGGCTGATTTATATCTTTCCGAGATACAGGTGTCTTCTTGCTGACTATGATATTTGCTTCTCCATAAATCAGTTAGGTTTAGGGCTTTTGTGTACTGAAGTATTGATTTGGCGGTTCAAGGCGTATTTTGTTTTCGAGTATATGTTGATGAATCTATCTTGGGGTTGAGAAGTATTTTAAAGTCCCCTCCTAAAATTACCCATCTACCCTATTTATCTGTTTGGAAAGTACTGATCTCATATTTGAGATGTTTATTTATGTAAATTAAAAAGGCAAAGATGCCGAAAATGAATTCATTAAAAAAACGCTCTCTTAAAAAACTAAATATATCTTCTATAAAGTGACAACATCTGACACCACAAAATAATTCAAACGAAATGTACACAATTCATTCAGAAAATAAATGACAGTAACCAGGTGTATCAAAAAGTATTTAATCTATATTCAAAATGCAAAAAGCAGGGGTTCAAAAGCAAACAATTCTCACATACATTGATTAAAGAGATCACAGATGAATCAAAGGTGGAGGTATACTAGTCATCAATGTATAAATGCCACGCAATCAGAAATTGAGTCTGTCCTATACATAGGGTTTAAGACTCCAAGTAATTTAATTTAACAAAAGGGGAAAATTGGGTTGTATGTCGAGGATATTCTGGACATAAATGCATCTTGTGAGATTCCTTAACTGCTTGGTCAATAGTTTCAAGGTCGACATAATATATACCAAATAGGTCTCTTCAGTGGTACTCAGATGTGGACTTCAATTCGAGATTGAGTGACCTCACACAGAGGGACTGAATTGAATTTTAGTACTTTACACGTTACGTAGCATTTGTCAGATGGTCCCGCTCAGAATTTCAACTGGAATACTGTAACTTATTTTCTAAATGAATTCTGTAAGTTTCAATTTAATTATTTTGTGGTGTCATATGTTGTCACTTTATAGAAGATATATTGAGTTTTTTAAGATTTTTTTTTTTTTTATGAATCCCTTAGAGTCATCTTTACCTGTTTAACTTTATCACCCAAGCCCACAAGGGTATATTGGGTTGGCCATAGTCACTGATATATTTATGTAAATTTCCACTCGTCTGTGAGCTGCCTTAGTGCTAGATATACATTCAAACCCAGCCCAGTTTTTAAAAATTACTAAGTTTTGTTTTTACCTTCCCAAAAAGGACTATATCAGGAGAGTGGCCTTTTATCCGGTCTGCGATTGTTTTTGCCTTCCGCTTATTATTCAGGCCATTAGCATTGAACAAAATAATCTTGAAATTTTCACTTTGAGGAGGCGTGGCCTAGCGGCCCAACATCGCAAACAATCTTTAGACAAGCTCCTGCAGCCCATGCAATTATCCACCATAATCCTGCCGGTTTGCTGCACCTCAATACATCACAACAGCCTATACCAAAGTGGAAGGTGTGGTAGCGAACGTTTGACCCTCAGACTTGAAGGGTGGTGCTCGGAGACTGGCCGCGAAGCTCAGATGCGGTCACTGAGGCGTGAGGCCTGCAGCCCCGGCTAGGACTGCAGACGATGAGTGCCAGATAGGACTTGCTGGGGAGACTGCGGCCAGCATTAGAGAATCTCTGGCCTTCAGAGATAGAAGGAGCCATCGCCCGCAAGGCGGCAGCAGCGGTGGGAGCCATGCGGGTAAGCAGAGAGACAGATCCTGCGGCGGCGGCCAAAGCTGGTGCAGAGGAGGCCCGGCCCCAGTGGCTCCCTAGGACAAGACTTAGCGGTCGATTGTGGAGACCAGCTTACCTGCTGGAGGAGGTCGCAGCCACAGGACACTAAGTTCAGCATCCAGAGATCCAGCCAGAGATACGATAAACCCCGGTCAGGAAGCCCTGGCGATTTGGTCCGTTGACGGATGCGGTGGAGTTCCTGCCTCGCCCTGTGTGGTATAGTACAAATGAAATCACACAGATGTGGCCCATTGCAGATGGCTGCTGACCGGAGGGGCCTGGGGAGAACAAAGTGGGCCTGCACGGAATATTAGCCTGATTACACTTTCCTACAACACTGCACAGCAATATTGGAAAGACGCCTATCGTTTTGTCATATGGCATAGTGGTGCACCCATTAGGGGTGGGGGCTCTTCCCGCCCATGGAGGATACCAGGCCAGGACCCTGTGCAGCTTGTGGTTGGGAGAGTTCCCCCCTAGACACCTGCCGAATGTGACCTTGGGCCCTGGGGTGCCCTGTTCTTACTTGTATGACATGGGAGTCAATGCCCTGTGGGGGACAAGGCCATTTGGCAGCCTGGCCCTGGTACCCAGCTGAAGACACCTCCTGCATCCGGCTGGTGAGGTTAGCAAATATCCTACTCTCCCATGGCTTCACCATGACGAACGATAAGCCGACAGGCCCAACATCAAAACAGAGCACAATGGACAGGTTCACCGGGACCTGTGCGGTGCTGCCCACAACCAAGATGGCCAAGGCAGATCCCCAGACAGCGCCGCTTTGTTAGCCTCAATAACCCAATCCAGAGATATGCTGGAGGCCAGAATAGGGGTGGTGGGATCTGATGTGGTGTTGCTGCACCAGGACATTCACAATGCGGTAGAGCACCTTACTCAGGCTGAGACGAGGGTTTCTGGCATAAAAGATGCAGTGTCCACATTCCAAGGGAAGGATGCTGCCCTTGAGAGGCTCACAAGAGGCATGACCACGTGTGTAGAAGATGCGGATGGTCGAGCCCTTAGGAATATTCTTCGCTTTGTGGGCTATCCCAAGGAATGTGAGGACACAGATACGGGCACAGTCCTGATTCAGTGGCTCAATGCGTGGATTCCAGTGGATGCTCTTTCCCCCTGTTTTATAATTGAGCGAGCCCATGGAGCCCTGGCAGTGAGCCCACCCCCAAGCGCTAGGCCACGGCCAATCATTACAAGGATATTAAACTTCCACGATAGAGATGTTATCCTCTGACTGGCCAGACCTCAAGATTCACTTACCTAGGACCTCAATAGCATAATTGTCTTTCCAGACTACACTAGATTAGTTCAACAGCAGCACCAATCCTTTACAGAGGCGCAGGCCCGTCTTTCTGACCTAAAGATCTCATACATGCTTTTGTTTCTAGCCCGCCTGCCAGTCAGTTATTAGGATTGAACTATGTTTGTTGACACACCGGGGGCCCGATTCACAGAACAAACTTAAGACTAAATCCTAAACTTAGTACCATTCTGGTGTTCACAGAATGCACTTAGTACTTCTGGTATTCACAGAATGAACTTACTACTTTTGCTATTCACAGAATGAACTTAGTACTTTTGCTATTCACAGAATGGATTTACGACTCCTAAACTTACGTCCGCACTCGGGCCGGAAATTCCGGCCCGGAGGCGGAGCTTCCGGCCCGGAGGCGGAGCTTCCGGCCCGGAGGCGGGGCTTCCGGGCCGGAGGCGGGGCTTCCGGGTCGGAGGCGGAGCTTCCGGCCCAGAGGTGGAGATTTCAGCCATAGCTAAATCGGCCGGAATCCCCACCTCCGGGCCGGAAGCTCCGCCTCCGGCCCGGAAGCCCCGCCTCCGGGCCGGAAGCTCCGCCTCCAGGCCGGAAGCTCCGCCTCCGGGCCGGAATTTCCGGCCCGAGTGCGGACGTAAGTTTAGGAGTCGTAAATCCATTCTGTGAATAGCAAAAGTACTAAGTTCATTCTGTGAATAGCAAAAGTAGTAAGTTCATTCTGTGAATACCAGAAGTACTAAGTGCATTCTGTGAATACCAGAATGGTACTAAGTTTAGGATTTAGTCTTAAGTTTGTTCTGTGAATCGGGCCCCAGAGGAGGTGTTCACTTGGACTGATGAGATACCACAGCTGAAACCCCACAAACCTCCACATCGAGACTCAGACTCTTCGTCTGGAGAGACCCAAGACAGGCTCAGAGAGGAGTCTGTAACGTAGATTTATTATACAAACAGCACCATCTGGATACACGTCTGCCAACAGCTACGACCAAGATAGTAACAGTCTCCCTCGAACCCTAACACCTATCGAGTCAGCTAAGGTCCGTGCACAAAACAAGTTTACATTTAAAAGCGCTCCGCATCTATGCTGCGCGCTACCATAAACACAACACATCTTCCTCCCTTAAACAATATAACAAACAAAACAAAAAAAATATGCTGCACGCTACCATAAACACAACAATCAGCGACATTAATCGTGATTGTCTAGGCGTTCCAAGCCGCGCACTGAAGATCTGGCTAGAGCCCCTGGAGATTAAACATTCGACTTGGAGACCTTTTTGGTGATTTATGCGCTCAATAATTTCCTTTGACTTTGACTTTGACTTAGACAAGCAGTGTATGGTGGAACGCGCTGAAAAAGATGCCATGCTATAGCTGAGATCGAGTTACCAGCAAGACGGTATGTCCACAGGCTGCCTCAATGGAGAAGTAGACTCCGAACTCTCCAGAACACTCTAGGATAAAGGGGCACTTGGGGATCCATTGGAAGGATAGTGTGCCCGCTCCCTGTTTGGGCTGGTGCAGGATCCCTTCCACGACAGATACTTCAATGTTGTTTGAGGTATTGAGGTGGAGGGTTCAGGGGGAGGGTTTATAGAGTAATACGTTTTTTCCTTGTTGGTTTTATTACTCTATCTTTACAGCTTGGCTACCCAATGTGTCAAAAATCTATGCCCTTGTAGTCGACTACCTAAATAACAGCACAAAATAATGTAGTTCCCTCTGGGAGGCTTCACGTAGTGATCTGGAATGTCCTGAGAGTATTAGACAAAGTGAAGTGGGGTGCAGTACTTAAATAGGCGAAGCATCTGGGAGTGGATATACTGTAACTGCAGGAAGCCCATCTTTTAGGGACTAAAACAACGTGCCTTCCATGCTTTGGCTTTACACATATATTTCACACATGTGTCACAAGAGGTTCCAGGGGAGTATCCATAATGATACATCATCTGGTCCCCTTCCAATCCACCCAGACGTGGGTCGATGTTTAGAGCAGGTACATGTTTGTACGTGGGACCATCTAGGGAGAACCCATAGTGATAAGTAGTGTCTTTGCCCTTTCACCCCTTAGCCTGTCAATTGTGGAATGCATAGTAGAAATCTGGAAGTCTATGCCGGAGGGGTTAGTGGTCGTAGGGGGAAATTGGAATTATGTCATACAACCCAAGCGAGATAGGTGGAGGCCATCGGAGATGCACGGGGTGGCATGGGAGTCCCGTCTAGGACCAATGATGGGCATACTGGGATGGATTGACTTGTGGAAAGCCTTTCAGCCAATGAACGCGGGGTATACATTATTTTCCTCTGTCCATGCGTCAATCTCCAGGCTCGATTATCATTTTGTCCCCGGTGGGTATGCTCAGAGAGTTTCAGAAGTCGTGATCTTGCCCTTGGAACTCTCTGATCATTCCCCTGTGGGGTTGAGGCTCATGATAAGCCCGCAGAGCTCTCCATTTGGCTGACGGCTAACTCCATGGCACATGCATGATCAGTCCTATAGAACACATAGCCATAAGGCCCTGCTCAACTACTTTTCATTAAAAGCAGATGCCAGCGCGAGCGCGCAGCACCTGTTGTACTCTGAGGCGGAAGCCGGGAGGTATTTTTAACTATTGCAATTTGTATTAACTTGCCTGTATTTTATGTGTGTTCCTCACTCTTGTTCCCCATCAGACTCACCTCACTAGTAATCCGCTGCCACCGCTGCCGGCCGGATCCGCATCGCTCCCTTGGGCGGTGTAGGAGGACTTGGCAGACTATAGTTGGCTGACATCTTGGGTGGGGGTCGTGGACAGCGCTCCAGTCGCTGTAAGCTCGGGGACATAAAAGCAGATGCCAGCGCGAGCGCGCAGCACCTGTTGTACTCCTGAGGCGGAAGCCGGGAGGTATTTTTAACTATTGCAATTTGTATTAACTTGCCTGTATTTTATGTGTGTTCCTCACTCTTGTTCCCAATCAGACTCTCCTCACTAGTAATCCGCTGCCACCGCTGCCGGCCGGATCCGCATCGCTCCCTTGGGCGGTGTAGGAGGACTTGGCAGACTATAGTTGGCTGACATCTTGGGTGGGGGTCGTGGACAGCGCTCTAGTCGCTGTAAGCTCAGGGACATAAAAGCAGATGCCAGCGCGAGCGCGCAGCACCTGTTGTACTCCTGAGGCGGAAGCCGGGAGGTATTTTTAACTATTGCAATTTGTATTAACTTGCCTGTATTTTATGTGTGTTCCTCACTCTTGTTCCCAATCAGACTCACCTCACTAGTAATCCGCTGCCACCGCTGCCGGCCGGATCCGCATCGCTCCCTTGGGCGGTGTAGGAGGACTTGGCAGACTATAGTTGGCTGACATCTTGGGTGGGGGTCGTGGACAGCGCTCTAGTCGCTGTAAGCTCGGGGACATAAAAGCAGATGCCAGCGCGAGCGCGCAGCACCTGTTGTACTCCTGAGGCGGAAGCCGGGAGGTATTTTTAACTATTGCAATTTGTATTAACTTGCCTGTATTTTATGTGTGTTCCTCACTCTTGTTCCCAATCAGACTCACCTCACTAGTAATCCGCTGCCACCGCTGCCGGCCGGATCCGCATCGCTCCCTTGGGCGGTGTAGGAGGACTTGGCAGACTATAGTTGGCTGACATCTTGGGTGGGGGTCGTGGACAGCGCTCTAGTCGCTGTAAGCTCGGGGACATAAAAGCAGATGCCAGAGCGAGCGCGCAGAGGGCGAGAGCAACGGGCGCGCCGCCAGCGCGCCAAAGGCGCGCTAAAGGCAAGCCCGTCTGCGCCCGTCCGCGACCGTTCGGGACCGGAGGCCATAACCCCTGCATCTTCTCTTCGCCACATAATGTATTACAGCTTTGAGTCCCTCCTTAGTATGAGGACCACTGGGGAAAGAGACTGTCTGCACTCATTCCATGCGCAGGATTTGCCTGCGGTCTGCCCTTCGTGCAAACATAAGCTGAATACTACCCAGCAACATGATAATAAGCAGGACTACATCATGCTACTCTTAAATTGCAGGTCCCTACCCAAACACAGGATGGAAATTGCTCTCATGGTGGAGGAGCGTAGGCCAGATGTAGTTTTCTTAACAGAAACCTGGCTCACGCCAGATTCCGATCCTGATATTGTATCAGCTTTGCCTCCGGGCTTTCAAATCACGCAGAAAGACCGGGCAGTTGGGAGAGGAGGTGGCCTGGCAATAATATATAAAGAACAGTTCCTTTGTCGAGGCACCTCCGAATCAATCCCTGACTGCGAAAGCCTCGCATTCAGCATTGAATTCTCCCCCAATAATTGTTTCTCAGGCACCCTTATATACCGACCACCCGGCCCCAAAAAGCAGTTCCACAAGACCCTTCCATCGACCCTGGCCGAGTCGGTCACAACTTTTTCCAATTATACATTGCTAGGCGATCTTAATCTCCATTTTGATGCCGCCTATGACCATACTGTCATTGAGCTGGCGAACGATTTAGCGGCTTTACAATTGGAGCAGCTGGTTGATTCAGCCACCCACATCAAGGGCCATCTTTTGGACCCAGTGTTCAGCAATTGTACCGAGCTCAAGGCTGGGCAACCTATTTGTCTTCCGTGGACTGATCATTCACTTGTCCCCCTTACATGGTCTATTCGCAAGCCACCTCACCTAACCCCCATTGTAAAGAATGTTAGATATTGGGCTAGACTCCCGGTGAAGTCCTGGTCCAAAAGCCTTATTACCTCCTGTCCCCCCCCCCCTAACGTGGATCCCTGCGCAGCTAATCGGGACTATGAAGAATGGATCTTAAATTCTTTGGAGGCCACACTCCCCCTCCGCAGAATCACTACGAAGCGTTTACATAAAAGTGCCCCCAGGTTCTCTAAGGAACTCAGAGAGAAAAAACGGCACTGCAGAAACTAGAAAGACGCTGGATTTTTCCTTGGACGTTAAAACCCAATATAGAGAGGCGATTAGAACCTACAAAGACAAGGTAAGGACTGCCCAAGCAACCTATTTCTCTACACAAATCATGCGGGCTAAATCTAAACCTAAAGAAATCTTTCAGATAGTAAAGAGCCTCACAAAACCTCCACCACCCTCTACGCATCCTTATAAAACGCTAGTTCACTGTAACGACCTGGCAGATTTTTTCCATCAAAAAGTCCTCCAAATTTACTCCTTATTTCCTGCCATGGATTTTCCCCCCGCTGCTCATACATGGCCAAGTCCGGTTGAGGCTGCCCCTCAACCCACGGCAACCTTGGAACACTTTCCCTTGTTAGAACAGGACTCCCTGGAATCTCTAGCTCGGCAAGTAAAATCAGGGTCACCATGTGACCCAGCTCCACCAGAGGCAATGATCTCGGTAATTCAGGCTGTCCTCCCTACTATCAGGAACCTCCTCAATGCCTCTTTTACCTCTGGTATAGTTCCACTCCCCTGGAAGCAGGCTATGGTGCGTGCACTGCTGAAGAAACCGAACCTTGACCCTGGCGACTTTAGCAACTACCGCCCCGTTTCCCTGCTCCCCTGGGTGAGCACAATTCTAGAGAAGCACATCAATATCCATCTGATGGACTTTCTGGAGAATAACCAGCTGCTGGATGTCACCCAAACGGGCTTTCGACCTAGACATGGGACGGAGTCTGCCTTACTAGCTGTCACCGAGGAAACCAGAAGGATCTTGGATCGAGGCGGATCAGTGGCAGTGGTCCTCCTCGATTTGAGCGCAGCATTCGATACGGTTAATCACGACGTGCTGCTGTGTCGCCTTTCCGAGGTTGGAATCTCAGGCAGGGCAATACTCTGGCTCAAATCCTTTCTGAGTAACAGGTCCTTTCAGATCTTTGAGGGTAATATATTCTCCTCTAGCAAACCCCTGAGCTGTGGGGTTCCGCAGGGCTCCTCTTTAAGCCCAGCGTTATTTAACATCTATATGAGACCACTGGCTGAGGTTGTTCGTCCGTTTGGCATTAAGATCATTTCATATGCGGACGACACTCAGCTAGTGGTATCCCTGGCACAGGAGGACGGCCAATCTGCACAAATGGGACTAAGCTATTCTATTCTCTGCTATTCAATCTTTACATTGCCCCTCTTATTTTTGCACTACAGCAACTGGAGGTCTCTGTCTACAACTACGCAGATGATCTCCAGCTTATTTTTTCTCTCTCTCCCTCCTCCCAGTCAATTGCTAATTTTCAGTTCATCATGAGTTTTATCCAGGACTGGATGAATTTCAACCACCTGAAACTCAATCCCGACAAAACGGAATTGGTGTTGACGGGTGGTTGCTCCAGTCCATGGTCCTCCTCTTTCTGGCCCTCCTCTCTAGGCCTTCCACCCACGCCAGTCCCCTCTGTCAAAACTCTGGGATTCAAAATCAATAATCAACTCTCTCTTCATTCTCAAGTCAGTGCCGTTGTCTCCTCAGCTTTCCTCTCCCTCAGGACTATCCGGAAAGTTTCACGTTTTTTCTCTCCATCTGCCCTTAAACTAATACTTTTGGCCATGGTGACGTCTCGCTTGGACTATGGCAATGCCCTTTATCATGGCATGCCTGCGTACCTCGTGAGGCGCCTACAACTAGTTCAAAACCAGTCGGCCCGACTGGTTTTTAACTCACCCAGGTCACAACATGTTACTCCCCTTCTTAGATCCCTCCACTGGCTCCCTGTTCGGCAACGCACTCTTTTCAAGCTTGGCTGTACCATCTTTAAAGCCCGGTCTGGCATTGCCCCGGCTTTTATCAACACAGCCATTCAAGACTATATCCCTCCTAGAGAACTGCGCTCTACAACCCAGCAACTGCTGGTGGTTCCTCGCTTCAAACGGAAAAAGTGGGGAGGTTCCAAATTCTCTACCACGGCCCCCGCCTTTTGGAACTCTCTCCCACTCCAATTGAGGTCTTGCTCCCAATATCCCTTATTCCGTAAAGGCCTCAAAACATTCCTCTTTACTGAAGCCTTCCAATCTTAAACCACCTTGATCCCTTAGCTCTTTTGCCCCTTGAGCAGCAGTAATTGCATAGCGCCAAGAAACCGCCTGGTGTACGAGCGCTCTATAAATTCTTTAAAACTCAAACTCAAACTCAAGGAAATGTTTGGAGGAAGTAAAAAGCTGGATGACGAGATCCTCCCTCAAGCTTAATGGGGATAAAACTGAGCTGATGCTCATGGGCCTCGCTGTTCCAACGCATTTTGACTCTCTCTGGCCCCCATGCCTAGGCACCCCTCCTGTGCCCAAGGACAATATAAAAAGCTTGGGGGTATGGCTGGATAAAGCCTTAACCTTTGACACCCAGGCCATCAGGCTCTCTGCAACTTGTTTTGGCCTCCTCAGGATGCTGAAAAAAGTGCTCCCACTTTTACCTATGGATGCCAAGCAAGTTGTTGTCCAAGGTCTGATCCAGTCTCGACTGGACTTTAACAACGCCCTGTATCTTGGTGCCCCCGACTATACACTGCGCAAGCTGCAGATTGTTCAAAACTGCGCTGCTCGCACATTGCTCCAGCTGCCACGGAGACTGTCAGCCAAACCTGGGCTGAGTAGCCTGCACTGGCTTCCGGTTCGGCAAAGAATTGCCTTCAAGGCAATGTGCATATCCCATCAAGCCTTCTGGCACAAAGGACCGGCAATCAGCCGTGAACTTATCACACAGTACCACCCTAGGGAACACCTTCGCTCCGGCCAGGCCTTTTTGGCGACAGTTCCCAGAATCAGGAGAACGAGAGCTGGGGGCAGGATGTTCTCCTATAATGCCGCCAAATCGTGGAACCTCCTCCCCCTTCAACTCAGGTCTAACCCTAATCTGCTCTCCTTCCTTAAGCAATTAAAGACCTTTCTTTTTAATGTCCATAACTAACCCCCAGCTGACCGCCTCTGACAAATGACTACACTCTCCAGGTAGTGCTTGGACGCCTCAGGGCAGCAATTCGCGCTTTATAAATCTACATTTCATTTCATTTCATTTCATTAAATGTGGCGACAGCTTCCTCTGCTGAGGTTTTGTGGGAGGCTATGAAGCCTATTATTCGGGGTGTTGACATTAGCCTTTGTGCTGCTAAGGGCAAATACCACAAGCAAAGATTACTGCAAATGGAGACCCTTATACTGGAATTAGAGAGGTTGAGACGGGAGAGCAAAGGTGGCGGCTTGCATAGACAATTGAGCCTTACACAACAACTATATCAATTGTTGGAAGGGTCAAAATTAGCATGGCTAGCCTCGCAGAGTAGGATTTATCAGTGGGTGGATAAGTTGGGATGATTACTGCACAGATTATGCCAACATGGACTGAGGCCCGTTCAGATGCCTGTCATTCAGGATCGTGATGGCATGACGCTTACGGATTCAGCTGAGGTGGCCAATGGCTTTGCAGAATTCTATCAAACTTTATATGCTCAGAAAGAGATCTTCACTGCTCGTCAGATCGAGGACTTCTTTCAGGATTTGCTTACGAGGGCCCTATTGGATAAAGCTCGAGAATTGCTCTATGCCCGACTTACAGTGGAGCAACTAGCGGTGGCCTTATCGAAGATGAAGCCAGAGAAGGCTCCAGGCCCTAATGGGTTACCCTGTGAGTTCTTTAAAGCCTTTATGCCCCTATTGGGATATATTTATCTCGCTACCATACAAAATGCTCCTACAGAGGCAAGTATGCCCCAAGAGTGGCGACATGCAGAGATTGTTGTATTTCTGAAACTGGGTCATCCCCCGGAACATTATACCTCATATCATCCAATATCTCTTTTAAATGTTGAAGTCAAGTTGCTGGCAAAAGCCTTGGCTAATAGATTGATGCCCCACATGCATGACTTTATACACCCAGACCAGGTAGGCTTCATGCCCGACGAGCGACGAGACACAATATCCGTAGAGCTTATAATAAGATAGCGACAGTAGATCGTTTAGGTCATCCCACGGCCCTTCTTTTGGCAGATATCGATAAAGCTATTGATTCACTCAGCTGGACATATATGTTCTTACTCTTGAAATGCCTTTATATGAGCCCTCGCTTCTTGGCATATATACGATTATTATATACTGACCGGACAGTGTCCATCCGAGTCACAGGGTTGATTTCTGCCTCCTTTCCCATTGGAAGGGGTACCAGACAGGGATGCCTCCTGTCCCCCCTCCTATTTGCCCTCGCCAGAGAGCCCTCGGATAGATGCGCTAATACGGGGCTTTGAAAGGACACATAAAATCTCAGACAGGATAGCATTATATGCTGACAACGTCCTTTTCTTCTTTACTAACCCTCACAAGTCAGGTCCCAAGATCCTACAACTAAGGCGCATCTTCGGCTAAACATTTGAACTATACATGAACGTGTTGAAATCTGTTGTATGGTTGTTGAGGGGGACTCTGGGTAGCGGGAGCTGAACAACGGATATTACCATGTCAGTGGATGGACTGAAATAGTTGGGGGTCATTTTATCAGACACTCGGTCAGTTTCATGGGAGCGTATCTAGGCTCCTTGACGGACCGCTTGAAAGAAGAAATTCAGTCATCGTAAGGCCTTCTGCTGTCTCTTTATGGGAGATCTGCCATATTCAAGATGGTGTCCCTGCCCCACTTAGTTTACCAGCTGCAATGTTACCCCTACATGATCCTGGCGGCGTGGTTTCGTCAGATCAATGCGATGCTGGGACAGTGTTTATTGGGGGGAGCCTCACGAGTGGTCCTGCGCACATGCTTTCAGTCAACATATTGTTGCGGTATAAAGGCCGTAGACGTCCGGTCATATCATGCAGCCGCACACCTGCCAGTGCTGAATAAATGGTGGTATGACTCCTGGGATGACCCGGCATACTGGGTGTAGCGCTGGATTATGGGAGACCTATCCATACACTCATACCTATAACAGGTCAGACCCTCAAGATATTCCTCTGGCAACAAGAGTAGTGATCTTGACGTGGCGTCAGTGCCTCCATCAAATGGAATGGTGGGGCTGTCTCACGCGAGAGACCTCGCTGTGGCAAAAAAGACTTTCCCCCCTGGTGGCAGGTCTCCAGGGCTTCAATGGATGGGATCGAATTGGGATATCCTCCTTGGGAGATGTCATGCAAGGACATGTCTTTAAGTCGTTCCAGGCACTCCAAGGGGAGTTCTCTATGCCCCACAGCCAATTCTATAAGTATCTACAACTATGGCATGCTTTACACCCCTATATACATGACCTCAAGGCCCTCCCCAAATTCAGCCCATTGGAGGGTAAACTATTGATGGGTGACTTGGGCGACCATAAAATTACAAATATTTACCAGTCCTTAATCACAAACAGCTCAGCCACCTTGACAGCGCTGAGTGCAGCTTGGGAAACAGATTTAGGCTCCATTGATGAAGATGATTTGACGATAGCGCTGGAATCTTCGAGGGTGGGGCGGTAATCTCAGTGCTTCTGCAGTTGATACAATTCAAACATCTACATAGGTCATACTATACTAGACGTAGACTTTGGAGGATGGGACTGGTTGCCTCCCCTATGTGTCTGAGGTGTGGTAGTGACGAGGGCACTTTCATACACTCAGTTTGGTCCTGTACTGATTTGAATAGCTTTTGGAGGGGAGTAGTCTGTAACGCCCTGAACGTCTCAGGATCGTTTAACAGACACGACAATGAGGACGCAACCACTTGTGAAGGGTTAGTTCTTTTAATGAAGGCAAATAAAATACAAAGAACAAACAAAAGTTATAGTCACTGGAATCCTCCAGGCTAAGTACGTTACCAGCCCACAGCACGGATGGTCCTAACCGTCCTCTGCATATACGCCGATCCCGGCGTATGCCAACAGAGGGCAGAAATGAAATGGCCGACAATGCCAATCGGTAGGCTGTGAGGGGCACGAAGAGTATTGGGGAGAATCGAGGAGTCAGGGAAACACCCAGCCGGGGTCTCTACCTGAAGGGAGCAGCCGCTCAACCTCTTCCTCAGACTGCACCGGGACGCGGAGTCACCTCCTGGTGATGCGTCACCGATACCCCAATCACAAGCAAGAAGACTGAACCGAGAGCAGCCGCTCGATCGATCCTGTGGACTTCCGAGTCTGTAACGCGGCAAACACCTCCTGGTGTGCGTTACAGCTGGCAGTCCCTGTGTCTCTGGTCGGGCTGGGAGTTACGACTCCAACCAGCAAAAGCGCCACTGCGCTTGGACTCAGCCGAGTCAAAAAGCGAAGCTCAATGGTTGACCGGTAGAGCTTCCGGGTCCTTCACAGGTGACGATGGGGCAAGACACGGCCCAGGGAGTAACGACTCGACCTACCTCCGTTCTTGCCTTACTGGAGCACCACTCCGGAACACTGCTCTTCACGAAGCAGGTACGTCGGTGTAAACACAATATCCGACAGCCTTGTACCTCCCGGTTCCTCCCTTTATAGGGCGTGTTTTCCTTGAGTTATGTAACAGCTCTCCTGTTTACATAAGGGCGTGTTTCCCTTGAGTTATGTAACAGCTCTCCTGTTTACATAAGGGCGTGTTTCCCTTGAGTTATGTAACAGCTCTCCTGTTTACATAAGGGCGTGTTTCCCTTGAGTTATGTAACAGCTCTCCTGTTTACATAAGGGCGTGTTTCCCTTGTATGACAGGAATTCTTGACATAGTCACATGTCTACCTGAGGTACTGGCATGAAATCTTCCCAAGTCCCCAAACTCTTTTTACTACACAGTACCAATGGGGTGGGGGGCAACAGATGTAAGCGATAGTTGCTGTTTCTAGGCCTCACACTCGCTAAGCGTGATATAGCCAGACTTTGGAAGGCAGAGCGCCCACCCCTCTTGGGCACATGGAAGAGGGGTATGGAATTCAACGTGGACTTGGAGATACCAATTTTTATGGTGAGAGGCTACCCACAGAAACATTCAGAAATATGGCGAAGATGGGCAGGTGATAGAGGTCTAACTCTGGAGCCTTACCCTACAGTTGATCACCAGCTAGATGCAGAAATGATAGGATATGGGAAAGATTCAGACACTTCTCTCAAGTCCTTTGTTCCTACATGTTAAGGGTTGCCATGGGAGGGAGTGGTGGGGACTGACAAGGGTTATTGCTCAATGTTCTAAGTTGCTGTGTTCTAATTTTGCTTTCTGTTCACTGTCTTTTCGACGATGGTACATGACATGGACATTCTGTTATATTCATGCACAAATAGATCTACTGTGTCCTGTTTGGGTCCAGCGTGACCATGCTGTACCAAAATCCAATAAAATATGTTGTGAACAAATAAAATCCCTTTGAATCCTCATCCCATTCAGTCTATTTTAGCTTGCCAAACCCCTTGTAACAATCCTGCAATTGAATTCCTAAAGAGTGAAAAACAATCCTAGAGTCTATAATGTATCGTCGGGCACTGCAAAGGTGAAGCAAAACAGAGAAATAAAATACAGTACACATCATCTTGTTATAAAGTGCAACGTAAAGTGCGAGACTCGGCTAAAAGCAGTGTTGCATGGTGATAAGTGCTAAGATATCATAGACCAAAGCTATCCCTTTTCCCTTTATAGTGGACTGCTTAATGTTTTGAAGCTCTAAAGAGCACTATGCAGAAAGTACATCAAAATTTCTACTTGCAGAGTGAAAACACCTAGGCAAGATGTAAATCTTCTCTGTCCTACTCCTGACCTGACGGTGCTTAATAATCATGTGATACACTGCCCAATCTTGATCAGTTATAACATGTCTTTTGCCGTGCTGACTTCTCCACATTTTTAGCCGAAAAAGTAAAAGATACTTCTATACCTTCTTTAAAGTGCATCTGAAATTTCTCTAAAGTTAAAGTGTGCTTCCCTTTTCAGCCTTAAGTGTCACACTCTAAAGTGCTAAAGTGCCAGCATGCTTAATGTATCTCACACCTTCTGAAATTTCTAAAATTTTACAAACCATTGTATCTAAAGGTGCTAGAGTGCAAAAAATGGTACAATTGATCTCCGATACTTTTCTGCGCTGCTGAACTAATGATTATACTTTTCTGATCCATATAATGCAAACTCCACCTTTTAATGCCTGCTCTTTCACCTTTTCTTCCCTTCCTGCACCCCCACCCTCCGGAGCCCCCTCCCACTGCGGTCCCTGAGACCCCCCTTCATTCCATCAGTTGGCACCATGTTTCCTACCCTCTCCACTAGCCACCTCCACACTACGAATCATTTTTAGAGACGTATTTATTTGCCACCCCTACACTTTCTGATATCTCTTTCAGGAACCCATGTGCTTCCTCAATTGTTGAAAACACATTAAACTGGCCTTTATGCAGCACGCTACTCTACGCAGGCTGAATAGTGGTTGCCTGCACCCCTACCCGATGGAAAAGTGAAAGCAAAGTCTCAAAGTCCTTGCGCCAGTGGGCAGGGTCAACTGTCATGTCAGAAAAGTTTTAATTGAGAATCCTTTGTCGATTTCAAACATTTTCTCGTTAACTGCCTTCCTTACAATCTTTTCTTTGATTCGAAAATCTGCAAAGTTGGTTAAGAGTGTGCAGGGAAACTTTTCATTCGTCGAGGCATGGAAAGGTACTCGATGGGCACAAACAATAGTTAAGTTCTGTGAGTAGTTTGGATGACTCATTTTTTAGAGCATTGTATATCTGCCACACATTTTTACAGACCCAGGAAATATGGCCAGCAGTAACAAAAAGATTATCCAGGGGGCCCTGTATGCTTACTACACCAACCTGAGATATGAGCAACAAATTTTGAAACCCTCAGTTGCCCGGTATATAACTATGGTCGATGCAGTTGGCCCCCCCACAAAATTCCCAGCTAGTTATCTCTTAAAGGCGACTATTCGCTGTGAACGAAGCCTGCTCTTTCGTCTTAGGGCTGGTACTTTAAAATATTTACTTTGTTTTCCCCTAGGTTTTAATATCAATCTCGAGCAAATGCATTGCCCTTGTGGAAATCGTGGCAGCCAATCTATGTTACACTTTTTATTCTTCTGTGATTTTTATAAAATATATCGTAAGCTGCTGTTGATCCCCTTTTTTGAGGCTCATGATATTACTGATTTTAGGGAAGCATACAGGGAGATTGTTATGCTCAATGGGGAAAATTTTATTTTTCGTGTTAGTACGTTCTTGAAACTGGCTGTTCGTTCTCGTGCTTCTATGAACACAGTATAGACAGTTTTTGCTGTACGCCAGGCATTTGACTCAATTAATATGTGGGCCGCATATCTTATTAATTTTATTGTTTTTTATGTGTCAAAGTGTCCGCATTTTAATATTTTACGTTGTTACATTTTAAAATATTGTAATGAAGAGTCAGTTCTTCAGGAAAGTTGATGTCAAGGATTTATTTGACATACAGCCAGTAACACAGTACAGCACCAACGTTACTCCGTTGCTCTATCTCCAACTGGAATGCCTGAACATCATCAAGTACATCACAGCATTCTATTACATGGAGAGCATTCCAAAGTTAGTTCTAAACACAGATCACAACACATCCCCCTCCCAATAAACAACCACCAAACATAAATAATAGCATTAAAAAAAACAACATTAAAACAAATACAAAAGATAACACTGTATGACAACATATCTTAAACAAGAAAAGTAAAATGAGAATGACCCTAATGCAGCACATAATCCCTCAACTTGACAGGCACATTCCTGCACCTAGTAGAAGGACTTCTGAACTCCCTACCATCAGAAACACTACTGCCATCAGAACATTCTACCTCCGTCAACGCAGGTCTGGAAACTTCCTCGTCACGGAACCCACCAGAATACCTGACCAACCTAGACATGCTCCACCAGCAATCTGTGTCAACTTTGACCACATTCTTCTTGATGGCCACAATGGTAAAAGGACCTAAAAAACCAGATCTACCCTTAAAAGAGTGTCTAGGATTCTTCACCAGAACTTTGTCACCCACACACCACTTCTTGTATTTTACATTCATCCTAGAATCATAACATGATTTATACCTCCTCTGATAATCCGTAACCCTGGTGCGTCTCATGTCTGCAGACATACCATTGCCAATACTAGCAGGTAGCCAACAAGGATTCAACTTAGAAGAAGCCTTCCTCCCCCTCAAATCTTCAAAAGGAGACTTAAGCGTGATAGCATTAGGTGTGGTGGGGTGAGCCCACCAGGTGTCCCTCAAAACAGTATCAAAGGGTAACCTCAACTCCAAAGCCCGCTGAGCACAACTCTTAACCACCCTGTTCATCCTTTCAGCTAACCCATTAGCCTGGGGAGAGTACAAAGCTGTCTTCTGGTGAACAATGTTAAAATCTTTCAGAAAATTGCACATTTCATGGGAAACGAACTGTACCCCATTGTCCGTAACCAAAAAACTTGGAACTCCTTCTGCCGCAAAAACATCCCTAAGAAAGTTCAACACCGTTTTTGTGTTAGCCACAGACACACATTTAGTGACAACCCACTTTGAGGTATAATCGACCAGCAAAATAACAAAACGTTCAAAAGAAGGTAACAACTCAAATGGACCCACTATATCTAAGCCCAACTTCGTCCAAACCCTCTCAGGAACCTCCACGGGAGACAAAGGAACTTTGCTAGGGGTATGCGACTTATCATTAGCAGCACATGACAAACAGTCCTTAACCACAGCCTCGATCATGTGATCCATACTAGGCCACCAATACTTCTCCCTCACCCGAGCTTTGGTTAAACTCCTGCCCAAATGACCTTCATGAGCAAGGTTAATTACTTTATCCCTAAAAGCACTTGGAGGAATTACTCTGTCACCTCTCATAAGATTGTCACAACAAAAAGACAACTCCTCTCTCACACCCCAAAAAGATCTCATTTCCAAATCCAAAGTCTTGTAGTCAGGCCAACCATGACTAATCCACTCTCTAAGGAGAACAAAATCACTATCATTATTTACACCCTCCACCCACTCTTTAGACGAAAAGGCAGATTCTGCCACCCACAGCACACCTTCCTCCACACTACAGTCTGAAACCTGTCCAACCGGTAGACGCGAAAGACAATCCGCAGATTTGTTACACAAACCTGGAATATAACGGACCACAAAATTGAATTCCTGGAGTCCTTCACTCCAACGCTTGAGCCTAGGTGTAACATTTTCATTAGGACGGCACGAAAAAACTTGAACCAAAGGCCGATGATCTGTCCGGACCAGAAAGGGAATACCCCAAAGATAAAACTTAAAGTGTTGAATTGCCCAGAAGACACTCAACGCTTCTCTTTCAATGCAAGAATAATTAGCTTCCGCATCTTTAAGGGCCCTGGAAGCGAACGCTATTGCCCTGTCTTCACCATCCACTACCTGGGAAAGCACCGCTCCCAAACCCTTCAAACTGGCATCCGTCGTCAAGACCGTCTTGCAATTCACATCAAAGTGACCTAAGGTGGGCATCCTACCAATCTCAGCTTTTATGCACGCAAAGGCCTCCTGGCATTCCCCAGACCATGTGAACTGTGTCCCCTTCTTGAGTAGAGTCCTAATCGGTTCAGCTACACTAGCGAACCCTGGAACAAATTTAGAGTAAAACTCAGCGAGACCTAAAAATGATCTCACCTGATCTTTATCTTGAGGGACAGGAGCCTTCACCACAGCTTCAGCTAATTCCAGTTTGGGTTGTATACCCTCCCCTGAGATTACATGCCCCAAGTATGTCACAGAATTCAAACCCACACGACATTTTTGTTTTTTAACTGTAAGTCCTGCATCTCTCAGCTTCTCTAACACAGTATAGAGAGTCAACCGATGTTCCTCTTCGTTTCCCCCATAGATCAAGATATCATCTTGGAAAAACATTGCGTTGGGTATTTTTCCAAGAACCATCTTCATGACCCTTTGAAAACAGGCCGCCGCCGAAGCCAACCCAAAAGGCATTCGTAAAAACCGATAAGCCCCTAGAGGCGTCACGAACGAAGTAAGATGTCTTGAGTCTTTGTGCAGTGTGACTTGGTGGTAGGCCGAAGATAAATCCAGCACACTGAAGATTTTGGCCCCTTTTAGCATACTAATGGACTCAGAAATGTTGGGTAACGGTTGACGGTCAACCCAAATCCACTCATTCAACCCTCTCAAGTCCACACACATCCTAACACTTGCCCCACCATCCTTAGGAGCAAGAACAATGGGTGCAAGCCACTCCGAGGCTTCAATCTCTTCAATAATCTCCAATTTAAGCAGTCTCTGCAATTCAGCTTTAAGTGGTTCAATCATCATGTTTGGCACCCTTCTTACTTTGTGCACACACGGTACTGCTCTTTCCTTTAAGACGATGCGATGTTCAAATCCTTTGAGACAACCTAAAGCATCTGAGAAAACTTCTGGGTATTTGTCATAACAATCATCACTCACACTCAGAGAGTTTACCAACATGACTTGATCCCTGGGATCCTTTGCACAAGGGTTAAGCATTATGCCCAGATCCCGCTGATGCCTCCATCCAAGCAAATTGTCCCCTCTTACAGCCACATAGACTTTCCCAATAGTATGCCTATCCTTAAATCCGATGCGAGCTTGGACATACCCGAGGACATCAATTTTGGCACCACCATAACTAACAGGGTTGATGTCAGGTGGTAACAAGGCCATATTTTCAAGACCCACACATTCATCCCATTGCTTATTACCAATCATGGTAAAAGGCGAACCAGAATCCGCTAGTACAGTAAAATCATATTCATCCACCATGATTTTACATTCTGGCATAATCACCCTGTCAGCATCCACCTCCCCACCATCAGCCTTCACATTCAAGAGAACAGTGCGTATGACTTCAGGATTTTTCTGCACATTGCGGTTTTTATCAAACCCCTTACACACCCTAGCGTAATGTCCTTTAACACCACACTTATTGCACACAGCCTCTCTTGCAAAACAATGTGGGTAGTTAGAAAAATGTGAAAAACTTCCACATCTCATACACTTGGGTTTAGTGTTAGAGGGAATGGGTTTATCACTAGGATCATTACCCCCCTCAACAGAGTGATTGTCACGTTCTCCCTTGTTATGAACACCCTTAAAAGGAGTACGTGCACGTGCGTCCTTTCCCACAGGTGTTTTGCTAGTGGAAGAAGAAGAAATCTTCGCTAATGTATTGCAACCCTCCTGGCTTTCCTCTTCCTCAATAGCATGTACATCACTGGGCTTTGGAATTTTTTCTTCCTTGTTTTTCCTAATTTCCTTCACCCATTTGGAAGTGTTCTCCATTCCCTCCACAATAGCAACAGCTTCAGTTAAAGAAGGGTTTTTAGATAGAAGCTTTTCTTGAACACGAACACTGTTAGTGCACCTCACCAAATGGTCTCTTACTAATGAGTCCGAAAGGTCACCAAATTCACACGTGCGAGCAAGAGTTTTCAATGCTGCGACATAACTGCCAACACGTTCCACCGGACCTTGGATTCTGGTAAAAAACTTATGTCTTTCCAAGACAACATTGATGCGAGGGCCAAAGTATTTCTCAAGCATAACCAGAGACATTTCGTACACATCATTGGGGGAACCATCACCTTCGCCAATGGGAAGTAAATCCATACTGTCATATGTATTCCTTCCTTCTACGCCCAAATTGTGAAGAAGAATTGCTTGCTTCCTAACCGCAGAAATTTTTTCCCCTCCAATGGCCACAATGTACGAATCGAAAAGATTCTTCCATCTTTTCCAGGGTAGGATAGGATCACCTTCTTCAGAAAGAAATGGTGGCGGTTGTGACATGCTGGAAGATGAGGCCAACGCCATCTCGCCCAGTTGACAAAACTTTCACAGGGAATTCATTTAATATATTTTGTAATATTTAACATGCCATGTAATGTTATACTTAACATCAAACAATTCTTGTATTTTCAGCCCAAAAATAATGTTGTAATTTAACTTTCCTTCCACTCAGTCAGCTTTAAAATAGAGATTAAACCAGTTTTCCCTTGTTTGTGCAGTAAAATAAAGTTCATTAGAAGAAAAAAAAACTTGTCCGTGTTTCCTTCGCGTTTCACTCGCTTTGTTAAAGCGTTGCCATGGAGATCCTAAACAAAATGGCCACGATGACGAGGAGCGTAACGCAACGTGAAACGTGCGTTCCACACAAGTTCCGGGTGCGTTTCACTGCAGGAGAGGCTCGCGGAAGGCTCGTGAAGCAATACAAGGCTCACGAAGACTAACTGCCAGACCTCAACGGTAAGAATCTTCTTTAAAGTTAAGGTAATGTAAAGTTTCACAAAAGTCTCACCATAGCAGTTGAAGATGTCGCCTTGCTTCGTTCGATCCCAAAAATAGTCGGAGAAATTAAATACGATTTGTATTCCAAAGTCCAAAGTCCAAGGCAGGGGAATTGGTGCTTCAGCTCGTTACCTGTCTCCAATCAGGCATTAACCACTCGTCGCCAGTGTAATGAAGAGTCAGTTCTTCAGGAAAGTTGATGTCAAGGATTTATTTGACATACAGCCAGTAACACAGTACAGCACCAACGTTACTCCGTTGCTCTATCTCCAACTGGAATGCCTGAACATCATCAAGTACATCACAGCATTCTATTACATGGAGAGCATTCCAAAGTTAGTTCTAAACACAGATCACAACACATATATATTTTATATTACCTCTGAACTAACAATTAATTGCAGGCTAATGTCTGTTTTGCTGAATTTATTCTTGTACTATGTATATAGTTCCGTGTACATATAATAACTAACATGTCTACTGAACTTATTGATTTTTAATCAATAATTATGTATGTATTGTGCTGGTTTTATCTTGTACTTTTATGGATATTTTTGTATCCGAATAAAGAATTAATTAATTGATTGACATATTTTTTTAATCAACCCTTTTGCATAGGCAATGGATCCCACGGCATCTTCTTTATGCTCAGGAATCACTGTAACTCTTAAGTTGGATCTTCTGGGGTGGTGTTCTATCTTACTCTGTAGGAGCCTCAATTGCTTTTCAATATTCTCCGCAGCCCAGGAGTCTGCGAGAGCTCATCTTCACATCCAAATATTCATGCCTCTATCCCCTCCATTCTGTCAAGTGGCAAGGAAATCTTTCACTCCATGCTGAATAACTGGTCTGCTGTCTGTTTTGCAATTTCTTGCTGATAATCTGTTTCATTTCTAAAAAATCGCATGGAAAATCACATACAGGGTGGCTGGGATTTCACTCACACTCCCTGCTAAACTTTCACCTAGCGTTGTCCTTTGCTTATTTTCCTTATTTCACGGTTTGTCTAATACAGTTACCACCTTCAAATTTTTACCAGTGCCTGAGCCTCTATTCGTCAGTTCTGCTCCTCCTGAGGGGCATCTGATCTGACCCTGATTTTACGAGAAGAGTTAATTTGGATCTAAGATCTTCCACATTATTAGTGATGTTTGATCTGCTTTTAAAGAAAGGAAAAAACTCTGCAGTGTTACCTTTTACCAGGGCATCCAGTGTCCCTTGCATCTCTTCTTGCTCCATGACGTTCCTGTCAGAGCTAAGAGGTGAAAGAGAGCCCCCTTGTGCTTTTTTTACTTTCAGGGTCTCCCAGGGGCTCTCTCCCTCTTGCCTTCACTGCTACTTCCCGTGCTGCTCCATTTAGTTTGCTAATACTGACTTCTTCCAGAGCTTCGGTCTGTAGTTGCATGCCAGTTTCCCCTTGATCCCTCAATGTTGATGACTGAGAGAGCTGGGAAAACACCCGCTTCTGAATCTGGCCTCCTTTCGGGCATCAACTCTTGTACCTTTTCCGTATATTTCTCTTAGAATTACTTAAGTGCTTCACACCAATGTCTCCTGAATAGAAGCCTGAAAAACCGAGCTCGCTTCTCAATCAAGGTTGCCTTGCTAGTTTTAGATCCCCCTTTAAGCAGTTTTGCAAGCATAGTTCATCTCGGTTTAGCAGCCTTTAACAGCCTTAAGCTCCTTTGTTCCTGTGATATTTATGATATACGGTATCTAAAATGTCTGCTTTCATGGATTCTTCCCTCCCGAATCAGTGGCCAGCTTACTTCTAGCCAGAAACAATCTCACAGTCGTGGTCGAGCGAGCAGCAAGGGGGCCGTCTCCTTAGTGAGGCGATGCAGCAGTAACTGCTCAGGGTGCCTAGCACCTCATCGTCTGTGTTGCAAGTTGGTTGCATCAAACCCCCAGCGTTTTCTGTTGCCGTTGATGAATTACAGCATCCAAATCCGAATCAATCTGTGCTGCATAGCATGGCTCCATGAATACAGAGACCACAGCTCTGATTGCCTCCCAGCAATTCATTGTGTTGCATCTCTGCTCGGTGAGGGAGGAGGCCTTGGGGGGCAAGGAAAGGCGTGTGCCACGCACTACGGGAAGCATCTGCACTTCTCCGACTGCACCTTCCTCTAATGGGGCACAAGCCCCATAAACTGGAGGATGCAGGAAGTCCATAGCCAAGAGCCAGACTGTGCAGCCATTCTGCCTGAATGTGCACCAGGAAACACCTGATTTTTTGTTTTTTTTTAAAGAGGGCCTGGCCCCACCACCATTGGTTCTCAGAACTACCTCCATTCGCACCAAAACACAGCCATCCTACTGCTAACTCAGAATCACCTATTGACGGGGTTAAGATACTTTATCTCTTTTTTCCTTCGTTTAAGGGTTTAGCTACTAAGGATCTGATTTACACCCACCTAGATCTCTCTCCAAGAATTTCAGGTGCAAAGGTACCCAGGAGGAAATCTTTTTATAGGATCCCACTACCCGAGAAAATGGGTAAGATTTTGTTTCTGAATTTTTTGGGGGAAAAATCGAACCTCTCACTTACCCGGTGAGTAATGTCGTGTTCGTCTCAGAGCTTTTACATCAAACCTGGCTAAACATCAATACATTTAAGATTTATCTGACAGGAATTGGCAGCAACCATACTGACATGGGAAATCCTGCTGTACCTCTGATGAGTATGTGAAAATGTCATCTCATTGGCCTTTTTCCTCTCTATCCCACAAGCAGAAAATCTATGGCTGTAAAGGACCTGGATATGGTTTTACAAGGCTTATTTGTAAGCTGCTAAAGGCAAATGCCTCGGGCAGACTCAGACTTCTTGGCTGTACGGCAGCTTTACTGGTTTCCAGTACTTCCACAGGGCACATTAGTGAGCTTCAGTTCTTTGGTGCTTCTGAACCACGCAACATTTTCCGTCAGCACAAGGACGTTCTTTGCATACATCTCGCATTTATTCCAAAGGTGTTCATTTACTTTCTTCTCAGCAAAGAAATGTGTCTCTCTCCTCCCTTTCCTGTTAGCATGCTTTCCCTGCTGAGGTGGTCCTCCATAATATCAATGCCAGACTCAGTATCTGGACTCCATGGACATGATCTGTAACTTACCTTCTTCAGAATGGGTGTCCATTCCTTATGGCCGCCTCCAAGTCCACTATTGAAAGATGATTTACATCTTTCATGTTTCAACATTGTTACTGGTTATACAGGCTGAGTTCATCTTTTCTGCCCATGTCTTCGCTTTTTCTGCTATAGTCAAACCAATATGTTATATAATATAGCAAAGTACCCATCAGCAACAGAAATAATGTGGACGTTTGGTAGGAAGTTTTAGCAAAAAAAACCTCATACAGGTAACTTTCTACACAATGGTGATTTTCATCCTCATCCCTCAATTTGGTTTTCTTCTGATTGAGGAATGAACCAATCAGTTGGGGAAAAGATAGAGCCAGAGCACCAGAATAGGATTAAGTTAAAATAGCCCCCTTCACCACATCAGTGCTGAAACGTTCAATTTATCTAAAGCTAATTATTATCACCCTGCTGAAGCCGGGGAAGCCGGAGGATGAACTCAACTCTTACAGGCCACTTTTGCTAATAAACGTTGATGTGAATATATTGGCTAAATTAGTCGCTAATCGGCTGCAGCCTCCGCTCCCATTGCTTGCTCGCCCGGATCAGTCGGGTTTTATCCCTGGGCGCTCAGCGTCCCACAACCTTAGGACCTTTTTTACCGTAGTTCATTACTTACACCCTGATTCGCAAGCAATAGCAGTTCTTCTTGACGCTACTAAAGCGGTTGATACGCTGGAGTGGTCATATTTATTTGCAGTTCTTGAGGGGATGAGGTCCAGCCCCCTATTTCTTAGCCTGGTGCGTTTATTATACACAAGGCCTTCTGCAAGGATCCGTGGAATGGCATGCTGTTGGATATGTTTGTTATATCGTGTGGTACCAGGCAGGGGTCCCCTCTGTCCCCCCTTGCTCTTTGCAATTGCAATGAAGCCATTGGCAGCACGCATTAGGCAACATCATACTGCTAGGGGGATAGGTTTTAGCTCGAGGGGCCTCCTAATTTCATTATGCGCAGATGACGTTACATTATACATAAAGGACCCAGTGACGAACATGGCTCTAATCCTCTGTGAATTCATTAAATTTGGAGGCCTATCTGGGGTCTCTATAAACGGAGCTAAATCTACTATATTCCCCCTTACTGATGCTACTGCCCCATCTTACACTGATTTCCCACTCAAATTCGGCAGATGGGCCGGTGAAATACCTTGGTATGTTGCTCAGTAGAAATATGCAGGATATCTGGGACATGAATTACGGGCGTACAGTATCATGGCTGGAAGAAAGGGTCACTGCTTGGGCTGGGCTCCCACTGTCATTAGCCGGGAGAATCGCAATAGCCAAAATGGTGGTGTTGCCAAAGTTGTTGTACTTATTCATAAATATTCAATTCCCCTAACACAAGCATTTTTAAAATCTCTTCAATCTCTGCTTATCTCCATGGGCTGGGCTGGGCGGGCCGACAGGCATGGATTTCGAGGGAAATTTTGACCCTTCCCTTACACCAGGGTGGGCTGGGAGCCCCGAACATAAAATTGTATGCACTGAGTGCACATGCTCAGCTCTTGCATTATTGGGTACACCCAACCCCTTTTCAGCCACACACAGCTGTGGAGATGGATGTTGCGGCGCAGGTCCCTCTCCAGGTAGCATTATATCAGGTCTATAAACGGCCTCAAGATGGTATAGATATGGTTGAAACCCTGCAATGTGCGTGGGATAAACTATGGGATAGAGCTAAACTGAAAATCTTATATGCCCCATCAATACCTTTGGCACAAAATCCCATGTTACCCACAATTGGGGAGGGTGCAAGCAGAACACTGGCACAGAAGATGGGTTTGGCTACGTTTGTAGACTTATACCCTGAGGAACTATTTAGGCCCCCTCCAAATCCATAGAGGAGAGGCAGTGCCCTTCTCTGAACTATTATTATATTATAAACTCAGGGCTACATGCAGGTCCTTGCGCAACACATTCCCAAGCCCTCCACCTACACTACTAGCACTAGAAAATGTGCTCAAGTCAGACTCTCCTCGCAGACTTATTACACGTATTTACAGTAATATGCAAAACTCGGCCCCATTGTTGAAACCTAAGGCACTACAGGTGTGGAATGAGGAATTACAGACCCCTCTTACGGAAGACCAATGGATGAATAGTTGTACCCAACTCACGGCTCTATCCCCCAACTACAAGCTGCGTTTGATTCATTTTAAGTATCTCTACAGATTCTATAGGACTCCCTCTCAAATACACTGCATGGGGATCAAAGAGGATGATAGCTGCTGGAGGTGTGGCATGGCCCAAGCTATGTTTCTATATATGGCGTGGAGTTGTCCACAGTTGTAATTGTTCTGGTCTGCCATATTCACCACAATCCATGACATTATCGGCACGATAGCTGACCCTAACCCCCTATTGGGGTTATTAGGTTGTGTTAGAGACACGCCAGTTGCATTCATCAAATTACACGCTATGCTCATACTTTTTGCTAAGTGCCGAGTAGCCATGCACTGGGGTAGGAGGGGAGCTCCTTCCATGAAAGAGTGGATCCAGGATATCACATTTAGACACACGCAATTAACCACTTTCTGGGAGCTGATGCCGACGGCTTCAAGGCCTAGGGACATTTGGGAGCCTTTCTTGGAGTGGGCGCGCACTCGGCAGTGTGAGGGGGAGGGATCTCCAGGGCCTCCTGGAGACTCGTATGTGAGTGATTGGCGGCCCCGGGGATGTTGGAGCATTGTAGTGGGAGGTGTTCCATACACTAGGTACGCTTTCATATAAGTAGGATCAGTGGGTCCTGCTCTGACTGGTTTTCCTGGGTTCAATGGAACCTATTTTGTAACCTTTATGACCTCTGCTGTATAGTGATTTATTGTATATCATAAGCATGTTCTACTACATACAAGTGGAACTATGCATTTGATTTTTCATATGTGTATCATAGTATGCAAATGGGTGGCCAATGATAGACTGTAAGCAACTGGTGTTTTTTGTTGTTTTTTGTTCATAATGTTTGTTACTTTATTACAAATGCCAATCAAGAAAATAAAATAATAAAAATGTTTTTATCTAAAGCTGGTCTCCATGGCATAGCCGTGAGGTTTTTCCCCTGAAAATAACATGGGAGGAGCCAATTTGGATGGGGTAAATATTTAGTAACAGACACCAAAGAGTGACTTGTCAGAGAAGTCCTCAAAAGTCTCAAATTAGCAATTTAACTTAGATGAACTTAGATTAAACGAATTTGCTGTTATGTAGTCCAATTTAATATTGTAGCAACCAGGTTCTTGAGAAGTATAGTTCTAAGTATTTAATGCAATTGTGCAACCACTTCAACCGATTGATGGACGCGTTGTCTCTTGAACAACCTGTGAATATTGGTGCTTTTTTTATGTGGACTAAATATGGACGCCAATAATGTGATACCAGTCCACCCTAAGGAAGAACATCTTGATGAAATGCAAAGTTGTATTTTTATATAACTCATCAATTGCAGCTTAGGCACTAGATCACTTTTGGAATGATAGTTATTGGTCTGCAGAGAGGACAGGTGTGTTTCTAAATCTTTTTCAGAGTTCCTATACCCTTCCAATGTATTTCATCCCACATCATGGCTACATAAAGTAGGAAAGCTCTTACCTCTACATTTTCTCACTGGTTTCTGAACCACAATTAAAGGTTTATTGTTTGGTCTGGAATTTTTTTGGGGTGTGTAGTTTATTTTTCTCTTGAAATGATAGGATTGAATATCAACCTCCAGTGTCAACCTCTTTCAAAATGTATCAAAATTAATGAAACCTGTTAAAGCTTCAGACCTCTATGAAGCTGTTAAGTGTTATGGTCATCGAGCGCTTGAACAAAGACAGCATTATTGTGGAATGAGAAACTCGGTATCAATGTACCAAGCTGCTAATGTATAACATTACCTTTATTTATCATGCATGCAAGTAAACTGACTTTCTATCAGCCTCAAAATGCACATGTAGAAAATACCAATATCTGTTTGAGCTGTGAGAACAGTCGGGTTCACCATAAATGGTATTGTACGCTCTGTTGTATATGTACATATGACTGTATTGTTTAGCCTGGACCCCCCTGAAAGGCAGCAGAGCACCATACCGGGCCAAGGCAAACATACTGTCAACAAGTGATGGGGAGATAGCTGGGTTTTGAGAGCAAACGTGGACAGTTACTACAGCATGATACAGAATTCTTTAATAAGGGGTATCTTCAGATATCGCCTAAAAATGGACAAGCGCTTGGTCAGTCTTGATACGATTCCAGGCCTTTGGTACGTACGGAGAAGGCTTTTTGCCTTGTTTATTTTCCTTCCCAATCTGATTGTGCCCCGGCTGCAGCTGTACTGAGACCCACGAGAGGACAGAGAGGGAGAAGAGAGAGAGAGGAGAGAGAGAGGAGAGAATGGGACAAAGGATGGATGGATGGAAAGAGGGGCAGGCAGAGGGGGAAGGGAGCAGGGCTTTTTTGAAAAAATTTTACAGGGCTGCATTTGGCTCCCAGTCCACCCTTGCAGATAGTCGGTGGTGCTGGTCACAGTGGCTTTCTCATGAGGGAAGGTAAGGCAGTGCTTAATTTGTAAAAGAATAAGTGCCAGGGCTTACATTTATATTCAGAGGCCCGCAGACAGTGCTACTGAAGGGCAAGGGTGCCCAATACCACATCAAGGTATTTTTAATCCACTGCAAGAGGTACCCTACCCATTTATCCCACTCTCAAAACAGGTTCCTACTTTCTCCCTTTCGCATAATCTTTCTCTTCTTCCTTCTTTCCCCCTTTTGTGTTTTTCTCACTTTTGCTCTGGAAAAAATTCTGATGAGGAAAAATATGTGCCGGTCCCTAAAAACAGAGTGCCGGTGGGAGCCACCTGCATCCACTGGCTCAAATTAAGCACTAGGTATCGCCCACTATTACTAAGATCACTAAAATGTTTAGCCCTTCCTCAGGATTTGTACTCTAGCGTGGCCTTCAACGGAAAGGTAGCTGCAATCTCAGGAATGTCTTTATAGCAGCAACACTGAGATAAGATCAGGCACGTGACACAGTGAAATACTATGAACTCTACAAAAGATTTAAACCCAGACAGGATACTGTAAATTTCAAAAGCTATAGAGAGTAATGCAGGACGTCATGTGTGGCAGCAATGTGTATGTCCGCAGCCGAGTTCTGAGTGTCCAGATTTTACATTTGTGAAATATCTTTCTCCATAGGAGCTATAATAAATACTTTACTGGAGCACTCTGGCCTTGCGTCAGATACAGTGACGTATGTGTCCTATATAGTTAAATGTGAAGGTTGTAGGCCTCTACATTCTCCTTGCACCTTTGTTCTCTCTGCCCTTCCCCGTCCCACGGCTCTTGTTTAAGTGGATTAAGTGTACTGGCTGGACAATTACAGTAATTCATCGTATTGCCCGAATGTATGTTAGTTAATGTGCTGCATTCTAATAAAAACGGACTGCATATTTACTGTGACTTTTAATGTCTAAGCGACAGCACAGGTGATGTACATTTCTTGCAAGTAGCCCTGCCACAGTTTTATGCATCTATGCCTCCTAGTAAAGCATGTTAAACACAAAAGAAGCTTGGCGTTTAAGTACTGCCTTCTATTGCCGCCAGACTTGTAAAAAGGCAGCCGGCCTTGATAACACATCCAATATTGACATTTGCCACCTCTCCCTGTCGCTCGCGCTCAGGTGACAGCGGATAAAGCGCGGCCAGCCTCGGTGTGTGAATGCGCAGCGGTAACGTGCGCAGCGGGCAAAGGATTTGACGGGAAAAAACCATCCATCATACCTAGTTTAATCAATTCCGAACACATACCTCGAGAAACTTCTGCTGTGACAGAAAGTTGAGAATAATAAGCAGCCACGAAAAAATTCCTCGCTTTGTCACAAACTCGTAATAATATGTTACTCATTGACTGATAAAAACATAGTCCGACCTGGAGCCAGGCCAGCAGCATATTTCCGGGAACAGTATATTCCAGCCTTTGAGAGCAAACAGTTGGTCTATCATTCAGGCCTTTGCGGAGCGAGCTTGTTTGGTCTTTTTTTCTGTTTCATTCTTTTCCATAAATAAGCAATAATTCTGGCTTCTAACTGAGAACAATAATGAGCAGGTTGTCTTCCGATGACTCGGTGTTCCTTGACGAGCAGCCGGCCGCCGGACTGAGCCCCAGCGATGATGCCCAGCTCAGCCCCGCGGACAGCCACGGCTCCGTCTTCCTGAGGTAAGTCCTCGAATTGTCCTTACATTGATTATTGCATACCAGACAACGCGATGACAGCAGCCCCCTAAAGGCTAAGATTCGAGGGGCGAGGAAGAGAAAAAATCGAACTACCTTGTAAAGATTTATACCACCGTCCTTTGTCTGCTTGTTAATTTTATAGACGAAACCAAAGTCAGTTGCATCTCATGCGTCACTACACGCACATCTCAGGAGAGACTGGTGGGGGGCTACAGCCGTCGGTGGTCAGCTTTATGATTACAGGCAGTGGCGTAACACAAAGTGATTGGCCCCCTGTAGAATATATGGACCCCCCTCCGCCCCCCCAGATTACCATATCTCACAGATATTCATTGGACTTGGGCTAAATGGGGCTCCCCTGACAGGTTGGGGCTCCTCTGCACCGCACCCCACGACGAGGCAGTTCACTTGCAGTGAGAACTTCAACTGGTCAGG
Source organism: Triturus cristatus (assembly GCF_964204655.1). Classification (NCBI taxonomy): domain Eukaryota; kingdom Metazoa; phylum Chordata; class Amphibia; order Caudata; family Salamandridae; genus Triturus; species Triturus cristatus. Next base: position 758,683,574 of record NC_140581.1, read on the forward strand.
GTTTTGTGTTCAGTGACTGACCATATCCGTTTCAGAAAGGTTAAAGTGAAAACATCAATTAATTCCGATTACCCGATCAGCAAGGGTTCAATGTGATCAATGGCATGCACTAGGAAGCCCCATCAATATTTGATAATACTTTTACTTACTCAGCATATAGAGTGCACATTGTCATCTTTCCCATTCTAATGACCTCAAGTATTTGGGCTAATCTCTGTGTGTGATTTATTTGCCCTCTTGCAGGGCAGTTTCAGGACCACCGTTGCATCTTGATTTCCACCATATTCTCCATTCTGAAACTTTATAGGGTGTTGAAAGCACCGGGTTATGCTTTCGCCGTCCCCTCACTAGTGGCACTCCAAGGCCCTAACATGAACCTGTGCATGGATGCAGGGCAGAGCTGTGGGCCTGTTTTCACGGAGATGCGCTTTTTAAAGCGCATACACTTAACTGGAGGTTTTGGAAGGGTTAATTCATGCTCTACACAAAGCAAAGCTCAGAAAACAGTAAGTAGCGGTTTCCTCTTCCTGTTTCCAAACTGAGGTGCCTGCAATTCATACACTGACTCCGTGACATTGGGGGCACTGTAACCTATCTTTTTTGTTTTTTTTTTACAAACCATTGCGACTTAGTACTTTAGTCAAATTGGTTCAATGGATGTAATCAGGACTCCAAGTTACAGAATACATTGAATTGTTAAATGAATGTCATGTAATCCCTGATAAAACGGAGTCATCTAGTAACCGTATTTAAGGAACTACCTCCAGGTGCCTTCTGGGTCGGCCTGAGAACCAAAAGCTGCCATGGCAATTCTCAGACCAGCCGTCATCCTGCACATAGCGAGCACAGCGAGCAAGCTTGACCAGTGCAAAGGAACTTTACAGGGGTTCTCTCCTCAAGAAATCTTTGAAACAAATTGCAAATATTGTGCATTTACAACACATTTTTCAATATGCAACCTTGCCCAGTCATTGAATGAATGAAAATTGGAAACATGACTGCATTGTTCAATGAATGAATTCAAAGTTGGATGCCTGAGGAGCGGGTGATGAATACATTCAAGAATGGAGGACAACGGGGGAGGAGCCTAGCGCGCAACCAAGATGGCCGCGTAGGTGCGAGGCTCCCGAGGACCTCCGCGACCTCCTGAATAAATCCTGGAAATATCCTGTCCTTGTTAAGGGGACTGTGTCGGGGAACCCGAGCTGAGGCACTACCCGTTTTTTGGGCTCGAATCGGACCCCGAACAACGGTGGGAACATCGACTGAAGGTTGCGGCCTTCTCCTCGCCGGCCCCCCGGATTGGAGTAGTGGCGCGATCCGGGGACAAGGTGAATAACAGCGGCGAGCGGGGCTGGGCGACTCGCGTACCCCGCACTTTCACTTTCGCTTTTGCGCCTCCTTGCTCTCTGGCGAGGTCGGGCTGCGGAGCGGGGTGCGGTGGTGTGGCCTTGTCCAGGTGCCCAGCTGGCCCACCGGCGGTGGGTCGACCCGCGGTTCTGTGGTCGCCCCCTTGACACCCGTGATCTGGTGTGACGGCCCGCTTTGAGATCTTGGCACGACGGCGAAAGGGCCAGCATGGCCACCAAACAAGATGGCGACCGGGCGAAGGTGAAGACGACCCGCCGTGGCACGGCGCACCAGGCCAATAGTATGGACCGCTACACGCTCCAAAGGGGGTCTCCGGGGACAACGCGGTCATCCCCGGTGGGCCCGACGGAGACACTCGCCCATCCAGTGGATCTAACCCTCCGGGACGTCATGGGCGCCATCGCTGAACTGAAGGCCTCAGTGGACCAGCGTTTTGATACCTTGTCGCAAAAAATGGACTCGGTCCTGGTGGATGTGGGCCTTGTGAGGGCGGACTTGTCAAAAACGAACGACCGAGTCGACTCCCTGACCCACACCACAACGAGCCTCACGACTGACGTGGTGGCCCTCCAGAAGGAGGTGCGCCGGCTTGGCCAGGCGAGCGCCCTGATGGACCGGCGACTGGAGGATTCCGAGGGTCGCGCCCGGAGGAATAATATCCGCATTATTGGTGTGCCGGAGGGACGTGAGGCGGAGGCGGCGGATCTCTTCGTGGAAGACTTGATCCTGACCCATCTCCAGCCCCGGGGGCTGAGTAAGTTTTTTGCGGTGGAACGTGCCCACCGGGTCCCCGGGGGCCGCCCTAAGACCGGTGCCCCGCCGCGGCCCCTTATTGCCCGAATCTTTAATTTTCGGGACCGAGATGCCATCCTCCAGACCTCCAGGCAACAGGGCCCGGTCAGGTTGGACAACATGGACGTAAACTTCTACCCAGACTTTACTCCGGCGGTCCAGAAGCAGCGGCAGAGCTTTATTGGCGTCAAACGTCGTTTAAGGGACCTAAATCTTAAGTACTCAATGCTCTTCCCGGCTAAGCTGCGGGTGGAGGTGGATGGTCGCACGCACTTCTTCGACCGGCCCGAGGCGGCTGGGGACTGGTTGGACACCTTGCCTGGGGATCGGGGCCGGGGGGGTGGGGGGAGCGCGGCTGGCGAGGAGGGCCCGCTGGATCAGAATTGAGGGGTGACTGTACTGCCTTGCTCGGGACATTGTTCCTTCACCACATACTGCTTCTGTAGGTTCCCCTTCCGTGGAGGTCGTGTGGGGTCTGCTGGGGGCTTCCCTCCTCCTCTGGGGGACTAGTTAGTATTTAGCTATGGGGCGACAGGCACACTGCACTTTGGGGGGGCTGTCTGGGCTCATGCAGGGGTGCAGGGAGGGGGGAGTTTTGTTGGGACCGGGTGGTTGGTGGGGTGAGTTGTTTGTTTGTACCGCAAGGCAATCCTGTAACTGTTTTGTTGTCTTTAGACTGCTCGGTGGGGGACGACCGATTGTTTCGACGTATGATGGGGGGTAGGGACTTGACTGTGTTGTCATGGAATGTTAACGGCCTGGGGGATAGGATTAAGCGTGGTGTGGTCCTGCAGTATTTAAAACGTATTTCCCCAGATGTTGTCTTCCTGCAAGAGACGCACCTTATAGGTAACACCTTTCATGCAATGAATCGGAGGGGATATCGTTTGGCGGCCCACTCTGGCTTCACCTCGGGCTCGCGGGGGGTGGGTATTATGGTTAGGAACTCGCTCCCGCTGGAGATCGATGAGGTGCACCACGATGAGAGGGGCCGTTACACTGCTCTGGCGGGACGTATGGAGGGTAGAGTGTTCAGTTTTGTGTCGGTGTACGTCCCGCCTGGGCTACAGGCCACTACATTTGCGGACCTGGGGCGCCTCCTTCTGGAACTTCCGAGTGGCTTATTGGTGGTTGGAGGGGACTTTAATGCGGTTGTTTCTGGATCTATGGATCGCCATCCCCCTAGGGACCTCCCCCGGGCACAGGCGTGGCTGCCTGGCCTCTTAGACACACTGGGCCTGGTGGATTGTTGGCGCCTAAAGCATCCCGTATTGCAACAATACACCTTCCACTCGGGGGCCCATGGTAGTCTTTCGCGGCTTGATTACATCCTTGTCCCAGCGGCCCATGCGGGGAGGGTGGGAGAGGTGCGCCATCTGGCACGGGGTATTTCAGACCACTCCCCATTGTTGTTGCATTTCGATGTCTTCCCGAGGGGGGATGGCAGGGTGGCCCCGATTAACGCCTGGTATCTGCGCGACCCCACCATTCGTGCCGACTTGATCACATCCTTGCAGCGCTATTTTGAGGAGAATGTGGGGTCGGTCCCATCTGCCGTCTCCCTATGGGAGGCTTTCAAAGTGGTTCTTAGAGGGGAGGCCCTCTCCTTTATTGCCAATGCCCGGCGGCGCGAGCGGGAGGAGGTGACCCGGGTGGAGGCCGAGATTGCGGAATTGGAGGGTGACCTGGGGAACGGGGTAACAGACGCCAAGTTACATGTTCTGCAGTTAAAGCAGGCGGCCTACCGGGCCCTTGTCACGGAGGCGGCCAGGGGCCTTGGTAGAGAGCAGCAGGGGCGCTTGTATGATGTGGGTGATAAGGCCGGTAAATTGATTGCGTGGTTGGATAAGAGAGAGAGAGCGAGCCGAGTGGTGCCTTTGATTGAGAGTGTGGATGGTGCGTGTGCCACGGAGCCGGAAGCCATTGTCTCCTGTTTCGCGGATTATTTCCGCGGAGTCTACTCCCCTGTTTCCCCCTGTTCGGAGGCGGACTCCCGTGCCCTGCTTCGGGATATTGCACTCCCCTCCCTTACGGCGGAAGACAGGGATTCGCTGGACGTCCCTCCCACCTCGGACGAAATTGCCTCGGCTATTCGCTCGATTTCATCCGGCAAGGCCATGGGCCCCAATGGCATTCCCATTGAGCTATATAAGCTACGCCCGGATGTGCTGGCGCCCCACCTGCGTGCGATGTTCCTCGCGGCCCACTCGCAGGGCTCCCTCCCGCCGGACCAGCGTCTGGCCACAATTGTGGTAATCCACAAGGAGGGGAAGCCCCGTGAACGGGTCACATCCTATCGGCCGATTTCGCTTTTGAACGCGGAGCCCAAAATCCTCGCCAAGGTGTTGGCTAACCGGTTGGTTGGCGTGGTGGGCGATTTGGTCCACCAAGACCAATCGGGCTTTATCCCACACCGCAACACGGCGCTTAATCTACGGCGCTTGCACGGCGTGCTTGCGCGTGTCCCATTTGTGCGGGAGCCAGCCATCTTGGCGTCCTTGGACGCCACCATGGCGTTTGATACGCTCGAATGGCCATATCTCTGGGCGATGCTCGCGAAGTTTGGGTTCGGCCCGGGTTTCATCAGCTGGGTCAAATTACTATATTCGGGCCCGATGGCGCAGGTGGTGGTGAACGGGCGTGTGTCGACCCCGTTCGCGCTGGGGCGGGGCACGCGACAGGGCTGTCCCCTGTCGCCTCTTCTGTTTGCCCTGGCCCTGGAGCCTCTGGCGGAGTGGCTGCGGTGGCACCCTTCCATCCGTGGTCTCCGCTGGACCCCCGAGCACGAGGACCGTGTGTCCCTCTACGCGGACGATATCCTTTTGTATCTCGCCTCCCCGCGCAAGTCCCTGATCGTCCTAGTTGATGTTTTGCGCTCCTTCGGTCGCAACTCAGGCCTAGTCATTAACTGGGCGAAATCCTGTGTCTACGTGCTTTCCGGGGAGGCTCCGGTCCTGCCGCGGGACTGCCCGATCCAGATTGCCTCCCAGGGTTTCCGGTACTTGGGTATATATATCACTCTTGACCCGGAGGCCCGCTATGAGCGGAATCTGCTGCCCCCTCTCCAGCGTTTGAAGGAGGATGTGGTGCGCTGGCGGCGTCTCCCGCTCTCGCCGCTCGGCCGAGCGGCCTTGTTTAAAATGATGTCCTTGCCGCGCTTCCTCTACGCCCTCCAGAACACTATGGACATGGTCCCGGCACGCTACTTTCGTGAGGTGGAGGGCCTTCAGCGGCGCCTGTTCTGGGACGGGAGGCCGCGTATTGCTCTGGCTAAACTGACGCTCCCGTGGTACGATGGAGGGGTCGCCCTCCCGGACATTAAACGGTATTACTGGGCCTCCCAGCTAGCTGCAATTAATCATGGCCTTTACGGGCCCGCCCTGAACCCGGCATTCGAGATGGACAAGATGCTCCTGCCCGGTGGCGATTACAATCGAGCGCTGTACTCTGGCGCGCCCGACTCCCGTCTGACGGGACCGACGCGTGTCATGGTGCGGGTTTGGCACGCGGCTAATGCAGCTATGGGGTGGAAGGACCGTTTGACCCGGGCGTCTCCACTGTATGCCTCTGAGAGGCTGGGCTCCCTGTGGACATCGAAGGGCTTCGAGAAGTGGGACACGATCGGAATCAGCACAGTGGGGGATCTCTGGACGAGGGGGGGATTCAAAACTTTTGAGACGCTGCAGGCGGAGTTCCAGCTGCAGGGCAGTGAGTACTTTCGGTACCTACAGGTCCGCCATGCGCTGGGCTCCGTCTTCCCGGATGTTGCATCCATTCCGGAGTCTTCCCCCCTGGAGGACAGAGTGCTGGATGGCCATGTCCCGGACAGCACGATCTCCCTCATATATAAGAAGCTGATTAATGATAGATCGTGCCTGTTAACTAATCTACGCGAGGCTTGGGTGGCCGACGGGCTGGAGCTGGACGACGAGGATTGGATGTCCGCGGTGGCCTCTCCGAAAGAGGTGGCCATCCCGGCTCGCCTTCGTTTCGTCCAGCTCAAGATCCTTCACCGGGTCTACGTGACGGGGCCGAGGCTTCTACGTATGGGTTTTGCCGTGGACGGACTGTGTAAGCGTGGCTGCGGTGCGTTGGCGACTTTTATGCATATACTGTGGGAGTGCCCGAAGGTGGAGCGATTCTGGCGTGGTGTGCATGAGGTCCTGCGTGTGGTCACGCGTGTAGCGCTGCTGCCTGAAGCGAGGAGGTGCTTGTTGAATGTATGGGAGCCGAATGACTACTCGGTTCCGCAGACGCGGTGGGTGACTCTGGGATACATGATAGCGAAACGTGATATTGCTCAATTGTGGGGATCCCAGAGGCCCCCTGCGGTGTCGGCCTGGAAAGAGCACATGGATTGGTGTATGTTCCGTGAAAAGGTGGTGTATGTGGTGAGGGGTAAGCCTGGGGCGTGGGTGAAAATCTGGGGCCCCTGGAACGCCTACCGTGGGGGCATTTGTGAGCCGCCGCAGCTGCCGGCTGCCTCGCCTGCTCCGTCTCCCTAGCTGGACCCTCTTGCTCGGCCGCGGGCACGCGGCCCCCCAGTCCTTGATCTCCTCCCATCCCCCTCTTCAGATCTTTCCTGCCAGTCTGGATCCCCCACTATGGAGCAAGTGCTGTCACCTTGAATCTCAGGTTGCCTTGCGGTTGTGGTTTTTTGTTGAGGTTGTTAGTCCTTAAAATGAAACCGTACTCTGTGGCAGGACGCCGTGAGGCCTGCACCGTTGACTACTTCTGTGTTTCTACTGTGCACCGCTGAGAGACTTTTACTGTCTGTATGTCCTATATTTGTGATGCTCTAGCGGCCGGCCGTGCGGTTGTAGGCCCATACTTGTAACCTTTTTATGGATGTAATAAACGGTTTCAAAAAAAAAAAAAAAAGAATGGAGGACAACGAATAACAACTTTTAGCTACACAGCGAAAACAGCCTCAACGCACTCATCAAGGATGGGTGTTTTGGTTTCCATTTTACCTCTGCTTCAAAACATCACTCCCCCCAAGCACTATCACCAACAAGCCTTGTGAAATATGCATTTTCAGGATATTTTTCAAACAGAATTAAACACAAAGCATGAAGCTTTGAGCTAAAATGGGGGAGAGAAAGATATAACCATGTAGTGGCCAAATTACCCAACTTGAAACCAGGAAACCTTCCATCAACCTCAACTTTCACTTTACAAATTGTGTGCTCCTAGCCTTCCTTTTCACACTGTCTCCTTTTCCTTCATCATCATAAGAGCAGCTTTAAATACATTGGTTCAGGAGTGTGTTGCACAAATGCAAAAGACTATAAGTAGCATCCTAGGACACACATAGGGACAAAAGACTAGTGTCTTCCCTCTGGGTTCACTAGAAGCATCGTTGCCAGGGCAGTGGTGAAGAAACATGAATGCTTCTAAGTCAATGATTAGCATCAATTATAGCAAATGTCACCCAATGCAATGGTATATTTTAATATGATAATCTTAAATGTGTTGCAATATTCAGATTATGAAGGAATACACTCTTTTGAATTTTGAAGAGTCTTTATCATATTTGTACATGGCTATTTGACCCAAGCAACAGCAGACTCCTCATCACCGTCACCATAGTGCCCTGAAGCTCAGCGCTGCTTGTGACAACCCTGCAGGAGACAGGCTTTGTGGCAAGCATAGTTTGGCTGGCCATGCTTTTTAATTCATTTGTTTTGCATTGCTGGTTTATAAAGCGCCAAAGCACTGCAAGCAGGACACGCTGCATACCCGGCGCCCAGCAACAACACCGCCAGCACAGCAGCAAACATTCAGTGCCCAATATAGTTAGTTGGGCCTGCTTGCCTTCCTTCAGTCTTCTAAACAATGATTGGAATATACTTGTAATATTGCCTTGTTCTTATATTATGCATGGTTTAGTTGTTTTACAAGAGCACCTAGCCTGTAATAAATATCTGGCAAACTGAAAATGAACATTCCATTGATGTAAAGCATTAGGTATTGCAAGCGATGGAATACCTGTTCTAGTAGACTGGTTATTACCCCGTCGGTATATACACCTAGGTAACAGAAAAACCAGCCATACTTTATCAAAATCAGGCCTTGTACCCGGTGCTCCCTTGTTTGATGCCTGGAATGTTTCGTTATGGAAGAGTTTACATTGGAAGAATGTTCATTCCATTCTAGAGCTAGCTTCATTTATTTATTTTTTATAGTTTTTATTGGCTTTTTAATTATATTTCTATTACAGTATAATTGTTGTGTTAAAATAAAGTACGCATCAAAGGCATGTGTCCAAGAAAAATAGGCAGGAATAGCACAACAATCTATAACTATGCAATCAGTAAAGGCTGAGCGCCTGTACGCTGACATCGGTGAGGACCCCAGGATCACTGACAGTGAAAGTAGCAATTGGTAATTCCAAGTACACATAGGTGAGCTCTATTGGAAGATAGAGATGCCAAAGAGTGTAATTATGAACAATACTGTACTCAATGAGGTAGAGGAATAAAGAACATTTAGAAACCAGATAATGCGCGCACTCGTTTGTGGTGACGGAGTAAAGCATCACAAGGGGTGCGAATCCGGTGGGTACCATTAGGACTATAAAAGTTAGTGCCGATGGGTAGGAGAGTCCCATGTGTTATAGTGGCTCATTCTAGAGCTTGCTTCATAAACACTTTGTAGACCGCAGTGGGTGGAGATTGTTACAGGGATGAAAGTTGCCCAATAGTGCTTCTGAAATAAGACAGCTTGCAAACTTTTTCGCACAAGTATGTTCAGCTTAGATGTCTGAAAATATCATTGGTGTAACTCCAAGAGCATGAGTTACAGACTCAGAGTATGTAGACTTTTACACCCACTAAAGCAACCGAGGGCCAAATGAATTACTAATACTCAAGTTTGCACATTGTCTGCAATGAGACCTTGCTTTTATTGCTGCTCGTATCACTTAAAAGACCCAGAATAGTGCTTTCAATTCTATCTTCATTTGGAATACAAGGGATCATTTAAAATCTCCTTGTAAGAAAGTAGGTGATTAATTGAGGTGGATATTGGTCCATCAAAAGGAATAAGGCCATTGACTTGTCAGGGTACAAGACAGTTGCAGTAATTTAAATCTGGGTTCAACCCAGATTATTTTAGAAAAATGTGTAACGTAGTTGGCAGCAACAAAGCAGTACAAAAGTAAAAAATATATAAAATGTATAAAAATAGAGAAAACTTTAACGAGCAAAATGACCCTACGAAAATAAAAATGCAATAAGGAGAATCACGATCATTTTAAAAGAATCCAGGCAAAAAGCAGCAAAAAAACGGGACCTCTGCACGATTTTAGGCTGGACGTGAGCGGGTTCGTCTCAGTCAAAGAGTTTGCCTTCTGACTTTGTCTCTGCGGTGGAAGTCAAAATCCTCCATTGGGGTAAAGTTGCAGCTGTATCTGCCTAAGTTCTCTTGAAGCAGGCTAGCCACTGGATGATGTCCTACTGCAGCAGCTGGTTTTAGTTGTAAATTTTCCAAGCGGGAAAAATTAAAATTTTGCGGCCGCTGAAGACCTCGCATCAAGTGGATACTTTTTACACCTTTGCCTGAACATGATTTCTAGCTTCAGACTTAGCCCTTTTTATCAAGCTCAAACCCTCAATAAGGGCGGGCCTGACTCTGTATTCGATGAAGTCCTTTAGAAATTGGATACTTTCGCTGCGAAGTCATGCTGACGCTTCAAAGCTTGTGGCAGTTCAAAAGGTTTCTAAGTTGTATCTTTTCAGAGTTTTTAGAGCATTTCCTGTCGGTCACTTCTAATGCTCCCAGGACCTCATGGACGACACTTGAGAGGCAGGACTTTGTCCAGTAGAGACCACCATCAGGGTCCAGTTCAGGTCCAGTTTACCCTGGTCAGCTGAGCACTTCAGGAAAAAGGCCTCAGTCAGCTTGTGGTGTCCCTGCAGCCATACAGGAGGTCAGACAACTGTCCATTGGAGTCCACTTTATAGTCCTGGGTACAAATGAAAGCAGGACCAGCTCTTCAAGTCTCAAACAGCAGGTCCAGTCCCCGTCCGTTCTTCCACAGTTTCAGAGAGTGTTCTGATGAGCTGTGAGGTAGGTGCTCCTTTTGTAGGATTTACTAGCCAGTGGGTGGTTGTGACTTATGGACGCTTCCAAACCATTGAGAAAAAGGTTTTTAAGGGCAAACATTCTCACATTTACAGCACATCCTTATTTATCTTACTGCAAACTACCCCACAGTGCACTATTCTTAGGAAAATCCATGTTGGTACAGCCTTTCTGCCCCTGGAGTTGGCATGTGTGACAGCAAGAGCGTGTTGTCTGAGCAGTTCCCTCCTCCTCAGCTACACAAAACTGGTTCTGAGACCAGCTCCCTCTCCCAGTGGGCTGGTGCTAACCTGGCTACAGAGAGCCCAGAGGACAAAAGGCTTATATTCCTCTGGTCTCCCCTTACACTTGACTATAAATAGGCCGGCTTGACCCTGATTACTTTCAAGTTATTGACGTTCCTGAACCCTCTCCTGCTGCTCTTTCTGAGCTGTTATGTGTCACACACCTTTTACTCACGTCTTCCTGTTAAAATGCAGTAGCCATTTGTTCTGCTCTGGTAGCAGTTAACACACCTCATTATGGGGAAGCACAGAAAGTTCAGTTGCTGGCAGACTAATGTTAATTAATCTACTAGAGGTTCAAGCAGACAAAGTCTAATTATTTAAAAGTCACCTTTCTTAAATATGTGTTAAAGATCAGACTTCGCAACTGAATTTGATTTTTAATACACATTAAAAATGAGTTTTTGGATTATTCCCACCAGACATAGCAGAATTATGATTTTTTTTTTAACTTAGTTTTGCTCATTGGACAACTGTAGCCCTTCACAGTGAAAACAGCGTTTGAAGGATAGTCACTGTAGATACATGCCAACATTAAATTCTTGCACGTGCCTCTTTTAAATACCGGGCACCCTACCTTTGTAGGTATAGGGCCAATATAGGGGTGGCTTAATTAATATTTAATAGTAGGTTTCTGTCCTACCTAAAAGGCTTATTTTGCCAAGTTTGCCCACAAGTTCAAAAGCTACACGAGTCAGGCCCCACAGGTAGGCCTGATGACATGTTTTTATTGTAAGCCTTGTGGATGGCATTGCATGTGCTGCAGTCCACAGGTGACATTTTACTTTTCCACACCATTGGTGTATTTTCCTATACCATATATTGTAGCTTACCGGAAGGTTTAGTAGGCCAATTAGGAGTTAGCCACTTTTCCAAGGGTGTGAGCACATAAACTCAGGCCCAGACAGCCATACCCCAGGGTGTTGAGTTCAAATACCAACAGCACCAGTCAGCATAACAGGTATTACCTTGCAAAAAGAGGAACTTTCTCACACTTCTCAAAGAACACTAGAAGGGTTTTCTAATAAATATATAAAAAATATGTTTGTAATATTCATAATAGTGCACAAAGGTATCTGCAGTCAGGGTCCACACTGACATTATTCTAGAGTTTCAAGATACCATCTACTGAGAAATCGAAGATCTAAGACTTGTTCACTGTTAGTACCTTGACTGTTTAGAAAAACATTTGGAAGTTTGGGTCTGTCTTCTATATAACCACTTGGGTATATTACATTAGTAGGAGGTAGGTGAAATTACTAGTGAGGGTTCATGAAAGATGAAAATGGGATGAGTAGACTGGCTAGAGGAGGCTGGATAACGTTAGAGAGATAAGAGAGGTTAAATAGAAGAAGAGTTCAGATGTGATCAGCATTGAGTTAAACTCTGGAGTGTAAATAGGCTAAAAAAGGTGAGGCATTGTTGGACCATATGGTTCTGGTTACCTAGAAGACAAATTTGTGAGGAGAGGTATGGTAAGGGCACGACCGACAACACTACTTTCAAGACAGACCTCAGCCTCTACCACAGGCATTTGAGAGCATTGAAGGAAAAGGCCTTAGCATCACGCATCAAATCAAGCTCCAATAACAGCAAAAATCTCTTCAACATCGTCAAAGAATTCTCCAACCCCACAGCTGCAACACACAGCATTACTCCCTCACAGGAACTCTGTGACAACCTTGCAAACTTGTACTAACTGGCAAGTCGAGCCAGCTCTACTCACAGGACACCATCTCCATCATGAACTTGGTCCACTCATGGGCCCCAACTGACCCATACCCTCACCACATCTTAAACCTAGGCAAAGCCAGAATCATTTATGTACTCAAAACCTTGTCCAATACATCAATTGCCATGGCAACCTTCCCAGTGGACATGAAACACACAGAAATCAATGCTCTACTAAAGAAATCATCGAAAGACCCCCAGTGAATTCAACAACTACGAACAATTTCCCTGCTCCTGTTCCCAAGCAAAGTATTAGAAAAAGGCATCAACCACTAACACTCCTCACATCTGGAACGGAACCTGCTAACTGACTCCTCCCTATCGGAATTCCACAGCAACCACAGCACTGATACAACCATCATCGTGGCTACCGACAACATCCGAACCCTACTTGACCGAGGAGAGACTGAGGCTTTGATCCTCCTAGACCTCTTGGCAACCTTTGATATGGTCTCTCAATACACACTCATCACAAGGCTGCACAAAATAGGCATACAAAGAGCTGCTCTCAGATTAATCTCCTCTTACCTGACTGGAAGAAAACAAAAAGTCTGCCTTCCCCCCTTCACCTCCATGCTCAAGAAAATCCTCTGTGGAGTACCCCAAGGATCCTCGCTCAGCCCCACCCTCTTCAACACTTATATGGCATATCTGGCCAGCATCACCCATACCCACGGAAACATATCCTATGCCGATGTCACACAACTCATCCTCTCCCTCTCCGAAGACACCACCAAGACCAACTTCCAACACTGCATGACAGGTGTCACCAAACGGATGAAGGACAACTGGCAGAAGCTCAACACAGACAAAACAGAGGTACTAATTTTCAGAAACAAAAGCTCCCCAAGGGGCACATCCTGGTGGCCCACAGAACCCGAACCTACTCCTAACCCCACTGACCATGCTAGGAACCTAGGCATTTTAGAAGACAAGCTAGCTATGACGACCCAGGTCAACTCCCTCTCCTCCTCCTGCTTCTTCATCCTCTGCATGCTTAATAAGATATTCAAATGGCTGTCCCAAAGCTTAAGATGCACCATCACCCAGGCCCTCATGTTCAGTTGATTGGACTATGGCAACGCTTTCTAAACAAGGATCATAGCTCCCCTCCTTCATGACTATGAACCACACAGAACTCTGCAGCCAGACTTGTACTGCATCTTGCTAGACAAACTTACTTCACCCTGTACCTCAAGGAACTCCCCTGGCTCACTGTACAGATAATATGCCAGTTCAAGCTCCTGAACTATGCATAAAAGGCCCTGCACAACTGCAGACCCACCTATCTGAACCACCACCTCAACTTCCATCCGCCCACCAGACACCTCCGCTCCGCATCCTGTTGTCTAACCCTCACCGCTTGTATCCGACAGGGCACTCGTTATCTGCAATCTCTGGTTATACCCTCCCCCCCCGCCAAAGAATTTAAGATCAGCAGGAGCCTATCTGGATTGAATTCATGCTGCAAGAAGAGGACTGCTTATCAGGGGCTGCTCTTTTCATCTTTTGGAATTCAAAATGTGGAATTCTCTTCTCCTCTATCTCAGGCAAGAAAAAAAAGAACTATCATTTTGTAAAAACTTAAAAGCCTGGTTTTTTAGATCGATCTGATTGGGACTGTTTGTGTTAGTCGCTTGAACCTGTTTTTGGGATCTATTCCTCAGCGCTGAGACACTTTGTTAGAAGTTACTAGGTGCTCTATAAATCACTTTATTATGATTATTATTATTAGAATTATAATACCTAGCAGCAAACAAGATGGAACGACGCAGAACTGCCCATCTCTTCCAGAGTTCCAAAAGTCCCTGAAGACTTGGTTGTTCGAATAATCAACTGGACCCTGTTAGAACCAGGATACCCTCACAGGTGACAAGTAGCACTCTACAAATCTAATAATTGATTGATTGCTGAAATATAGTAGAGAGTAAGATGGGTATGCATGCAACAAAGTAGGCTACACTCAGAGTATTAAGGTATACAGAGGATGTCCTCGAAGGAATAGATATTTCAGTAGAAAGGAAGCAGAGAGAGTAATCACTAGATATAAAAAAGGTACATTTTTATGCAGGGTTTTGGGAGAATGGTGGGAGTATGTATTTAACACAGGATGCAATCTGAGGATGAATAAAAACTCAAAAGAATGCTTGGGGTTTGTTACATATAGGCAGGTATATATGCTGTTGCTTTTTTAGTTGTTTTATTTGGCTGATTGATGCTGTTGGCACATTGTGACCATTTTTGGTTATACAGATATAGAAGATTATTTTGACTTGGCTTATCGTAATATGAGGTAATGGAGATTGTGTGGTATGTTCAGAGAGTGGGTCTTATCAATGTGTTTGGTACTATTTGGATGATTGGGTTATCTCTGTGATTTGCATGGAATAATTCTATTATATATTAATTTGAGATGGACATGAGTGGCATGCTTCTGGGACACGTGGTTCTCCCTTAAATTACTAAGGGTTTGTTTATCAAGGTATTCTGCTGATGTGGTTCTTACTTGATTTTAGAAGGTCATGTAGAGGCAGTTCAATGAGTCAGGTTTCCCTGTTATCAAATATGCCTTTTTGAGTTTGTATCAGTGAATTAGGCTTATTCTAAATGATATATTAACTAAATGTTTCACTCAACGCATCAGAAAGGAGCTTAAAATATATATAGTAAACAAATCTTTCTTTAAAAAATGTTACGTGATAGCACTAATTTAAAGCTGTTTTATACTGTATTAGTACAGTTAAATTGCCACGGTTTAAATATTTCCTAAGCATATTGAGCTCTAATATAGTACATGAATCCCCAGCCAAAACACATGGGAGTTACTTGCATTACAAAAGATTTAATATGTTTAATATGTTGAATATGCTCTCCTATAACAAAAACATATAGAAAGTCAGCCATGACAAGATCTAATAATAACATCATTACTTCGAACTATATTCACAAGGATTCCTCCGATGTTTGCAATGTATTTCCGACTACTGTAAAAATCACGTTTGATTCCACTACACCAGTGGTACTTAACCTTTTGACTCCGGGGACTCCCAGTGAGTCATTACTAGAAGCTAAGCCTTTCCGATGATTTGAACTGCCAAACAATGCATAAAAAATATAGAAACAAGCATTCATCAAAAAATAGACAAATTATGACATATTTTATTGAATTCACAAACTTTAAAAAAAAATGCATTTTAATGTGAATTATGGAGCTTTTCTAAATTCAATTGAGACCGCTCATCATCTGTAATATATTCTGTTCGATGCACTTGCACAGTTTCCACAAATCAATCCGAGAATTTTAACTTAATTTGTTGCCTCCAATTTCAGATTCCTTTATATTTATAGCTCGGTTTGAAATTTAAAATTTTAAATTTAGCTTTATTATTTTTATACTCTCTATTAATATATTAATAGTATTTAATTTCTTAAGCAGTCGCGGCCCCCCGGAGTAGGCTACGCGGACCTCAGTGGTCCCTGGACCACAGGTTGAGTAGCACTGCACAACACTATCTGGGGCTCTGCATCAGTCTCACAGTCCAAGGGTTATTCCAGTATCGTTCTGTAAAATCTATATTACAGACAGCATTTACTCATTTGTGCATATACATAGTGGCAATTTACAAATGCATAAATTCAACAATGAAGTTCATCTTATACTTCTAAATAATTTTTCTATATGGGGAAAATAGATTTCCCATGTGGAAACACCTTTCTCCAAACCACCACACATTTTGGTTCTGCTCCCTCTAGTTTCCACCGAAAATGATATATGCACCTGGAAAGTCTTTCTCGATGGCCCATCCCCAGGGATCAAGTACTTTGGAAAAACACCACTGGTACGCTTTGTTTTTTCCGCTATTCAGTCTAGTGACGTCAACGGCAAATAGCCGCACTTGCAGTCTATTCCAATGAACCTTGGAAGACGTGCAGGTCAATTTGGAACTTTCCATTCACCCTCTGTTTCCCTGTGCGCACGTTTGCCTTCTGGTGTCAGCGACTGTTGTGCGTATTGTTGTGTTATTTACTCGGACGGCTGTTCGCAGGCTCGCAGCGCTCTCCTTCGTCCCCATCCGAGTCGGGCCGTGCTTCCTCTTGTTTCCATGCAGTTCACCAGAGCGAGACCTGTATTTCTAGAAATACGTGTCTATTGTTTGCGTGGTAATGACAGATGCGTCGCTTTCTGATGTTGGAACTGCAACCAGAAACTTTGTCCACCCAACCTCCCTCCACCGAGCAACTGGCTCTTAGCATATATCCATCCGCACGTCAGAAGCGGTTTTGTTCCTTTTTCGACTTTGGTCGAGAACGCTCATTGACTGTCAGCAGCAGCACAAGTTGTTTTTATTTTGGAGACGTGATGGCAGTGCAATGCATACATTTGTACTGCTCTGTAACTATCAACTTTGAGAGACCTTAAAGGCTTATCTTCAAATACAGTACACATCTGTCGATTTATTTCCCTTTTTATCAAACCAATTCTTTTCTCCAGTTTAAAAAACAACCGGATATTTTCCTGACAGACAGAGCAATCTAGTGGTCATCGCATATTAAGATTCAAACCCTATTCCTTGTAAAATCATAAACATTCAGAAAAGATTCGTGTTAGTATTAACAACGTAGGCACGATGAAGAGAATATTTTCACCAGTTTGTTTGTGTTATTTGTCCAAATCAAATGACCGTAAAGTGAACTTTTGAGCACGTGCAGGGCATAGCAGTGGTATTGCTAAAACTCAGTCACTTCAGGTAGAGCGGCTAGTAAGTAAACAGGAAGGGTGATAGGATCGCCATGTTTCCAAGTGGTGCTGTAAGCACTCACCCATTAACTTAGAGAATTTCCCAGTTAAGTGTGTATGCACTTTAGAAGTCAGTGTCTTGAAAAAAAGTGAACTGTTCTGATATGCACAATTGCAAGCATATATGATGCAGCGTGCCAGACAGGCAAGGGCCACAGGACAGACATCGGATACTTGGTAACACCTGTGGTGGTTTAGGTCATATCCGACTCGTGTCCTGGGGTGGAGAGGACAACCAGTCCAAGACATTTCTGGAAGGTAGTGTGAGCGGTAGAGATTCAGAACTCAAAAACTCACACAGGAGGGGCAATAAAGTAATACACAGCCCGACGCTTGTCTTTTTAGCGTGAAGGAGAAGCATTTTAATCACAACAGGTCGTATTACAATGTATACAGAATAGGCAAATCTACAGGGATGCACTAGTGGTCTGCATGTTTCTCTACAGAATGAAAACATAGACATAATCACGATTAAATTATGCCGCCACCATCGGCTGGATCGTGCTTTTGCCACCACTGTACCTCTTTTGATCAAAAAAGATTTGTTATGGTTGCCATTAACTAATTTTCTCTCTCAAACTGCCCCTTAAATAGCTGTTTTTATTTCTCTTTTTGTTCATGTTCAACATACAGCTCCATCTAGTTTATATATTCATTTACTAGCTTACGGTATTTATATGATGCTTACCCTGTATAATGTTTACATTTCCCCCTCCCTTCCCCTTCTTCTCTTCTCCTCTCTTCTCTATCCTCCCTGCCCATTAATCAAAACCTTAAAAATGCTGTTTCCCTAAGTATATTCCCTACTTTTCTATTGGCATTTGTTCAGACTGTATGATTTCGATTTTATTCTATTGTTCTATTACATTGCCTTTGTTTTTTCTCTGTACTGATGTTTTACTTGGTTTATGATATTTAATAAAGCTTTCTAAACTGAAAGCTCTGATGCAGAGTCACTATGTTACAGCAGAGCTACTCCCTACAATTCTGAGACTTGTAGGTCAGCCTTAGCAAACAACTATTTAGTTCTTGTGTGGGGATATCAATGTTCAATAAAGTGCCCCACCAAACTCTTTTACCCAAAGTTTCTCAGTCAGTATCCCAGGGACATGTGGAATTACCTGTTGTGGGGCTACTGAGAATTATCAAGCATGGGTGTGCTGGTGGACAGGGCATAGGGCAAGCTGTTGAGCTCATCAAGGAGTGTTTAGGCAACTCCATCTCCTCTCTTCAGTCAGCCAGCTGGCAAGGCAGTAACTCAAGAAAAACTTGTCCAGCAATCTCACAATTGACGGTAGCAAGTCAAACAAATCCTCTCTTCAGTCAGACTTAACTCTGCAGTAGGCCAGGGAGACGAGAAGACCATAGGCACTTCATGGGTTTTCTCATCACTCTGGTATGTTTTCTTTTCTCCCTCTGTGTCACTTTTCACACTGAGCCTATCAGCTGAGTTCGCTTCCCTTGGAATTTATACCTCTGGGGGTCAAAGTTCTCCCGTTTCAGTAGGCAGGCAACTCTGAAGATCACAGCAGACGCACAACTTCTATCAGCAAGGCTTGAAAAATAGAGCTTAATTTAATGAGCAAAACAAGACCAAAACAACAAAAATTCAATAAGTAGAACTTGTGATATGAAGTTTTTTAAAATAAACTTCAAAATAGAGTTTAGAAGCAATAAGTACTTATGTGGGTTATCTGGTTGTGCTGGACCGGGACAAAGTCAAGATTTCAGGCTGATCTCGATGAAGTATGGGCAAGATGCAGGGACTCAGTGAGGCTTGCTCAACAAACCTACCTTAATCATGGTTGCGTCAACAAAGATGAGGGGTGCAGCCAAGCAATGCGTTGGTGTTCTACAGGAGTTGCACTTTATACCCACTTCCAGGGTGGACTGGATTAACGCCATTTGGCAAGTCAAGACTCACAGATGGCAGAGTCCAGGTGCTGTAGCAGGGTGGTTGAAGTCTTTGGTGTCCCTGAGACCTCAGAACAAGAGGCAATCAACAAGCCCTTTGAGCAACTTTGGTTCTGGGTTGAAAATATGCAGGTCCTGTCCTTCTCACTGCCAAGCAAGTGGCCAGCAGGTCAGTACAACAAAGCAGGAGTCCACCAGAGTGGCAGTCCTTGTAACAGCACAGCAGTCCTTCTAGCTGGCAGTGTATTCACAGGTCCAGAATTGTACTGAAGTGGTGGTGTTCCTTTTTGGTTACTGGTTCTGAGATTTCCCAGTGTCTCTGTTCAGATTGTATGTCAGTTTTCTTAATTCTTATGTCAGAATTACCCACATAGTTTGTAAGAGACTCCTTTTGTCTTCTTCAATAATTAAAAGATGTTTGGTAACAGTTTAGCTTGTATAATGTTGGACACCTCTGGTTGGAAAGGTCATGGTGGATGCCTTCAGTAGGCTTGTGGGTTTTCCTGTCTCTGTTCTAGTTTGTTTCTGTGTTTCTCATTTCTATCAGAATAATAGTACTGTTTTCTGACCAATACAGATTATGTTTGATTCCAGAAGAGTGACTGAGACTTTATGTCATTATTAGCCATGGGTGGATTTTGCTGTTTTCCAGGCTACAACTGTCAAAGTTGGCGTATCCAAAGCTTCACTTGTGGCAATTGTGATGTCCCATGGGGTCCTTGAGTAGATTAAAAAATGGCTATTACATTCTAGTCAGCAATAGAATGTAGTGTTATCTCTTTTTACTTTATAAATGTCACTTTTTTACCTTAGGCAGGAGTATCTCAATGCTTCATATATTGGATACATTGGAATTGAATAGAAATCTACATGGTGGACATAGTACGAAGTATGTAAACAGCAGCTATACTAAACTTTCAGATCATATTGGGAGATATGTATATAAATAAAAATAGGCACATTTAAAGATTCAAATCCTGAAGTCAAGTCTGCATCCAGTGTTAAATATAGGTCTTATCACTACAACACACTAGATAATTTGTTAGCCTGGCTATGAATAATTTGAAAGAGAAGAACACACATATATTAATTTGTACAGCATTTCAAATTTGTAGAGCATTGCTGGAAAATGTGTGCCTTGCAGTGGAGATTTTCTCGCATTTGGAGAAATTTAGTCAGAGTGAAATCTTTCTTTGCGACCTCTGGCTGGGTTCGGATTTTTTGCCTGGTATTTGGAATATCTATTTGTAGGTGATGCAGGCAGTCTTGTACATACTTCTAGTGTAAGCCAATTTAGTGATGATTGGCCTGAAGTGATATGGGTGAATCTCTTTGTTCTGGAAATGAGACAGGCAGCAGAATGCAGGACTTCTTTTATTTTAAGTGAGTCTGATCTTATAAAGAGCTGTATCCGATTCTGGCTAAGACTGTGACTTTTACTAATATCTTCAAATATGATCTGGCTAGAAAGTATGTGATGTAACATATATTTCTGAGATGATGGTTGGTATTCCTTGATATCGCTTTGTTGTGGGTGTCAAACCTATGCTAAGACACTGAGGTAGTGGGTGTCTAACCTAAGCTTTGAATCTCCAATTTAACATCCTTGCCACTTCAAGGATGTAATGCCTTTCATTTTTTTTCTACATTTCCCATATCCTAATCGCGGGTGTAATTTATTTCTATCAAATGCATTTCTCCAGTTCTAATAGTAAAATTATGTATTATTACACTGTTGAGAAATAATGTTTTCAGAAAATAAACCATATAGCCCACTATTCAGTTAGTGCCAATAGATTCACATTCACCTTGAAAATCTTTCCTTGCAGTGTATAAAAGTGATAACCTATAGATATTTTATCTATCAATATTGTCTCAAGTAATAAAGTATCTGCTGGAGTACGTGCTGCTTGTTCGACTTATATATGTAAGTACGTATGTATACCGTAATTTAATAGAACACACATAGCCAAAAGGCAGCAGATCACTCTACAAAGTCAACGACAAGCATAAAAGCAAGCATAATTATCGAAAAAGGAGATGTTTTGGGGAATCAGAGCTATTCTTTCAAATGTTTTCATCATTTGACATCATCCCAATAACACTTATCAACTGGTTTTAGAGCAAAAGTTGCCTTCATTTCCTAAGGTCAGCTTAATCAAATCATGGATGTATAATAAATAATCCTTGACAGTCTGAAGAACATCCTTATGAACACCCTATACCATATTGTGTTGTGTATATATATATATATATTCACTGAAAAAAACCATAGGTTTCACACATGTTATAGTTAGCGGAAATTTTACTGATAAAAAACCAGTGAAATTCCCCCGTTATAGTTAGTGCAGGCAACTATAACTCACGCGACCGCAATCCTCTGCTGATGCTAATACTGTATTTAGACACTTATTTGCCCATGTCTTCTTCCACACATTTTTAGCTATACATATATTACAAATATTTTTTTTTCATTAAGACACATATGTCATCAGCAGAAGATTGCGGTCGCGTGAGTTATAGTTGCCTGCACTAACTATAACGGGGGAATTTCACTGGTTTTTTATCAGTAAAATTTCCGCTAACTATAACATGTGTGAAACCTATGTTTTTTTCAGTGAATTTGCAAGGTTTTTTAAATGCTAATTCCTAACTATAACGTGTGTGAAACCTATGGTTTTTTCAGTGAATTTGTACGTTTTTTTAAATGCTAAGTTACTTTACGCCATTCGTGGCGTGCGCGCCCACTTAACGCAGTTCGTTCCGTGCGCGCACGGTGCGCTTCGCGCACCGTGCGCGCACAGTAAGCACGCGGTGCTTACTGTGCTTACGGTGCTTATAAGCCATGCACAAATGGTGCCCTTCGGGCACCATTTGCACACGGGGTGGAGAGAGTGTGGATAATTTTTTCTTTTATTATTTTTGTTAAAAATATTGTGGTTTTTCACATTATAGATAAGCCCTGCACATTGGGTGGCCTACGGCCACCAAAAGCAAAGGGGGTGGGGAGAGTGTGGATAGTGTTTTTTTTTTACATTTTTTACCGTACGCGTACGGTAAGCGTAATCGGCGAAATTAGCGAAAAAATAAAAATGGCATTTTTGGCCTTGGGGGGTCTTGGGGGACTCCCTCAACATGGCTATGTGTGTGTGAGCTGTCAAAACAGCTCCTTTACATGTGTATTGGTTTTATTTAACAACCTAACTCTCAGTGCGAGAGAGAAAATGGCGGCCGCCGCTTCCTGGTTTCGGCCGATTCGAATGTTTACTAAGATCTAAGAGCCAATCAGAATCGCGCTCGCGCACGCCACCGTACGCGTACGGTAAGCTTACGGTAAGCGTACCGTAAGCTGGCTCAGATATATATATTGATTTAAAGGCTATTTTCTCAGAATCTACTGAACAGATTTACACCAAACCTACAAAAGGCACTTCCTTGACCTGAGGACTACCTCTCTGCCAAATTTCAAGTAATTCTGTTCAGCCGTTCGGGCTGTAGCCCTGTCTAAAGGTCCTATGGAAAAATGCATGGGAAAAACGCGTTTTGGGACCCCCCTTTTATCTCAGCCCCCGCTTGACGAATCCTCCCGAGACTTTCAGGGTAGGAGCGGAGCGGAGCGCCCCACCTATTTTGAGAAATTCGCGAGGATTCGTCGACCGGCGCCAAAGTTATTCAAAATAGAATGTTGCGGATTTCCTATGGAAAAGGGGTCCTAACTATAACTACCTACTGGCGACCGCCAGTAGGTAATATATATATATATTATCTACTGGCGGTCGCCAGTAGATAGTTATAGTTAGGACCGTGTTTCCATAGGAAATCCGCAACATTCTATTTGGAATAACTTTGGCACCGGTCGACGAATCCTCGCGAAATTTTCAAAACTAATGGGGCGCTCCGCTCCGCTCCTACCCTGAAAGTCTCGGGGGGATTCGTCAAGCGGGGGCTGAGAAAAAAGGGGGGTCCCAAAACGCGTTTTCCCCATGCATTTTTCCATAGGACCTTTAGACACAGCTACAGCCCGAACGGCTGAACAGAATTACTTGAAATTTGGCAGAGAGGTAGTCCTCAGGTCAAGGATGTGCCTTTTGTAGGTCTGGTGTAAATCTGTTCAGTAGGTCCTGAGAAAATAGCATTTAAATCAATATATATATCTGTAAGCGCGCTCCGTGCGCTTACCGTAAGCTTACCGTACGCGTACGGTGCCGTGCGCGAGCTCAATTCTGATTGGTGGTTACATGACTGTAAACATTCGAATCGGTCGAAATCAGGAAGTGTCGGCCGCCATTTTCTGTCTCTTGCACTGAGAAACAAAGGTGGGGAACGTGAAACGGGGGCAACGAAGAGAGTTGCAGACCCCCTAGTGTTTGTCAGGGGGTCCAAGAAGGACCCAAAAGTACGAAAAATAAATTTAATAATTTTAAAAAAAAATCGCGGGGTACGCGTACGGTAAGCTTACCGTACGCGCACGGCAAAAAAAATACAAAAAAAAAAATAAAGAAGTAACAATCACATTTATTAAATAAATTAAAGGACCCACAAGGGAGAAAAAAACAAATGTTACTGCGTAAAAAAAGGCGAGGCGTGCACGGCATGGACTGCGCAACGTGGGCGCTCGGTGCGCGGAGCGCACCGAGCGCCCACAGCGCGCGCACGGTGCGCGAATGGCACCGTGCGCGCAGGGTGTGCGCAAAGTGAAAAACCAGAAAAAAAAATAAAAAATAAATACATAACTTAGCATTTAAAAAACCTTGCAAATTCACTGAAAAAACCATAGGTTTCACACACGTTATAGTTAGGAATTATCATTTACAAAACCTTGCAAATTCACTTAAAAAACCATAGGTTTCACACATGTTATAGTTAGCTGTACATTTCACTCGTAAAAAACCAATGAAATTCCACGTTATAGTTAGATCAGGTAACTATAACTTGCGGGACCGCAATCCACAATGTGTAATTTCAGATGTCATCATTGATGTCATGAGTGATGTCACTGACCATGTCATGAGTGATGTACTATGTGACGTCATCAGCAGTTTATTGTGGGCGCGCAAGTTATAGTTACCTGATCTAACTATAACGTGGAATATATATATATATATATATATATATATATATATATATATTCACTGAAAAAACCATAGGTTTCACACATGTTATAGTTAGCTGGACATTTCACTCGTAAAAAACCATTGAAATTCCCCCGTTATAGTTAGTTCAGCTAAATACAACTCGCGCGACCGCAATCCACTGCTGATGATGTCACATATTATATCACTCATGAAATGGTCAGTGACATCACTCATGACATCACTGATGACATCTCAAATGACATCACTGATGACATCACTGATGACATCATCCAGTGAATATGTGTCTTTCTGAAAAATAAATATTTTTTATATATGTGTATCTAAAGGTTAATGGAAGAATAAATGGGTAAATAAGTGTCTAAATGGATTTTTTTTTTGGTAAAATTAATTGTATAACCGACTTATTAACAGTATCTTAGTGAATACAGTGATGTAATATGTGACATCATCAGCAGTGGATTGCGGTCGCGCGAGTTATATTTAGCTGAACTAACTATAACATGTGTGAAACCTATGGTTTTTTCAGTGAATTTGCAAGGTTTTTAAAATGCTAATTCCTAACTATAACGTGTGTGAAACCTATGGTTTTTTCAGTGAATTTGCAAGGTTTTTAAAATGCTAATTCCTAACTATAACGTGTGTGAAACCTATGGTTTTTTAAGTGAATTTGCAAGGTTTTTTAAATGCTAATTTCTAACTATAACGTGTGTGAAACCTATGTTTTTTTAGTGAATTTGTAAGGTTTTTTAAATGCTAATTTATGTATGTATTATTATAGTTTTTATATATTTATTTTACAATAAACTACCTATGTATATAGTTATAGATTGACTGTATCCTGTAATATGGAATGGCTCGTTTAAAATGTTTTTTTTTTTACGGGTTTTTCACCGTGCGCGCACCCCGTGATTTTTTGAAAATAAAATAAAATGTTTTTTTCACCTTTCGGGGTCCTTCAGGGACCCCCTGACAAAGGCTAGGGGGTCAGGAACTCTCTACCCTGCCCCCTTTTCACGTTCTGCACCTTTGTTTTCCACTGCCACACACAAAATGGTGTCCGTCACTTCCTGATTTCGACCGATTCGAATGTTGACTGACATCTAACCACCAATCAGAATTACGCTCGTGCACGGCACCGTGCGCGCACGGTGCGCGCATATAGATATTTATGTACTTTTAACTGCAATTTTCTCAGGAACTACTTAACAGATTTACACCATATATGCAAAAGGCACATCCCTGACCTGAGGACTACCT
The DNA here is from genome assembly GCF_964204655.1 of Triturus cristatus. NCBI lineage: Eukaryota > Metazoa > Chordata > Amphibia > Caudata > Salamandridae > Triturus > Triturus cristatus. The sequence continues at coordinate 758,708,905 of NC_140581.1, forward strand.
CTTTGCCAAATGTCAAGTAATTCTGTTCAGCCGTTCGGGCTGTACCTTCGACTAAAGGTCCTATGGGAAAATGCATGGGGAAAACGCGTTTTGGGACCCCCCTTTTTTCTCAGCCCCCGCATGAAGAATCACCCCGAGACTTTCAGGGTAGGAGCTGAGCAGAGCGCCCCAATAGTTTTGAAAATTTCGCGAGGATTCGTCAACCGGCGCCAAAGTTATTCAAAATAGAATTTTCAGATTTCCTATGGGAACTCGGTCCTAACTATAACTATCTACTATATATATATATATAATTTTTTTTTCTTCACTGAAAAAACATAGGTTTCAGGCACGTTATAGTTAGAAATAAGCATTTAAAAAACCTTAGAAATTCACTGGAAAAAACCATAAGTTTCAGGGACGTTATAGTAAGTTGGACACTTCACTCATACAAAACCAGAGAAATTCCGTTATTATAGTTAGTTCAGCTAACTATAACTCACGGCCCGCAATGCACTGCTGATGACATCACATATTACATCATTCCTGACATGGTCAGTGACATCACTGATGACATCACTGTCTTAGTAAAAAGTTTCCAAAATAGACAATTATAGGCCTGGGATGTTGTCTATTTACTCTTGCCTCTTGACTCCGAAATAGAGGAAGTCTATGGGCCCTTTGAATCTGGGAATCCCAATCAGAGAGATCTGGGAATGATTTTTTAAATAATTGAACGACATAGACCCGAGAGTCAGCTCCCTCCTTTTCTTCAGGGATACCAAAAAGTCGAAGAATACTCCTGCGTTGTCTGTTTTCGAGATCTTCAACCTTACTTCTGAGGAATGAGAGAAAAGTTTCATGAATTTCCATTGTTTTACTGTTGCTGCGACAGTATCTTCAACGTTTGACAGACGCTGTTGTACCTCTGTTATTTCATGTGTAATGGCAGCTACTTTAACTGAGACCTCTGACAAACCCTGTTGTATCAGGCAGCTATTTGCTCTAGCCTGACTAAAGCTATTTTGGATCTCAGCCCTTTGTTCATGAAGCAATTGGAGGATAGTGGTCAAAGAAGTCTCTATGGTATTGGTACAGGCTGATAGTTGCTCTCCTATGTTAGATGTATTACATGTAGCAAGTGTTACTGAAGGAGGAGAGGCTTCTAATCTGGTAGCTACCATACTTCCAGCTAAATGTAGATCCCCAGATATAGTAACCATATGATTAGTCAGGCTGGGACTAGTATTAGTAGGTGGTAGCACCTCATTGCTAGGAGAGGAGCCTGATAGTCTCGATATGAGAGTTTTGACATCCCCTTTGGCATTGACCCATTTTCGCAGAGGACTGATTTTGCTAGGGCGGCTGCCGTTATCTGGTAATTTCGAGACATTAGAACATGCTGGGGTTTGCTCCTTGACTTTTTGTTTCTTTTTCTGCTTGGCCCCTTTGTCAGGCCCAGTAACAGCATCCGTCCGTTTATTTTTCAAGGCACCATTTGTTCTTGTACCATGGCTCGGGCCCCCCATTACATCGGGAGTGATAACTAGGGGAGAAGTAGTTGTCATGCCTTTATCAACAGTAGCTTCACCTAGCACAACCGTATCCTGTTGGTCTGCTATCGGTTTTGTTGTTATGCGGCACTCTTCCTCATCCTCATCCACCACATATGCTAAGTCTTTCTCTATAAAGTTATTTTCTTGAAGGTCATCCTCTCCCTCTATTTCATTGTCACTCCCCCCGCCCCCTCCAGCTGCCTCTTTACCACTCAGTATGCTAGCAGTAACAATTTGTCTATTTTCAATAAGACACTCATTAAGTTGTTCATTGGGAGTCATGTCTATATTGTTAGTATTATCTACATTTAAGACTCCTTGTTGAGGATCAGTCGCAAGAAAATCTACACGATGATTTCTCAAATCAATGTCCTGCAAAGTCTCATCAACCGGGCTGTTTATTTGGTGCGGCCCTTGCACACTGTTTATATGCGTTAAAGAAACATTACCTTGTATCAGTGCACTTCGACAGATCCTTGCTTTGATCCTTAGAAGGAGAGGAAGTAGGAGCCACAGCGTTGTTGCCCTCACAGCCATCTTCATAGCCATGTTCTGCCTGCACAGCCTCCATCACAGTAGCGGCCATAGTTTGTTCCACTGACGGGGGGGCACAAGCCTGTATAACACCAGCCGCCTTGTTAGACTGGAGAAACTTAAAAACAGACTTCCCCAGCTGAGAGCTTCCCCCTTTAGTATGAGTATGTACGCGCTGGTCAGGTAAATCAGAAATTTTTATTTTCCTATTTTCTGGAGTGGCAGCAGAGACAGCCGGAGCACGCTGGTTTCATCCTCGATGGGGAGCAATTCCTGTATGCGGATGATATAGCCCTGGCCGGTAAAGCAAACCAAGGCTAAGTGAAGTCCGTGAAATCCAGCTCACAGCTCTACAAGTTTGCAACAAACGGCAGGCAGCAAAAATCATCGATTCCCAGTACTCTCTCAGTATTTCCAGCCGCCCGGTTATTTGTCCAAACCTCCACAGAAGCTGTATCGATCGCGGTTACATCAGAGGCATCAGAGGCATCGGAGGCGTCACAGCTAAGAGCGATAGCGGGATAGCGGAGCAGGAGCAGACGCGAATGCAGGCTCTGCAGGCTCTCGGGCACCCAGACGGCAGGCTCAATAATCATCAGGTTTCACAGGTTTCCCAGTTTCTCAGTGCATTCCCAGTATTTCCACAGCTCTTTTCCCAGCCACTCGGTTATTCATCTGAACCTCCACAAAAGCGGTATCAGTGATATCAAAGGCATCACAACTGAGATAACGGTGGCAGTAGCGGGAGCAGACGCGTATTCAGGCTCTCAGCGGCGGCGTCAAGCCGCCATCTTCCTCCCCCACGTGACCGATCACAATATAATAATTTCAAAGGTTTTTTAAATGCTAATTTCTAACTATAACCTAGCAGTCGCGTTTGCAGAGTGGTGGTGAAAGGGGAGTGTGGCCTTCAAACACCTCTTAGCAATCCTACTGTGGGATTTACTGGAGGTAACAGGAGGAGTAGTTAGCCCCCAACGTCACCCTTGGGGGCCAACTACCCCTTTTATTACCACCAGTAAGTCCCACACAGCAGGATTGCTAACTTCTTATATCAGGCCCGCCCCCTCCCTGCACCACTGTGCAAACACGCCCCCTAGCACGTTGTAAGTTGGGGGATTAAGTGCCCTTGAATCCTGAGGGTCCTTGTGGGCCAACTAGCCCACCAGGTACCTCCAGTAAGCGCCACAGAGCTGCTTTGCAAAGAGGTGGTCAAAGGCCACGCCCCTTTTTACACCTCTCTGCAATGCAGCTCTGTGGTGCTTATTGGAGGTACCTGGTGGGCTAGTTGGACCCCAGGGACCCTCAGGATTTAAGGGGAGTTAATCCCCCAACTTACAATGCGACAGAGGGCCCATTTGCACAGTGGTGAAGGGAGGGGGTGTACCTGATGGGACAAGTGTGCAAATGCGCCCCGTGGCACACTTTAATTTGGGGGATTAAGTCCCCTTGAATCCAAATATCTAGAAATTCCATTTAACAATGAAAAATTTCCTAGCTAGTGTATCGGAAAGTTTCAATTCTATTAAGGACTCGGAGGCGAGGATTATGCTATCCTTTCTTCACTTTATTGGTAGCAACCATTCAAAGTCAAATAAACTAACATTCCCATGAACCATAGGGAATAAACACACAAAAAATCATAGAGTGTCCACATTATAGAGTGTCCTCATCTATGCACCAATCAGGAGTCTCCAGCGTACTGATAATCCTCTGTTTGTGGCAACCCTTTCTCTTTCGTCGCTCGGTCAGCCCACAAATACACCTCAGGAATCTTGTTTGTTCGAATCCCCTGGAAAAATAAAAGAAGGCGTAAGCGACAGTAATGGCTAAGGAATAGCCCTACGGAAAAAGGTTGACAAACATATGCAAACAAAGATGCAGAATGTCACGTAAATTTATTACTTACCCCAATACGAGGGAGGGAAGACAACAAAGTTGTACCCTGGGTGGGATAATCCTCGCCTCCGAGTCCTTAATAGAATTGAAACTTTCCGTTACGCTAGCTAGGAAATTTTTCATTCTATGTCAGGACCGGAGGCGAGGATTATGCTCATTTAAAGCTTGCTCACCACCAGATGAGCCATGTCAATAACCGGTTTGAAATAAAACCGCTTAAAGGTTGAGTCTGAGGACCAATCCGCTGCATTGAGGATGTCCTCCAGACGAGCTCCCAGGGTAAAGGCCTTGGAGGCCATAGCTCCTCTTGTTGAATGAGCACCAAAGATTCTCAGATCTATGCCTGCTTCCTGCATAATCCACCGAACCCAACGTGCAATCGTGGGAGAAGAAACCGCTTTATGGGGCTTCTTGAGTGCAATAAGCAACTGACGTTCCCTCGGAGGTCTCAACTCCTCCGTCATCTCCTCGTAGGCTCTGAGGCAGGCCACCACACAGAGTTTAGGAGAATCAGGGAATGCAGGGTAGGAGACAGTCGTAGTTCCACACTTGGTGCGCCTACGAACAGTGAATGTGACCCCAGTGGGAGAAAAAATCCGACCAGAGACATCCAAAGCTCTGACATCAGAGACTCTTCTGCAGGAAATAAGGCATAAAAGCATGGCCATTTTAGCCAAAAGCTCTTTCCTGGACAGGAATCTATTTGGTTGCCAAGACTGAAGAAGATTCAACACTCTATTGACATCCCATAATTGGGAATACCGTGGTTCAGGGGGGAGTGACAGGCGTATACCCCTGGGGAGTCTACAAACCAAGGGATGTTCCCCAACCGGGGTACCATCCATCAAAGAATGACCAGCCGAAATGGCGGACATGAAGGTGTTGATGGTTCTATACGCGAGACCATCCTCTGCTAAGGAAGCCAAAAAATTTAAGACAGCGGTCACATCTGCTGCCACGGGATTGAAATTCCGTCGCAGACACCAACGACACCATCGTCTCCATGTGGAGCGATAACGCTGGACAGTGCTGTCTGCCCAGGCTTTGGCCAGGAAAGACTCAGCTGCTCCCGAAAGGCCCGGGACGGACCATCGTCCCCTGTAATCCGCCATGCCATTAGCATCAGGGAGCCCTGCTCGATCAATGGGTGAGGACGAACTTCCGGATTCAGAAGAAGAGCAGGAAATTGGGGGAGTCGGATCGGAGAATCCCAGGAAAGTTCCAGTAGAACTGGAAACCAGACTTGTGATCTCCAAATCGGTTTGATTAGGACAATGGCCGCTCCCTGTCAGCGAACCTGGGCCGGAACCCGGGTTATCATCGCGAACGGGGGAAAAGCATAGCCCGCCTCGCTCCTCCAATCTTGAAGGAACTCATCCGTCTGTTCAGCCAGAGGGTCCGGCCTCCAACTGTAAAACCGGGTAAGCTGAAAATCCAGGCGGGATGCGAAAAGATCGATCGAGAAAGGGCCCCAAAAATTCTGAAGATCTGCAAACACCCGTGGGTGGAGCTTCCAGAGACTTAAGTCGTGGAAGTGGCGAGAATGGAAATCTGCCACTTGATTCTCCTGGCCAGGCAGATATTCTGCCGTGACCGAGATTTGTCGATCCAGGCAATATTGCCAGCTTCACCACCAGGTCCGAAAGCGCTCGCTCGCGAGTGCCCCCAAGATGATTTATATACCGGACTGCGGAAATATTGTCCATTTTGAGAAGGACACATGAACGAACCAACTCTCTGGTCCAACACTTGATGACGAATGACCCAGCCAAAAGCTCCAGATAGTTGATGTGCAACCGCTGTTCCGACGGAGACCAGACACCTCCCGTGGTGAAGTCGCCACACCTCGCGCCCCATCCTGATCTGCTTGCGTCTGACTCGATAACGATATCGGGCGCGGAACCAAAGATGGCTCGTCCATTCCAAGCCTCCATGTGCGACAGCCACCATTGGAGTTCCTCCCTGGTTTCTGATGTCAGGGCCACCTTGAAAGAATCAGGGCGACCTCTGCGGAGATGCTCCGCCTTGAGGCGCTGTAAAGCTCTGTAGTGGAGCGGCCCGGGAAAGATGGCCTGAATGGATGCGGACAGAAGCCCAACAATCCGAGCCAGTTGCCGGAGGGAGATTTGAGCAAGCGTTAACGCTCTTCGCAGTTCGTGACGAATCTTCGTCAGTTTGCGCGCAGGAAGACTCGGGATGGACTCCACTGAGTCGATCAGAAACCCGAGGAAGATTACTCTTTGAGAGGGCACTAGTGTAGATTTGTGTTCGTTTACCACAAATCCCAAATTCTGGAGAAGATCTACCGCGGTCTGTAGATGTCGCGACAGGGTGCCCGGATCCTGCGCCATCAGCAGAATGTCGTCTAAATAGACGATGAGTCTCAAGCCTGACGCTCGTAAGCGTTCCACTGCCGGCCTCAAGACCTTGGTGAAACACCAGGGAGCGGAGGACAGACCAAAAGGAAGAGTGGTGAACTCGTAGGTTTTCCGGCGCCATTGAAACTGAAGGAATCTGCGATGAGGAGGGAAGACAGGCACAGCTAAATAAGCGTCCTTGAGATCGAGGCGCGCTAACCAGTCCCCCGGACGCAGGATGTCTCGAAGGAGGTGGATGCCCTCCATTTTGAAGTGACGGTAAACCAGCCACTCGTTGAACTCCCGCAAGTTGATTACCGGGCGTTGACCTCCATCTACCTTGTCTACAAGAAAGAGGTTACTGAGAAACCCTTGTGGATGCAAGACAGTTTCCTCTATCGCGCCTTTGGACAAAAGGGCCTGAACCTCTTGGTCAATCAACCCCACGTCTACCTCTGAAAACCAAAGTGGTCTGGGGGGCATTTCCTGCACTGGTGTTCCCTGGAATTCGATATGAAAACCCCTTACTGTCTGAAGAACCCAGGCGTCCCCCGTGATAGAAGCCCACATTGGGAAAAAATGTGCCAGACGGCCCCTCACTTTTAGAAGGGAAGAAGGGAGAACACTCACCGTAAGAAATGGAGCCGCCTCCTCCTCTGCCGCCTCTGTTCTTGCCGCGTCTGCCCCTGGTGGGGTAGAAGTTTCCAAAGCGGGCTTGATCTTGATATTGTCCCTGGTAGGAGCGGCCCCTACCTCGTCCGGCCCCTCTGAAAACCTGAGGTCTAAATACCTTTCTGATGGAAACCTGAGCCCGATCTAGGGAGGTGAAGGTGTTAACGAACCTCCCTAGCTCCTTGATGAAAGTCTCCCCAAAGAGGCCACCCTAAGCTACAGGGCCCACCTCCGTGTCCGCAAGGTCTCCGAGCTTAGGATCCACTTTCATAAGGAGAGACCTGCGGCGTTCTGTGGAAAGCGCGCAGTCGGCTTTGCCTAGGAACACCACTACGCGCTGGGCTCATGAGGAAAGATGTTCTGGGGAGATTAACGAGCCTGAAACTTTGGCCTCCTCAGCCATGTCCAAAATTTTGGTAATCGGCCCCAATATATCCTACAACTTCTCTTGGCAGGCTCGCCAGGACCGAGCTATACCCTTTTTCGGGTCTTTAACAAATTTTTGCAGAAAAGTCGCCATTCTGGGATCAATTTCAGGAGTCGCCGCCACTTTTCCATCTAAGGTAGGGCGTGGACACTCAGCCCTAAGGCAATAACGAGTGGCAGGCTCCAGCGGCCTACGAATCCTGCTGGCCACATACTGGGCGACTTTTTCCGAGGGGGCCCAATCAGAGGAGCGTGGGTGTAACACGTCATCTGGGTCCAGCATATCAGCACACAAATTTGTGTCAGTTCCAGGAGGTTTGGAAGGGAGCCTGGGGCAGGAGCGCTCAGGAGAGGCATCCGCATCCCCTTGGTCATCTGGGTCCCCACCCGAGGAGGTAGAGGGTATGGGGGAGGAATAGAAGCGGGGTTTGCGGGGGTAATACAGCTAGACAGGAAAGCTTGCTTAAGGCAAGCAAAAGGATCAGAATCCGCCCCCGAATCCCTGGCCCTTTTAGGTGGGGGGAATGGTCATCCGAGGTAGGCTCGGTGGTGGACAAACCTGAGGTGGAAGACTGCATGGCCGTGGCCAGTCTTTCACATGCTTGATCGATTTTTCGTGATAATCGTTCCTCCAAAAGGGTCATGGCCAGTTCTACCGCCTTATATATGGACTCGTCAACAGCCTCATAAAAGTCGTCTTCCCAACGAAGGGCCCCTAAGGGGTCCTCTTCTCACTGCTCCTCATAGACTGATCCGTCGCGGGAGGCTTCCATCATCTGAGGGAAACAGACAAAATGTCCACTAAAGGAATAAGGGAAGTTATCCTCAATAAGGGTGGCTGGGAAGCAGCCAAAGTATGGGCGGGCAGAGCTCGCAATCAAAAGGTCTGAAGCCTTGGACCCCACAGAGCCCTGGTGCAGAAGGAAATATTGTGGGTAGTTCGCCTAATAAGGGTACCTGCAGTGAAACTGCTGTACAGACTCTGTCTCAACAAAGCGTTTTTGGCCTAAAGACTACTGACCCCCAAGCAGGAACATTCCCTGCAGAGCTGCCTAAAGGCAGTGACAGACCCGAGTAATCGGGCGTTCGTGGGGCGTCACGTTAGTAGAAATGCCTAATGGCAATATACAGACCCTTGTCAGGGGCGTAGCAGGCAGACAAAAGGACAAGGCGCGCGCGCGGCGGTGCAGCGCTGGGTTCCGATGTTTCAGGAATGCCTGGAATCCCAAGCGCGCCCGCCGCGTCACAGGACATCGCTATGTGCCCTCTGGTGGCATCTTCAGGCCACCGCAAGTCCGCACCGATCACCGCCGCTAGGGAGTTAAAAGCGTCTCCCGCGGCTAGAGCGAAACGCTGAGTAGCGGCGTTTCATTACCAAAACTCACATACAGAACGCACAATCATAAGTAAAAGAAACGCATTTGCCGAGAATGGCGCGCACGCTCCCCGTAACCTCTCCGTAAAGGAATTGGAAATCGCTGCCCTACGGCTCTAAATCCCGTGCTGACAAGGCAAAACCAGTAAACATTAACAAGAAATGCCAATAATCGCTACACAACGATGATAAATGCCATAACATCCAGTTCAATGTATTACCAGCAAAGAAGCAAGAAAATAAGGAAAAGGTGACTTACCTCGGCTGCAAGCAGCGAAGAAAGAGGAAGGGTTGCCACAAACAGAGGACAATTAGTACACTGGGGACTCCTGATTGGTGCATAGATGAGGACACTCTATAATGTGGACACTCTATGATTTTTTGTGTGTTTATTCCCTATGGTTCATGGGAATGTTAGTTTATTTGACTTTGAATGGCTGCTACCAATAAAGTGAAGAAAGGATAGCATAATCCTCGCCTCCGGTCCTGACATAGAATTACCAGTTTTGTGAATTAGTAACACGCAGGTACTGGTACATATTATTTGTAACAAAGTCACCTAGCCATACAAAGGGCATAGCTTCCTTCATACAATAAAAGCTACTTAAAAAGTAATTCCCCTACTGTTAAATTTTGGATCATTTTATTTTGTTGCATTGTTGTAGTCCAATATTCCAGTTTACTCTTTGTAGATTGACGACTTTCTCGAGGTCGAAGGCTGCATCTCGTGCACCAGATAGTGTTCAGTAAACCTCCATTTGTAAATGTTAACGCTGTCTCATTAAAAAAGAACGAATTATAAATGAATTGTTTGTAAACTTGCGTTCAACATTTAACTTTTGATTGAAGGGTGTCTCTGCGAGTATTGTAGAGTATGTTGCGTTGATATCTTTTTTCTTGAACCATTGTAAGCAATATACTGGCGCTGCAGACAGATGCGATTTTGGGTGCGCACAGGACCCTTCCTGTGAAACAAAGGAATTGAATTAGCAAAAATGTGCAGCTTATATTATCAAGAAGTGTCACAAGGATGATGCAGGAGACTGAGTGTGGGCTGTGATGTGTAGTATTCACCTGGCACGCGACATTACAGAATTCATAATGAAAGTGAGAAGATGTTGATAAGCGGGCTCACTCACTCACAAGATTGTAAGTGAGTGTCTGAAGGCGTTTTATGGCTTCAAAGATATTGCAACCTGAGGTTTGATGATGCATGGACTGAAAGGTTATACGATCCTCGGCGTTTTTTTAATCAATCTGTAATCTTTTTTCTATAAGATTTCCTTTTATGGTTATTGAAAGAAAGCAAAAGCCTAATTGGCAGAATTACCTATAATTATCAACTGTTTTAACAACTAAAAAGACTGAAGCATTTTTCTGCACATTGGATTCTGTGTACAGATTGTTCATTCAGTAGTGTTGTGATAAAGCGAGAGTGACGAGGGTGTTGTATCTGAAAATTGTGACATCCGCACATTGTGTGTGGATATGGCCGCCCTGTAGGTTTATTACATCATGGCATACAGTCTGCTGGGAGGGGGTGACTTGCTCTGTTCATTGGTTCCGAAAATATAACTGCATTACTTAGTACGGATAAAATAAGTCTATGAATTACTCATAACTGCTGTTTAAGAGGCTCTTTGAATGTTACCCACAAATTTCCATTTTAAATAGATTACTCTTGTGTGTATCTCACTGCTATATTATTATTTAAGAAGCGGAATTTATTTACAAAAAAGCCACTTACATTGGGAGCACCGACTAAAAGCAGTCGCTCTGTCTTAAGGTTACTTTTGTATATTGGCAATAACACATTCCATGCATATTTTTGCTACTGTAGGCCTTCCATAAAAAGGGTGAGACACATTACATAGACCTGGAACAGTGAACGAGAGAAAGCAATGAACCCAAAACGTGTTCTGTTCCCTTCGGCTTTCAACCCCTCATTCCTTACACTAGTTTCTACACTGAGAGTGCTGAACAACCACCCCACATGCACCAGCAATGTATAAAACTGAAATTGCTATATTTCAGGAATGTATGACTTTACAACGCATTCCGTTGTAAAGCATGCCTTTACCACGCATGCGTTACAACGCGAATGCCATCACCACGAATATCCTTTAACACGAAAATGCCTTTAACACGCATACTTTTACAACGATTTTCGTTGTTAAATTATGCATGTTAATGGCATTTTCTTGTTAAAGGATATCGAACTTATTATCTACTCTTTACATTTTTCCCTTGCGCAACACCACCCCCTCATTCCCCCTTACCTCTCCTCTCCTTGATCTTCCTTGGTGACATTGCACGTCGTTAAGAGGAAGCGGAAGTGTCCTTCCATTTCCTCTAACGACGTGGATTGCCTCCACATCTCTCTTTAATTGACGGAATCAGGTACGTTTTTTTTATTTTTTATTTTTGGGGTCCCCCCCCAAGCCCTCTTTTTTAATCCCACGTTTTTTTTTGAGGGGGGAACACCCCCAACCCCCCCTTTTTTTTCTTTTAACTTTAGCACACATGCCTTTACTACGAATTTCGTAGTAAAGGTAGGTATGCGTGGTAAAGGCTTTTCGTTGTAACCACGCATGCGTTGTAATGCATGCGTGGTTATGGTTATGCGTGGAAACGGCCGTGTTGTAGTGGCCGTTTCCCGTATTTTAGTATGAAATACTCGTCAGTCTTGGCTTGCATAAGCCCAAAGGCCTTATGTACCACATTCTTGCATGATATTTTGGATTCCAGTTGCATAATTGATCTATCTAAATAGCTAACTGCTCCTCCTGCTTTGCTGTGGCATTTACAACCCCACCTTCCTCATTACTACATGTAACTCTTTCTTTTCTCAGCTTATGTGATCTTCAAGAGGTCTCCAATATCTTGCAGCCCCTTGAATCTTACAGGGTTCTGGACAAGGTGGTGGGGCTACCTCTGTGCTTGTTTTCAGTATGACGGATGTAGCAACACTGCTCAGCTGAAAAAGATGTCTCCCTGCTCCTTTGATTTTTTCTAATGCTCTGTACATTAATTCAGCTGTGTTGCAATATCAGCAGACATGCTTTGTACCAGCATCTTCTGTCTCAAGAGGAATTTGAATCAGTTGTCAAGCTCTGCTGCTAATGTATGTGGAACGTATGTGAGACTGACAGCATGTTAGAGAAAAGTTAGGTCACCAGACCACTGATAAGTCCCCACTCTTCTGGGCCCATGTCCTGCTACTCCTGCCAATTAACTTCTCATCTAACTACTGTTGTGAGAGCAGAAATGCTTGTCCAGGTTTCCAGTGAACTGCATCACTAAGTGAGCTCCACACTGTGCTTTGTTCTCCTTGCTTCAGCAGCTGTGCCACACTGCAGGGGGCAATTCGGCTTGGCAGCTCAGAGCATAGTAAGCACCCTTTTTAGGTCCTGGTTTTGACAGCACAGCATACATAGAGAGGGTTTTGGGACTGGCTCTTTCAACCAGTGGATAGAGACATCCCGGCTCATTGCAGTGTAGAATTCATCTCTCACCTAATGCTATTGGCTGTTTGGGTATATCCTTCCACCTCCACTCAAATACATGCATTGAACTGCATGAGGGACTGCTTTATAACCAAACCACCTCTGTCACCATCTGCTGGTTCTCTCTCCCATAAAAGCTGCTAGCATTAGTACAATTAATCCCAGACCTATTGGTTTTGCAATTGCTTATTATTTTTAACATCTTCAGCTGTCTGGGAGGAAACTAAGGCTCTATCTTTCTCTGGGACATTCTAGAATTCCATCTCTTGAAGTATAGTTTGAACACCCTGAAATGTATTAAGGTATTTCCTAATTTTTGGGGTTATTTTCCTTTACTGACCTTCATAATAGCTACAAATTGTTTACATTTAGAATATATCACTAGAATCCCTTCTAAAGTGCCACCTTTCTCTGATATTTGTATCTTAATTGTGATCTCAGACAGTTTGGTCGCACAGCAATAATCACATCACTCACATTTATTGCTCTCTATTGGTAAGACCTATTGTTTACAACGCATTGCGTATAATTAAGGAGTGGGCTTTGGGTCAGTCCCTTGCTCATGATTGGATGACCTTTGAGTCTGTCTCACGTCTCTGCCCCATATTTGGTAGTTTCCTTTTTTGTATTGGTGCTACCCACAAGCATTTCGATCTCGGAGCTACCACTGGATGGTGTATCCTTCCACTGCTTGAAATCTTACCTTGGTTTGCAGTGCCTGGGAGGGACTACTTTCTCTCCCTCACTAGCCTACCCCAGCTTCCATGTTTTTTTTGTTGCTTTTAGTTACCTGCCACGCTATCATTGGCAGCCATTATGAAATGCATTTTTTGACCATTTCAAGATAACCACACATGAGTGCACATGCAGAGGGCAAGCATGAATGTTTTGTTTTATTTTTACAAGTCCCATTCAATTCAATTCAATGAAACTTTATTCGGATCGTTGAGAATCCATAAAAGTACAAAAAGACAATTATAAAATCGTACAATAAACTAAAATACTATTTGCACATGAGAAATAATCCATCTAAACTTTAAGACATAGTAGACCGGGCACGAACCGCAGTTTTTAAAAAAGAGCTCACACGAAAAACAAGTTCATCATCGTCCAAGGCCAAAATCATTGAAAATGCAAGTTCCAGGCTAATAGGTTTTGTTTTTTTTAAATACGGAGTTAAAAACCATTTAATATACTTCATATAAAATTTACAGAAGAATAAAAAATGTAGAGTTGTCTGCCTGCTCTGGGAATCACAAGGGCATGGCTCAACACATTGGTCATTAAAATTCCATAGAGGGAAGCTAAGTGCATGCTTGATGGTGCCTGCCCTAAGGCGAAATATAAGGCCTCGCTCCCAATGACTCAACGGCAGGGTTAAATATCTGGGTGTGGGATGTATTATAAAATTGCAAGCTAAATAACCAGAAACACTAGATTTCAAGGACTCCCTTATTACCCTTTCGACATCAAATGACTTATAAAGTACTTTTTTAAATTCACATTTAGTGGGGTGCTTAGTGGTAGAGGGTTTAAGAAAAATGTCTTCAGAGTTCACGCTGCGAAAAATGCTATGCACTCCTGATAGCCAGGGAATGGTCATACCCCTGTCGCAGCGGAGGCAATCCTCAATAATGTCCCTAGTCAGTTTGGCAGCGGGGTTTTTCCAGATCGACAGCCAAAAAAGGGCTGGACGAGCACGGATAAAATCCCCTATAAAATGCAAACCCAATTCCCTATGGCATATAAAATGTGGGGAAGTAATGGGAACACAGAGAAGTTTCCTACAGAATCTATGTTCCTCAATAATTATGTCTGAGCAACTGGCAGTACCCCAAACCTCAGCGCCATAAGTGGCAACCGGGACGCATTGAGTTTTGTATATTTTTAGGATAGCAGGCAATGCCCCGGTCAGTTTTGGACGGGGGAGGCTCAAAATTGAGTTAATGGACTTTGAGAACTTACTCCTGGCGTGGGCAATATGCCCACTCCAGGAGTTGTTCGCAGCAAAGACCACTCCCAAATACGGGAAACTGCCAGTTGACCCCAGTCTTTCTGCCCCCACAACTATGCTGCCAATATGATGCCTCTTCGGGCCGCAAGACATTACAAAAGACTTTTTAAAATTGGTCTTCAGATCTAGGGAATCCATATGTGCAACAAAGCCATTCACCAATATACGTAGTGCATTTGGGGTGCGTCCCATTCATGGATTGCCAACGCAGATACAGGATGCATGCACATTTGTGATGACCCTTTTCGAATGGAATTTGTTAAAACATCACAAATGCATTCAAACAAGGCTGCTGTTGATGCATCCGCGGATTCCATTTTTTAATACATTTGCAATGTTTTAAACCAGTATCATGGTGACCGCCGCAAATTCGCATGCAGATGTTATCCAAGCAAAAAACTTACTGGCAAAGCCAATAGGTTTCACCACCAAGATTTGTTTTGTTAATGTATGTTAAAGGCAACTAGCAGGCATTCACTCAGCATGCAATCTATTGCTTAACATCCCTTTAAATTTAATTTTAACTACAGGTTTTTTGTGCACTACTTCTAAAGAAATACTCAATAGGTTCCCATAGTTACATGCTTGCATGCAGGCATCTGTAATTATGCATTTTAAAAAGAATTATAGACCGGTAGTTAAGGGGTGGGAGGGGGGGGAGTTTTATTGTTTGGCACCTTAATGCCTATTGGGGCACTATGCCCATACTTTTGTGGATGTTCTGAGGGACACTAGACCTGCAACATTCTGGTTGCACCTTGGTACACCTGCATCCTTCAACGCCGCCGTACCTCCGGGTTGACGGCACAGGGCTGTGTGATCCGAGACATATGCAAGTATATTCTCCGCGGCCGGCCCATAAGGGTTGTAGGCTCTCTGCTGTGTACCGTGAATCTCTGAATAAAGGTCTTTCAAAAAAAAAAAAAAAAAAAAAAGAATTATATTTTTGACTGGGCTCATAGATCTGTGACACCAGGTAGTGTGCAGAATGTTGCGGCACAGACATACACATAGTCATGAAAAATCAGTCGTTTTTTGTAATTTAATTTTAAGGCTGACAAAGATTAATATTCAAAAAAAAATGCAATATATCCAGCCCTCTAAAATGCATGGACTGATTAATGGCATTTGAAACATTCGCCATAATTAGTTGTTAATCTCACTTTTTCCTAAATCAAGAAGCGGAAAGTTTTTAGCATAACATTTAATAAGTACCTTTTGCTGCCAATGTGTAAAATACAATTCCTGCTAAATCCCACTGCCTATGAAACCTAGCGGACCAGCTCATAAAGACTGGTGTATGAGTAAGTGTAGTTTACACTTCTAGTGCTCCTGTCTTACTTGTGGATATCAGGAGTAAGGCATATGAGCTCCTGGCTAAGTCCTGGTAGTCAAGAGTACTGCAAACGTAAGTTTCGGCAAATTCTGTGTGAATTGGGCATTATGTTTTTACATGTTTTCACTGTTTGCTCATGCATATTGTATGAAAGCGGATTTTACACCTTATCCAGATATTTCCTGTAGTTCCCATATAGTCATTACCTCTTAATTTTGAGTGCACATGTGCTACTTCAGTTTCGTCCTTGTGCCATCTGTTGAAAAGGTAGTTCTCATCTCAACCTTAAGTAGGAGACTTAAGTGCAAGACACAGCCATGTTAGCTGCAGGATTGTGGATCTCTCCTATTGCATCTTTCTTGGCTATCCATGGCCCCAGCATGTATTGGAAAACAGAGCTTAGAGGGAGGGGTACACACACCTCCCTTGCCCCTGATGTTTACCCTGGAACTTGGAACCACAACCCTGTCTTGATACATGACCCTTCTCACATATCTTTGAGGAATGCACTATGCTGTTGAAGTTCGATGCAGAATGCATGAGACTCTCTATACAGCGATGAAAGCCCTCTTGCTGTCTCACGGCTGTTGAGGCTGGAGTGTCCACTCACTTTCGAAAATTCAATCCAAAACAACTTAAATTCATTTTCTCTTCTAAGTTGGGTATATCTCCATTTCCTTATTTATTTTTTATGACAGTGTCTTTTTTTACCACAGTATATGTTGTCACTATTCCATCAGAGAAATACAACTATAACTATGCTCTTTGTCGTTTTTATAGATGTCTCGGCTGCATCAGAACATTGCTTCACTGTACCCTTTTGGGCAGCTCTTTATTATTAGCCATATATTCGAATTGATTCCTATTGTTGTTCTAGAAATACTTACAAGAGTCAATACAGAGGGTGTGATTAGAGAACATCTTTAAACATTTGGTTGCAAAATTCCACATAAATCATCCATTAGCCACTTCATCTGTTTAATATCTAGAATATTTCATTATCCGAATTTGGCAAAGCGTCTGTATTCATATTTACATCAATATAACAACATTTTAATCTTATTTCAAGGTCTGGCCAGAACCGTTTAGTAAAGTGATATGACACCTGGATTCCTGTCACTAGCAGTGCGAGGGTATGTAAGAGAGGGATTCCGACATCAGGACTATTTTCATCACTACGGGATCCTACAAAGCCACGCTTCATAGTGTCCATGTATGTGAAAAAGATAGTGAGACATGTTGGTGTCTGTCTGTCAGTCCAGGATCACCAACCAGATAAGGTTAGTGGTTCATTCAGCATTCTTTGCCTCCATCAGCATTAATAGATTTGAAATTTCAGTCTTCTGTGTGGTGAGAGACTGGTGTTGTGTCTCGTCTATTCAAACATCATACCTTTAGTAAATAAAGCGCAAACTCTATGGACTGTCATGGCGCCACAGTGCAGATTATGCAGTGAAAACAGACATCGGCAACCGAGATCATGTTTATCCACATTCTCTTGAGCTTCCATTATTTTCCAGTCCAGATCCCCTCATAATAAGTGTAGTGTGCTTTGCTCGCACTCGACTTAACCCTAGCCGAGCCTATGTAAATTCTGGATCCCTTCATACTTTGCGCAATGCCACCTGTGCTATGCCAGCAAGGGTTTATGTTTTTGCTGAGTGTAAATTTGTTAGACAAGGATATTTATTGCCACTACTTTAATGATTACTCTGCTAATAGTTGTATTCCCCGTCTTCCACTTTATATTTTAGCCTCTTTAGGATACATTTACGAATGATTGTATTTCCATTTGCCTTCCTTTTTCTCTATATTATAATGCATATAGGCAGTGCATTTTTGTAATATGAACATAACTCACTCATCCAGTAACTAGAATCATTACTAAAACAAGCATTGGCAGGTCTCACATTTGCAACCTACTGGTTTTGGCAATGGTTTTTAGCTATGCTGTACAGCATCCTGATGCTTGTGCATCATGGCTAAATTAAAACAAAAAAAACCTCTTGCTTAGTTGTGAATTACTCTGCCACTTTTTTTTCTTTTTAGTTGAAGATCCAACTCAGATCAGGGGGAAGAGCACACAAGGACTGGTCCATCACATAAGGAGGTGGGGGAGAAGCACACCGCAAAGAGGGAGCAGAGCAGAGAGGAGAAGCACACTAAGGAGAAAGCTGGAAAACAAATGCAATCCTGTAGAATGCTTAAACAAAAAAAGAAAGTTGTGCCTGAAAAAGTGAGCATTGTAAGGACACAGTAATGTGCCCATGCTGCTAGGGAAAGACAAACACAAGAAGAGAAAAGAAAAGAAAGCCCACACACCCTAATGAACAAGCAGCAAGCAAATGAGAGTGACAATAAAGCAAACCAGTGGTGCGCAAAGGGTAGACTCTAAGCCCCATGTAAGGTATAGCATTAGACCTTGCAACAGACAGTGCAAGTGCTGTCTAGGAGGCGGGACGTAGACATGCTGTGCCACATTAAACTACTACCCACAATTTCCTTGTTATTAAGATAGGAGACTGACCGGAACCAAACTAGATCAGTTAAATATGTTTTAAAGTTATTCAAAAACACATATTCTCATGACTCTGAAAATAAATACATTTCATCATTGAAACAGCACATAAGAAAACAGGCCGGTGATAGCAGTGAAACATATTCCTTTGGCATTGCTAAGTAACAAACTATCCAGATATGTAAAAAGACCAAAAGTTGCAGTTCCACATACACTAGATTTCAAACATATATCTACCAGGCATTTATTAAAATTTAAGACTAGTATTGAATCATAATTCAACCAGTAAAGATTTAAAAGACCAATACATGCATCAACATTTTTTTAAATTGTTTAAATGTTTTGTTATAGCCCGCCATAGCGGGCTATACCGGCTATTAAAGGCCCGTTCCCGCGTTAAAGGCCAGAGCCGAAGGCGAGGGACTTTAACAAGGGACAGGACTTTAATAGCCGGTATAGCCCTGCTACGAAGGGCTATAAGGCTATTAGAGCATTCTGCCACTAGAGGGAAGAATGTTCTAACAAATAAAACAAAGGCTTCTCGAAGCTCGAGGGGATTTAAATCCCCTCGAGCTCCGAGAGGTCTTTGTAAAACATTGGAATGTTGCTCTGCAGGTCTTTAACGGCCCGTAGAAGCAGGGAGCACTCCAGTGTCTTCAATGGAGCTCCCAACATTCCAATGTTCTAATATGTAATAAATAAATTATTTCATAATGTATGCTAATAAATTACTTTATATGCAGTAAAGTTAACACAGTAAGATACATGGAATTAAACATTTATAGATTTTAGGAAACGCATAGTAAGAAAATTATATATATGAGTAGAAAAGTAATAAAGAAAAAAGGGTAGATATGATAAAGGAAAGGAAGAAAGAGGTAATAGAGAGGAAGAAAACCAGGGTAAATAGTACAAAGAGAGGTACAATTATAAAATAGAGGGGTGTCAAACCACAATAACTATAAAGATCCAATAAGAATAATAAAATAGAAAATATTACACTCATGGGGTGTGGCTTGCCCACAGACCAAGATGACAGCAGACTAGTTAGTGGAGCTCCGGAACGAACCCAAGAAATCCGATAATAATCCTGGCCCTGGTAGGCATTTAAGCTTCGAGAAGCAGCAGTAAACAAGGGGGCATGCATCCCGTTCCCCGCCGACACACAGCAGCTCCTGAATCTGGAGCCAAACAGCAAATAGCAGCCCTGAGATTCAAGCGGCGGCCGCGAGGAGCGCGGTGTGGGTGTGACGCAGCTTGCACGAGGCCCGGACCTAACACCCGATAGAGGACCAGCGCGAGAAAGAGCTGATCCGCAACAGACCAGCAGCAGAGTCACCGGGACGAGCAGAATTCGAGGCCGTGAGGAGGGCAGAGGAGGCGGCTAAACTCGCCACTCTACATAATGCCAGGTGGGAGCTCGTGAAGCAAGGCCGCGCCGGGGCCTCGGCCAACAAGAGCTGAACCTCTGAGACCAGCAGTTGGGCACGGGTGCGGGTTCGTTGAGTAGGGAGTGCTCGCGGCCACCGCCCAGGACCAAGGAAAAGAAGAACGGAACTGTCAAGGCCAATAGTCGGGCCCAAGAAGAAAGGCATCCAACATAATAGAGGAGGTCGGGCCCCACGAACTGAAGAGCTGCGCAGTGCTCAGCATAAATCGACAGTGAGAGGGGGAACAAGGCCTATAAGAAGAGAAGCAGCAGACACCCTGGGCCCAGATCAGTGATGCTCTGCCACCCAGAGACACACCAGTGCTTCTGCCCCCAAAAGGAGAAGAGACAGTAACAGTGAAGGCCTCTGTGCAATTGCAGAAGCACACCATGGGGCGGGTTAAACCGGGCAGGGGTGCTACAATCGACAGGCCGGGGGTTTCATCTCCTCCCTCTCCCCTCTGCCCCCCCACTTGTCTTGACCTACACTGGGGCCGGCAAACTGTGGACTTGTTGTGGGACCCAGGGTGCAAAACAAATCACAGCTAGGCTGTAGCAATATCGGGGAGGCACCAAACGACCCATAAAGGCCCTAAAAGGGAACCAGAACATAAGGAGGCCTCATCAAACAAAGTACCAAGAGAGTGGAGGTGTGGTAGATCCCCACCTGCGAAATCCTGGTGACGGACAAAGGCAGAATGTGAAAACCTTGAGGTTCGGGCCCCGTCCACTCCAATAAAATGGACAATTACGCCATCAAAAACCCACAACGAACACTGGGGTGGAGAAGCCATCACTGGCCGCCATAATGGCTGCGATTAGAGATGTGAAGGGATCCCTGGAACCAAAAATAGACTCAGTGTCCACAGAGGTCACCCTGATCAGGGCGGACCTCTCCAAACTAAGTGAGAAGGTGTCAACGGCCAAGACCCCAATAACCCAGCTCCAGTCAAAGGCAAAGCGCCTAGAAGAACAAGTGGACATGATAGCGCAACACACCAGGCATATGGCCGCACCGCTTGAAGATCAGGAGGGGTGGGCAAGAAGGAACAATATAGGGGTCGTGGGGGTCCCGGAAGGAACAGAGGGGTCCAGTGTTGACTTGTTCCTAGAAGATCTTATAGTCAACAAGCTACAGCCCCCGCGCTTATCGAAGTTCTTTTCCGTTGAAAGGGCACACAGGGTGCCGGTGCCGCCTCTGTGACCCAGGACACCACTGCGTACAATCATTTCTAGAATATTCAATCATCGAGACATGGACGCGATACTGCAAGCGGCTAGAGTGAAAGGTGACATGCAATATGAAAACACTCTGATAAGGTTCTGTCCAGACTTCACCCTGCAAGCACAGCGGCAACGGAGGAGCTTTGAGTCGGTGAAAAAGGAACTGAGGTCCATAGACTTGAAATACATGATGCTCTTTCCAGCGAGATTACGCGTGATAGCCAAGGGGAAGACATGGCACTTCATGACCCCAGAGGAAGCCTGGGAGTGATAAGAGGGCTGGCGCATGGTCAGCCGGGACGAAGGCAAGGACCCAAATCAGAGAGGTGGGCACAACAAAGGAGGCAGAGAGACTGGAGTAGGGCGAGGTCAGCAGGCCACATCTAGACCCGCCAGCCCACTTGGTGTTGAGACAGCGCCTGAGTAATAAGCGGTGAGACTGGGGCGAAGGTAAGACTGAAGAGATTTGATTTTGCCCCCAGAGACAATTTAGAACTACACGCGGAACACTGAGACATTGTGACAAGCCCGACCGGAACAACCAGCCGAGATTACTCCTATGAGACTCACAGAGGCCACCAATATATAGCGGGCTCGGTCGGGAGGGTGTGGAACAAAGCTAACTGAAGTAGGTCCTGTTGGGCTGAGCCCCCCTCAATGTATTAGTTATAACTTTTATGCAAGTTCCGGGGTGACAGACGCTATGCAGGTTGGAGAGTTGGAGTTCCACAACCTTAAAAGCAGGGTAGCAGGGTGGGGGTGAGGGGGAGTTGGAGGGTAAGTCAGTAGTTAGGTACGGTATCTTAGGTATAAACAAAGAGAGCGAGTGAAAGTCTGCAGTGGAGAGGAGGCCCACCTTAACAAGGGGCACCGGTCTAAAGTTCACTCCTAGATGGCGAGCCAAAAATGCACAAAGTCCTCAGTGAAGGTATGGTCCTGGAACATGAGTGGGTTCAATAGTAAATTAAAAAGGTCAGCAGTCGTGCAATTCATTAAAAAGCACGAACTAGATGTGGTTCTCTTACAAAAAACACACTTTAAAGGCAACTACCGTAAAGCTCATGATAAGAATGGCTATATTCTGATAGCACATGCAGGATATACCTCCGGTTCCAGGGGAGTGTGAATTCTAGCTAGAAAGGCATTCCCCTTTGTCCAGAGTACAATTCGGACTAACGCTCTGGGAAGAACTCATTACAGCAAGTAATTAATATACCTGTAAAAACATAAGAACATTTTCTTAGGTTCTTTTTATTCATGTTCTATTTTAAAATGCTTTTACGCAGAAAGTGGGCCTAATGAAGCCCACAGTGTGCTTAATTTTCTCCTTAAGTTAAGGAACACTTGACACATTATTGCATTTCCACCTTACATACCCCACCATCAGTGTTCTCTCTAAAACAACCAAAGACCATTGGCAACTCGATAGAACGAGATGGTCGAAGAGAAGTAGTTCATGTGAGAGAAACTGGGGGCAATGCAGCTGAAGCACTAGAAAAATTGGATGCCATGTCTATCTCTCACCTGGCTGTCATCCACACCCGGGACTGAATCAGCCCTGGTTTCCATTCTAGACAAGATAAGTTCTATCACCGATGAAGGTGACACAGCACTTGAGGTCGTGTCGGACTTCTCTACTGCATTTGAAACTGTGGATCTCAAGGTATTTGGCCATTACTTTAATGAAAGCAGAATCAGGTGTGTGGTGCTAAGGTCATTCCAGTGCTTTCAGACCCTGTGTCTTCCCCATTTAGATCAGCCAAGGTAGAGGTTCTCTGTAATGTTGCACAGTGGTTCATCCCTGTCCCCAATTCTGTTTAATGTGTATGTCTGTCCTTCACTGGAGTTGCTTAGATCTATTGCCTGCATACTCTTGTCCTACGTTGATTAAATTTATTATTTGGTTTCTGCTTTGAGGCTGAGGGATTGTTTGACAGGCATCAATGAAAGGATGGAGCCCAATTTTCTGAGACTCAATGGAAGCAAGAGAAAGCTGCTTGTCATAGGCAAGAACATCAAACACAGGGGCATGACTGTGTCGCCAGTCTATATTTGGGTTGCATCAACACAATTGCTTGTGTCAAATCTTTAAAGGAAAACACTTGAGTGAGGTCTCTTTTTCTCTTCGTAATCGCAAATCAATATGGTTGTAGGCTTTTGCTTTCGGGTGCTACAGCAGAGGGAGATTCTAAGTTTCCTGTCTAAAAACCTCCAAGGGCCTCATTACAATGCCGGTTGGACGAGCGTCCACACGGCATCATGTCAGAAACAGGACCACCCGACAAAGAGTCAGCAGTCCCGCTACCCAAATTACGGTGCGACTGCCTCCATGGTGGCCGGAAAGTGTATTTTTCCTATCATGGCTTGTGCTGCGGGCCGCAGCACAAGCCACAAAAGGAAAAATAGACTTTTTAAGCATCTAACCTACCGTGTGGCAGGCACCATGCGGTGCCTGCCACAGGATGCATGGATGTTTAGAGGGCACCACAGGTGCCCCTCAAGGCCCATAGCTGAGGGTCACGGGGGATAGGGGCCATACTAGGAGCCCCAAAAACCCTTTACACCAGTCTTTTCATGGCGGAATAACTGACATGAAAAGGCTGTCGGAAACATGCATCTTAATCCCCACTGTGGTGCCTGAGCAGGCACTACCTTCATTTTGGGGACTATGATACGCCCCAACAGGCTCCTTGAGCCTGTCGGAGGAGGAGTAGATTCACCCTGCAGACATCAGTCGGACCGTCTGTATCATAATATGGCAGTCGGACTAATGTCTAAGATGTCGGGCAGACCGCCACTGACAAACTGTCGGATGGCCTTCCGCCTGACATCGTAATAAGACCCTAAGCCTTCATTCTTGCCGCTGCATACATTAGGCACTTGCCTCCACTGTATTGGTATCTAGATATTAGGCTTCAGATAGCTCTCAGATAGGATGCCACTTGAACAAAAAAAGGGCTGATTACCCTTTAAATCAAGCCTTTGTATTTTGAGCCCAGCCGGAACTGAAAATAGGAACTTCCCTTCACCATGTGCAGGTTGCTGCTCAGAACAGAAGTCAGGCAAAGTGCAGGAACTGCTGAAGATGTCCTTGTGCCAGCAACCTGCCACAGGGAAAAATGAAGCATATTGTGCTGGGACCAGACCGGCTCTGGCTGCCGGTTGCAGGATCCGGTTAGAGCCCCCTCCTTTCCATTGCTTAGGCATTGCTGTTTCGGAGTCTAGTCACACCACAGAAGCGGTTGCGACATCTTAGTGACACCTGAGGGGGGTTGACTGAGCACAAAAGTAGGTAATTAATACTAATAGACCGACTTATACCTCTGTGTTTAGCACATGTCAGAAGCGCACACTCGATCTTACGAGCTTAGGGAATGCAATGCAGGAGCAACGTGGAGCAACCGCAAGCCACAAAGGTGTGTCGAAGCATCTGTCCAAAAGCCAGCAGCATTCCTACCCCTCCTGCTATTAGGAAATAAATGCCATGTTTGAATAACAAATAAATAGGAAGTCTGTCAGAGGCTCTCAAAACTTTGATTCCAAACTAGTTGCTATGATCCGGGCCTTGTGTTTATTCAGTGACAGGAATTTATGCTGCAAAATGTTACCTGAGGTGTGGATTCACTACAGCAATACACACTAGCAAGGAGATAATCAGACTTTCTTAAACATGTTAAAAATGTTGTGATGCCTCAGGTTGTGAAATAGACAAATCCGTGGGATGTGGTGTGCTTTATACTTTCAGAAAAGGTAAACAAGTGAGGAACATTTCTAAAACACTACCGCCTACAAAACAAATCTTAAATATTGTAGCCGCAAGGCATGACAACAGTCATTAAATGTTTTTTTTTTAGAAACACTTCTTTCTCTCTTCCCAGAACTTGTTTTGTTGGTCTTCTCGTAGACGAGCTCGATGTGCACAAAGTGTCCTTCTTCTGCGATTGCCCATTCTGATTCGTGTTTCAGGATCGGCGCATTTCCACTGGCAGGTGGGACGGTCCAGTGCCTGTGGTCAACTGAGAGTCCGCGCTTCTGAATGTAACTGGGGTGGCCTAATCCAACACAACAAGATTCTCTTGCCTCCCGTGGGCTGTGGGCTGCAGGGCAAGTAAATATTTGCGCCAAGCGAAGAACCCAGTGTAGAGAGGCCTAACGCCATTAAACCTCTTGTGCTGTGTTGACATAGGTGTTTTATTTTCGTTTTCTTCCCAGATGAGAAGTGCGAGCAAGAATATTGACTCGTATTTATGATGGAATCTACACGAATTATTCCCTGACCCCCAAGATACATTTATAGTAGTAGGTGGGGAAAGTGAGAGCATCAAATTCAGTTCAGTGGATGAATATGCCATAATGTGGAAAGATTTGACTTTCACGCTGAGGTTTGAAATAAATTGCACCTTTACAAATATTACGCACCAACAATTAATGATGTCCATTTTATTAACTGTGTCTACTCTCCTTAGTGAAATAGATTGTGGAAAAATGTATTGTTTAGCAATCAGAAGAAAACTACCGTGCATATATTAAACGCAAGGCCAAATTAATTCGGCAGATAGTAGCTATGTTTCAGATCCTGCCTTGAATTTCGGGATTCCCTTTTACTAGCAGGGCAGGAGGCTCTAGGAGCAACTCTTTCCACTAACAGACAGGCCTGCCAAAAAGCATTCTACATTTCATATTTATTATGTAGAATTTACATATGCATGCGTTTTAGGAATCACCACTGGACCTTAAAATGAGATAAAACATAACTGTGATTCTTGCTATAACTACCGCTTTGAAAACAAGATCTGTGATGGAAAGATACATTTCGGTAAGCAGTGAAACAAAACATTTGGATGAGAAAGAAGGAATATTTACTCTTACTTTGAATAATATTTAAGTCCTTTATGGTTTTGTTTCCTGCTACAAACAAGCCATTCCCTTAGCCCTTCACTTCCACTATCAGAGGAAATGTTTCACCTCTTAAACAAATGACTGTCAGCATCAATAAACAACAGAATGGTGACTGTTAGATCTGGCTTCTTTGGCGTGTTTATCACCTGTCTTTTTTGCTTCTGACCTCCTGTTTTTCACTGTGTGCTGCATTTCGTTTTTGCTAGTTTTAGATCTCTGGGCACATTACCACTGCTGATCAGTGCTAATGTGTAAGTGCTCCCTGTGTCAATTGTGATTGGTTATCCGTCATTGGCATATTTAATTTACTCGTAAGTCCCTAGTACAGTGGACTGTGTGTGCCCAGGGCCTGTTAATCAAATGCTACCAGTGGGCCTGCAGCACTGATTGTTCCACCCACATGAGTACCCACTTGCCAGACCCAAACAGTCTCTTTTTCTACATGTAAGGCACCCCTGATGTAGGCCCAACGTAGCCCCATGAGCAGGGTGCAGTGCATGTGAAAGGTGAAATACTGCAAATTTGTTTTTAACTATTGCCAGGACTACCTCTCCACTAGGGTACAATTGAAGCTGCCTTGTGACCTCCTACAAGTGTAACTTACAATTGGGAAGGAATTGAGATTTAGAGTATGTGTTCTCTGAACTCACAATTTAAAAATACATCTTTGAGTGAAGTTGGTTTTAAGTTGTGTGTTTGAAAATGCCACTTTTAGAAAGTAAAAGGATAAGAATTCTAGAACAATGTCTAGAAATACCCAGTGCACTACTTTGTGCCCGAAAGGGGCGTACTCACATATAACAATATTATGCATTGGGATTTTCTGTTAATATGTGAAGCTTTTATAAAGCACTTATACTGACTACAAGCAACATTCTGTTTTGTTACAAAAAAGAAGCTATCTGTATTCATCAAGAATAAAAGCAGAAGACTTCAATCAGTTTTTCAACTATTCACATTACTGTATGTGTGTTTTTTTCGGTTATATTCCACTAACAATTGGTGTCTAATTGGATATTATTCTGTATAAAGGTTTTGTAATTTGTTGTTCAAATATTGTTATATGTGAGTACGCCCCTTTCGGGCACAAAGTAGTGCACTGGGTATTTCTAGACATTGTTCTAGAATTCTTATCCTTTTGTTCAAGCGAGGTGACTGGCAGTGTCACTTACCTGGTGCACACACTGAAGAGTATTGTTATTTCACGTCCTGTTTAAACTGGAAGAATTGACAATTTTGTGTAATACGAGTGCATACCTAGCTGTTCTTTCTATTGACTTTTAGAAAGTAGGCATTTTCTTGCTTTACCATTCTGTGCCTCTGACTGCCTGTGGAATCCACGTCTGAGAGAGGGTGACAGTTGGAATGTTTGTGCATTCATTCTAGACAGTCTAACGAAGGAAGCTGAGGTGTGCCCGGCATCTCCTGATGTCCCATCACCAGGCTGATGGATCTACCTGAGCTACAGTGATGGGAGGAGTTGTCACTGACACCTGAATAGGGCTGTGCCTGTCCTCACACAGAGCTGTCTCTACCCCTCTGCAGTGTGTCTGGAGCACGGTCAGGAAAAAGGCAGGGTATGGTGCACGACAAAGACTTTTCTTTGGGGTTTGCCTACTTCATAGACAGAAACTGGTATAAGTACTGGAGCCATGACACCATAACTTCAGACCACTTCTGGACTAAGAGGATATTCTGCCAAGAAGAAGAGCTGAAGAAGCTGTAGGAGGAGAAATGTCATTCTGCTTGTTGCTGGCTGGCCTGCTGCCTGCTGCTTCTGTCTTGTACAGTGAAAGGACTGGATTTAGCTTTCTGTATCCTGTTTGCCAAGGTTCTCCAAGGGCTTGTGTGTGCTTGCCTCATGTTAAGAAGTCACAGGGCCATCAATTTTTTTTTTGTTGAAACATTTTTTATTGTTTTCATAGCAACAACTCAGTACAAGCCTCGCTTCCTCCCCGGTCAAAGAATGTATTGCACATACAGAGTTACCAGCCCATATCCGGGAGAAAAAGCTTCCAGCCCATACGGGCCCTCCCCCCTCCCTCCCCACCCCATGTCAGTGTGCCCCCTGTCTTCCGCCTCGCTCCTGATGTGCCCCCTCCCTGCTATAAATCAGACATGGGTGCTCAACCTCCACTAGAGAACCATGGTTTTCCCTCGTGCCTAGCCACACCCTTGTTGCCAGCGCTCGCTACTACTCCCCTTCTACTCCCCGTTCACCGCCTCCTCCTGCCCGCCAGAGGTGTCCCCCTCCATCCCATTGTTAGACATCAGCCCCTGAAGTTCCACCACCACCGCCTCCCACGCACGGGCCGTCGCCAGCGCCTTTTCGTCATCCCTCCGAAGAGCTAATTGCAACCGGAGCGCACCCTCAGCCCCCGCCCAACGCGCAAAGGCCGCCCTCCACCGCAAGAAGCTAGGCCCCGTCCTGGACTTCCAGTGCATAGTCAGTTCCCTCTTGGCCATTATCAATCCTAAGTCATAAAACTTGCTAGTGACCTTCGTCCGGCGGGTGTGTGGGAACCAAAGTAGTAAACAGGCCCCCAGGTCCGGGTCAATAACACGGTCCGTCACCTGATTTAGGCAATCCATAACCTCTCCCCAATAGTCACCCAACTGAACGCAGGACCAAAACATGTGACGAAAATCAGCACCCTCTCTTCCGCACCGCGGGCATTGAGAGTGCGCACCCCCAAAATATTGCAATATTTTAACCGGCGTCAAATATGCCCTGTGCAACGTAAAAAATTGAACCAACTGGAACCGGGCATTGCGCGTTCCCTTCCAGGCCCGCCGCACCAGCGTGGTCCAGGTAGTCTCGGGGATCGGATCCAATTCCCACTTGCCCCTCAAGGCGGCAAGGGGCGGTAGGCCCTCCGACGACAGTCTGCGGTAGAGACAAGTAATGGCCTTGGACGTCCCCGCCGCCATCACTACATATTGGCAACCTGCAGCGACCGGTGGCTCCGAGAGCCCCGCATTCCAGTGCCGCTGAAGGCTCGCTACCAGGGCCGCGTGAAGTAAAAAGTCCCCACGTGGGAGCCCGTAGGAGTCCTGCAACTCCTGGAAAGGCAGCAGCACCTCCTCCCTGAATAAGTCGCCCACCATCTGTACGCCCAACTCCTCCCAAACAGCCAGCCCAGACCAATCGCCTCCATGCGGGAACGCCGTACACATTCCCAAAGGAATCTCCGGGGCATAGGGGCGAGTTATCGTCGCCCTCCTCTGGCACCGGTTCCAACACAGCCGGAGTGTACGCTCCTCCAACGTAAGCAGGGCAAGGTCCAGCCTCTGCTGCAAGACTATGAAGGCTAGCACATGCCGCGGAATCAACCTGCCCTGTGGGCCCTCCGGGCCCCTGTATTCCCTGGCAACCGCCTGCGTAAGCCACTGGAGTTGGGCCGCCAGATAGTACCACTCGAAGTCCGGGACTGCCAGGCCCCCCTCTGCTCTCGGCCGCCGCAGGGTGGTCAAAGCCACCCGCCTCCTCCCTGAGCCCCAAATGAAGCCCGTGGACATTGCCCTGAGCCGTTGGAAGTACGACGCAGGTACCCATATAGGTAGGGTGCGAAAGAAATAGAGGAGTCGTGGCAACGCCACCATCTTCAACAGCGCCACCCTCCCGGCGCACGAAAGTGGGAGCGTACTCCAGAAACTCATGCTACCCCGCAAGCCGCGAATGGCTCTGCCAATATTCCCCTCCAGCAAGTCCGGCTGGGTGTGGTAGATATTAACCCCCAAATATCGCAGGCAGCCCCCCTCCCATCGGACCATTCCCAGCGACTGGGGGGCCCGGCCGCCCGGCCCCAGTGGGAACAAGCATGTCTTGCCCCAGTTGACCTTGAGCCCAGATAGGCGTCCAAAGGCCTCCAACAAGGCAGTCGCCCCACGCAGCGCACCCTCGGCATCCGCCAAAAACATCAGCAGATCATCAGCATACAGAGAGATATAGTGGGCGTCCCCCCTCAAGTGAACGCCTGCATAAGAATGCCCCAGTCGGGCATGCGCCGCCAGTGGTTCAATAGCCAGGGCGAACAACAAGGGGGAGAGCGAGCAACCCTGCCTCGTCCCCCTCCGCACCGGGTAGGAGGCCGAAATGGTGGCCCCCGTCTTCACCCGGGCCGTGGCCTCGTTATAGAGCAAGGTGGTCCAGCGCACAAAGCCGTCCCCCAGGCCAAAAGCCCGCAGCACTCGGTATAAATAGGGCCACTCTACACTATCGAAGGCCTTTTCGATATCAACCGACAGTGTGCAGGCTTCCGGATATATGTCCCGGTCCAGCTCCATCACCCGCAACAAACGTCGCACCGACGTGGCCGTGTTACGCCGAGGGATAAAGCCCGCCTGATCCGGGTGGATCAAGGCAGTCATATGAGTCAACAGGCGCGACGCCAAGATTTTACTCAGGATTTTGTAGTCCACCGTCAACATGGAGAGCGGGCGGTACGCCGTGCGTGCGCCAGCCTCCCCTCCCGGCTTCAACAGGGGCACCACAATTGCCTCTCGAGCGGAGGCCGGTAAGCGCCCAAGTCGCCAAGCCTCGCCGTAGAGGACTTGCAGCTGTGGCGCTAGCAGATCCGGACAAGCCGCATAGAACTCAACGGGCAAAACGTCCGCTCCCGGGGTCTTCCGCCTGGCCATATGCTTAATCGCTGCACGAATCTCGCCCAGGGAGATAGCACCCCCGAGGTCCTTCTCGCTCTCCGGGTCCAGCCGGGGTAGGCGAGCCGCCACCAGAAACTCGGCCAAGCCTTCAGGTTCCCCCTGCATGGTGCTGTCATACAGCCCTGCATAATAACTGGCAAACTGCTTATTGATCCCCGTCTGAGAATAGACCGGGATCCCCCCTGCCTCGACCAGAGATAATATAGGGATACCACGGGCCCTCGGGGACGCCAACCATGCCAGGAGAGACCCCACCTTATCCCGTTCCGCATGCGCCCGGGCAAGGTAATCCTTATGATCAAAGCAGCGAAGCTTCTCTACACACACCGCCACGCCCTCACGCGCCTCCACGACCGCAGGCAGCTTGCCCTCCCCCGCCTGATGCGTGCGCTCAGCCGTCCGCAGTTGGGCCTCCGCCCCCGCTACCTCCTTCAGCAAAGTCTTCCGCACGCCAGCGGTGGACGATATACAAACTCCCCGAACCACCGCCTTGAACGCATCCCATTCCGTCGCCCGGGTCGACGCCGTATCCGAGTTAGTCCTAAAGTACTGCTCTATGCAGCCGCTAACCTCAGCCCGGAAAACCGGGTCCTCCAGCAACAAGGGGTTTAAGCGCCATGTGGGTATCGCCTGCCGCTGTCTAGACCACTGCAGCACCCCCATACAAGGGTTATGGTCCGAAATGGTTTTAGCCAAATATTCACTATGACGCATCAGAGTCTGGGCATCCGGGGAACACAATATACTGTCCAAACGGACATACAACTCGTGGGGGACTGAGTAGAAGGAGTAATCCCTATCCATCGGGTGATGTGTCCGCCACGTGTCTACCAACCCCCAGGTGTCCTGCCAAGCGCGCCTACTATTGGCCACCCTACGGACCACCGATTGTGCAAGGGGCGGGTGGGACCTATCCAGCTCAACATCAGCCACTGAATTAAAATCCCCTCCCAACACCACCGTCCCCGTCAAATATGCCGCGAGCTGCCCCGACAGTCTGGAGAAGAAGGCGGCCTGGTCTACATTAGGAGCATACACACTACAGAAGGCCATGTCCCTCCCATCTAGTCGCCCCTGCACTGCTACAAACCTGCCCTCCGGGTCCACCAGTGTCGCCAGTGGCTGGAAAGGAACTCCCGCCCTAACCCATATCAGGGCCCCTCGGGCAAACTTCGAGAAGGTAGTATAGAATAATTGGCCTCGCCAGCGCCGCTGCAACGCCTTCCCTCCTCGCGATCTAAGTGGGTTTCTTGGAGGAAGGCTACCTGGATCCCTCTCCGCACCAGGTAGGCATGCACTTTATATCTCTTCCCCATAGAGGTGAGCCCCCTCACATTCCAGGTCAGGACTCGCAGTTCAGGTGGGGTCCCCATCCCATCGCCTTACCAGCCACCCTTTCCTAGCCCTCCGAGGCACACTGACATTCCCCTGAAGCCCCACAACTCCCCAACTCCCCACACGCCCTCCCCTCCCCAGAACAGGTGCTAAACTGCAGTTACCCATCCAAATACCACCCCAAACAATATCTAACACTCTGGTAGCCACCAGCATCTCACAATGTCCGTGAGGGTGAGGTGGTGGCTCTGCACCAGACGGGCCGGTCGACTGTCCCCTGCTGTGCATCCGCGCCCAGTCTCTGCAAATCCCCCCCCCGGTGTTCCTTGCCCCTTCAAATCTCCCGCTCTCCACTCCAGGTCCCCCCAGCAACAGTCCCTGGTCCGCAAGGCGTCCTCAGTTACCGATCGCACTCCCAACCCCGCAAAGCCAGGTCAGGGCCCTCCTCCCCACATACATACAACTCCCGCTCTGCTCCTCTTACTGCACCCTGGGGAGTCCCAGTTCCTTCAAGCGTCCAGCAGTTCATCCGCCGTCCCTGGGGTCACGTCCGGTAGCAGCTCCGCATCCTCTCCAGGGCCATCCGACAGGGAGGCCTCCGAGCCCCTCTTGGAGCCCGAGTCTTCACTGGGCTGGGAGGCCGCGGCCCCCGATATCACAGAGACCGCCCGCAATGCAGCCCGCCGCTCCAGCACCGTCTGGGATGCTCCCGGTGATCGGATCTCTGTTGTCCGTGTCCTGTTGCGCCTGCTGCGGCGGGCCCTCGTCCGGGTCCCCGACGGCCCCTCCTCGTCCACATGCGCTGCTGCTCCCGTTCGGGCCGATTCGAACCAGCTCCAGTCCGCCGCGGGGTCCGTAAAGAAGGATGTCTTTCCGTCCAGTACCACTCTGAGGCGAGCCGGGAACAGTAAGGAGTACTGCAGGCCCTCGTCCCGTAGCGCCTTTTTCACCGCCTGAAAGGAGGAGCGCCTGCGCTGGACCTCCATGGGATAATCCGGATAGATTGATACCGGGACATTCTCCACTTGATAGGGGCCCATGGATCTTGCCTTGTTGAGGAATACAGGCCCCAGCTAGGCCCGCAGGACACAAGGGTTCGCTCTCCTGTAACGGAATCTATAAGGAAGTTGGCACGGAAACTGCAAAGTACAAAGACAGCATTTATTAACCCTTAAGGGTGGTCCTACAATCCACACAACACTCTTCAGTATTGCATAGAGTAGCACAAAGAACTTGCGTACACAGTCCCCTTTTATACACAGCAGAGGGGCTCATAAGTGGGTGGATACAACATGAGGCTGAAGAACATTACCATTTATGGTCATTTTCGATACTGAATCAATATGTGGGCGGAGCTAACACACTCCTTGAGCCCGCGAAAACATGGTCAAGCAAGGCTAACTGATAACAGATGTGGTCAAGTCTGGGCATGTGCCAGATGGACAAAGGAGCTATTTATAGACTGTTACTAGGCAGATTACAAGAGCAACTAACACAGAGGTTGGACTCTTCTCGTGGGGAACACGTGGAAGCATGACAATACAAAATGGAGTCCGAACTTCGGTCAACATAACAGAGAAAACATGATCTATAAGAGGGGGATTAATGTCTTTAGTAAATGCTTAATCACATCGTTGTTTCAATTTACAACAGACGACCCTTTCAGCATTTACTGAAGACATCCGGCTTGTTAGAATAATCATCATATATATCAATTATCATCATCTCTTCTACTTCCTTAGCTAAACATTTCTGATAAGTGACATTGGCAATAGCTTTCTTATCGGGGATGCAAAATGATACACATAATGAGCAGAGTAAAGGACCACACTGAACGCAGATACAGCATGAGAACAGAACCGCTACAATAATGCAGAGACCAGTTAGAACCTTCCATCCCCAGGCAGTAATTAACGCCCAAAACCATCCAGAAAAGGACCAAGTGCCGTTTTCTGTATGGATCTCAGCTGCAATTTTATGCAGTTTATTGATGGCATTATAAACTGATGGCGTATGATCAGGAATAAACACACAACAGCTACTTCCAATAATTTTACATGCTCCTCCTCTGTCAGCTAGCATAACATCTAAAACCATACGATTCTGCAATGCAACAATTCTAGTGATCTGTAATTCCTCCGTAAGATTCCCAAGAGCAGCAGCAGTCTGATTTGTCACAGCTTCTACCACTCTTGTTAATCTTCGGATCTTCCTACTGTTCAGGGCAGCTCCAACAAAGAAAAACAGTCCCAAGTTAAAATCAATATACTGTTGCAGGCTGGTATCAGTCTAATCTACATCATCGATTGATAAAGTACGTTTATACCTATTTACAGTCACATTATTCAATAATTTCAGATCCTTATGATAAGATGCGGGAGCTAAGAATACTGGAGGTAATAGAAATGATACATAGCATACCCCAGACCACCCAGCCGGCAGTCGGTAATAACCTTTATTTCCACACACAAAATACGTATTATGGGAGGCCAAGAAGGTACTATTGTTCAACCCGTCAATATTCAAAATAGTAATGCAATCACTAACACCAACAGGAATAAAACCCACACTCTGGACACACAGGTCCGCTTGAGCTTGTGCTACTTGAATTACAAACTTGTCCTTTCCCACAGTGTCTCTTGTGTTCGTAAAGATGTAGGGAATGGATTCATTGTCTGGCCGGTACTCTTCCCACTCCCAAATTGTCCCATTCGCTTGTGGATACCCATTTTTGTCTTGATGGCATTCTTTATTGAGTCTGAAGAGCAATCGTCCCACTGTTGGTTTCCGAGTAGCAAAAAGCAAGGTATACCATGCTCTACAAGAACCATTATGAGAGAAAGGAAGTGGTATGAATGGCGTTCCTCCTTTCTTCTGATGAGCTGGCATCATCCCACATATCCAACAGTTCGTAGCATTCGTAGCAACGTGGGTATGATGCAGCATCTGGATGAAAGTGTTATTCAAGTAAGATTGTCGATGCTTCAACTCTTGATACGGTAATGTATAAAAGTAGTGCTCCTCAGGCACCGGAGTTGTCAACACAAGAATTTTCCGAGCGGGAGTTACATCCTCCACAAACCATGTGGTTATCCCAACAATGGCTACTGTCAACATGAACCCTACTGCACAAAGTATTTTCTTTTTCTCCATGTCAAGGTAAAGATAAGAATAAAACCAATATCTTCCTGAAACTAAAAAGTCTGTCAGAACTCTTCCCCTTGGGCAGCGGTTGATTTCTTCACCAGCGGGCCAAGACGGGTGTCGCTACACTAATGCAGGGCTGATCCCCCCCCCTTGCCTCGTCGGCTCTCCGTTTCACTAACCCAAGGGCCGTTCTGACAGTATGTCCCGGTACTGGAAAACTCACTTCCTTGGTCGAAGATGATATCGCCTTCCTCCAGGAGTCGCGTGGTCCGGAAAGAGCTCCTCAGTGGCGTTTGGCTCCGCAGCACGGCCTGTCTCTGCAGCCAAGATTTCTCGTTGATCGGTCAGCACGGCAGGTTCCACCAATCCGGGCGGCACCTTCCTACAGTGCAGAGAGTGGATCCAATTCTTTCGGTTGGAGACTCGCACAGCCGTCCTCGTTGCGAGGAGGACCTGCTCAGGGCCCACCCATCTCGGTTCCAAGCTGTTCGTCCTGTCGAAAATTTTCACCATGACATGGTCACCAGGCCGGAGACCATGTCCTTCACCGGTAGACCGATCAGGGAGCGCCTCTCGGACCTGTTGATGAATAGAAACCAAGTTATCCGTTAACTGTGCCAGATAATCATTCATCATTACACAAGGTACATCATACACAGCTTTAGGTTTTGGTGGACCCCAAATATTCATTGGGCGTCCGAAGACAATTTCGTAAGGTGTAAGGCCAGTTCGAGAGTGTGGTACCGATCTAATTGACAATAACGCCAGTGGCAGAGCGTCTGGCCAAGTCAAAGACGTTGAAGCTTGAATTTTAGCGATCTTAAGCTTCAGTGTACCATTATACTTCTCAACTAGGCCTGCAGACTGAGGGTGAAACACGGCATGGAACTTCTGAGTGATGCCTAGACCCTTCAAGACATACTTTATAACGTCCGCTACAAAGTGAGGGCCATTATCACTCCACAGAAGTCTACAAACACCATATCGGGGGAAAAACTCCTTCAGCAGCAGCTTCGCAGTAGTCATCGCAGTATTGTCTTTCGTAGGGTACGCTTCAACCCATTTACTGAAAGCGCAGACCACTACTAGAACATACTTCAGATTATTACAGCGCTCAAGCTGGATGTAATCCATCTGCAGAACCTCAAAGGGTGCAGTGGGTGTCACAAATCCTCCTGCTGGAGCTCGAGTACCCTTTCCTGGGTTGTACCTCAGGCAGATCATGCAGGTCTGCACCACCCTCTTTGCTGTGCTAGCAATCTCTGGATGCTCCCAGACTTGGGTAAGCAATTTCACAATTGCGGAAGCTCCAATATGTGCTAGCCCATGTGCCATCTGAACCATAGGCTGTACAAAAGCCGTAGGTAATTTCCATCTATTCATCTGCTTATTTCTCCAGCAACCCTCGTCATCCAGTTCTCCCTCACTAGCCCATTGTTCCCGCTCTTTGTCAGAAGCGGTCCTTTGCATTTCTCGCACTTCCTCCTTCGCATCATGCCATCTTTCCACCTGTGACTTCACTACATACACGGCAGTGGTACCGGGCTGCATCGCAGTTTCCCGTGCTACCCGATCTGCCAACGCATTCCCCTCTCCAACTTTGTCAACTACTTTCCTATGGGCGCTACACTTAACGATAGCAATTTTCTTTGGGTATGTCAATGCGGTTAAAAGATTGTGAACTAACTCTCCATGCATTATCTGTACTCCATGTGACGTTAAAAACCCTCTCTCCTTCCAGAGTAGGCCGAAATCGTGCGCTACTCCGAAAGCATAGCGGCTATCTGTATAAACATTCACACATAGTCCTGTACTGAGCTCACATGCTCGTGTTAATGCTATCAGTTCCGCTGCTTGAGCTGATTTCTGTGGTATGCGTGCTGTCTCCACTATCGTTTGCAATGTGGTAATCGCATACGCTGCTGAAGCTGTACCATCTGGTAGCTTCAGGCAGGATCCATCCACCCACAGTTCTCCATCTACATCTGGAAAGGGCGTATCCTGGAGATCAATACGACCCTTTGTTTGTTCCTCAGTCACGAGAATACAATCATGCGCTTTCCGTGCCCCAGGCTGGGTTTCGGGGTATGGCAACAATGTTGCCGGGTTTAACGTTACGCACCTTTTTAACGTAATATGAGGAGCCAAAAGCGTCAACTCATATCCCGTTAAACGGGCGCTGGTCAAATGCTGCGTCTTCGTTTGATTGAGCAGGGCATCGACAGCATGGGGGACTAATATCAACAACTTATGAGATAACACAATTCCCTCACTTTGGCGTATTGACACAGCTGTCGCCGCAACCGAGCGAAAACACCCTGGTAATGCTCGGGCAACAGGATCAAGTACAGCCGAAAAATATGCACATGGGCGCTGCTTATCGCCGTGCATCTGCACTAAAACTGACAATGCACATCCATCTTTCTCATGCACATACAGCGAAAAGGGTTTTGCATAATCAGGGGTTCCTAACACTGGTGCTGAACAAAGGGCCTGCCGTAGTTGCTGAAAAGCAGTATCACACTCATCTGACCAAGGGATTGGGATAGGCGTGTCCTTTGTCAAGAGGGCTAATAATGGCTTAGCTATGTGCGAAAACCCCAATATCCACTGTCTACAAAAAGAAACAAGACCCAGAAATGCACGCACATCCTTCTGTGTGGACGGTCTCGGTGTATCCAGAATTACTTGGATACGATCCGGTGTGAGTGCACGTCCCTCCTTAGACAAAAGGTGACCCAAATAAGTCACCTTTGGTCTACAGAATTGCAATTTCTTCCTAGATACCTTATGATTGTGGGATGCTAAAAAGGAAAGTAAGGATAACGTACTTTTTTCACACAACTCCAGGGTGTCAGCCGCCAGCAAGATGTCATCGACATATTGAATGAGGGCGACCCCCTCGAGCAGAGCAAAAGAATCCAATTGTCGTTTCAAAGCCTGACTGTAAATGCTAGGGCTTTCTGTATAGCCCTGGGGAATCCTACAGAAACGATAAGATCTATTATTCAATGTAAACCCAAAAAGATATCGGCTATCAGGGTGAATGGGAATGGAAAAGAAGGCATTCTTCAAATCAATCACTGAGAACATGGTCGCCGTAGGCGGGACCAAAGTAAGCAACGTCGTGATATCGGAAACCACTGGGTACTGAGGTATCACGATCTTGTTTACTTCTCTCAAATCGATTATAAACCGATAAACTCTGGCATCCGTATCCTTTTTCAGTATGGGAAGGATCGGACTGTTACAAATGTTGTAGGGGACTTCCTCCACTACCCCTACCGCCATCAAATCCTGCACTATCTGTATGAGAGCCTCCTCACCCTCCTGGGAAATACGGTACTGTGGGAGGCGTGGTAACACCGCCCCCTCCTGGACGCTAATGTGGACCGGTGGAATCACCATTTGTCCTACATCAGTATCCGAAGTTGCCCACAAAGCACGAGGGAGGGTAGCCAACAGCGCATCCTCTGACATCGTACACATCCGTTCTGATCGGGGGTAATTGTCATTCAATATTACCCGCACACCAGCAGGGGAGCAACGGATCGTAGCCCTAAAATGCTTTAACATATCAAGACCCATAATGTTGTCCGGTGTGTACGGGGCAAGCAGAAACGGACAGGGTGCAGAAAAAGAATCAACCTTAAACATGAGGGGCTGCGAAAGAGGGCTTCGGGAGAGTGTTCCGTCAAACCCTACCGATGTGACCATTAAGCCAGATGGGGGAGCCCCCGGAACCAATTGCTTAGACAGTGCACTACGTGTCGCTCCTGTATCCACTAGGAACTGATCAGTAGAGCCCAAAACCTCAGCCGATACATAAGGACCCTTCTGATCAACCGGCACCTCAACTGATTCTAACCCCCATCCAACGCAATCCTATGCATGCTGAGAGTCATGGTACCCCGACCGGTCAATTCCTGATGCTTGATACTGATGCTGGCGATCGAAAACATTTGATCTATCTCGGTGCTGCCCAGCAGAGTCAAAACGAGCCTGTTCGTTAGAATTCCCTCGAAAGTTCGAGAAACCCCCTCTACCTCGCGGGCCACCAGAGGTATGCCCCTGACGCGATGCATGCAACACCGGGCAGTCCCTAGCCCAATGACCCGATTGCTTACAATACGCACATTGGTTCCTATTTAAATCAGATCGGCCCGAGGGAGGACCATAAGATCCTCCCCTACCTCGATTACTACCCCGTCGAGGCGGGCCATAGACTTGTGCCAACATCACCTTTGTTTTCAAATCTTTCGATTTCTTTTCCTCCTGGCCCTTTGCTTCTTGCTCCTGACGCTCATAATACTGGGCGATAGTCAGGAGGGCCGTCGGTGTAGCGGAGGACCAAGAACTCTCGCTCGCTTTTAAACGGGCCGCAACTGCCGGCAGCAGATTAGCCACATATTTATCCGCAAAAAGGTGGCGACCCGTATCGTCAGTAAGCGACTGGCCACTAAAATCATGAAACGTCTCCTCAAAGCGCGTAAAGAAGTCCGCAACTGACTCGTCAGCTTTCTGTTTACATGCAGCTAACATATTCCAGTCAATCTTTTTAGGGGGGATAATTGTCTTCAACTTAGTCACAATAGCAGCAGGGAGATCTAAAATACTCTGGGGCGGTTTCTGCGCAGGCTTCCGCTCCCTATCCTCATCTTCCAATTCAGACCATCGAGCCTTAAAAGTGGCAACATCATCTACCTTCCGCACAGATCGCCACATGTCTGGTGGTAGAATAAGCCCAAAGAACAAATCTATGTCTGCTAAAGTCATGACGCAAGAATTCAAGGCCCCCTCGACTTCTTCATAGAAGGCCGCTGGATTCTTGCGGGGGTCAGGCAGCGCATTCTTTAATGCCATCACATCAGCTCTATGCCACGGAGTATAAACCCAATTATACACAAAATATCCCTTAGCATCGGCGGAGGTAATGTCCGAGCTAGTCCCCGCTCCTTTAGGAGGAACATACAAAGGCGCCGCCTCGCGCATTGGCTTAGCATGCACTAGATCGCTCTTATCTGATTGAGAGGTGGATGAGTGGCCTTCTGCGGTACACGAATCCGACTGCGTCTCCTCCCCTGCTCGTTGGCGCGCTTTTTCTCTATGGGCCAGCACCGCGTCCCGCAAGGCGAACAGCCGCCGAGCCGTATCAGGAGCCTTAGAGGGAGGAAAAACACCATCATGCAATGCTTTGGCATCCGATGTCACTTCTTCAGGCTCAAAGACACTAGAATATTTCCGAAAAGCAGCAATCACTTCCTCAGCGAAATGGTTCAAAAAATACAATCTCTCTCTATCCTGCCACGACCCCCAAGTATGGAACAATTCATCCACGGACACCTTACCCTTAAGTGCACGGAAGGAAAGTTGCCGAAGCTCAGCCATATGCTCAGCCGATAACATGGACCGCGTATCTACCTTACCCGTACCCGGGACAGAATCTTGTGGCCTCGGAGCAGATGCGCCAACATAAGGGGGCGGAGAGCGATCTAGTAAATAAAAATCATCATCAAAATTATTAAGGACAGGATAAAGTGGCTGCCGAACAGCGTATTGACCCGAAACTTGTAGCCTACGCTCCTTCTCTTGCCTGTCCGTCTGCTCTCTGTCCTCCCGACGCTTCGCTTCCTGTGCTCGCACATGATCATTCTTCCGTTGTTCTTTATCAAACAGCGCTTTCTCACGCTTCTCTCGCTCACGCACCTCCTTCACCCACAACCGCACACACTCAAACATATCCTGACGAGCACGCCGCTTACACATACACTG
This sequence comes from Triturus cristatus, assembly GCF_964204655.1. NCBI lineage: Eukaryota > Metazoa > Chordata > Amphibia > Caudata > Salamandridae > Triturus > Triturus cristatus. The sequence continues at coordinate 758,749,548 of NC_140581.1, forward strand.
TTCCACATACTCAATCTTACGTATATCAAACGATCCATACAAAGGCCATCGCAACTCAGGATCTTTTTTCGTATATTTCCTCCATACTGTGCTGTACATTATGGAAGAAAGACCATGCTTCACATACATATCCCTATTAGGAGTCCCCTCTGGGGGAGCTGGAGCAGATTCCTCGAGGTTCAACCGGTTCCCAAAACAGCAGCACCACTTACGGAGTGCGCTGAAAGCAGGCATGCTCAGAAATAATGCAAAATATGCAATATTATAGAAAAATGGCACTTAATTGTTGCGCCGTTCAAGGTTACACAGCTCCGGAGAAATCTCTCCACATTACCTGCCTATATGTGTTGCAACGCATATATATTCACAAAGACAAATTCAAAATATGACTAGTCATCACAAATCAAACTCAAATAGCCAGATCAGGCTTCAAAAACTCGGAGCAAGTACCGTACACCGGTTCTTACCAATCAAGAGTCCAGATTCCAACTGCCAAGCTCCACAATCGCCCAAACGGCTTTCACGGCAAGACCGACAGAAGAGGTCTCAGTCGAGGACCGGCGCCACCCAGACGGTCAGCTCGGAAGGGAAGGAAGAAAAACCTCGGGATGCCAGGGCTAAGACGCCGCTGGCAGTGATCACGTCCCCGGCCAAATTCCTCACCTTCGTCGCGACCAGTCCTTCGAGCATCCGAGTCGCCGATGAGCCCCACGTGACGGGCGCCAATTGCGGAATACAGGCCCCAGCTAGGCCCGCAGGACACAAGGGTTCGCTCTCCTGTAACGGAATCTATAAGGAAGTTGGCACGGAAACTGCAAAGTACAAAGACAGCATTTATTAACCCTTAAGGGTGGTCCTACAATCCACACAACACTCTTCAGTATTGCATAGAGTAGCACAAAGAACTTGCGTACACAGTCCCCTTTTATACACAGCAGAGGGGCTCATAAGTGGGTGGATACAACATGAGGCTGAAGAACATTACCATTTATGGTCATTTTCGATACTGAATCAATATGTGGGCGGAGCTAACACACTCCTTGAGCCCGCGAAAACATGGTCAAGCAAGGCTAACTGATAACAGATGTGGTCAAGTCTGGGCATGTGCCAGATGGACAAAGGAGCTATTTATAGACTGTTACTAGGCAGATTACAAGAGCAACTAACACAGAGGTTGGACTCTTCTCGTGGGGAACACGTGGAAGCATGACAATACAAAATGGAGTCCGAACTTCGGTCAACATAACAGAGAAAACATGATCTATAAGAGGGGGATTAATGTCTTTAGTAAATGCTTAATCACATCGTTGTTTCAATTTACAACATTGTGGAGAATGAAATCGCGGTCCCTGTAGTGCAGCAGCCGAGCCACCACCGGCCTGGGAGGTCGGCCCGGATCCGGAGGCCGGGCCGGGACCCTGTGCGCCCTCTCCAGGGTGTAAAACTGCGTCAGTCCTCCCGGCGCCACCACCTCCTTCAGCCAGGTCTCCAGGTGAGTCAGCATGTCTCCTCCTTCAATCTTTTCGGGCAGGCCCACCACACGAATGTTGTTGCGGCGGTTACGTCCCTCCGCATCCTCTGCCCTCTTCTCCAGGACCGCTACCCTCCTTAGAAGGTCCGCCGACTGGGCCTCCAATGCCTTCTGCGCCGGAGCTGCCAAGTCCAACGCGTCCTCCGTTTGCTTGACCCTGTCCACCAGCTTCCTGTGGTCCGTGCGTAGCAATCCCAGATCGGAGGACACCTGCGCAATGTCCGTCTGCAGCGCCGCTCGGGTATCCGCTATGGCCTGCATGATTTGGTCCATCTGATGCTGCTGGAGCCCCACCGCAGAGTCCACGTGAGTCCCGCCATCCCGGCCACCGGCCGAGTCGCCCACAGAGTCCGCCGGATTCGCTCCCGGCTTGGACCTTGGTTTGCCCATGCTCCCAGGTCAGGGAGCCCACCAGGGGGCCGCGAGGCTATCTCCAACTAGAGCAAGACCTCGGAACAGTGGTCACGGCAGGCCTCTTCTCCGGCTACGAGGCGCCACTCACTCCTGCCTCTAACCGTCAATGACGTGCTCCCCGAGGGGCCCCAGCGAGGAGGACCCGCTCCGCACCTCAATGCCTGTCGTCCCTGCAGTGCGGTGTAACAGCAGCAGGCACCCCTGTCGTTCGCCGTCCTACCTCCTCACCGCACCCCCGAGGCAAAGTCCGTCCACCAACTGTTTGGCCCGGTCTGCAGCCCAGGTCCCGGCAGACCACCTCCACTATGGCCCGCGTGGCGCCGGCCGTCCCTCTCCTGGCCCGCTATCAGCTCCTCCGGGGGTTCCGCAGCCACGCCGTCACCTGGGTCGCCACCCCACTTCAGGCCGCACTCAGCTCCTCGGACCACACCTCCTCCTCCAGACAGCCGCCGCGCCCGGGTCCGGCTGCGAAAGGGCCAGCAGCAGCAGGCCTCTCCCCTTGGGTGGGCTTCGACCCGGTCCGGCCGCCGCTTCGCTGGCGCCGCCACTTCCGGCGTCCTCGGCCGGTCGCGCTGCACTTCCGGGCGGTCCTCACGATACTGTGGGCCCCGGCTGTTCCGCTGCTCTCAGGCCGCTCAAGATGGCCGGCGGCGGCTCGCGTTCGCCGCTACTCTCATCGCGGTGCCAGTCCTCAGCGCCGCGCTCCGCCGCGCCGTGGTCAGGGACCGGAGCACTCGAGGCTGCCCTCCAGGTGTCTTGGAACACCGGGGCTGCAGGTTGTACAGGATTTTTGGCTGGGCTGGATGCGGAGCTCTCTGCTCACACGTCCATGCCCGTCGGCAGCCAAGCCACGCCCCCGTCACAGGGCCATCAAAGACTTCACCTGCAGCCCCTGAACCTCGCTGCTAGGAGTTCTGACTTGCCAAGTGGCACCAATTCCAGTTCTGGGCCCCTGGAGGTGGTATGATGCAAAGAGAGAAGAAAATTCAGGCATCGCCCTTCAGCGCCTGATTTTCCCGTCGCAGCAACGCTGTGCGGTTGAAAAACCAACGCATCACCGCGGTATGGCTGAAGAACGACACAGCGCCTGCCATGTGACTTTAAAATCGCGACAGCCTGAGCCCTGAGCACTGGGTCTCCGATGTCCGAGACACCCTCTTCAACGCTATCCCTGCTGTGTGGCTGAAGGAATCGGCGCATCACTTACTCGCAGCTGGAAAATTGAGGCAGCGCCTGTTTCGTCACCTCCACATCGACCCCGCGTGTCCAAAGTTCAACTCATCGCAGCTGTGCGCCAAGTTCATCATCGCAGTAGCCCCGCAGTGCGGTCCCAAGGCCACATGCCCAGGAATTAATGCTTGATAGTTTGTGCATATTTAGAAACATTTTTAGGTAGTTCACCACCCTGAACACAGTTGAAGAATTACAGTTGTCAAGTGCAGGAGAAAAGGTGTCTTCAGAGTGGCAAAGGAGAATGAGCATCTCCAAAATTAGTGGTGGGTAAGCAAAAGGGGTTCTCTCCAATGGAAAATGATTTTCTTGTGAAGAAGCAAAAAGAACACACATCTATTCATATTGTTTAACCACACAGAATTCTTCATTTTCGGAGTGTAAAATTGTGAAATTGCCTCTTCCTAGTAGCCTACTGAAGTGTTTTCTATAAGTGCTCTGGTCAGATTGATTATATATGAGGTGGGGTTGGATCTGAAATGCACCAATGACAGCAGTATTAATGATGTTAGAACAAAGAAAGAATAGCAAATGCTGACTAATCAAAAATCATTGATTCAGTTAGTCTTCTGCCTTATAGCTATACTTAGAAATACGTAGTCAAAAGAATTATTAATACGTATAGAGAGTCCAATGTTACCAAAATCAATTTATTATGGGAATAAAATGTTGAGTGACAAGCTGCAGTAAATTCAAATTCAAATCAGGCTGGATTTTCTTCATGCCAATGTTCATAATCATTAAAGGTGGGGAAAAAAACATTATATATTTCCTCAATTGAGATGACCAATAAGTCTGTATAGAGCCACAACTGGAACCGAATTTTGAGGGGAAGGGTGGCTAACAGATCAACTGATGGAGGCGTGGCTTGCACTTCAAACAATGGGGCGGAGCTATCCATAGTGCCAATACTAGGAAAATTGCAAAACAGTGTGCATGTTAATCATACTGGTCAACCCAATACGATTACAACAAACATGTTGTAGTGGATTTGACAATGTTTATATACCACCTATATACTCTAGTGGGTTTGACAATGTTTAATAAGATACTGACAGAGAACTTTAAAAAGGCAAAAGAGTGATTTGTGATTTGACAACTTAAAAACAGCTTCTACAGATTTCTGTACAAATTACTTTAAAATCAGTTTTCGCAAAGTTGTTTCAAGACAACTGGACTTTCTGCCAGTGTTCCAAAAATCCCTTCTGTGAATTGTCAATGTGCTCAATAAATATGTTTAATTCCTTCCTCATAAAGGTACTGCTGCCTGACTGTTGATCAAAAATAAGGTTTCAGTCTGCTCATCGGCACGCTCCAACATATTTTTGTTATGGAAGGACACATGTACAGTTCTCAGAAGTAAGCTTAGTGGGTTAATGCAACTGATTCTGACTGGCAAATCACTGGCTTGATTTCTAATGCACCTTCAATTCCTCCTCCGATTGAATTAGTGAATGCCAATCAGCTTGCAGTATTGCCACCTGTCAATCACTCTGCCAGGAATCTGTCCAATCCTAAATCAAAATACAACAATAAAATTTGGGGAAAGGAATCGGATGTAGCCTTACGGCTATAGCAGATGACCTCGAAGCTGGGGAACTGGGTTCGAGTCTCGCCAACGACGTGCAGAATTCTGTGATTCTGTGCAAATGGGGTGTGACTCTGCCTGTCTGCACGGTCCTGTGCTGTCGTTGTTCTTCGCCACAAGGGCATCCTGGCTCATTTGACCACCTCCTCGGCCATCCTGCTGTCCCTGTCTCCCCACCGCCGCCGCCGCCGCTGCCTCTCCATCTCGGCACGGGCGCTGAGAAGGGGGGACTACAGCTCCCAGGGTCCTCTGCGGCAGGAGCCGCCACTGCTGATTCACGCGCCTGGAGGCGCTTTAAAATCAAGGCCAGCCCCGGGGGAGCGGGTGTGACTCTGCCTGTCTGCACGGTCCTGTGCTGTCGTTGTTCTTCGCCACAAGGGCATCCTGGCTCATTTGACCACCTCCTCGGCCATCCTGCTGTCCCTGTCTCCCCCCGCCGCCGCTGCCTCTCCATCTCGGCACGGGCTCTGAGAAGGGGGGATTACAACTCCCAGGGTCTTCTGCGGCAGGAGCCGCCGCTGCTGATTTGCGCGCCTGGAGGCGCTTTAAAATCAAGGCCAGCCCCGGGGGAGCGGGTGTGACTCTGCCTGTCTGCACGGTCCTGTGCTGTCGTTGTTCTTCGCCACAAGGGCATCCTGGCTCATTTGACCACCTCCTCGGCCATCCTGCTGTCCCTGTCTCCCCCCGCCGCTGCTGCCTCTCCATCTCGGCACGGGCGCTGAGAAGGGGGGACTACAACTCCCAGGGTCCTCTGCGGCAGGAGCCGCCGCTGCTGATTTACGTGCCTGGAGGCGCTTTAAAATCAAGGCCAGCCCCCGTGTCGCGGGCTAAGCCCGGGCAAAGGGCGGGCCGTCTGTGGCCGTCAGGGGCCAGAGGAGGCCGGCCTGGGCCACCCCCCATGGACTCGCAGTTCAATGCAAACCATTCCCTCAGGTGACTGTCATATACACACGGGCGGCTGCTACACTAAATCGCTGTTTATTGTTGTATCAGGGTGTGTTGTATAAGTATGAATAGATGTAAGGGTGCGGTGGGGACACTTGATGCATTCATGATTAGGGCAGAGAGCTTACTCACGCATGAGATCGAGCTAACTGAGCGGCGACTATCCCTAGATTTACTAACGGCTCAAAGACGCTCTTCTTTGGAAGCTCTAACTCAGGGAGACATTTTACATTACCGGCTCCCTGTATCACCTACCCTTCCTCCTACGTCTGAGGCATCTTCTCCCCAATCCTCCTTATTAGTAATCCCGGACTCCCCCTCTGTTACTATCCCAAGTAGACAAAACGTTCGGACTCGAACCCGCAATTCTAAAATTTCTATTGAGTCTAAATCTAAGGAACCACCGGCCAAACGCAAAAGGGGCCCCAATCTTAAATCCAAATTCCACAACTGCTCTGAAGTTCTTAGTGCTGTACCCCTAAAAATGCCAGCTGCTCCAACTACCGTGTCTGCTGGCACCCAAAGCGATGATATAATTTGCTCCCCAAGCAAGGATGACATTATGGCTGCCTTGGAGTCGGGCTTGAGAGCAATAGTTAGCCACTCCAAGGCCTTATTTGATAAAAACTTCTCTTTTTTACAGGAAAGACTCGCACGCATGGAGCAATTGTTAACCCGGGAGTCAGTTTCTGATCTCCCGGTTGATAACCGCAATCCTCTAGTTACGACCATTCATATGCAGGGGGATTCTGTTAACCTAGGTCTTGGGACGGCTGACGCTAACAATAGGACCCAGTGTCCACCTAGTAGCCCACCGCAACATCACTCTGCGATTGTTCCCCCCCCAAACATCGCACCCTGAAGCAAGACAATCCACCATAGATCCAACGCCGCCAAAGACTTTTCCTAAAACTGAGGCTCTGAATCTTCCCCCTGCCTCCTATCCTTATGTGATAGTTTTGGCTGGAGTTCCCTGCTTGTCAGTTTCTAGGAAGGAGTCATGGGTGGACCTCCGAAACAAATGTGTGGATTGGCTAAGGAAACACAAAGGGTTCGATCCGGCCAGATTGCACGAAATCCTAATGGTGCGTAGAGTGGGATGGGTGGGTGAATCTGTTAACAACATTACAGGTGATTGTATTGTTATTAATTTTTGTAGACCCCACACTGTTCGGTCTCTAATGCAAACCCGTGAGTTATCGCCGGGTCTAAAGTCGAATATATGCATGTTTACTCTTGGTTATTTTTATAAACCCATTATTAACGCATGTGCGCCAACGCCCAAGGCCCTTCCTTTGGTTAATCGCTTCTCAGCCTTGTCAGATTTAGATGTTCCCGACTGACAACCAAGAGTGAGTGCTGAACCCCCTGCCCTGTCACAGATTGAGGCTACTCCTGCTCTTTCCCCAGTACCAGTACTTGTTATTCAAAATAGCCTAGACAGTCACTCAGGGATAGTTGTGTCAAAAGCGGGCACCTTAAATGTTTTAAGTTGGAACATAGCAGGCCTCCAACAGAGGCTACGCGATCCCGGGTGGCTCAGCTTAATTCAGAGTCACGACATAATCATGGTACAGGAGACATGGGCCACTACGGAACTGTATGTTAACGGGTTCCACTGCTATAACACTCTGGCAACCAAATCCAGAATGGGCCGTCCCTCGGGAGGCTTATCTACCTGGGTTAATATCTCCGCCGGAGGCACTACTAGGGTTATACCAACGAATAACTAGAATTTCCAGGCCATATCATTCAACCAGAAAATAAGTTTGTTCCTGGTTAACTTTTATAATAATGATTTTAGTTCATCGCCAAATATAAATTTTATAAATCTTTTTAACTTTATTACTACTTTGGAATCTAGGCACGACTTTGATGATACTAGCGGGCTTGTGTTGGGAGGTGATTTTAATGCCAGACTCAATGTGGCTTGTCCACCCATGGGGGAAAGTAACCTCGGCTCTGGGTGTCAAAGGGGAGTGGAATTGATTTCCTTTTTGAACTCACACAATCTTGAGAATGCAATGGACATAATGGCTAATTGTTTGTCAACAGTCCCCCTAGTGCCCACATTCAGAGGCAGAGATTGTTCATCAACTATTGACTACATTTTTATTTCTCCTGGGTTGGCCGACCGTATTAGTGAGGCTACAGTAATTCCCATGCCTCAAGGGGATCACAACCCCATTAAGGTCTGCCTAAAAGCAATCCACCGCCCGGTATACAACAAGGAATGTGGAGCTAGGAACCTCTCCATATGTTCAAATAATCTTAGATTAAAATGGAGGGGCATTAATATTAAGGGGACTTTTCAGTCACTGGTTAGAGATAACTTACCCCTTTTCCTCTCATGTTTGTCTGACCTAAATCCGAATCCCGAGGCAGTTGAGGATTTCGTAAAGATCTGCTCAGCTTTCAGAGCCCAACTCATGACTCCGCGGCGCATAGTCTCGGATGGCCCGAGATGGTTTGACCACGAGTGTTCTCTAGCCAACCGTGACTTGCGGTGTGTTTTATCTTCCTGCCCGAGGAACCTGACCGATGTGAAAAATGCTAGGATCCGATATAAACTGGCCATTACTAGAAGGAAGGAGGAGATCCTAGAAGAGCGTTGGGAGGTGTTAGCGCGAACTGCTGATCGCGGAAGGGGGGATATCTTTTGGGCCGCGGTCAAAGACTTGCGTTGCTCAGGCCAGCTTCTGACCCCAATGGACTGCACCATTTCTGGTGCAGCCTGGGTGGACCATTTTTCTAAGATCTATGCCGCCCCGCCCTCAGCAATAGCTATCCCAATATTTAACCACCCCCGTGGGTAGAAATATCATTATCGGAGGTGGAAGAAGCTATTACTCAGAGCGCGGGGAATAAGGCCCCAGGCCCGGACGGCCTTCCTATTGATATCATTAAATCTTACCCCGACTTGTGGGGCCCTCTTTTGTTGAATGTTTTTAAAAATCTAACACTTACCTCCCTACCACCAACTTGCTCATCGAGCACAATAGTGTCTATCTTTAAGAAGGGAGACCGGTCCCAACCATCCTGTTACAGGCCTATCTCCCCCATTGACAACACCCTAAAAATACTAGGCAGGGTGCTGTATAATAAAATTTTGATCTGGGCCGAGGATAATCATATCTTAGAGAGTTGCCAGTTGGGTTTTCGAAATAAGGTTGGTACGGCAGAGCAATGTCTTAACCTCAACCTTATTTTGGGTGAATATACTGTAGCTCGTAAATCCCCAATTTACCTCGCCTTCATGGACCTATCCACTGCCTTCGACCTCGTTAACAAGTCGATGCTTTGGAGGGCCTTACTGCAATATGGCCTGGATGAATCTTTGGTTCCTTTCCTGGCCTATTTGCACAGAGATCTGAAGGCCTGCATTAGGATTAGCCAAGGGGGTGAGGTGACTGATGCGGTAAGAGTGCATAGAGGGGTCAGACAGGGCTGTGTCTTAGCCCCTCTTTTATTTATCATTTATATTAATGGGCTACACAAGTTTTTGGTTTCTCTAACTTGTGATGTCCCCAAAATAAAGGGCAATTACCTCCCCGCTCTGCTATATGCAGATGATGCGGTCCTTATGGGCCGCTCCCCTAATGCGTTACGCACCCTAGTGAATGGTTTCGTCGACCATATGGACTCTTTGGACTTAAAGACCAATTTCAAGAAATCCTTTGTCATGTCCTGTGGCCCGAAGAAACGTCACATTGGAAGCATTGTTGTGGGGACAGAGAGATTGGGGTCTACTAGCAGTTTCCCGTATTTGGGAGTGGTCTTTGCTGCGAACAACTCCTGGAGTGGGCATATTGCCCACTCCAGGGGTAGGTTCTCAAAGGCCATTAACTCTATCCTGAGCCTCCCCTGCCCTAAAAAGACTGGCGCGTTGGCTGCCACCCTAAAAATATATAAGGCCCAATGCGTCCCGGTTGCAACGTATGGAGCTGAGGTTTGGGGAACTGCCAGATGCCCACACATTCTTGCTGAGGAAAATAGATTTTGCAGGAAACTCCTCTGTGCCCCCATCTCCTCTCCCCACTGCATATGTCATAAAGAATTGGGGTTGCACTTTATAGGGGATTTTATTCGTGTTCGCCCTGCTCTTTTTTGTCTGGCTATTTGGAAAAACCCTGCCGCTAAATTGACTAGGGACATCATAGAGGATTGCTTATGTTGTGATAGAGGCTTGGCCATCCCTTGGCTTTCTGGGGTGATGAGTGTTCTTTGTAGTGTGAACTTTCAAAACGTCTTTTCTGATCCTACCACTACCCAGCTCCCACCCAAGTCTGTACTCAAACAAGCTCTCTATACGTTGTTCAATGATGAAAGGGTTGTGAGAGAGTCTATGAAACCTAGTGTTACTAGATTCCTAGCCCGCAATCTTCTAACCTATCCCACACCCAGCTATTTAACTCTCCCAATGAGTCACTGGGAGCGAGGCCTCTTATTTCGTCTTAGGGCTGGTACTATTAAATATGCTCTCAGTTTCCCGCTATGGAATTATAATGATCAAATTGCCGAGCCGTGCCTATGTGATTGCCGGAGTGATCAAACAATTTTACATTTTTTATTCTTTTGTAAATTTTATATTAAATATATTAAATGGTTTTTAACTCCGTATTTTAAAAAATTTAAACCAATTAGCCTGGACCTCGCACTTTCGATGATATTGACCCTGGATGATCATGAACTTGTTTTCCGTGTGGGCTCCTTTTTAAACAATGCGGTTCGTGCCCGTTTAACTATGTCTTAAAGTATGCATGAATTGTTATTTTTATTCTGTAAATATCTGCATATTGTATATTTGCAATGTTTACTGTATCTTGTGCTTTTATGGATAATTATTATCCGAATAAAGTTTTGAAACTTGAACTTGAACTTGATTCTGTGCAAATCACTTCATCTCCCCATGCTTAAAATTATTGTGTCCTTGTGTAACGAAACTGTTGGTCATGTAAAGAGCTCTGATACTTGATATCTTCGGGTCTAGTTCGCGCTATATAAAACTCTGTGATATGACTGAGCATTACATCCAGGCAGGAAGCCATCAGGCATAAAGAACTGGCAAAAAGGTAGTTGCTTGAAATAACTTTGCCCCAAGTGATGTTTTAGCATGCAAAGAACACAAGTAAAACTTCAGTCCCCAGAACACCGAATGTGTGGCTTATGGGCGATGTTCTGCAAAGAGGTCACTCCAACCGGAACAGAAATCATGCTTCTAAATAGCATAAGGTATAATAACAAAACCATGATTGCAATTCTGTTTTGAAGCCCAAAGCACAGTGAGTGCCAAATCCACTAAAATATCAGTGTTGTTATTAAATTCTCCATGGGCAATGTGCATTATAAAAGACAACATTTGTTACATATTTCTTAGAAAATCCTTTGAGAAGACTGACTATATTCTCTATAATGGTTGTTCCTAAATGCCTATACTAATTATAACAATATGCATGGCCTGTGTATCGAAAGGGACATCATTGAATGAGGACAAGTGAGACACCAGACACACAACATGGTCACCAGTTTCTCATTGTAACAGTGGAACAAGTTGGGCACAAAGTAGTGTTTACATTGTGCAGTGCTTTTGCACTGGCCATCTGTTATATACAGTATCAGAGCTATGCTACTTTTGACAGACCCAGGCTTATTTGACAATCGAATTAGGTTTTTCAAGCATTTTCCTACCAAACTACAGGAGGGAGGGCACTTAGATGCAATGCCTACACTAGGGGAGTGCTGTTGTATTTTCTCTGCATAGGCACCATCTTTGAGAAAGCCCACATGAGACCCACACAAGCCATATGTTAAAGCAAATTATACATCAGTCATAAAAACACTCTGAGAACTGATCATGGAGGCATTCGCTTTAGGCGGAAGAGGCATAACTCTGGTTAGACATAAATTATATGTTCATGCTCTGCATAGCTGAGCTATCTTCAGGCTTCCCAAAAGCCAGGCACCAGACTCCTGATCAATCCCTCAGTTTACAATACTGCATCACCAAAGGACAGAGCAACATCTGCTTCTTTGCTTTTAAAACTGCCACCAGCGCTGTGTTTAGTGTCTGATATCTATACTGAAAACCTATACATGCAAGTTATGAGTTGAGCTGTTACTAAAAAGGTGCCACAAATGCCCTCAGGCATCTTGACACTGAACTGACTAACAATACCAGAAAAGATATGAAGATAATCAATAAAATAGATCAATTATAAAGCCTTTCTAAACAAAAAATAGTCCTATTTTGCAAAGGCCAAGACAGACTGCATTCCAAATAGAGGAAGCAACACAAGAGAAGGAACTTTGTGACATGCCATGCTGCCATATTCGGAATGCCTTGAAGCTTGTAAATAGCAGACTCAGAAAGGCCAATGTAGCAAGCATTGGTGCAGTTCAAAATAGGAATAACAGTAACAGTAACAACATGAAGTTTCATGTGGCACAGAATAAAAAGAATTTTTTTCTTCGAGATCCTCATTTGGAGGTAACAGGATAACACAACTGCAACAGTAGGATTCATCAGGTGGAAATGTAATCAATGTAATCTTGTTTGGCGTAATTCAGTACAGTCACATGCTCAATTTCAGTGTGAAAACCAGCTTTTAAACTCGTCTGACTAGCATTTAGCAACTAGTGCTCTTCAAGATGTTTAGAAAGCTGGTGAGACAGTTCTTCTAACCAATTTTAGTAACTGCTAGCAAATGAAAGATGACCCTATAGTTGTGCCTTGGGGTCTAAGTTTGTCTTTTTTAAAAGAGGGTTGACTATCCATTGCTTCCATCCACTAGCCACAGTGACAGACGAAAACAGGTGTAAAGGATAAAGGCAAAAGCAGGTGTAATACCTTTAGAGTCCTGGCTGAGCATACGTCATCTGGGCTGACCAACCTTAGGGATGTAAACAAAGAGTAAACATTCTCTCCTTTAATTATTAGTAGAGTTGGTATGAGAGGGTAACAAAAAAGGTGAAAGCCTCTCAAGCTGGCCAATACAATCATGAATGGCCTAGATCTCATGGTCATTTGATAGAAAGAAAGAGGCCAAATTGTCACAAATAACATGGGAGGGGAAGTAGTTCTTTTGACACAGGGAAGATTGGTGAGACTGGAGACTGCCTAGAATGGAGCCCTTGAGGAGCTGGAGGCCTGAGAGATAGAATGTTAAATCAAAGAGATCGTAATATCACTAAGAGATACGTTTTAATGACTGTGTTATTGATATATATGTGGTGCTTGGTTTCAAAGTCTAGTTTATGTGTGTGTATACATACACATTTATGTTTTGCTGAGTGCAAAATTTTAAAATACTTTACAAGGAAACGTGGAGGGGTTGCAGCCCTGTTTTTCTTCCTCCTGCCTCTGCCAGATATGCCTAAATACGCTGTAGCCTGTCCTGCTCTGTAAACAAAGATTTTTTCCTGTTAATCAAACTATTCTAGGTGTTTTCTTCAGCACTAGATACCTCATGCTGGAAGAGTCAAGGCACCTGAACTAATGACAGAGGTGAAACTAAGGGCCTTATTAGAAATTGGTGGAGCTGGGGCACCACCATAACACTGTGGTCTTCTTCTTCACCAGATTTTCTGTTGCCCCCCTTTATTTAGAGTTGGTGGATTGGCCATTTTTACACCAGTACAGCCTTTTACACCTCTATAGGTGTAATCCCCTGACCTGTTGGTCCTTCTGCCGCGGACCTACCAAGTCACAAAGTTGGTCATACCACCCTATTGCGAGCGGGGCTACCATAACTCACTTTACCTGCCTGAGGCATGGTGGATTCATACAGGAAAAATGTAGCATGGCCTCCACATGCAGGGAGAAAGCTCTGTGCATCGGGCCACCTGTGTTTTGTATTGAGAAAACAAACTCCTGCTTAGAGAGTTTATTTTCTCAATGCAAAGAGGTTTTCTGAGTAAGTGCTTTTAATGTTGGCAGCCGGTTGTGATAAAAGTAAGATGGCTGTTGGAAGGTGGGTATGGAGGGGTGAGTTGTGGAATGTGATGGAGGAAGAAGAGAATGTTGGCTGGCAAGGAGAGCACTTCGTGCTCCCCCGTGCCTAGCCTGAGGTTCAGGCAGGGGTTATAGAAGGGGTCCAGACTACAGTGCAGCCTTTTCCCCACAGTGATTTTACCAACTGTATTTTCCGGGTTTGTAAAATTGGGTGCAGTGTTCCCGCTCTCCATAAATATCGGTGTAGGAACACTGCAAAAGGGAATGAAATTCCACTCTTCACATTTCCCGGTTGGAGCCTATGTCATTTATAGGCACCTTGTAAGTGACCTGACACCATGAGGTATGAGAAGCATGAAAAAACAAGCAAAGCCTTCTCCACCCGTAAATAGCTATTGGATGACCTCTGTTGTTAAAGTGGGCTGGATGTATTGGGAATGACATTGCAAATCTTTTTTAATTTTACAATAACAATGCTCTACTTTTTGTTAAAAACATCTGTTCCAGAAAAGATAACATCAGCCTTCAAGTGCATCTCGCTGAATGGGAAGGGGGGGGGGGGGTCTCCTGTTCTGTGAAACCAAGGGAGGAGAGGACCACAGCAAAAGAAGAAACCATCCTTCTTGCCAGCATGTCTGCTACTTGAAAAAAATATAAATAAATGCAATTGGTTAATCAGCAAATCTAAAGGCTGTTTAGGAATCAGAATATGGCTTTAATTGATGGAGTCATTGTAGGTTTCTTGGTGACAAGGAGGTATTCTTTTTGAGATGCAATTGAAGCAGGCTGCATCTGAATTCTGGAGTGCGCCCTTCTAATGGAAACTTATAAAGCAAACACCTCTCTACTAGCTCATCCCTTTTTGTTTTGTAAAAAAGATCAAATCTGTTAACTTCAAAATCTTGGTACATTTTTTGGTATAATCATATAACCCAAATGTTATTGCCCCTAAAACATGTTGAACATGAAGTGAATTCTCGAGCTCTACTGCCAATGGGAAAGAAAGAGATAACTAGAGAAATAGCTTATGAAGAAATACAAAATCCAGAAAAATAATTAAGCAGAGTTTTGTACCATGCATAGAACAGAGAGTGCTCAACTGATGAGTTTGTAGCTAATCTCCGACAGAATAGGAACTAAGGGGGCACCAGAATGCTGGTGCTCCAGAATCTGTATGCAGCTTTGGACTTGGTGGGCCATAATATTATGGTTCAGGAATTGGTGTAGCTAGGAATAGTGCAAACGTTGACACATTTAATTCTGGTTTAAAGGAGAACCAGTCATGGATGCTTGTTAAATCCCTATAATTCAATGTGAATAATGATTGGGGCAAACAATAAACTGAACAAAGTTGACCCTAAAACCCTAATACATCACATCCTTGATTGAGACATTCAGACAAAAGGCAACGTTAAACATTTAAGAGTCGGGCTAAATAATTATTAACAATGAAGTATCAGGTACCGCAGACTAGTGAAAAGTATCATTTATCAACTGAACCCTCCGAAAACACCTACCATTAAGTTCCTGCAAGATACAGAAGCATTCTCCCTGAATCACTGGCAATTTGAGATTGAACTATGGAAAAGCTCTAAAACTTGGGATTACCAAAAACAGGATAGCCACCCTCGCCTAAAATATGGCTAGCACTTTGGCAGCCAAAGTAAGTAAAAGGTTAAATGTCTCTGTGTGTTATTTTAGTTTATAAAGCTTTATTAAATAGCATAATCAAAGTAAAACATCAGTACAGAGAATATAAAAAAAAAAAGACAAAGGCAATGTGGTGGAACAATATATAGAGGAGAATCAATTATACTCTGAAAAGATGCCAATGAAAAGGTAGGGCATATACTTAGGGAAAAAGCATTTTAAGGTTTTGATTAGTGGGTAGGGAGGGCAGAGAAGAGGAGAAGAGGGGAAAGGGAGGGGGAAAAGCAACCAATGTACAAGATAAGCATCAAATAAGTACCGTAAGCTAGCAAATGAACAAATACATTAGATAGAACTATATGTAGAACATGAACAATGAGAAATAAAAACAGCAGATTAAGGGACATGTTGAGAGAGAAAATTAGTTAGTGGCAACCATAACAAATCCTTTTTGATCAGAAGGGGAACAGTGGTAGCAAAAGCACGATCCAGCCGATGGTGGTGACACAATAAATTCCACCATGCATTATATGAGATCTTCGAGGTATCTTTCCAGTTGGACGTAATTATCTGTAAAGAAATGGCTATATACAAATCTATAAACTTACGTACATTATTAGAAACATTCCATATAGGAGCCATACCACCCAAAAAGATATGGACGATCTCAAATGTGTGGTCGGTAGCTAAGATATCATTCAGTTTAGACCAAATACGGGACCAAAGGGACTTAACCAACGGGCAGTGGAAAAACATATGAAAAAGGTCACTATTGTCAGAGGGGCAAGATCAACATTTCTTAGAGTCAGCTAATTTGAACCTATAAAGATCAGAGGGAGTGAAAAAAAGTTTATTATAAAAAAAATACAAGGTCTGTGTGGTGCTAGCAGAACGTGAAGCAGTATGTAGCTTTGACCATAAGGAATTCCAAACTTGAAGGGGAAACTCTTGGGCTAGATCCGTTTCCCAGGACAGTTCAAGTTTGGACTTTGTTCTCTCTACAGGGGAACAGGAAAGTAGCTTGTAAATAGCAGCAGCTTTAAGGGGAATAGAGAAGTCCGGTAGCGGGAAAATGGTTGAGTCAGTGTTGGAGAGTGAGGCGCCCTGAGAGATAAAGAGATCTAAAGAATTTTTGAGCAAGGGATATTGGGAGGAGTGGGCATTGGAAAGATGGAAAGAGGTACGTATATCAGAGAAATCGCGCAAGGAATTATTGCTAAATAAGGAATCGAAGGTGATAATACCTTTATCTATCCATTCTTTCCAAAAAAGAGCTCTGTGATTAATCTTAATGGATTTATTATACCAAATTGGGATTGAGGAATGAAACTTCAACGGCGAGAGGGAAGAGCGAAAGACAGAAAGAGCAAGTGCCTTAGAGTGTCTAAAGATAGGAGTAAGGAGGCGTTGTGGAGGATGAGACAGTCGTGAAGCCGTAGCAAATGTGAAAGGAGAAAGCTGCGCAAGCTCTATAGCGCTCCAGGCTGTCAAAGGGGGATCAAACAGATCAGATAGGAAAGGCCAGATCTGTTTTAGTGTAAAAGCCGAGTGAAATCGAACAATGTTGGGAAAGTTAACACCACCTAGATCTTTAGGTTGTTGAAGACGGGAAAGAGAAATCCTCGCCTTACGTTTATTCCATAAAAATGTAATGAAAATACGGTTTATAGTTTTGAAGAAATGGAGTGGAAGGGAGATTGGAAGCATTGAGAGATAAAAATTAACAATCGGGAGAAGCATCATTTTAATAGTGGCGAGCCTCCCCCACCAGGATAGGAAAAGGGGGGACCAACGCTCTATAAGGGAAGAGAGCTTTTTAAGTATATCTTGTTGATTAAGCTTAACAGTCTCTCTAATAGAGCTAGCATATAGGATACCCAGACATTTAATATTCCCTGAGTTCCATTCAAAGCCTGAGCCCTGAAACATATGAGGAAGGCAAAATTTGTTAAGTGGCAAAACCTCAGATTTATCAATATTACGTTTGTACCCGGAAACAAGAGAATATTCTTGTAGCAGAGAAAAGAGCGTGGGCAAAGAAGTGGACGGGTTAGAAATATAAAGCAGAATATCATCAGCATAGGCCGTGAACTTAATATCAATGTTTCGAAATATGAAGCCAGTATAGGATGATGAACGACGAATTTTTTCCAAAAAGGGTTCTAACGCAAGAATAAAAAGAAGAGGGGAGAGAGGGCAGCCTTGTCTTGTGCCTCTATGCAAAGAAAAATAAGAGGATTGAGAACCATTAACCCAAATAGAAGTGGAGGGAGCAGAATATAACAGTTTAACAAGATGGATGAAGGGGGGACTAAATCCATGCCACCGCAAAGCACCAAACATGAAGTCCCAACAAACTCTGTCAAATGCCTTTTCGGCATCTAAGGTAATAGCAGCGATAGGGGAGTCCATCTTTGAGGCCAAATAAATAATATTAAGAAAGGTTCTCGAGTTGTCAGTAATGGATCTACCTTTAACAAAGCCAGATTGATAAATGTTGGTGAGATCAGGGATAACTTTATTAATACGAGATGCCAAAACTTTAGCGTAAATTTTACAGTCTGTGTTGATTAAAGAAATGGGTCGATAATTTTTGCAGAGGGAGGGATCTTTATCTTTTTTAGGGATTAAGCATAGCATAGCCTGAGTAAAAGAACCTTGGGACTTCCCTAGAGCAACAAATGAGTTAATCAAAGAAAATAAATGTTGTAACAAAATATCTTTAAAGTGGAGATAAAACCGAACCGTGAAGCCATCAGGGCCCGGGGTTTTGTCTTTGGGAAGAAGAGTAATAGCACTAAGTAATTCTTTTTCAGAGAGAGGGGCGTCCAGTAATGAGAGGTCCACAAGACTATCCGAGGACTTAGGGAGAGATTGAAAGAAGGATTCAATTTGAGAAGGTGAGGGAACGGATTCAGGTGTATAAAGCGTGGAGTAATATTGGACAAAACAATCGAGAATTTTATCGTCGGAATGTTGAGGATTTCCGTGTGAATCAGTAATAGTTGTTATTTTAGATTTTTGTTTTTTAATTTTTAGATAATTAGCAAGAGACTTACCAGCCTTATTTCGTCCCCCATACATCTTAGAATGAAAATTGAGAAGAATATTACTCGCAGAGTCCCAAGAGTGTTTATTGTATTGTAACTTTGCCTTAATGAGGGAAGAGAGCACTTCTGAAGAATTAGTGGTATAGTAGAGGTTCTCTAAGTCCTTGATTTGCTTAAGAATTTGGGCCAACTTTGATAGAGCAGTTCTCCTTTTCCGTGAGACGAAAGCAATAAGGAAGCCTCTGGCAGCAGCCTTGAAGGAATCCCAAATAGAGTGAAAGTGAGGGGTAGAATGGAGATTATTTGTAAAAAATTCCTGCGCAAAAGATATAAATTGCTCAACAAACTGTGAGTCAAGGAGGAGCGAATTATTAAAGCGCCAACGCCTGGAGGTGGGGGTAGGTGAGGGAAAGTCTAGATCAGTAATAACCGGAGCATGGTCAGATATAAGAATTGAGCCTATTTCTGAGTTGGTCATAAATTGGAAAGAGTGTTGTGTGAGAAAAATATAATCTATACGGGAATGTGAAGAGTGTACTGGGGAGAAAAAAGAAAATTCTAAAGTATCGGGATGAGAAAGTCTCCATGAGTCAATAAGACCTCTAGAGGAGATAGCGTTAAAAAAGGACTTTTGCATTCTATTAGGTACATATCTGGTATGTGATTTACGATCTAAAAATGGGTCCATGAGTTGGTTGCAGTCACCACCCACCACCAGATTATCACTTGCATGAGAAGAAAGGAGCTTAGAAAAGTCCCTCCAAAAAGATAAATCAACACCATTCGGGCCATAAACACTGCAGAAGGAAAATTGTGAATTGTTAACAGTGACATCTAGAAATAGCCACCTACCACAAGTGTCATGGAATTCATTGTGCAGCTGAACAGATAATGACTTATGAAACAAAATAAGAACACCATTTTTGCCATTTACTGCTGGAGAACAGAATGCCTCTCCCACCCATTGTCTACGCAGCGAGGACAAGTCTTGAGAGTTAAGGTGAGTTTCTTGTAACAGTGCAACATGACATTTCAACCTTGCTAAGTGAGATAAAACACGTTGTTTTTTAACAGGATTGCGAACACCCTTAACATTCCAAGAGATAATACGAAGACCATTCATTCCCGAGAATGAGGTAAAGATAAGCAGAAAGGGATATGAAGTTTAAGACAGCGTAGAAAAGGAGAAATAAGCTGAAAATAGAAGACACCCAAGTAGAAAACAGAGTAAATAGCAAAAGGCAGAGAGAATAAAGTAGGCAACCACCAAAAATACAGTGGTAAAAGAGTATAAAAACAGAGAGGTACCATAGTCAGAAAAAAGAGAAAAGGAAATATGATGTGTGTCAAATAGTAAAGAGGTTGCCAAAAGCATAGAAATGACAGGGATGAAAAGGAAAGAGGAAGGGGAAGACACATAGCAAAAAGGGGGAAAAAGCGAAGAGGAGAAAGGGGAAAATAGAGAAGAGGATGCAGGGGTACAGAAACCCCCAAAAGGTATCCAAAGGAGGGTGACGAAAAGCCAACAAGCTTTAGCCACAGAAGGCAAATAAACGAAAAACATTACTGTGAGAGGGGGGCGACGAGAAACAAAACAGCCGCACTAAAAGGAGCATGTAGGATAACAGACTACCACAGAGATCGAAAGAACTAAAAGACAAAAGACCATAAACTGGAAAACTAGAACAATATAACAATCAAATATAACAGGTGAAGGAACTTACCAAACATCTAGGGAAGGAAACAGCAACAGAAAAGGGTAAACACCAAGAACAGCAGGATGGGACATAGGGTGACCTTGACAAGAACGTCACATAAGGGAATCCTGCAAAACAAGGGAAACAAGGGATGAGCTAAGAAAAGACAAAATAATACAAGAATTATACAGCAATGAACAGAATATTTTCGAAGAACAAAATAGTCATAGGCTTTAAGAGAAAAAAAAAAATCAACTAGGGTTTGCTCAGTTCCATAAGCTCTCCCTTATGAGTATGGATGAACTTCCGCAAGTCAGCAGGATCATCAAAACTAAAAGTTCTCTCCTTATAGGTCACTTTGAATAAACAAGGGTGTATTAAACCGTAGCGTGCATTCATAGATCTCAAGGCCGGTCTAAGGTCCAAAAATTCCTTTCGACGAGAGGCCGTAGGCTTGGAAACATCCTGAGAGAAAAATATCTTGTGCCCTGACCAAATCATTTGCTTATGCTGCTTGGAGGCCTGGAGAATTGACATAAGATCTGAGTAGAGGAGGAAATATGCTATGATTCCACGAGGTTTAGATGCAGAAGATGCATTCCGAGGCCCCAAACGATGAGCGCGCTGTATGTTAAAGTCTGAGGATTTCGGGAGGCCAACAATTTGAAGGACTTGAGATTTAAGGAATTGAATCATATCAGACCCCTCCGAACCCTCCGGAATACCATAAATGTGCAGGTTGTTGCGCCTATTGCGGTTTTCCAAATCCTCCGCCACCTTCTTAAGCTGGTCGACTTCCTTGGTGAGAGTGTCAACTTTAGTAACAACATCCTGTGCATCGCTGATCCTCTGCTCCACCTCAGAAAGTCTCGTATCAAAACTAGACCACTTGTCGTCTAACCTCTGAAGCGTGGCAGCAGTGTCTGTCATGAAAGGACGAATGAGGCGCAACTCCTCCATAATATCCTCAAGGGTGAGAGGCAGCGGAGACTTAACTGGGGAAGGCGGATCTTTTTTGGTGCGTTTGACAGAAGGAGTACTTGAGTCCTTCCTTCCCCCAGCGGAGCCACCATGAGGTTTGGTTGGATGTGCGCCCTCCATGCTGACGGTGTCGCAAACAGGTATGACAGAAAAACACAGTGGCAGAATGCAGGCAGGACAGCGATGATAATGCGAAGCAAGAGCTAGAGGAGGCGTAGCAAAAATTGAAAGTGACCGAAAACAACACAGCAAAAGGTACAGAGTCTCCGGAAACACAGCTGGCTCCCTCTGATTGGTTGCTAAGAGATGCAGTCCGAAGGGGCCACAAAAGCAGCAGAAGAGACCAACCACTAGCAATTGCTGGCACAAAAAGATGGCATAAGGTATACCAATGCAGCCACCTCCGTAATGCCATAAGAGAACAGCATAGGACTAACCAGTAAACTCAGTGGCATCAAAAATAGGAAAAAAAAACGTTGAAGGAAAAACAAAATGGCGGCCGCCATCTGAGAAGAGCAGAAATTGCACAATTAAAGTGGTAAAAAGACAGCATTTTGATCAGAAAAACCTGCCAAAATAGTCTCCACAGTTTCCGATGCTCGAATCCATCCTTGGAGCGAAGCTCCGTTGCCTTAATGAGGCACCTTCACACTCGAGTCGGCATATTTCGAGCGGAGCTCCTCACCCGGCGGCCATCTTGAATCGCCGCGCCGCGCGCTCCCCTCTGTGTGTTATTTAAATTCAAAGAAGAAGAAAAAAAACGTAAACTATGCAACTCACCAGGACTCTTTGCTGAAAAAAGGGGCACATATTTTTGTTCAGATTCCTGCTAAACTTTCCAAAGCCAGTCAGAGATTCCTGAGTGGTAGTTAGTGGACTAATCTGCAGAAGTATATGGCGTATATAAGATAACATAGTTTTCAAAGTTTTAAGACTAAAATAAAGACAAATTTGTTTTAGCAGTACTTCTCTACCTTCCAGACACCTTGCTGTGACTGGCGCTCCAAGACATTTTTTTACAAGCACCTTATAATTGTCATAGTTGTGAGAATGATAATAATAATAATAACAATATTAAGAAAAGAAGGAGAAAAAGAAGTAAAAGAGGATGACCGGAAGACTCTCGTTACGTTTCATTTGCAAAGTATTCAGCATATTCTGTAATACGGTTCAATGTGTGAAGGTGATATAAGGGGTAATAAAGATAATAAGGTAATCAGGTGTGGGCTCGTTTCAGATTAATCCCCAAAAAAGGAAATAATAAAGCATTAGTCCAGCCTCAATTTTCTCTAAGACTGTTCATCAGAGGTTGGGAACCATGCACATTTGCTTCATCAGTGTCTACATTTCTTAGGAACTATTTGTTCTTAAAAATGGTCAGTACTGCTGCAACTGGTAGAGTATATGCTGCACTGTTTTGAATTAAACACATTTCTGCAGAAGAACAATCTTTTCTCCATCAACCGTGTACTTCAGAAATTGAGCCGATTGTTCTTTAGGATTACTGACGACACTCCAGCCCTGATAATGTGTTTAGGGCTAAAATACAATCCCTGCACAACTAGGAGTTTGCACAGGGAATGAATTAGTTACTCACTGTTAATCCGCATTACACAGACTACCCTATTCTTACTATATGAAGTGTTCCACCTCGCATCCAGGCACCACATGACCCAGCCTGTGCCAATCAAAAGGTATATGTTCCAGCACTCTCTTTTACACCAAATTGCCCCTCCTCTATCAATAAATAGGAAAAGCACACAACGCACTTCCTGTCACTCCAAAGCTTTTTTTGACAGGAATTAAGATAGTGAATGGGAAGGGGAGGGAGGGATGTGTGTTTTTGTACGAGAATATTGTATTCGGAATGATGAGGGCTATCAATGAGTTATCAATTAATTACCGCTATAACCCAGTTCTCAGGCCACTGCTTACTGTATGAGAATATGCCAGAGCAATACAGGGCAACATGATTCCAAGAATCACATAACTTCCACATTTATGAAAAGAATATTTAATAGTAATTATGCCAAAAATAGGGACGCAAAAAGGGAGGTAATAGCTGCCTGGGACTTAACAGCAGCCAACACTGTCATTATTGCCCACATCAAATTTATAGAGGGAAGCAAAAGCAGATGACATCGGCCAAGTGGCGATTTACAAATATCTGTGATTGAAGAACCACATGCCTCTGCTCAGGAGGCGGCCATGCACCAAATGGATCTACCCTTAACCACTGTGGGCAGGACCACATTTTGTGCACTAGTGGTTAAGGAAAAACATTCTTGATTCATCTGCTCAAGATAGATGTGGAGGCTCTTTGAGTATGATAAAAACACCAAAATCAACAAACACATGTTTACATTGTCTGAAGTTCTGAGTTCTTGAAATACGCATTTTTACTGCCTTTAAAACATCCAATGTCTGTAATGATTCTTACTCAGGAGTAGAGAGCATTGGAAAGAAAGAAGACAAAGTTATTTCCTGCTCCTGAGGATAGTAACTATTGGATAAATCAAGTCCCAATTTTAGAACTAATTTATCAGAAAACATTCTTAAGTAAGGAGGTCTAATAGAGACAGATCCCAGTTCCTCTAGTCTACGGGCAGATGTATTGGACACTAGATTAAATACTTTCAAGGGTAAGTGTTTCATATCCACATCTGAAAGGGGCTCCAACGGATGTGACTGAATAACTCTGAGAACAAAAGGAAAGTCCAAAGAACGAGCTGTTGATTGAAATAAAAGTCTAATACTGACAATCTTTTTAAAAGTCTACTTTCAGGTACCTCCAATTCAGGAACTCCCCAGGGTGCTCAGCTGCCCTTATTACTGCCCATTGAACTTTTTTTTGTTGTACAGCTAACCCCTTGTCAGAGCCTTCTTGAAAAAGACCAAATGACCCATTTGATTTATAGCTAGCAAGATTAAATGCCTTTCTAGAACACCAGGAAGAAAACGTGGGCTAATTATGGTAACACAATCTAATAGTGGATAATTGTTTTGAATTATGCACCGATAATGCAACAGGAGTTGAAAGACTTAGGGTCTGAATAAAATATTTGGCAGACAGCGGTTACTAAATTACTCTGCAACCCTGGTGGAGGGACTGCCTGACAGATTTATAATTGACCGCTGTGCTGGTGGTCATTTCTACAAGGGTGTAACAAATGCCCCTGCAGTGCTGGGGGGCCCCTAAGCTCCAGAGGTTCCCCTCAGCACAGTTCCATGGTCTGAGAGCTCTGTCCAGGGACTGCGTCACACAGTTCCTGTCAATGCATTTTTCGGTGTGGTGCAGGGCGCCGTCAGCCGGATGGAGCCCTGTACCAAACAGTTATCTGTTTTTATTTTCAAAAAAAAAATCCCTAATCTGGATCATCTTTTAAAACTTGAAAATGCAATGCTCCCCTCACCATGGAAGTCCTCGCCCGTGGCAAGGGGAGCATTTAGCATTTTTTGCTACCCCTTACCGCCAGGGTTTTCTTGGCGGTGACAGGCAAGTTAAACTGACCTGTCAATCCCAACATCTAAATTAGGTGGGCGGAATGACAGGTCAGCCTCCAATGGC
Organism: Triturus cristatus; assembly: GCF_964204655.1. Classification (NCBI taxonomy): domain Eukaryota; kingdom Metazoa; phylum Chordata; class Amphibia; order Caudata; family Salamandridae; genus Triturus; species Triturus cristatus. Next base: position 758,774,153 of record NC_140581.1, read on the forward strand.
CTTTACTCTGCAGGGCTGTCAGAGAAATGTGGCCTCAGAGGAGACAGAGTAGTCTGTGCTGTGCCATACTTAAGGTAGGCCTGCATATAAATCTGACAGGCGGACAACTATGTTGGTGAGGAGTGAACTCCGTTGCCTTTTGCAATGGAGTTCCCTTCTCACTAACATATAAATTGGGGCCTTAGTTTTTTCAAACCAGTCCTCTAAATAGCCATATGATAATCTCATATTTCTGTATGCTGGCACTGGGAGAAGAGGAGAATGAAGAAGGCGTTTTTCTCCAGTGGAAAAATCCATTCCAACAGTCTGGCCATTATTCTGTGCAACAGGACAACCCATCAATGGCCAAAAAGGGGCTACTTATATAGGAGACCTGGAGGCCATGGTTATACTAATTCATCTGCTCCCTCACAACCTTCTTTCTGGCACACATATAGGTTTCAGGCCATGAAATGCACATTCTTGACATGGTGAGATTTTAAGTTATACTGTTCTACTAATAATATTTCATTCACATAAACTAATAATAAGACAATGAAATGTGATACATCAAATAAACATTTAGGAACACCTACTTTCATGCATGATTATACATAAGAAATAACAAAAATAATGTGACATTTATGCAACAAGTGAAAACAATACACAGTGTAGCTTCCTACAGCAGACCAGATCAAAGGCCTTGAATATATATTTTGCATAGTTGCTGTAAAAGAGAAACACAGAAGAGAAACATGCACATACAAAACTTTTTCGTATAATTTTAAAAGCCACATTTTCTCTGCAAAATAGATGTTAATTCAGGCTGATTTTGGCCAAGTGTCTGACAGAGGCCAAGTTATGGTACCTAAAGCACATTTAAAGCAGGCATTCATTAATTATCCAAACATACACAAAGATCCAGATGTACGAAGGTTTTGCAACTTACAGATCAGTCACAAACAGGTTTGCGACTGTGAGTAGGTAAGTATAAAATGTATCAAAGTGATTTTCAGTTCCATTCACAAAAGTAGCTAACCAAATCTTACTAATTTTGCAATTTCAAAATAGGGATTACCTATTTACGAATCTCTAATTGTGTTTCCAAAATGGGATGCTTTACCATTTGCAAATTGCGAATAGTTCCCAAAACAGGTTTTTGCATTGACAAGTGACTAACCACTACAAGCAGGTGGTAACCACATGCAAACCATAAAGGATAGGAAACGCCTTTTCACAGTGGCTGCCCTGTATGCTGTGGGGAGGAGGAGGGTGGTTTTTGCTCTACACCTGCAGAGGAGAAGACAAAAGTAAGAGGGTATTTCAGAGTCAGAGTGACTTTATTCCAGCAGGCTGTGGAGGAGATGTGTGGTAAGAATAGGCAGAGGGGCATTGGTATATTAAATCTCACTGCTGAATTAGCTCCAGTGTTCTCTATGGACAGTCTCATGAGTGCCTCTATTCCCACACATATTCAAATACTTTGCTGCCTTTACCTTTTAGCCTCAGGGTGCCATCAGAGTGTAGTAGCTACAGTAGTAGCCACAGCAAGAGGTATTTCACCAAGTTCGCTTTCCCCATTTTTCCCACTTCTTCTTGTATGCAATGCTGATTAACAATAACAGATACATTGCATTTCCTAATGTTCCACAAGGTTTGCAGCAGACAACATTAGTTTGTTTCCATTTGGCTCATTTCCCCAGATTATAAACTGTGTATTTGGCACACTTTTAATTCGTCCTCGAAGTGTCACAGAAAATTTGCATAGAAACAGGAAAAGCCAAAACTCTACAAACTGTATGTAAAGCAGGCTGTTTCATAACAGACCTTCTGTAGCACAATTTCCTGAATCAATCCACGATTCATTCGTGTTCAGGCACTGTGGCCTATACAAACGCATTTCAAGAGGAGACTTATTTATTGTAACGTTTTTTCTTTTTTTCAACATATAGATTTGCACTGCTCTAAACTCGAGCCAGATCAGTAATAGAGCGCACTTTTTGACTTAATAAGGCTAGATTTCACTGCCTACACAAGAGTAGTGGTGCTCTGCAATTTTCAACTGACGTGTCCTGCTAAATAATGACAGTGTGTGCAGTTTTACACAACAATTGCATCCAGGAAGGGACTTCCTATGCAGCCTGAACTAGGGAGCTCTGATGAAGAGAAGGAACTACCACCACAAAACCCAATTCATGATAAAACAAGGGCTACTGATGGAAGAGATCTCAGAATAAACATAACATTATAAATGCTCTATAAGGTATAATAATGAACAAAATAGTGTTTACACAGTTTGCAGCAGATTCATTGATGATGTAACTTGCCCCAAGGCCTTAGCTACATCCTTGCTACAGTTTGCTAATCCATATTGAATATGTATGGTTTGTCTACCAAGCACCCCTGCAGCAGTAGCACATTTCTCAACATTCTTACCATAGTTTTGCATTCTAAAAACTATATGGTGATATCTTTCATCTGCTGTGTCTCTTCCCCTCACACATTGCCCCAGATAATGATTTCATGGTTTGTTTAAATTATTATTGCTGTTAATACTGGAAGACAATCCTTCATTCATGTTTCTGGCAATTATATTAGTAGCATGCAATTGTTTATTTTGTACATCCAGCATTGATTTTTCAATGTGCACAAATTCCCCTCTTGAGGGTGATGCACCTACCTCATAGGATGTTTGAGTAGGCCAGGGTCTTAGTGGTATTAATCTTTGCTTTCGAAGTCTTTGGATGTAGAAAGTTGCTCTAGATTGTGTAGATGGATGTACATGTGTAGAAGACCTACTTGTTTGTCTCTTTGGAGCTACTCTTCATTCTCAAAGTGTAGTAGTATTTGTAATGTCCACTGGTGGAGGAAGATTAATGATGGAACAATTATCATCCTCTACCTCACCCATCATGAGGCTGCCATCTTTTTCACAGAATCTAGAGTTTGAAGTTTGAATCCTGTTTGAATCCGGTCAACTCTTATTGGACAGAATTGAAAAAGTAAAGTTTGAATCCTGTCCACTCTTACTTATTACAGATTCACCAGCCCAAGAGGAGTCTGAAATTGGGTACCAGTGAATTCCAAATCCTAAATTGGGCAAGACGGGATTTCTTGAAGTTGATAATTCCATGATAAATGAAAACTTAACAAACCTCCTGTGTGCATTCCCAAACAATGACCTTTGATGAGATATGAATCAACCAATTATCCAGGTAAAGATATACCAGGATTCCTTTGTGAATAAGGAGGACTACAATCAGAGTTAACAGTTTTGTGAGCACACATCCGGCCTGATTCACAAAGGGCATCCGCACTAGTGGTGGATGTCCCACAGTTGTAGCAGGGGACCCGCACTCATTGCTGGATGTCCGTATTGCAGTTTCTCATTGCATAGGTCCCGTAAAGAGTGAGGGCCCCCGCCACAACTGCAGAGTGCAGAGGCCCTTCGTGAATCGGACACTCAGGGAAGAAGTCAGCCCAAACAGGAGAGCTTGAAGTTGCCATTGACGGCCCTGCACAGAGAACATCAGAAGTTTTTGATGTGGAAGAAATATCAGAATATGCATGTATACGTCCTTGAGATCTCTTGATTTTTCTGGACTATTGGAAGAAATGTTTAAAATTTCCATCTTGAGCCTTGCCTTTATCGAATGCAGATTCAATTTCTTTAGATTGATTATCAGTCTATGATCTTCAGATTTTTTAACATTTTAACCAAAATTAAAGTTGAAAAGAAGCCCTGTCATTACTGGGACTGTGGTATCGGACAGATCGCCTTCTTTGGCAAATGAACTGCGATTTCCTGTTTCAGAGCTGACTGTTTACAGGATCTAATACAATCAATGAATGCACTGGCCTTGATTCCGGCGGAGTGTCCTGATACTGAAGGTCATTCCCCTTTTTATAATTAGCCCAAATGTCAGAGAAAGTTCTTCAAGATGTTTGAAGAAATAAGGAAAGGTGGTATATAACCACAATGTTGGATGCTGCAGAGAAGCCTTGCCCTTCAAAATATCACACAAGACATCAGGCAGAAATTTACCCTGCATTTCCATATTTGGAAATAAATCAGAAGATTCCACTCCCTCCTAAATTGCCACTGTTATTTCTTGGAAAGCTATAACAAGGGATTAGAGGGCATAAACATCTTAAACTGCAACCCATACTCCCAGATTCAGCCCAGAAAAAACTTTTCTCAAAGGGGCTTCAACTCTACAATTTACCATATCCAAACCTAATACTTTCTCAGAAATAACCAAAGAACGTTCAGTCAAATTGGCCACATTGGATTAATTTCAATTGAGGAAGTAAGAACCATAACACTCTTGGCCACAACGTAAAGGCGTAGGAGAAATTGTAAAGATCTGCTTTCTATGGGTTCCTCCACACCCTTTGAAGCAAATCCATAACTGCCTTATTGAAAGCAAGAAAGGGGGAGGATGGAATTGGGATTATTGGGACACTCTGTACCTGTACTTGATAATTCAGCTTCCAATAGATATCTGTAAATTCTCAGAAACATATCTAAAAGAGTCAACAGTTCAGACATTTGAATAAAAGAAATGTATATCCTTTCTCTTTTAAAACAAAATAAAACTTCTCATGAAAACATAAAAGTTATCTCCAGGGTAGACCCCCTTAATGTACATGCAAGGCCAGGAAACTAAGTCAATAGTTAAAGATCATAAAATAAAGTTCACATAGGAAAAACCACTCAATCGGTCCCCTTGTGCGTCTTCCTTTGTTTTTTCTTTTTTATATTTACAGAGACAGAGAATTGGGCCTCTTCCCACAGAATACCCAGAGGAATGGCTAGCACAACATTTATTGTCCTTATGATCCAGGCGGCCTGACTCAGATTCCACTGTCATGGTTCGGATGAATCAAGATTTTCTATAAAGGCTCATGGAGCTCTGCGGTTACAGAGCTCCATATTCTGATAAGAAAGCGTTGCCTTAACACCGCCCCTGGCAACAGGTGCCGACTAAGGATGCGCTACTGCCATTTTCAGAAGGAAAGAATGTGGCCATGAGGATAGAGAACAGACTCTAAGTCTGCAAACAAACATATTGCCCCTCCCAAATACCCAAGTTAAGAATGGCTGTTAAACCCAGAAAACCCCAGGCGTCATGCCTAACACACCAGCATACTTACCAAGGGGTTTAAAGGAATTTCCTGAAACCTCCCTGAGGGAGTCTAGCAACCGCAGGGCTTACCTTTAGGTTTCCATGTCTCAGGATAAGATGAAATACCTGTCCAACAGGCCTGTATTATCTGACTGTGAAAGCAAACTAAGAAAACAGAAAGAATGATGGGTATTTTTGCTACTTATTGATAGAGAAGAAGCAATCAAGAGGAAAAGAGTGGCAGAGTTAAAAGCTGTTGTTCCTTGATTGGCTGATGCTGGGTCAAGTGGCCCTGGATGGAAAGTGGAAAACCTCGTATAGCAAGTAATGAGAATGGTGGTTGAGAGGGTAGTCAGAATTATGAGTAATGAAGTAATTAACATACCCCCTGCAATTTTCCCTGGTACATATATGCAGGTCTAACATGCTAAAATGTAGCAGATTAAAAAATCGAGAACAACTCTGCCACATGTGGAAATAGGTGTGTGAAGTTCCAGTTTCCACATTATTCAGGTATAAGAAAGTCACCTTGAAATATGAGGTAATCATCACACTTGGTAAAAAATTCAACTACAGAGATTTGGTATTTACCAGGAAATGTAAATAACCACATTCCATCAATCCCAACAAAAAATCAAGGCTTCCCTGAGACATACATCGATTTAGAAAGCCTTGTTAAGAGTTGTGTGCTCTGAATTAGTACAATTAGGTTATACTAATGTTTATAGTCACTATAAATAGCGATTGTTAAAGTTTGTGTTCTGTGATACAGGGTGCAGTCCACTCACGATCTGTCTCGCAGAGTGTGATGAATGAAGTGCTGTGATTTTTATGTGTGTGTGTGTGACACAGACTGTTGATTGCACTAGTACAGAGAATTAAGAGGATTTTTACAGTTAGTCACCCACAGATCAAAGTTAGAGTTGTAAGTGTAAATTATGAGGTGAGGTTATAACCAATAAAGTATGTTTGCAGACTTCTAATTGGCACATGAGGAAAACAATTACAGTGGCAATAAATGTTATAAACTATTAATTTAGTTGTTAACTGAGATTGCAATAGAATGATTGCTTGAACTGCAGTTACTTAAAGGGCATATATTGTATAGAACTTTCTATGTACTATTTAATCTATAGGAAAAGAAAACCAAATTAGATTACCGCTATTTCATATACAAGTTTAATTTTACTGTGTTGGCTTTAGGGAGTCATTTGTCAGTATTTCCTTTGCTGCGCTTTGCTATGTATATTAAGTTTAATGCCTTATATCCAGCTTGTAATTCAATTGTTTACTTTCTACACACCTTGATACTTACATTGAGTGTGTTTATGAATTGCTATAGGTCTGTATAGTTTGTTTTGAGTCATGTTAAAATAAAAAATATTTTTAAAACATTCCATTTATGGGCCATAAATGATTGCATTCTGTTGTTCTTACCTTTGAACACTTGGGGTGCATAAGAGATGGGTGCCAGAAGATCTTTAGGGCCCAATCACAATTGGGCTGCTAATTAAGGGTGTGCCTGCAAATGTACTAACAGACAACACATGCATACTATTCCCATGTTATTTCCCATTCCTGCATGTGATAATAATCTATTGTATTATTTGTTCATGGATTAGCATAACGTTTTCCAAAATGGAGATCATCATAATCTTGATTTGGGCGCAAACCTCCATTTAGGCCCAAAACAGGATATGCAGCCCAATCATGAGCTGAAAAAGGTGGGAGGGGCTTTTGAAAGGTATGTGGACTACGAATCTCCACAAGTGGCGTAGCCTGTGTAACTTAGGGCATGTCCTAAAATTTGTGAAATAGGCACTTAGGGTTCAATTCACAAAGGGTCTCTGCACTGGTAGCAGTGGCCCCGCAGTTGTGGCGGGGGCCTGCACTCGTGGAAGGACCTCCACAATGAGAAACTGAAGTGCAGAGATCCGCAACCAGTGCTGGGCCCTGCCACAACTAAGAGCCTCCCCCATGAGTGCAGAGGCACTTTGTGAATCGGGCCCTTATGGTTGACAAATTTATAGAGTCTTACTGGGCAAATAATAATTTAAATCAAGAGGCAAAAAAAACAAATCACAGTTTATGTAGCACTATTAACCTGGGCATTAAACACAAAATATTTGACATGGCAAACTGCTTGTGATCGCGACCCTTAGAGAGTCAAGTGTGCAAAGAGGGTAATTTGGTTATTCAGTTGAAATGACATAGGAACTTATGCCCTAGAACACCAATGGTACATTATAATATTATCAATGGGGGTAAATTCGGCAGATTCTGCTTTTACGATCAAAGAAGTCGAGTATGCAATTGGCAACATTAGGCCCCAAAAAGCAGCCGGCTTAGACGGTATCCCCGGGGATCTGCTGCGTTTGGATATTCCGAATTGGGGCAAATTTATTTGCTGTTTGATCAATGCCATTAGTAGGGGAGCTCCTATTCCGGAATCGTGGAAAGGGGCGGAGGTCGTCCCTATTTTTAAAAAGGGGGCCAGGGACGACCCGTCTAACTATAGACCTATAAGCCTGCTGGATATAACCCAAAAGGTAGTCGGGAAGGTGTTGTTGGTCAGATTATCACAATGGATTGACGAAACCAATATCCTTTCCGACTACCAGGCAGGATTTAGAACAGGCACTGGTACTATTGAACAGACATTTAGATTGCTACTAGTGTATTGGAAGGTGGTGGTCCTAGGCAAGGGCAGTCTTTATCTCGCATTTATCGATTTAAAGACTGCCTTTGATTTGGTACCCAGGGAGACCCTCTGGAGAGTTCTTGCTGACATGGGGGTGCCCCACTACTTACTCTTGTTAATTGCAAGGTTGCATGAAAACAACTTTGCCCAGATTAGATGGGGCAGGGATGGAGAGAGAACTAGTAGAATCCCGGTAGAGAGAGGGGTCCGCCAGGGATGTGTTCTAGCCCCCACCCTTTTTTCTTTATATGTGAACGGTGTGGTTGAGCATCTGCTGAACGATCCTTCAGATGAACCATCCCTGGCAGGGGAACGTATCCCTACCCTCCTCTTCGCGGACGACACTCTTTTACTCTCCAAATCCCCTATGGGCCTCCAAAAACTATTAAATAACTTCCAACTCTTTTGCGCTAAACGGGGCCTGGTAATCAACACTGACAAAACGAAATATCTTGTGATGAACCCCCCCAAAAAACTTGTGCGCCCTTTGAAATTAAATGCCGTACCTTTGGGGAGGGTGGATGTGTTTGATTACCTAGGGATTCGCTTATCTCATAATATGCAATGGGCCCCCCACTTATGCAAGATGTTGCTAGCCCACAAGAGAGTAACAGGGGCCCTACTGAAGGAACAGCGCTCCTGTGCTATTAGACCTATAGCCCCTGTTATGGAAATTTATGCAGCAAGGGCAGTCAGCTCTGCTCTTTACGGGGCTGAGCTGTGGGGTTCATGCAATACTAGTGAGTTGTCAAGAGCTGAGAGAAAGTTTTGTAGGGCCATCATGTCACTCCCTCAAGGTACTCCAACGACCCCACTGATGCTCGACCTAGGTTGTCGTCCTATTGATGACCTGGCGAAACTTCGCCCTCTACTGCTATGGGCCCGACTATGGCGTGTCCCGGAACTAGCTAAATATGCCAAAGGCCTTTCAGAAGTTATGTCCCTCCCGGGATGGCACAAGATAAAGTGGCTGAGCGACATGAAAATCCTCTTGTGCAATCTTGGGCTAAGCGCAGCATGGGAAAACAGGTCTTCCCCCCCGAAAGCTACGCTTAAGTCTCTATATTGGAATTGGATTGCGACCCAAAGAAAAACGAACTGTACATTGGGTAGACTTACGGAGGACTTTCTGGAATTCAAGGAACAGCCGATCCGGGAACTGTACCTCGACATTATTGAGAGACCTCATGATAGATCTCTTTACTTCAAATTTAGGACCGGGACTCTCCCACTTTATGTTTTTACTTCCCGGTGGAATCCCCCTGCCCAGACCACTGAATTTTGTCCTTTTTGTATATTCAGACAAGAGTCTGTGGCCCACTTTTTATTTGAATGCCCACAGTATGTTTACCCAAGAAGAAGATGGCTCAAGCAATTGTGCCGTTCCTTAGGCACTAGGCACTACATTGAGGCGTTACGTATTTTAATGTCTGACTCCCGCCCTCTGTATGCTTGCGCCCTATCAAAATTTCTATCTTGGGCATGGCGCATTAGAAGCAAAAGGCTTAAAGAAATTGTTTAATCCGTTCTTAACATCTATTTATGATATGTCTTATTCTTATTGTAATATTTGGATTTTAACCTAAATGAATTTAAACTCTTTTTTAATTGTAAAGCTTTTATGATATGTTTTTATCGAAATAAAGCCTTTGACTGACTGACTGATTATCAATGCTCCTGCCAGTGATACAAGTTGCATTTCTAGTGTGTGACAGGCTGCAGTTACAGGTACTATTTTTTTCCTTCTTCTGACATAAGACAGAAATAGAGGAGCATATATAGTCCCAGGTTTCTATCTATTTTTTCATAACACATGTACACACATTGATTGAATATATATATATATTCATGGGAAGCCTCAAGTAAATCATGCTGCTCCCCTCTTCCCTCCTCCCTCAACGTAATAAAGAGGAAATTATGCTCTGTAAATCTGCATATATGGTTTATGCTATTTTTGTCTGTATTTTTTGTTTTAAAGGAAAGGTGTTTTAAAAAAATCAGTATACAAGGGGTTAAGTTTGTGGAGTATGTAAAATCACATAATTGTGACTATTAGAAAAGTTGTATCCTTGTGGAAAGTAATTGCTACATGTAATCTGTAAGAAAAAAAAAGTGTTTTTTCCTGTGTCAAAGTTTCTGTACTATGGTAAGATACTAGAATTTTACCTTTGCATAGCAGTAATTGAAAGTGTGTTTACTAGTACAGTTGCTCTAAATAACATATATTATTGGGTCACATTTATTTTCACAGCCTTAGCACAAATATATCTTACACCGCCAGCGATAGCACCAGTGTAGTTATAGTTAGGTCGGATTTTCCACAGGAAAGAGGTTAGCTAAAGGCCGTGCACAATAAGGGTTGGCTTCCCCCTCGGGGGTTGGGTGAAGGGCAGCCAACCACAAATATGCACGGCCAGAGGTTGTGTGCAGTGTGGGTAGGTTGCTCCCCGGTGGGTTAGATGCAGGGTCTGGCCACAGGTTAGGCCTTGTGGCGAACCCCCTAGGTGCACAGCCTTGGTAGGGTGGAGAGCCATGCTACACACTAGCCCCAGCAGCCAGTCTACTGTGTAGGGCCAAAGGCTATGTACAACAGTTGTTGGCTGCCTCCTGCATTTGGGCGCATATCCTGGCTTCAGGTCATTCCCTGCAGCCAACCAAAGCTACATACAGCCAAAGGCTATGCATAGGGGGCAGCTAGAAGCCTCTGGGGGGGGGGGGGTTGAGTGAAGGGCCCTGCTGCCAACCCCGCTGCACAAGTTGGTGAACACAGACATGATGACCTACTTACCCCGCCAGGTCATCATCTCTTAGATGGCGTCAAATCACAGCAGGGTACAATTTGCAACATATATCGAGAATATTGATGAGGGTAGTAAGATTGCGAACAACTACGATTAAGTATTTTGTGTACAAATATATTAGTACATAGGTCGTTTCTCAAAATATCATTGTAATTGCATAAAGTCTGTACCCATATTACAATCAACATAACATAACCCCTTTCTTGCAAATGTAACATTTACTACCTCTGGATCCAGGTCCATAGTAAAATACTTTGACAACTACCCACAGACATGTCAAACAAATTTTTTTTCTATTTTTAAACCAACAGAAGTTGTTCTACAAGAATTTTTTGGGGGAGTTATCAACATTTTTTGTGTTTTTCTGGAAGTTTTAAATTTGTTGGTGAATAACTAAAAATAACAACAAAACCGTGCATGATAACTTGAGTGCACAAAAAATATATATGTATTTTTTGCAGGTGGCTTAGTGGACAACCAGCTGTTTATCACTAGCTGTGGCACTGAGTTCAAGCCCGTCTGCGCCCGTCCGCGCCAAGTTCGTGCCCAGGGCCCTGCATAATACACCCTCGACGTTGAAATATACGAGTAGTGCTTTACACGCCCTGGGATCCCCTAAGAAGCTGACCTGCTGTACCTTATATCCCGGGGAAATGCTAACTAATTGTGCCTGTGGATTCGTTCTCCCCCTCCCTATACCAGTGAGGGCATTTTGCGCCTATGAGCAGCGAGAGGAGACCTTGCCACAGGTTCAGTCTGTCTTCCAGAGTGGTCTCATCAATGCTAGGTCCTTGGGCAAGCACAAGTACGAAATTGCTCAGATGATAGAGGACCTAGCTTTAGACATATTATTTATAACAGAGACTTGGGCCGATGCGGCATCTGACCCCGACTTTATTACGGCCACACCCACGGGATATAAAGTGATCAGGGAAGACAGGTCTGCTAAGCGTGGGGGTGGAGTTGCCATTATCTTTATGGACCGGTTTCCGTCAGCTCATTATTCCATCTCCTCCCCCCTCTACGAAGGCCTCCACTTCTCGCTTACACTTCATCCCAAATTAACGCTCAAGGGAATTCTTCTTTACCGCCCACCTGGCCCTCGCACCACGTTTTTAACTAATTTGGGCAGTCTATTGGAATCAGCTATTTTAAATTCTGATTTTATCATCCTTGGAGATTTTAACTTTTATTTAGAGGATGTAGGGAACAAAGATACAGCAGAGCTATTGGACAGTTTTGGTTCTTTCGGACTCTCACAATTGGTGCATTCCCCCACACATACTGCTGGGCACACACTAGATGGTGTGTTCTCCTCGATCCAGGGTCTTATGATCAAGGATACGCTTCCTTTAACTTGGTCAGACCACTCCCTAATTAAACTCACGCTCCCCATGCCTAGTGAACCCAAGGAGGTTGTCAGTAAACACTCTGCCTCTGTTGGGCTTGCATGGAATAAAGCAGACCTACCATCTTTTATTGCTCTGCTAGAATCCTCTTATCCCTCCATACATGACCAGGTAGACCTGGCTGTGGACAGCTATACTAATTGGATACAGGATGCAGCGAATGCTTCAATTCCTCAAAGAACGCTCTCAACTAATAGGTCTACACCCTCTGCCCCCTGTTTCTCCGACTGTCTTCGTCTGGAAAAACAGCACTGTCGTCGCTTAGAAAGACGGTGGCGGACAAACTATGATGAGCCTCAGAAATTAGCGTATAAGACTGCACTTTCCAATTATAAAAAACTCCTCATATCTGAAAAAAAAAGATACTTTACCTCGCAGATCGAGTCCGCCGCCAACTCCTCTAAAGAACTGTTTACAGTGATTAATAAGCTCTCGACACCCACTAACTCAGGCAGGAGGGTTAACCAGGAATTCTGCAACGAGGTGGCCGAGGTTTTTAAATCGAAGGTTTTAGATATTTTTAATGCTTTTAGGGTGGCTTCTGACCCCAGCCCAGTTTTATGCCCAAACAGCCCAAGCACTAACAAGCCTCCACCATTTGTGTTCTCTGCAATCTCGATAGACACAGTGAGAGACCTTATCCTTCAAGCTAAGTCGGGTTCACCTTTAGACCCCTGCCCCCCAAGGGTCTATCAAGAACTGGTACAGTCGGTGAGTCCCCCACTCACCGATATTTATAACCTGATGTTCTCTTCTGGTGTTTTCCCGACTAGCTGGAAGCAGACTTCCATTTTACCTTTATTAAAAAAAAACACTCTTGATGCGACTAACCCCACCAACTATCGGCCCATTGCCAGACTGCCGTTGCCAGCAAAGATAGTGGACAAAATAATGAATAACCAATTGTCCCTATTTATCAATGCCAATGGCCTTTTGGATCACACCCAATTTGGCTTCCGTAAGGACCATAGTACAGAGTTAGCACTGATCAAAGCCTCCGAGGAGATTAGGGCAGTTATGGATGTTGGAGGTGCAGCAGCTCTGGTGCTCCTCGACCTTTCTGCGGCATTTGATACGGTGGATCATGGCCTTCTGCAGAGACGCTTGGAGAAGCTAGGTTTAGGAGACTCAGCACGCGCACTTATAGCCTCCTTTCTCGCCGATCGAACATCCACCGTATCCATGGATGGTTTTAATTCAGACTCTTACACACTTCCCTGCGGTGTCCCACAAGGGAGCTCTCTAAGCCCCACACTATTTAACATATATGTCTCTGAACTAGCACCCCTTATCCGGAATTTTGGTTTCAGTCTGACCACCTATGCTGATGATACCCAGATTGTGGTGGCAGCCTCCAAATCCCAACAGTCGCCGGCTCCGCAGTTCAGGAATTGCATGAGTGCAATCAATAAGTGGATGACAGCACACCGCCTGAGGCTCAACTCTAGTAAAACAGAAGTCCTAATTTTCGGGAGCATTCAGCCCCCGTGGAATGATCTATGGTGGCCCGTTGAGCTGGGCTCCCCTCCCACTCCGGTGATTAAGGTAAAGAACCTGGGCGTGCTTATGGATGCCAAGCTCACTTTCCATCATCACACAAACGCGGTAGTGTCGGCATCGCATTTTCTCATCAAGAAAATCAGGAAAATCTTTCCTTACATCCCCAATCACACCAGGAGAACAGTAGTCTCCTGCCTTAGGCTCGACTACTGCAATGGCCTTTTCTTGAACGCACAGAAGCAACATCTGCATAAATTACAGATGATCCAGAATGCAGCGGCTCGCCTCATACTGGATATTCCTAAATATCACTCCGTTTCCAATGGAATCCGCCATCTCCACTGGCTTCCTATACCCCAGCATATTGATTTCAAAGCCCTGTGCATCGTCTTCAAGGCCTTGCATGGTATTGGTCCGAGTTTCTTGCAGGATCATCTTTCTTGGTACTGTCCCACCAGACAGCTGCGGTCCACTGGAGCTCGTTTACTCGCTGTACCAAGAATTCTCAAAACTCACTGGGGTGGACGCAGTTTTTTTTACGGAGCGTCTAAATTGTGGAACACCCTTCCGTTCTCCCTCAGAAATGCTAGCTCCCTAACGATTTTCAGGAAGCAACTGAAAACTTGGCTCTTCCAGCATTAGGGCCGACTTATTCTTGGATCATTGTTATGTCTAGCGCCAAGACACCCCTGGGTATACGTGCGCTCTATAAATTCCTGTAACATAACATAACATAACCCACAAATATTATCTTGCCATATTCAATGCAATACAATCCGAACCCATCTATGAAGAGCTCAAGTCCTGTTGTTGGGTGGCAAGCATATTTGGTAGAAGAAAATCTCTAGGGTGCATGTTCAGGACAACTGAGCAGAGGTAGACACCCCTTTGTCTTCATATCTTCTGTGTTTTGCAGCATTGTACTGCCAGGTATGCCACACACTGAGATTGTTATGCATCCCGAAAATACAGGAATTCTTTTTTCCTATGCTTCAGATTAAAACCTTTATGGTTTTTCCTATGCTTCGGATAAAACCTTTATGGCACAAGTTGAGCTGATCAGTTTGGCTAACACCTTTTTTAAACCTGATGAAATGGAGAACTCCTGCTATACAGTGGACTCTGGACTGGTCCTCTGCTGCTGCTCCTCATCTCGAGACTTTTCAGGTGGTTCCTGGTCTCTTCCTGATGCAATGGTCAAAGAAATGCTGAAGTTTTTTAAACCCACAACATTTTTTAAAACTCTCTGAAAAGTACTAGAGAGTGCACAAGATGTGTACGCATTTAAGTGCAGACCCCTAATGAGAGTAAATGATCAGGAACTACTAAAAAACAAATAAAGACAACAAAAGAAACCAATCAGGAGTAGTTTACTGTGAATCATTAGTCAAAATGCACCATTGTTAGTATTGTAGCACCTAAAAATCCAGAAATTTCAATATAAAATTAACAAAATCTCATACTCACTTGGGCCTATCAGGAAACTTGGATCACTGACAATATAATTGTGGTAAACAATATCACTAACAAAATATTTTTTGTCAAAATATGCTGCTCCTTTATTATTTATTATTATTTAAGAATTTGGAGAGCGCAACAGCTACTCAAAAGAGTGTCCTGGTTCTACGTAGCAAGTCTGATCCCTAAATAACAGTGGTACTAGAAAGCGGAACTAAAGAGCCAGGTCTTAAGAAGTCTCTTAAATGTCACAATGTCCCTAGAAGCGCAAAGCTGACCTGGAAGTGCATTTTACTCACTGGTGACCAAATAAGAGAAGGAGCCACCACCCCACTTTTTCCGTCTGATGTATGGAGTTGCCACCAGCAAGGCAATAGATGATCGAAGAGACCACACTGGTTGTTAAGGAGTAAATCTGTTTGACAGATACAGAGGGCCTTTGTAATAGAAGGCTGTGCGTGCCAAGACCAAACCATTAAACCTTACAATTTCTTTTATAGGCAACCAGTGTAGTTTGTTTTAGGCCTGGTTGAATGTGAGCTCTCCAGGGATGGTATGATAAAAGCCTGGCTGCAGCATTCTACACCAGCTGTAATCTCTTCAGGAGGTACGCAGGTAGGCCCCAGTACAGAGAGATAGCATAATCCAGCCTTGAAGTAATGACGGTTGATTTGATCACCGTTTTCTGCTGAGGGGAGTGGGAGGAGGTAGAGAAAGTTTTTTAGCATTTTTAGCAGGCCAAAGCAGGTGCCTAATACTCCAGCAACCTGAGAAGCAAAGGAAGCCATAGTATCACATTTTACCCCCAAGATTGTATGCTACTGTAGCAGGGGTAGGAGGCGGGGGAACGTCCGTAGGCCAAGGTATTTATCCCAACTAGGCAGGGGGACCCAATAGAGCAAAATTTCTGTCTTATTAGTATTACATTGGAGGCCACTGTTGTGCATCCAAAGAAATACAGAAGTCAGGCAGGCCTGGAAGTTACGCAGTGCATTGGGTGAATTTCTATCAAGAGTAAGAAGCAACTGCGTATCGTCTGCATATGATAAATTCTTCACCCCAAAAGATTCTATTAGGGTAGCCAAGGGGGTCATATACACGTTAAACAATGTGGGGCTTAGTGCAGACCCCTGAGGGACCCCATAACACAGTGTTTTAGAATCAGAGGCAAACGGAGCCATCCAGACTGAATGAGACCTATTTGTCACAAAGGAACAGAGCCAAGCCAAGGCAGAACCGCAGACACCTATGGCCTCTAGGTGTTGCAGAAGTGTTGAATGTGAGCCCGTGTCATAAGCCACAAATAGATCAAGGAGTACCAGTTCTACCTACTTTCCATGATCCACCACTAGCCGTATTGTGTCTGAAACTTCAAAAAGAGTGGGCTCAGTACTTAAACCTGGGCGGAAGGGTAGGGTGAAGAAGCACATTCTCTATTAGAAAAGCAGAAAGTTGTTTGTTTATAAGCTTCTCCAAAATTTTGGTAAAAGATGGCAGCAAAGAAATGGGATGAAGCTTCACAATATTGGTCTTATCTCCCGAGGGTTTCTTTAACAAAGGAATCAGCACGCCCTGATTCCAGCCACTGGGCACTATGGCCAAACACATTGACTGGTTTAAGAGATGATTTAGAACCGGTTTGATGGCTGTACAATTGGTGGCAACAACCTTGGAGGACAAGGGTTGTCTGTAGACCATGATTTGCACGCCCTCAAGGGCTGAGCGGACTCCTCAAGTGAGATCAGAGCAAATTCCTGTAGCACTTGGCCACAAGAGAGCATCACTACTGCCTGCGGTGCCATAAGGCCACTAATCCTCGTCGAGGCAGTGTCCATGAGATGTAAAGTATCCACGATGGTTTAAATTTTAGTGTCAAAAGAGTTGGACAATTAGGGACATACCTTAATGTACTTATAATGTTAAGTAAAAAAATATTTCTTAAATATAGATGTTTTTAATATAAAGAGTTTAAAGTAATAAATGTTAAATATTTCAATATATAAAGTCAATATAATGTAATTCAAATATATTCCACTAATATTTAGTATTATATATATATATAAATATATACTTATATAAACACACAAAAACATATATATGTTATATATATAGTATACCAGAATTACAATAATTTTTATTTGTTTAAATCTCCCATATATTATCTACTGGCGGTCGCCAGTAGATAGTTATAGTTAGGACCGTGTATCCATAGGAAATCTGAAAATTCTATTTTGAATAACTTTGGCGCCGGTTGACGAATCTTCATGAAATTTTCAAAACGAATGGGGCGCTCCGCTCAGCTCCTACCCTGAAAGTCTCGGGGGGATTCGTCATGCGGGGGCCGAGAAAAAAGGGGGGGTCCCAAAACGCATTTTCCCCATGCATTTTCCCATAGGACCTTTAGTCGAAGGTACAGCCCGAACGGCTGAACAGAATTACTTGAAATTTGGCAGAGAGGTAGTCCTCAGGTCAGGGATGTGCCTTTTGCATATATGGAGTCAATCTGTTCAGTAGTTCCAGAGAAAATTGCAGTTAAAAGCACATACATATCTATAGCCGCGCACCGTGCGAGCACCCTAACGTGCGCGAGTGTAATTCTGATTGGTGGTTACATGTTAGTCAACGTTCGAATCGGTCGAAATCAGGAAGTGTCGGCCGCCATTTTGTTTGTTTTCAGTGCGAGAGTGAAAAAGGAAGGTGGCGAACGTGAAAAGGGGGCAGGGTAGAGAGTTCCTGACCCTCTAGCCTTTGTCAGGGGGTCCCTGAAGGACCCTGAAGGCAGAAAAAAACATTGTAATTTTTTTTTTTAAATCGCGGGGGTGCGCGCACGGTGGGAAAAAAAATTAATAATAATAATAATTTAATACGTAGTTTATTGTAAAATAAATATATTTAAAAAAAATAATACATACATAACTTAGCATTTAAAAAAACGTACAAATTCACTGAAAAAACCATAGGTTTCACACACGTTATAGTTAGGAATTAGCATTTAAAAAACCTTGCAAATTCACTTAAAAAACCATAGGTTTCACACATGTTATAGTTAGGTGGATATTTCCCTCGTAAAAAACCAATGAAATTCCCCCGTTATAGTTAGTTCAGATAACTATAACTCGCGCGACCGCCACTCTATCACAAGGATGATGTCATCAGTGATGTCATGAGTGATACCACTGACCATGTCATGAGTGATGTAATATGTGATGTCATGAGCAGGATTGCGGGCGCGCGTGTTATAGTTATCTGAACTAACTATAACGGGGGAATTTAATTGGTTTTTTATGAGGGAAATATCCACCTAACTATAACATGTGTGAAACCTATGGTTTTTTAAGTGAATATATATATATATATAAAAGTATATATATATCCATACTAATAATAAAATCCATAGAATGTTTTATGTTAATTTGTAAACGCACATATATATATAGAACCAAACCAACACAATAAAACTATAAAAATATGAACAATTGAATTACAGAAAAAATAATGTAGACAACAAATAAATTGTTAAATCCATCTGGTTAGGGTGGATGGGTAGTGCACTCGGGGGGAGGGCGGGGGGGGCGTTGGATTTATGTTGTATTTCCTTTAAGGTTTTATTGGATATAGTAGCGGAAAAATGTCAAAGTCAATTCTATATGTTATAATTGTGCAGATGTCGCTGGGTTGCAGGGCTCTGCTGTACATGTGCCGCTTGACCAATAAAATTTGTCTTAAAAACAAATTGTTAATTCCAAACAACACATTTATAAAAAATGCTAACATTAACATAAATTAAAAAAAATACATAATATAAAATGTAAAAAAATAAAACAATGCTATAAAATCTAATCTAAGAATATGAGATATACTATTCCCACTCTAGTTTATGCAACAGTAGGGAAAGAGTTGGATTTAGGAGGGGTAGATTTACTGTTCCTACTCCAATCAGTTCAACAATAGGGAAAATGTTGGACCTCGGAGGAGTTAGATTTACTATTCCTACTCCAGTCAGTGCAACAGTAGGGAAAGCATTTAACTTCGGAGGGGTAAAATGTACTATTCCCACTCCAAACAGCGCAACAGGAGGGAAAGTGTTTGTCTTTGGAGGGGTAAGTTTTATTGTTTACACTGTAGTCTGTGCAACAGTAGGAAGGGGTACAATTTACTATTTTCGCTCCAGTATTTGCAACAGTAGGGAAAGCTTTGGATTTCGGAGGGGAGAAATATGCTAATCCTATCCCAAACAGCCCAACAGTAGGGAAAGCGTTGCACTTTGGAGGCATAAAATGGACTATTCCCACTCCAGTCTGTGCAACAGTAAGGAAAGCATTGGATTTTGGGGCTGTAACATGTGCTATTCCCACTTCAAACAGCGTAACAGCATGGAACGTGGTGGACTTTAGAGGGATAAAATGTCCTATTCCCACCCCAGTCGGTGTAACAGTAGAGAAAGAGTTGAATTTTGGCAGGGTGAAATTTACTGTTCCCTCTCCAGTCTCTGCAACAGTAAAGGAAGTGTTGGGTTTCAGAGGGGTGAAACTTAGTATTCCCTTCTCCAGTCAGTGCAACAGTAGAGAAAGTGTTGGACTGCGGAGATGCTAATTTTACTATTCCTACTGCAGCTTACGCAAGAGTAGGGAAAATACTTCAAACTTCAAACTAGTAACCCCATGAATGTAGAAAAAACTTTAAACCCTTAATAAAAGAAAATTAATTGACATTGATGTTGTGCGGCAAGATTAGTATTTGTACAGCTATATTCTCGCATCATGGTATGCGATAAGTCTTTTTTCCATATTCATTAATAACATGCCAAGCACTTTGCACTTTAAAAGGTGGTTCACTGCTTGTAATGTTGTCATGTGATCAAGGCCGGTTATCTGCAAAATATATATACTTTCCTTCTGCTTCCACCGGCCGCCACACTACACACTATGGATGCTGCTTCACATGGGGGTGGACCCAAGTTTTTAATCTCCAAAGTTCAGCCCAATCCTGGTTAAAAGGATTCAAAGCACACTCTAGGGAGCTATTCCAATGTATTTATTGCTGACACACCACATCCACTGAACAGATGAGTTTTGGCACAATCGCCTTTCTCAATGTCAGTGCGACCGAGCTCAAAGCAGCATTTATATCAAATTACAATTCATTGGTTCATGAAAATCTTCAACATTGATGGCGGATAACAATGAGGCTTGTCAGTGTGTGTTTCATAGCGGCCATCTTGAGATTCAAGAAGTTCTGGATTTCATTAGAAAATAAACATAATCTTTGTTCCTGGGTCAGATCCTAATATGCATTACATTTCATTAATATTCATTAACGAATAAGTGACCCTGTAGATACGCTATCACAGTATATCATTGCTATACATACATCACGCCCTGAATGTTCAAGGCAGCTATTCTTCCAGTCCTTTCCAATTGATCATGCCCTAAGTGGGCAGTAATTGCTAGATGTGCATGACAATGGGGCCATCTTACAATTTAAAATTTTTAATTACAAAGATCCTGGAATCCGCGATGCAGGGAGGCAGGGAGGGGGGTGGGGGGAGGGGTAAGGTTCATCGAGTTCATTAGAAGTTTAGTTTTAGGTTTGATTATCATATACAGTATGTTGATAGATGACGTTTATGGCATTGATGTGATGGGAAATACACGTGTTGCACAACACCGCACTGACATAGATGACAGATAAGCCACAAGTAAGTGCCCCCACTGACGACTTGGGGCTCAAGATACCGACCCCTCGGACACCTGACCCTCCCTTAAAAGTGTTGTCCTGGAATGTGAATGGCCTGGGGGACAAAATAAAGCGAGGGCTGGTGCTGCAATATCTGAAGCGCAAAGGGCCGCCGGTGGCGCTTCTCCAGGAGTCCCACTTGACAGGATCGGCCTGTAGAGCCCTAGATAGATGGGGCTTCAAAATGGTGATGCATTCCGATTTTACGTCAGGGTCACGGGGAGTGGGTATACTAATCAATAAACGCTTCCCACTAATAGGTATCGACTTCTGAAAAGATGAACAGGGGCGATTTGCTGCAATGACCTGCCAGTGGGAGGGAAAAACCTATAACTTGCTATCAGTATATGTCCCCCCGGCGCTACACCACTTCCGCACGGACAATTAATAATGAGAGGTGATTTCAATGCAACAATGGATACGTCCGTAGATAGACTGCCCCCCAGAGAACCCAGCACTACTAATCCTAAGTTACACAAATTCATTGAGGCACTGGGCCTAATAGATGTATGGAGAACTCTACACCCGACATTGCGGCAATACACATTCCACTCTGGGGCGCACAATAGCCTCTCCAGACTAGACTATATCTTTACATTAAGGACGGGGCTCATGGGAGTGACAGAGATAACACACTTGCCCAGGGGTATATCGGACCATTCGCCATTGCTTGTTGCCTACGCTGCCTCCACATTGAAGAAACATAGGCTGTTCCCACTCCATCCAGGATACTTAAAAATCCGGAAAATCAGTAAAACCCTCCTCGCGACGACCAAGAATTTTTTCGCAGAAAATGAGCACTCAGTGACATCCCCTACGACACTATGGGAAGCCTATAAAACAGTCCTTCGGGGACAGGCCATCTCGATAGTGACGAACTACAAACAATCCCAGAAGAAGGAAATAGAGGGTCTTGAGCGGCAGGTATCCCTGGCAGAAGCAGACCACGTGTTGCATACAGATGGAAATACAACGCATAGGGTGCACATGGCGCGACAAGAATACAAGTCATATATGTGGGAGATGGCGAAAACTAGACACTAGACACAGCATACTATTTATGAACTAGGTGACAAGGTGGGTAGGCTACTGGCCTGGCTGGAACAAAAGGAGCGTGCTACTAGATGGGTGACGCAAATCCAATTAGAAGACGGTAGCTTAACCGCGGATCCCTAGCGGATTGTGGGGGCACTAGCGGAGCATTACAGAAAAATATATACACAAGAGGCCTCGGCTACAGTGGAGGACAATCTAGAATTTCTCAAAGACATACAAATGCCCGTACTGGCTCCATCTGCGATTGAGGCCCTCGAGAAAGACTTAGAGCCGGAAGAGTTAACATTCGCGATAGCAGCACTCCACACCGGGAAGGCGCTAGGACCGAACGGGATCCCGGTGGAATTATATAAAAAAGCAGCAACGCAGCTTGTTCCTCGTCTACTGCATATGTACAACGACAGCCTAGAGAAGGGGATCCTCCCCAGAGATCAGAGGTTGGCCTCTATAGTGGCTATTCATAAACCAAACAAACCGCCGCACGAATGCACGTCCTATAGACCGATCTCCTTGATTAATTCCGAAGCCAATGTCTTGGCTAAAGTGTTGGCAACGAGGCTGCAGGCACACCTAGCAACAGTGTTACACCCGGATCAGTCAGGGTTTATGCCGAATCGTAATACCGCCCTTAATCTGCGACGACTCCACGGGGTCATCGCGCGTCGGTCCACCATGGGGGAAGATGCCGTCATTCTGTCTCTTGATGCCAGAATGGCATTTGACTTGGTAGAATGGCCATTCCTATTTGCAGTTTTACAGCACTTGGGATTCGGACCAAAGATCTGTGCCTGGATCCAACTATAATACACGCGACCGCTGGCGCAGGTGGTGGTGAATGGCCATATATCAACCGACTTCCCGTTGGGGAGGGGAACACGACAGGGCTGCCCCCTCACGCCGCTTCTGTTTGCGCTGGTTTTGGAACCATTGGCGGCATGGATACATCAGGACCTGGTGATCCGCGGCCTGAGATGGGCAATGGGATGGGAGGACCGCATTTCCCTATATGCGGATGACATATTATTATACCTGGCATCCCCGGCGCGCCCCATTAATAGTCTCCTAGACATATGTAGGTCGTATGGGTGGGTCTCTGGTTATACCATTAACTGGGCAAAGTCACTCCTTTATGTACTGCAGGGTTCCCCACTGCGGCTCCAAAGTGGATGTGTAATACAGATAGCAGAAAATGGATTTAAATACCTAGGGATATACGTAACACCTGATAGATTGCAATTCATTGCTGAAAATCTCACACAGCCCCTAATACGGTTCCGTTGAGACGTCAGGCACTGGCGCTTCTTGCCACTAACACTTCTGGGAAGAGCGGCTCTTTTTAAAATGATGGCGCTCCCCAGGTTCCTGTATGCACTGCAGAACACGCCCTTCCCAGTATCTCCAGCATACATCAAAGCAATAAACACAGAAGTGACCAGTCTACTGTGGGATGGGAAAACACCGCGGCTAGCACTCCACAAATTAACAAGGAGCTGGTACGATGGGGGTATTGCGCTCCCCAATATCAAGATATACTACTGGGCCTCGCAGCTCACGGTGGTGAACCAGTAGCTACACGTTCCCGGTGACGACCCGGCCTATCGCATGGATAGACATCTGCTAGACACTGTAGGAATAATGGGTGCGTTGTACAACAAGGTTAGAAGGCATAATCTTCCGGGCCCAACGGCCCATACGGTAAAAATCTGGTTCCAGGCTCAACGTGCGTTGGGATGGGAGGGAAAGATAACACAGGCGATGCCACTATGGGACACAAAACGACTAGGTATGCTACGTAATACTAAGGGCTTTCGCCAATGGGACTTGATAGGAATCTCACGAGTCGGGGATCTGTGGAAGAAAAAAGAAGTAGTCACATTTGCTCACCTACAGGCTACATATGGTTTGTTGGATACTGAAAAATACCGATACCTACAGATCAGACACGCTCTCATGTTCGCAATCCCACCAGGCACACAGCTAGCGGAATCGTCACCGCTAGAAGACAGACTTCTCACAGAGCATCTCAACAAAAAATTCATATCTCAAACATATCGGAAAATAATAGACAACCAGCCGGACCCCCTGAAAGCCCTCAAATCCAAATGGGAAGCAGAGATAGGAGAATTAGACGAAACAGACTGGCAGGACACGCTCTCATCCCCTAAGACAGTAGCGATACCTTCAAAACTAAAGTTCATACAAATAAAAATCCTACACCGTACTTATTACACCCGAACACTCTTACATAAACTGCATCGGACGGACTCACCGCTTTGTCTCAGACAATGTGGAGAAGAGGGGACTCTCTTCGTGGAGAAGTGTGGCTCAATGATTAGAGCGGCAGACCCTGATGCAGAGGTCTAGCCCGGGACCAGGGTTCAATTCCCCGCCTCGGCGGGTCTTGGGCTCAAAAATTCCACGGACCTGATAATTCTCGCCTCGGTGCCTATTCCAATCATGGAGTCCCACTCTGCAACTCTGGGCAATAGCTTGCTTAATCTCCACAACGGCCCCCACAACGCTAAGGATGCCTGGCCTCCACCTTGGGGGTGCCCAGGAGTGGACGCCTCACAGGGAAAGCCAGGATGGGTTCCACAGCGGTATTCGTACAAGCGCCTTGAGACCCTTGCGGGTGAGTAGTGCGCTATACAAGTATCAATTTACATTTTTTTTTACATTTTTCACACCCTCTGGCTATGTCCTGCAATTGTCCGTTACTGGAAGGCAGTCATGCGCACCCTCTCGCAGGTCACAAAAATTACGATTCTCCCAGACCCAAGGAGATGTCTCCTTAACGTATGGGAGCCGACGGATCTGACTCGTACAGCACAAACATGGGTAACACTGGGTATGATGCTGGCGAAGAGAAATATAGCACAGCAATGGGGGTCCCAACAGACTCCTACCCTTCCTCAGTGGAGTGAGGCCATGGATAATGCAATGATTGTTGAAAAGACATTATATATTCACAGAGGGTGCCCAAAAAAATGGTCTCTGATATGGGGAGGGTGGAATGCCTATCGTGGGAATGTGTGCAAGCCCCCGGAGGGAGGATCCAGACTCAGAAGTAAGCAATTGAAGGGACCATTGAAGCGGAATGTATGATATTATATAATTTAATTATGTGTGCAGGGACTGGGGCGCAAGGAGGGGTTCAATATAAAAACAATGTCATCGAAATGATATATCATATGTCAAATGACCATATATTTGTCAATGGTTTGATTCTCATGATAAGCAATGCCGATAATGTTTTGATTATGTTAGAAAATGTCAATAAACATAATTTAAAAAAAAAAAGAAAAAAGGTCCAGGAAATTATTAAAAAATTAACATAATCCTCCTTCGGGTCCTAATGATAATGTGCATAACATTTCATAGCATATCAACAATATTTGATCATACGTAAATATGCATTGTCACACCATATTATTGTCATGCTTTCATTACACTACGCCCTGAATGGGCAACACACATATTCATTACAGTTTATTACCAATTGCCTGTGTGCGACAATGCGCAGATGTTTGCAGATGTGCCCGCACACATGCTTGTCCATCATCTAGGCCTCTGGACACCACCCCTATGAATGTATTCTATACAGCTTTATTTGAGTGGGTAGATTAATTTCATGCCTTCTGGCATATCTTCCCATTGGATTACTCATAATCTGGCCCTGAAAGGGCCTATCTATGCCTGGGCCTGTCCCTCACTTATCTACACCAATTTATGGATAACGTGGGGACGATAAACCTACACAGATACATCCCATATGAGCAATTACCATTACGTTTCTTTCAAAAATTGATAAGATATACCATTACGTGTGCTCCTTGGCAAAATGGCCGCTGACTGATCTCAGGGAGAGCAGCGCTAACTCTACTCTCCCGAGTTCCCGTTCAAAATGCTCGGGTTAAACGACTGACATGTTCCTGTGGACTTACCCAGAGTCTTGGCAGGCTGCTGATGCTCGAGCACTGGGAGTTTAGGACCGCTGTCAGTTTGCTTCCCGCTTTACACGGATCGGTGTGACTCTTCATGGGGTATTTTCATTCGTCTGGAGTTGGTCCTCACGACTACACTGCAGTATGGCCCCAAAGACAACTAAATCAATCAAGGACGCTTTAAAAGACCCCAAAGGGGCTCCAAAGGATGACTATCAGGACTCAGTGCAAGGTGCTGGGCAGGTACGATGGGGGGGGCACCCAACAAAAGGAAGAAGACAGTGCGCTAAAACAGAAAGATGTTGGCGTGGCAGGCGTGGCAGGCAGCACCAGACTACGTGCTGCTGCTGCTGCAGCTGGGGAGAGCTCCATGCGGCAGCCTTCAGTTGCGGAGGCATTTAGAGCGGTCATGGCCCCAAACATCGCTGGCTGTGCTGCAGCGGCTTTCCTGGCTGCTCCCGAAAGTCCCGAAGCTCCCAAAAGTCAGGGAATCCCCGCTCTCACAGTAGATGCTCCTGACTTTGACTCGGTGGGCATCAACATCCCTGTGGCCGGACAGGGGGATTCTGGGCATGGTAATCCGAAGTCTCAGTCACTGGTTGCTATGGTGACTAGTGCTGATCCCGGACTAGAATTGAGTGGTGAGAGACACCAGGACCCATATATAATCGGAGGGTCCCCTCTTAATACACATCTTAAGGAGACTGTAGATTCTCTATTGGCAACTACAGCGCACAAGACTGCCAATGGTGACAATATAAAAAATGACAATGGCAGCATTATTCTGGAAGACTTGGATACAGTCTCTGATGCAGCAAGTTCTCAATTAGCTCATAGACAGCTACAAGCTTTAGTACAGGTCCAGCCAGTGTTGGTTATGTTGGAGAATGATGGAGGTAACACTAGAAGTGCGTCCGCAGACCAGAGCAACCAGGGTATAATATCATCATGATAAAGTGCCCCCCTGCTCTCCCCAGAAGGGGACATGTTTTTCTCTCTAAATGATGATTCTGACACATCAGAGATTAGCGAATTGGAGATATCACAAGAGATGGCTTCTGGGGAGTCATCTGCCACACAGAAGACACATCGCAGTCGGTCTATGAATTCAAAATGACGGGCCAAGGCTAAATTGAGATCTTCAGACTCAACTAATCGTAAACTTGAATGGGACTATTCTGCAACAACTCTGACAGCAAGCACGGCTAGTGGTTCGGAATTGGGAAATGCAGGACAAAGTGGCTCTGGAGGCTTTAACAATTCAGAAACTGTGTCCCCCTCTCCATTACTGGAGTTACTGTATGCTACCCTCAAGCAGATGCAGGGGGAGGCAAGACAGTAGAGTAAAAGATCGTTACATGCCACTAAAAAAGTGCAAGGGGCAATCCGCAAGGTGAATAAGGTATGCATTGATATTTCTGAGCGAGTTTTGCAAATGGAAGAAAGAACCGCCACAGTGGAGGTCGAAGTTGAGAAATTACAGCTATTTAAGGCTACACACGGAAAAGCAGCCTCTAGATATATGTTGGAAGCTAGAGGAATTCGAAAATCGGCAGCGCCGCAATAACGTGCGGCTACTTGGTCTGGAAGAAAATGTGGAGGGGGGAAACATTATGGTCTTTGTCATTACTCTACTGAAGGGCGCCTTTCCGGATTTTGCCCATTGGAATTGGGAGATGGAGATACAGCGAGCTCATCGATTTCCAATGTTCAGGAAAGCTCGAGCTGAAAGCCAAGGGGAGCGACCTACAGCTATCTTGATCTTTGTTGGTAATTTTCTATTAAGGCAGGCTATAATAGACCGGGCCAGACCTGATTCGAAGCGATCGTATGAGGGACACACCTTCTTCGCTCGGCGTGACTTTTGCCACACAACGGTCGAGCGGAGTTGGAGACTTCGACAGATGATTACTCCGTTTCAGGGGGTGGGCTGTGAAGCTTTTTTGCTATTTCCTGCACAGTTAAAAGTTATCCATAAGGGGAGGGTCAGAATGTGTTTTTTCAGAGATCAAGGCTCAGGAATTTCTTGAGGAGCTAAAAGAAACTCGTGGGCAAAGGGGCACAGGCAATATAGTACATGTGGGGGCAACAGCTGCTGACTAATTTTTTACTGAGACACTTTTTTGGGTACAAGAAGCATAATAATATTTTTTGCTTGTTGTTTGTTGGTTATTTAGCGCTTTAAGGGTTTGTGCTCATTGGCTGTGATTGATAACGAGGCTGAGTCCACAAAGGTTATGTGGTTGAGGGGGATCTCTGGGGGGGGGGGGTGGCACTGCCTGAGATATTAGATCAGCTGCCATACATAGGTCATGTTTGACCTATTTGCCTGTAAGGGGTGTGGGGGGGTGGGGGTGGGGGCGAGGATGGCCTTGAAAGTGGGATTTGGTTTGGGATCAGCACAATATAAGTTAGCACAATTTATGAGGGGAAGGAACGAGCTGAGTTGTATCTGGAGGCAAAATGTTTGTCGAATGAGCGTGTTGAGAGCAACCCTAAGCACTGAAAGATTTAAAAACGGCAGGTGGATGAAGGTTTTCTGTAAGGAAAGAGGGAACTCTAAACCATGAGTTTACGAATAGCGACTGTCAACATTTGTGGGTTAAATGATCAAAATAAGAGGTAAAGGGCTGCAATTTTGTTTAAATCTTTACGTATAGATTTTCTCTGTGTTCAAGAGACACATATAGAAGGTATTAGAGCCCGCATTTTGGAACAATTAGGATATAAACTGGTGGTGAATACGGTACAGGGCTTCGGCACAAGAGGGGTGGCTATATTCTCACCCGGTGGAGTGATGTAAAGGTTCTAAGAAAGTCTGCAGACCAATGGGGCCGATGGGTAATGGTTGAATGCTCACTGGGAGGCAACAAATTTACATTAGCCTCAGTATATGGATCAACATGTGATGACCCGGATATGTTAGAATTTTTAGATTCTAATCTAGCAATGTGGGCTACTCCGATGATTGTCTGCAGGGATTTTAATATTAATGGCCTGGGGGGTACAGTGGGGCATTCCTGGAAGTGAATATTCTGGTAGGAAAAGAAAGGTCTGTGCAGCCTTCACAAATCTAGTTATCAATAATGGTTTAACTGACGCATGTGATCTATGAAACCTACAGACCCTGGTAGCACTTTTTTTCCGCACCACATAAAGCTATTTCCCGATTAGATTAGATTTTTGTTTCTCACCAGTTTATTACTAATTCTAGTGTTGAGAGGTACCCTCAGATACTTTCAGACCATTATCCATTAGTTCTCACAGTTAGCTTTTCAGGGGGATAAGCAAATCCGGGGCTGGACTTTCGAATGGAGGTTACTATATTATAAAGATTATGTTTCACATATGAGGGGGTGGATCAAAGAATTCTGGGATTTTAATCGAGGGAGCACAAATGCGGGCATAGTCTGGGGTGCTTTTAAAGCGGAGGTTAGAGGGCAAACCACTAGCTATAGTATGCACCGTCAAAAGAAGGAAGTACAGCGGGAGGAGGCGACTAGAGACAAGCTAATTAAGCTAGAAGAGGCGTTGGCCACTGCTAATAATACGGGAGGGCCAACCGAAGACATAATATTTCAGCTAGCTATAAACAAGGCCGAGGCTGGTGAATGTATAGCTGCCAAAGTTGCAGAATCCTATTTGGCAAAAAGAGAGTTTTGCCACGAGTATAATGAGCGGGTGGGGCATACCTTGGCCGTAAGAGTAAGACAAAAAGTGGCTGCAGGAGAGATATTGGAAATTTTCGATCTTAATAGGAGTGTAGTAGCTGACTCCCTAGGGATTCGGGAGACGTTTAGACTTTTTTATCAATGTGTATATAGTAAAGAATCTACAGAGAAGCCATTGGAAATACGAGAATATTTAGATAGAATACCCCTACATATGGTCGATCCAGCTGACAGGGAGACACTTGAGAGTATGTTGACACAAGATGAAATAATGAGGGCTTTGCAAGATTTACCTTCTAGCGAGGCGGCTGGCCCTGATCAGATCCCTTTAGAGTTTTATATAACTTTTGTGGACATAATTGGACCGGACCTGATTGAGGTTATCTTGCTGGCTCAAAGGGGGGGGGGCTGCACCCGAGTCTTGGGCTGGCGCGTATGTTGTAGTTTTCTTAAAAAAGGATAAGCCACCGAGGGAGCAGGTTCGTATCAGCCTATAACGCTATTAAATAGTGATGTTAAAATCTTTTCGAAAGCTATGGCCACACGGCTAAACAATATCTTGAGGAAAACAATCCACCCTTGCCAACATGGTTTTATAATGGGCCAGGGGACAACGCAGCATGTACGGCGAGTGATAACACTCTTCGATGCAACAGAGATCTTAGGAGACCCTATGGCCACTTTGTTACTAGATGCTGAGAAAGCATTTGATAGGGTCTCCTGGGATTTTCTGTGGGAATCGATGAGATGGTTTGGTTTGGGGGAGGGTTTTATTAAAGCCATCCAGGGACTGTATTTGGCACCCACTGCTTGTTTAAGGTAAAATGGTGGCCATACATCTTTTATTATTCAGTGGAGGACTCGGCAGAGGTGTCCGTGTTCACCCCTGTTATTTGCTATATATATGGATCCCTTAATACGGCTATTTGAAGCTAATAATAGAATTCTCCCCATCGTTTGTCAGGGTTTGGAATCTAAAGTTTTGGCCGACGATGTGGCTATTCTTACGGCTGACCCTTCTTCAGCACTGACGGTGGTGGAGTCAGTAACACAAGATTTCGGCAGATATTCAGGTTATGCTCTAAACAGAACCAAAACTCAAGTCATAAAGAACAAGTATGCTATCATTGAAGATCCTCGTGTTACAGAATCAGCAGTATACTTGGTAATAACGATTATGCCAGATTTGGGGAACTTGGTAGCTAGGAACATCGAGCCAGTAATCAGGAAAGCAAGAGCTGATTTTTTTAAAATCAATAATCTTCATTTATCATTAGTTGGCCGATGCAATATGGTGAAGATGAAGTTTTTTTTCCCCAAAAATCCTTTACTTATTCAGGGCAATACCGATTGAATTTGAGAAACATTGGTTTGTTACTTTGGAAGGTATAGTTAATCGATTCATTTGGGCACATGGAAAAACCAGGAGTGCTCTTCGGTTTATGTCCTTACCACGGGAGAGAGGGGGGTTTTCTGTTCCAGATTTAAGAAGTTATTACTAGGCTGCAGCTCTCCAATACATGAGTATATTATTTAGCACTCCTTCTGGAGATTCGGAAGGGGAAACAGAGCTCCCCGATGTATATAAGTTGCTACTTGGGGATCAGGCCGAGAACTGCTTTATGAAATTTACGCAGCCCAGTTACTATAAAAGGACAAAATTTAAGACTCTTGCAGCCGCCTTCAAGATCTGGGTGGCATTAAAAAGAAAGTTTGGTCTGGGGAGGCTTAATCACTGCACCCAGCTCTACAAAAACCCCACGCTTCCGGAAATCTTTTCAGATGAGATTATAGCTGCTTGGTCAGTGAAGGGGGTCCGGATGTTAGGGGATCTTATACAGAAAGAAGGCAGGTGCGGTGCGTCCATTGGGGCGTGGGAGCATTGCCCCCCCCCCCGCCCCCGCACCCGCCCGCGCGCCCGCAGCTCCCTCCTCGGTGTCTCTGAACTTAGTTTACTTAAGTTCAGAGACGCCGAGGGTGGGGAGAACTGACAATGCATGTCAGTCAGCATGACGTCGGACCGTGGGCGGTCCGGCGTCATGTTGACTGACATGCATTGTCACAAGCCAGGGAAAGGCAGAACAAGTGCGCATGAGTGGGCATGGAGATTCATTTTTAGCCCGTGCCCAGTCATGCGTACTTGTGTTTTTACTGCCTTGCGCATGCCCATTAGGAGCGCCTCGGTCTCCTAATGGGCAGGCGGCGGGCGAGGAGTAGGCTGTGCCCTCAGCCAATCCTGGCAATGCAGCAGCGCCAGGATTGGCTGAGGGGTTGCCAGTCACTTGACTCCAGTGCTGACGTCACGTGGTGTTCCGGACCGGTTTGCAGGGGCAGAGGCGCCAACGCGGACCAGGAGAAGAGGCGGTCAGGTAAGTGTCTTTTAATTTTATTAATTTTAATTTCTCCCGCTGCTGGTGGTAGGGTTGGGGTGGTGTTTAGGGTTAGGTGGTAGGGTTGGGGTGGTGGAGAAGTGGTTTTTAGGGTGTCCATGGACAGAGTCTTATAGGTGGGAAGACGGAAGGAGCAGGTGTATACATTGGTCGGCTGGTTCTGTTAATTCTTGGGGAGCTTTACAAGGAAAGCGGCGGCACCAAGCTCCATCCCGGAGAAGATGTTGTGCACTGTCTAGGCGCCTGGCGCGTGAGGAGTCACAGGCGGAAGTGGTGCTTCCCCCGCCCTGCACAGCCGGATGTTGCCCTACCAGGAGGTATTCACAGGTGCGCAATCCCAGAGCAGTGCGGGAGAACCCCGGGCATGAGGGCCTCGGCAGTGGATGTGGCGCCGACCTCCGCCCCCTATGGGCACCACCTCAGGACCCCAAATAGGATATACTTGGAAGTAGTAAATTGGCTTGAATGTTGCCCTCTTCTAGGTAACTGTTGAAGATGGAGCGCTTTACATAATCCAAAATGATCACACATTGCGCCATTGCAAGTACGAGAAGCTCTGCCTGTGGTGCACGCGCGGGCGTAGCAGTCACATCTATGCCCGGAGGCACGTGGCACCTCGTGTAATACCGGATGTGTGGTGTTCCAGCCTACTCCTGGCTCTTGGAAACTGATATCATGCCAAAGGCGCTGTGTACCATTTGGAAACTAGTATCTAGCAGTGGCATAACAAGTACACTAGCTCGAGAGCTCCTGAGTGTGGTCGGAGGGGGCCCCCTTCAGGTACTTTGCAGCCCCCCCACCTCGAGTTTTGCGACGCCACTGGATTCTAGCACACCACCACCTTCACAGGGGAGACAGTTCTCTACATCCAAGCTCAATTGAAAGCATGACTAAACCATGGAACAAACATATACATTATGTGGCATGAAAAGGCTTTTGTGCGGCATAGTACGCAGCTATTTTCGCATTTTTAATATGCACAGAAACAAAACCTATTCTAAATGCTTTTAAAAATAAATCGTTTTTTGAACGGGACTGCACGTTCACAAGATTCTCCTCAAAATGCAACCTGCAATCAATGAATGATTTTTCTTAGATTGGACCACAGGAACACCATTTCATGAAAACAGATCTTTCTCCCTGACGGAGTGAAATAGCCTGTGAAAAACATAAACAATTTGCCACTCAGCACAAAGCAAGCCCACGTTTACACACTTCTTGTAATATAAGGTGTGTCCGCTGTGTTTCTACGCATCAACCCCGTGCCTTCAAATTTAGGTTTCACTCTCTGCTCGTGCTCCTACAGCCACTGGGAGCCACTCTCCCAGCGAGAGACAACCTTGCAGAACAGCACTGCGCATTCCAGATTTGTTTTGTACTTTTCCCTATGAAGCTCTGTTAAGATTCTAGACACCCAACAGCGATGTGAAATGTCCATGGAGGGGAAGGGGTGTTTTGGGCCTAGTTTCAGAGAGCGTTTTGACGGGGCACTCCTCCAGCACTTTTACGCCCGCCATTTTCAAATGTCACCAGCCGCCCCTGAAAGAAGGATTTCGCAAGTTTGGGGATATTCCGTTGGAGTTTGGGCTGGAAAGAGGTAACTTTTTAAAGTATTTACAGCTACGCAGTTTTTTTAGTAGGAAGGTGGGGGGGCATAATGGGTTTGGCAGAATTAAAATTATAGATATTATCAGGGGTATCACCAAGGGCACTATCAGGCTGTTGTATGCTGAATTGATAGCAGTAAACCAAGACGTAATAGCTAAGCATGAGGGTAAATGGATGGAACGGGTGGGGGCCTCATCAGAGAGGTTCTCTGAGTCTCTAGAATTAGGTCAGATGGCTCTGTGCTCGGCCGGGCTTCAAGCGCAACATTTTAAAACTGTCTTTGCGCTTTATTATACCCCGGCGAGAATAGCACAGTGGGGTGGCTCAGCAGGGACTACCTGTCCGCGGTGTGGTGCATCGGCTGCTGATCTCGTACACATGTTCGCATCTTGTCCACGTCTCCAAAATTTTCTAGATTCAATCAGGAAATTTTTAGATTTGTCACTTGGGCTGAAAACTATATTAAACCTGCTCTGGTTCTGTTGGGAGTCAGCAGTACCGAATGTCAAGAGACGGCTTATCAATTTCTTTTTATGGCTATGTCTGTATTACGGATGAGTATCGCTTCTGCCTGGCTTGACCCTTTACTCCCTACCTTTCAACAGTGGTTCTCGCGCTTACTTTAAATTTATACATTGGAAAGAGCAATCTATGAGAGGAAGGGGAGAAAATCTAAATTGTTTGGACGGCTAATCTGGGCCCCCCTTTCAAGATGGAAGGATTTATTGGAAATCTAATCAGATTGGATGAAATATCCAGTATGGTATTAGCTTAAATGCTTTTTGTACCTCGATTGGGGCTCTCTGCATGATATATGGTTTTTCATTGTTTAAAATATTTTTGGCAAGATGGATTGCTCATTTTTTTGTTCTGATTACTAAGAAGTTTTGTTTTAAACCTCATAGTATATAGTCAAAAACTGAATTAAAAAAAATAGATACCCTATGCATCCCTATCACCACTCGATTTAGCCTATGTGCACTCATAGCTCCTCATCATTGTTCAGTCCCCCAAGGACCTTAGTTTGCAACTCCACTATGCATTCCGATTCAAGAAACCTTAATCATTTTGTTCTATCACCCTCTCTCTCATCTTTCTGAACTTGATCCAAGCAGACAAATTTGAGAAGGGCCCGATTGCTATTGTGTTATAGCAGGGTGTGTGGTACTACCCACGTACCGTTTCCCACAGGGGCAGGTCAGGCAGTAGATGGTAAATCGAGAATTACAACTAAGTAACTTCGCAATTCTTTTATGCTTCTCACTGCCTGGGATGGCAAAATCTCATACTTTACTGCTGTATTCACTGGCTTTTCACATCATACAGGGGGAAGAATCCACTTATTAGGTAGTTCCTAGGGGACCTGCTTTAAAATGACTGTGTTCTAGATGGTTCTTTAGTGAGGAACCCCTCCTGTAAGTGATTTGTGAGAATGCTGTTAAGTGCCCCCCAAATTACATTGTCCCTTTAAAGCATACACCAGTTTGTTTAGAATATCTGATAGACTCTGGGGGAACTTAAGGAAAAATCTGTGATCATCCTTCCTGTCTGCCCATCTTGCTTCTCTTTCTCTATTCCCCCCTGAGCGTTGTCTTTCAGAAGCTGCTGTCTGGTATCCCTTGCGTCTTCCTAACTACTTCATTTAAGACTACTTGTGTGTATCCCCTAGATCTAAATCTGTGTAAAGCAAGATTCTTAGCCTTGTCAAATTCTGTCTCATTCGAGCACTTATGCTTACACGCAGCAGTTACCTGTATGGGATATTACTGACAAGACTTTGTGGATGATGGCTGCGTGCATGTAACATGGAGTTGCCTGCAGTTGGTTTACCTTACAGTGTTGTCTGCAGTTTGTCATTTTAGACATGTACCAGCCGAACCAAATACATTACACTAGATTCACTGGTACAAACAGTAAACTGAAAATGCAAATCATTGCAGTTTAATGCTGTACTGTATTCCTTTGCTGCTAGATGCGTCCCCCTCCAAATGATGAACAAATCATCAATATAGCATGTCAAAATGGCCACGCTGTCCACTGAGTGTTTGTTTCCCTCTGTCCCTTGGCCGTGTGCTTCTCCCACCAGCCCATAAATAAGTTTGCATAGCTGGGGACGAAGCACGTGCCATAGTGATCTGGATTCACACTCTAATTACTGACATGAGTAGATTGTGTGCTTCTGACTCATTCCAGTCATGTTATCGTGCTCTCTGCAGTCTTCCCTCCATC
Organism: Triturus cristatus; assembly: GCF_964204655.1. Classification (NCBI taxonomy): domain Eukaryota; kingdom Metazoa; phylum Chordata; class Amphibia; order Caudata; family Salamandridae; genus Triturus; species Triturus cristatus. The sequence continues at coordinate 758,809,764 of NC_140581.1, forward strand.
TGCTATGGTGGAGTTCCTAAGCTCTTGCAGCACTAATAAATTATTTCGTTTCCAGCTGGGCAAAAACAAATATTGCCGAAAAGGTTACTTGTACCTTGTGCAATCAGGTGCTATATAGTGGCCACACTGGGAAGTACCCAATGGGTACAAGTGGCATGGGATGTGGCAATCTTGCTAGGATACTGCAGCACTTTGTCATTGTCTCTTTTGGTGAAGTGGTAGTAATGTGGTACCATGCTATGGATAGAACATGAAAACATTTATAAAATACCATCAATATCTGTGGCAGCAGTTTCCACAAGTCCACTACAAAGAGAACCAGTGGTTTTTGCTTCCAGCTATGCAAAAAAAAAATGCCCAAAATGTTTCTTTCATCTTGTGCAATCGGGTGCTACACAGGGGCCACTCTGGACAGTACCCTCTGTGTAGAGGTGGCATAGCATGTGACAACAACTGAAGGCTATGCACCACAAACACAACATAGTTTTGGTGAAGATGGAAATAGAGCATCAGGGAGTAGAAAGCACCGCCTGAAGTATAGCAGCAAGAACAGGAGAAAGATAATTAACATATATATATATATATATATACACACACATTTATATTTACTCACTGAAAAAAACAGAGGTTAAAGTAACTTTGATTGTAGCTTTGGGCACTCCCAGATAGAGGGTGTTGCCTTAATCCAGGCAGGGAAAGAATAAGTGTCTGGACCATGATTTCTTTCTGGAATGGTAGAATATTTCGATTTTTTGCAGCATCCTTAACATACCATTAAAAATCACAGCTAGTTAAATGGCTTAAATATCAAATGTAAAAGACTCATCAAACCATATCCCTAGGCTCTTTATGGCAGATATAGGTTATGGAATAGAACTTAGCCAGTTTGGCCAACTCAAATACAAGAGAGGATTCGGGTTGTTGCCCAGAAGTATAAGCTCTGTTTTCTCTCCGTTTAAGACAGGAGCTTCTCATCCAATTTTCTTTTTTTTAAATAGACGCCTAAAGAGGGGGCTACAGAACCTTCTGTCTGGGTAAGTGAGAAGACTAATTCCATGTTGTCTGCATATGAAATTATCAAAATCCCAAAGGGGGGGACGATATCCGCCAGAGGTCTAAAATATACATTAAAAAGGGTTGGGCTTAATGAGGAGCCTTGAGGTACTCCGTATTTTAACGGAAGACTCTTTGAGATGCAGTTCCCCTCAAAGATCTGAAAAGTCCTATCCTCCAGGAAAGACTTCAACCAGGCAAGAGCCATTCCTGGAATACCTGCATTCCGTAGTCTCTCAACGAGGAGATAGCGGTCTACTGTATCAAAAACCGAGCTAAGATCAAGGAAGATAATTGCCACTGAACTTCCTCGATGGAGTAGCCTTTTTGCTTTTACCACTACTGCCAGCAAAGTCATCTTAGTACCATGGTACGGACCTAAGCGAGTCTGGGATGGATGCAAGATGTCATGCTTTTATAGAAATTTAGACAGTGACCGATTGGTTTGTCTTTCCAGAATTTTGCTTGTCCCAGGCAAAAGAGAGATTGGATGATAATATGCAAGATCCAAAAGGTCCAGATTAGGCTTTTTCAGCAATGACTCCACCATGGCATGTTTCCATGCCATTGGTACACAGCCTGAGGATAATGAAAGATTAGCCAGTTCAAGCAGGGTTGACAGAATAACCTCCGCTCCTTTAGCCAGGATACGAAGTAGAGCTACATCTCTATCAGAGCCCGATTTAAATGTGCTAAAAGTCTCTGAGAGGCTCTTGAGTGTTAAAGCAGGAAATGCACTCCGGTTAGATGAACTGATGTCCAATCTATTTCCAGCGGGTCCACCAGTCTACCAGTGGTGGGGGACTTGAAATGTATCCTTGATTTTGTGGAAGTAATTTGCCAGGTCATAACATCGGGCCAACAACTCTTCTAGTTGTTGGACCAACTGCTAGAGGCTCTAGAAGATGTTTCACTTACTGAAACATTTATCATGGGCCATTGGTTGAGACAATAATTTTCTCCATAAACTAGGCTGCTGTGTGGTAAACACTGGTGATGTCTGGGTATTTCTGTTCCCTGGGGCCCAACACTGTAAATATGGGAAGGAGGGCATGCAGCCCCCTACTTGGGTCGAAGGGCCAGCACCTTTTGTAAATGGGATGGGGCACGCAGCTGCAGTCATCTGGCCGATTTTGGCCCCGGGGACCCCATCCCCTGGGGCCAGGCCAATTAGTAAATGGGGAGGAGGGCACGCAACCCCTCTCCCGGGCCACTTTTGGCCCTGGGGACCCCATTTCCCAAAGCCCAGAACCTTTTTACCTGGGGAGGGGGCTCGCAGCTCCACTCTCCGGGCCAATAATGGCTTCTGAGACCCCATCCCCTGGGGGCCCGTCCAAAGGTTAAAGGGAGAGGGGGACCCCTTCCATTTTGTAAATGGGAGGGGGCATGCAGCCCTGCTCCCCAGGACGATTTCTGCCATTGGGTCCCCATCCCTCGGAACCTGGCCAATTAGTAAATGGGGAGGGGGCATGCAGCCCCCATCCCCTGGTCGATATCGGACACAGAGACCCCATACCCCAGGGCTTGACCAATAATTAAAGGGGAGGCAGGCTGCACAGCCCACCCTCCTCCCTGGCTGATTTTATACCTCGGAGCCAAGTCAACTAAGGGTGGGTGCCTTGGTGTCCCCTAGAGCACCCACCATCTCCTTGTTGGGGATGCATGTGGAGCCCCAGGGTCCCCGTGGCCCCAGCCGGCTCCATGCATCCACACTTCTTCATTATGAGCTACACTAGCTGTCAGAAAGGCTGGAAATGAATATTTTTCTTATTAACAAGGGACAGAACTTACATATAAAAGGGTAATCAGACATTCCCAAAGTGACAATTCAGTTCATACTGTATGTGATGCTGTTATATCCTGTTCTTGTAAATGCAATGTGATTTTACCACCATTAGAATGTTGCTGTGATGATGCTGTCCAGAATGTTGGAAATCTGTCAGAGAAGTCACAGTTGAGTGGGCTGAGCAGCATGCTGGCTGCTCCTTGTGGGGCTAGTACTACTCATCTTTGTATCCTGTAACTTTCCTCAATAAATCTTCATGAAACTCACCATAGCTACCTGCAATTAATCACTACAGATGCACGATAAATTGAATATTAGACTAAAGAAAGATAAATTAAATAAATATTTACCAGACAAAGCTAACGAGGCAGGGCTGAGAGTGGCCTAAAGTGGCCATTAGGCAACAGATGGTCAGTGCTTCATTGGAGCTGGTGTTTTCAGGTGCAGCCAACCAGCGCACTTTCTGGAGACATATTTTTAATCTTCAGACTTTGACCCACAATAAGAGAGAGAAAGTCAGCGAAGAGAGAAAGGAGGAGGAAGAGAAATATACAAAAAAAGTGTCAAAGGGAAAAAGCAGGGATAAAAAGAGCATGGTGCATGGACATGGAACAGTATGATGAAGGGGCAGGGAGAGAATGCTTGTGGTTGAAAGAGGCATGAGGTGAAATCAAGATTGTAAAACTGTGGCATTTGGCAACCCAAACATTTGGCAGTGGCATCACCGGATTCCTGAAAAAACATTGAGCCCTACGGCATTCACAAACCAAGCACTGCACATAGTGTATACACAAAACATGTAAATAAATAGTGAATTCATGTACTACTAGCCTTAAATTGCTCTACATGCACTGAGATAGCCAGTGAAGTAAGCATGCAACAAATGACCAGCAAGGTTATTCTCGAAAGAAAGGGTGTGTCTTGTAACACCTTTTGCTCTTAGTGATCTGCTGCCCCAAACATGTGTCTCCGCTGCAGGAAGTTCCACTGGATCTGCCTGCCCTCTACTTACCTTGCAGAAACTATCAATGTCTCTGCCTTCCAAAGGACTAGCAAGGAACGACCTGTGCAGGTAAGAGTGGTGGGGGATGGTGGGGGGGATTTAACAGAGGATGCAGAGTGAAAATTAAATAAATCATACATTTTCCCTTGTCGTCGTCTGTCTAAACCCTCCCTCCCATCCCACCCACCACTCTTACCTGCACAGGCCGCTCCTGGGAATAACTTTACCTAAAACATCCTCCCTCAGAATCAGGAACTTCACTGGGGAGAGCACCACTGCTATGGACTCCCATTCCCAGTCAAACCCCTCTCACCTCCAGGGATGCCATCACTACCTTTCAAAACATTTGGGCATCACCTGCCAAAACGACTAGAGAACATCATTTCTACTCACTACCCACCTTGTGGCACCGTGTGTGGGCAAATTTGACCAGACATTCCAGTAACACTAAAATGTATTTACTGTCACGGTTTGACCCAACATTCCACTGTCATTAAAAACGTCTTTGCTCGAAAGAGAAAGAAGAGGCATTACTACCCTTGATAAGTTCTTCTAACTCCATATCCTTGCACATTTCCTTTTCCCTACACATTACAGTGAAAATAGATGGGGTTTCTTAGCGCTCGGTTCTGTTCGCTTTTGTAGGTTTGTGGGGGTGCCAATGCAGTTTGCTTAGTGAAGACCAATCTATTATAACTAGGAAGGTATTGAACTGGATCTTGGGCTAGGGATAGTGAGAGTAATAGTCAAGCTGCTGGCTGGCTGATATTGGTTAAGGGCAGATTTGACACTTGACAAGCTTTTCTGTTCTCCATTTTGCCCAATACAGGCAACCATACAAGGGCATGACACATTTAGGAAAATTCCAGAATGTAGAGAAAAAACTGGACTGCATGAGGTACTCAAACATGTCCCTGGGAAATGTAAGAACTTTGCTCTCCATGTCAAACAAGTGTCCAGTCGTGGGCTTTCATTTATCATTCTATCACTATTCTTTCTTCACCATTTTCTTCTTATGTCTATTTGATAAAATTAAATTGCATACGTACCTTTGTGCTTCAGTTTGCTCCCAAGATAGACTCGGATGCCTTTGACAAGTATATTCTGGAATATTTCATAAAGATCACTTTATTGTTATTGTAGCTAATCAGGGGGTTAGATTGCATTAAGGTGCTGTTAGAAGGCGACCTCAGAGGGGCCCGGAGGGGGCCCTGACTGGCCTGAGACCAACCCTCGAGGTATCGTAGCCGGGCACTGGCGGGAGACTCCTCAGGGGAGGAATCTCGTATCTAGGATCGTACACTCGGCACCACACGACAAAGAGACACAACACCGAGAGTTCTTAAGAGCAAATCTTTATCAGATCGGAGTGGTAAGATCTTTATGATCCGCAAGGCAATATATATACAAGTGGAGCGCAGGCTCACAAAGTCTTGGAGGGGGGTTAGGGGGTAGCGGGACAGTCTTTGGGGGGAAGGGATCAAATGCAGGAGCGTATCCGGCGCACAGCTCACAATCCTCGAGCTGGGGGATACGCTTGTCGTCGTGGGGTCCGGCGGGACCAAGGTAGTCTGTGGCACTGCGAGATACTCAGCAGGCTCGAGCACAAGTTCGGAGGTCTTACGATCTTCAGGGAGCCGCGAGTCACTCAGCAGGGCTTAAGCACAAGTTTGGAGGTCTTACGATCTTCAGGGAGCCGCGAGTCACTCAGCAGGGCTCAAGCACGAGTTCGGAGGTCTTAAGATCTTCAGGGAGCCGCGAGTCACTCAGCAGGGCTCAAGCACAAGTTCGGAGGTCTTACGATCTTTCAGGGAGCCGCGAGTCACTCAGCAGGGCTCAGGTGGTTCCAAGGCGAATCTGCCGGACAGTCCCAGAGCACCCCTTGTTATAGGGCGACTCCTCTTTGATGTCCGGAGTCTGTGCAGGCAGGGGTCTTGTCACCTGGGGGTCGCTTGTTGGGGGTTTCCTGCCATTGTCCTTTGATCCTTTCAGGGCCGGTTCGTGAGGAGCTCCAGACACCCAGCAGGCGTGGAGCCAGCCCTCAGGGAGGCCGGCAGGTCGATCGAAACCCACCGCCCCAGGGAAGCGCAGAGGTGTGATGGAAACTGCTCCTCCCTCTCTCATCCCAAGGGGGGCGCGATGTCCTCCAGCCGGAGTGGCGCCTGTAGGCTAGGGTCGCGCTGGGGCCGGGCGGCCATCTTGGTGCATGCAGTGGGCACGCGGGCCCGGGGTGGCCGAAGGAGGAAGGCCTATGGACGGGGGAAGTCCGGGTCGGGTGCGTGTGTTCTGGTGGGAAGGATCGGCTAGGCCAGCGGCTCGGGGCTGGTGTGAGGTGCAGGGGTCAGGTCTGACTATGTTACGAGGGCCGGGTCCAACACGCGTCCCCCCAGCTGAAAGCCGGAGAGAACTACCCATCTTCTTTGGGGTTCTCTTCGCTGAGGCGGAAGAATCGGGAGAGGCCATCGGCGTTGGCGTGGTCCGTACCAGGGCGATGTTCCACAGTGAAATCCATCCCCTGGAGGGAGATTGACCACCGCAGAAGCTTGGGGTTTTCTCCTCGCATCTGCATGAGCCATCGCAAGGGGCGATGGTCGGTCTGGACCCTGAAATGGGTACCGAACAGGTAAGGGCGTAGCTTCTTGAGGGCCCAGACTACTGCGAACGCCTCGCGCTCGATGGTACTCCATCTCTGTTCCCGGGGCAACAGCCTTCGGCTGAGGAAGGCCACGGGCTGGTCCAGACCCTGGTCATTTACTTGGGAGAGGACGGCCCTGATGCCATGCTCGGAGGCATCAGTTTGTACAACAAACTCTTTGGAGTAGTCGGGGGCCTGGAGGACGGGGGCCGTACACATGGCCGTTTTCAGGGCATTGAACGCCTCTTGGCAGGCAGGGGACCACTGTATCTTCTTGGGCTGCTTCTTGGACGTGAGTCCCGTGAGGTGACCGACCAGGCTGCCGTAATTCCGGATGAATCTCCGATAGTAGCCCGTGAGGCCCAGAAAGGCTCGGACCTCTGTTTGGGTGGTGGGGGGCTCCCAGGCTAGGATGGCGTCGATTTTGGGCTGTAGAGGGGCGACCTGCCCGCTTCCGACCTGGTGCCCCAGGTAGGTTACCGAACCTTGCCCAATCTGGCATTTGCTGGCTTTCACGGTGAGGCCCGCCTGGCGTAGGGCGGTTAGCACCCTCCGGAGGTGTTGGAGGTGCTCACTCCATTCGGAACTAAAAACTGCGATATCGTCGAGATATGCAGCGCTGAATTTTTCCAGCCCGGCCAGGACTCTATTTACCAGTCGCTGGAAGGTGGCCGGGGCATTTTTCATCCCGAAGGGCATTACGCGAAAGCGATAGTGCCCATCCGGGGTGGAGAAGGCGGACCGCTCCTTGGCTCCCTCTGTGAGCGCAATTTGCCAGTAGCCGCAGGTGAGATCGAAGGTGCTGAGGAACCGTGCAGCTCCGAGCCGGTCAATGAGCTCGTCGGCTCGGGGAATGGGGTGGGCATCGGCTCGGGTGACCTCATTGAGTCCCCGGTAGTCCACGCAAAAGCGGAGTTCCGGGGCGACCCCGGGGGCGGCTGCTTTTGGGACCAGGACCACGGGGCTGGCCCAGGGGCTGTCTGAGGGTCCGATCACGCCTAGGGTCAACATTTTCGAGACTTCGGCTTGGATACAGGACCGGACCCGATCGGGGACTCGGTAGGCTCGGTGTCTCACTGGTGGGCTGTCTCCGGTATCCACGTCATGGACACATCAGTCGGTGACCTTGGGGACCAGGGAGAAAAGGTCCGGAAACTGCCCTAGGAGCTGGCAGCAATCCTCACGTTGCTGGGGCGTGAGAGACGGGGAGAGGTTCACTCCTTCTACGGAGCCGTCCCTCTCCTTGGTGCATAGAAGATCCGGGAGAGGATCCGACTCTTCTTCGGACCCGTCGTCAGTGGCCAGTAAGAGGCTCAGCTCTGTCCGCACAAAGTGGGGCTTGAGGCGGTTCACGTGGAGGACCCGGAGGGGGTCCCGGGGTGACTGGACGTCTACCAAGTACGTGACCGGGCTCTTTCGCTCAACTACTTTGAAGGGCCCGGTCCATTTATCCTGGAGAGCGCAGGGTTTCACGGGGGCCATGACCCACACCAGCTGGCCCGGCTGAAACTCTACTAGTGCGGCGTTCTGGTCGTACCAGCGCTTCATCTCCTCCTGACTCGCCTCCAGATTGGCCTCTGCCAACTCCCGGAACCTCCTAGTCTGATTGCGGAGGGTCAGGACGTAACGGAACACGTCTCGGGGGGTGCCACGGGGCGCCGCCTCCCACTCTTCTTTGACCAGGCTGAGGGGCCCCCTGACGGGGTGCCCGTAGAGTAACTCGAAGGGGCTGAAACCCAAGGATTTCTGGGGAACTTCTCGGTATGCGAATAGGAGACAGGGGAGCAGGAGGTCCCACTTACGCCGGAGGGGCTCTTCCAGGCCCGCGATCATCCCCTTCAGAGTCCGGTTAAACCGCTCTACCAGGCCGTTTCCTTAGGGGTGGTACGGGGTGGTGAACTTGTAGGACACCCCGCACTGTTGCCATAAGGACCTCATGTATCGGGAGATAAAGTTGGTCCCGCGATCGCTCACGACCTCGCGGGGAAAACCCATGCGGGAGAAGATCCCCATCAGCGCCCGGCCCACCACGGGGGCCGTGACGGTGCGCAGGGGAATGGCCTCAGGGTAGCGAGTGGCATGGTCCACCAGGACGAGGATGAACCGTGCCCCTGGGAAGTTGGGGGGTCCAGAGGTTCCACAATGTCGATCCCGACCCGCTCAAAAGGGGTACTGACGACAGGGAAGGGCTGGAGGGGAGCCTTGCGCTTCCCTCCACTCTTCCCACTGGCCTGGCACGTGGGACAGGACTTGCAGTGGGCTTCTACATCTGCTTTCATTCTAGGCCAGTAGAAGTGAGTCACGAGGCGACTGTATGTTTTGTTCTGACCCAAGTGGCCTGCGAGGGGGACGTCGTGGGCCAAGCCCAGGAGGAGGTTTCGGAAGCGGAGTGGTACCACCAGCACCCGGCCGGACCCTAGCTCCACCGACTTCTGTTCGCTGTACAGAAGGTCATTCTCCCAATAGACCCGGTGCGTCCCCGTCTGGTCGCCTGCGGCCTGGGCCTCTGCCTGTTGCCGGGGCCCGACCAGGGAGGGACAGGTAGCCTGCTCTCGGCAGAACTCCTCTCGGGAGGGGCCCCCTTCGTGGCGCCACTGTGCTAATTCGGGCAGATCGCCTAACTCGGTGTCTGAGGTGGAGTCGGAAGGCGGCGGGCCGTTACTGGCGAGCGACTCTTCCGGTGGGGGGATGTGGGGGCCCTCGGCTGGGACCATCCCATCTTCAGGGGTCGGGGCGTCGTCGACGTCCCTCAGGGGGGTCAGTCGAGCCGCCATGGATCGAGTGGTGGCGCACACCCACTCGGGGAGGCCCATCATCCCTAGGTGGGTCTTGCGCTCAACTTGCCCCCAGGGGGAACTTTCCAGGTCGTTCCCCAGGAGACAGTCGACGGGCTGGGATGTTCTCACTGCGACCTTCAGTTTACCGACCACCCCTCCCCACTCGAAGGGCCCCAGGGCTACTTTACATAGGCTTTCTGTGTTGCCGGTTGAAATGACAGGGCAAAATACGTTGGGGAGGACCTGGTCCTCGTGGACTAAATGGCTGAGGACACCAGTGATGCTGGCCCCGGTGTCGCGGAGGGCTTCTACTTGGTGGCCATTGATCGTGACGAGCTGGCCATATTTCTTTGTGTTAGAGGGCAGGAGGCTCCCAGGGACCATCTCCCTATCCCCTAAGGACACTAGGGCCATAGCGGCTGGTCACCACTCCTCGGCCTCCTCAACCTCCTCCCCCAGGGCTACATTGGCTATCTGTCTAGCGGGGGGTGCTGCCTGGTTGGTGCGTGGGGCCATGGGGCATTCAGGGTCGTTGGCGTAATGCCCGGGCTTCTGGCAACGGAAACAAGTGATGGTTACCCGGTGCCCCCGTCTCAGGGGGGGGCCGGATACAGCTGGTGGGGGTGCCGGGAAAGGCGGAGGTTGGGACTTCGGGGGACTAGTCTGGGGCTCTCTCTGCCCTCCCTGGTTTCCCCCCCTCTCTGGCGGGGTGGTCCCTAACTGGCTCGGGGGTACTCTCCTACAGGGCCCCGGGAGACCCAGGTGTTGGTCCAGCGATCCGCCTCGACAGCCAGCTTTCTCGGGTCCGTGAGCTTGCTGTCGAGCAGATGCTGGCGTAGGTCCACAAAGCAGTTGGCAGCCAGGTGTTCCCATAACATAAGGTCAGTTAGTTCTTCCAGGGTGGTTACCTTGCTGCCCTTGATCCACCCATCGAAGGCACGGCTGAAGAAATTCACATATTCCACCCAGGTGGTACCCGGGATCTTCCTGCAGTCCCGGAACCGCTGGCGGTACATCTCCGGGGTGAGGCCGTACCTAGTGAGGAGAGCCGCTTTCATGTGTTCATAGGAGGTCTGCATGGAGGTGGGTAGGTCGAGCAGGGTGTCTCTCCCTTCGCTCAGGAACCGTCCCCATAGCCCAGCCCCCCAATCCTTCTGCGGGACCCGATGGGAGGTCATGGCGACCTCGTAGGCCCGAAACCACTGCTGAATGTCATCATTCTTGTAATATTCCTTGCCCACATCCTTGGGGATGTGGACCTTCTGTTCCGTCGGGGCGGCCGCCTCCCGGTTCCCCGGGGGCCACGCTTCTTTGCTTCTTGATTTCAGTTCTATCTCCTTCAAGCTGCGTTCATGTTCTAGTTGAAGTCTCCTTCCCTCGTGTTCTCGTTGGAGTTTCTTCTCCTCCAGTTCTCCTTGCACTCGCAACTGTTCTACTGCTAGCTTTTTCTCGGCTAATTTCAATTCGCCCTCAATTTTGAGTTTGGCTAATTCGAGCTCGTGATGGCGACTTTTTTCTCTGTCTGCGAGTTCCTCCGGGGATAGGCCCCCGTCTGGTACGAAGCCTCGCACCTGGTTGCTGCTGCGTTCTCCTTGGGAGGGTCTTGCTTCGTCGTGGGGCTCCACCGCTCCTTCTGGGCGGGAGGCTCCAGAATCCACCCAAGCTTTCAGTGCCTTTTGCATATCTTCTTTGGTGTTGAGACCAGTGGTAGCGATTCTGAGTTCCTTACAGAATTGCTTTAGTTCTCTGTGAGTGTACTCTTCCAGCTGTTCCACCTGGAACACGGTGCTGGCGTCGTCTTCTACGAGAACCACGGCGCTTCCTTCTGCCATCTTTGTCGGTAGTGCGTCAGCCGTTCACGGTACGATCTCTAGATTATGGGCCCGAATCCCACCGCTGCCACCAATGTTAGAAGGCGACCTCAGAGGGGCCCGGAGGGGGCCCTGACTGGCCTGAGACCAACCCTCGAGGTATCGTAGCCGGGCACTGGCGGGAGACTCCTCAGGGGAGGAATCTCGTATCTAGGATCGTACACTCGGCACCACACGACAAAGAGACACAACACCGAGAGTTCTTAAGAGCAAATCTTTATCAGATCGGAGTGGTAAGATCTTTATGATCCGCAAGGCAATATATATACAAGTGGAGCACGGGCTCACAAAGACTTGGAGGGGGGTTAGGGGGTAGCGGGACAGTCTTTGGGGGAAGGGATCAAATGCAGGAGCGTATCCGGCGCACAGCTCACAATCCTCGAGCTAGGGGATACGCTTGTCGTCGTGGGGTCCGGCGGGACCAAGGGAGTCTGTGGCACTGCGAGATACTCAGCAGGCTCGAGCACAAGTTCGGAGGTCTTACGATCTTCAGGGAGCCGCGAGTCACTCAGCAGGGCTCAAGCACAAGTTCGGAGGTCTTACGATCTTCAGGGAGCCGCGAGTCACTCAGCAGGGCTCAAGCACGAGTTCGGAGGTCTTACGATCTTCAGGGAGCCGCGAGTCACTCAGCAGGGCTCAAGCACAAGTTCGGAGGTCTTACGATCTTTCAGGGCTCAGGTGGTTCCAAGGCGAATCTGCCGGACAGTCCCAGAGCACCCCTTGTTATAGGGCGACTCCTCTTTGATGTCCGGAGTCTGTGCAGGCAGGGGTCTTGTCACCTGGGGGTCGCTTGTTGAGGGTTTCCTGCCATTGTCCTTTGATCCTTTCAGGGCCGGTTCGGGAGGAGCTCCAGACACCCAGCAGGCGTGGAGCCAGCCCTCAGGGAGGCCGGCAGGTCGATCGAAACCCACCGTCCCAGGGAAGCGCAGAGGTGTGATGGAAACTGCTCCTCCCTCTCTCATCCCAAGGGGGGCGCGATGTCCTCCAGCCGGAGTGGCGCCTGTAGGCTAGGGTCGCGCTGGGGCCGGGCGGCCATCTTGGTGCATGCAGTGGGCACGCGGGCCCGGGGTGGCCAAAGGAGGAAGGCCTATGGACGGGGGAAGTCCGGGTCGGGTGCGTGTGTTCTGGTGGGAAGGATCGGCTAGGCCAGGGGCTCGGGGCTGGTGTGAGGTGCAGGGGTCAGGTCTGACTATGTTACGAGGACCGGGTCCAACAGGTGCCGATCACGATCCTGTAAAAACCGGGTACGAACCGTCGGACGGAGCATATTCTCCGTCCGATGCGTACCCGGTCGTAAAAATATACAAACATGGAAGTACGATTCGCACGGAAACACCATTTCCGTATGAATCGTACAAAACCCCGACCGACGAAAATAAACGTACAAATGCGATCCGGGAAAGCGCCGACGTGACGTCGGGACGCACGCGGCCTGCAATTCACGAACCAGAAATTACGATTCGCACCGACGTCATCCCGCACGGTGAATATTTTCCGGCTGCCAAAAACTGCCGGGAAATCAGGACGACGCGAACAAGGAGTACCGGTACGCGACGGACAGACAGGACGACGCGAACAAGGAGTACCTGTACGCAACGGACAGACATGGACCCGAACCTACGTGTCATCCCGGCCCTCATAGCAGTCGACCTCCTCTACAGGTTACGACGCAGACGCCGCAGAAGGTCAGAACAACAAAGGGAGGGGGGAAAGGGGGGGGGGTGGCAGGACCAGGGCAGGCCACAAAACCCCCACCAAAGTCATACAGCACACATGCCCTGGACATACCTGACCCTCAGGCCCTGGTCACTACGAGGGGGTGGGGGCGTGTCCAGCTAAGCCAGCGACCGCCACAACAGAAGTTCTTGACGACGCGAACCGGCAACACAACAATACAGGTACGTCCCGTACCCACGCCCTAAGAGCGTGGGTACGAGTCGTACCACGCCCACACCTACGTCACCCCAACAATGGCGGGATGGCTCGTACCCACGTGGCAAAGGCCTGGTGACGGCCCGCACAAGCATTCCACAGCGTGGGTACGGATATGTACGGACCGTACCCCCACCCGCGTACGCATGGAGCGTACCCCCCACCCAACAGTGTAAGTACGACCCGTACCCTCACCCTCGTATGCATGGAGCGTACCCCCCAACCCAACAGTGTAAGTACGACACGTACCCCAACCGCGTATGCATGGAGCGTACCCCCCACCCCAACAGTGTAAGTACGACCCGTACCCTCACCCGCGTATGCATGGAGCGTGCCCCCCATGCCAACAGTGTAAGTACGACACGTAACCCCACCCGCGTATGCATGGAGCGTACCCCCCATGCCAACAGTGTACGTACGACACGTACCCACACCCGCGTACGTATGGAGCGTACCCCCCCAACAGCGTAAGTATGACCCGTACCCTCACCCACGTATGCATGGAGCGTACCCCCCATGCCAACAGTGTACGTATGACACGTACCCACACCCGCGTAAGTATGGAGCGTACCCCCCCAACAGTGTAGGTACGACCCGTACCCTCACCCGCGTATGCATGGAGCGTACCCCCCATGCCAACAGTGTAAGTACGACACGTACCCCCACCTCGTATGCATGGAGCGAACCCACACACGTATGTTCTAAGCGTACATATTGTGAAACAGGAGGGGTGTGTGCAGAGTCCTCCCAGCAGTGCCCAGAGACAGGAGGGGTGGGTGCAGAATCCTCCCAGCAGTGCCCAGAGACAGGAGAGGTGGGTGCCTATCACTCCCAGCAGTGCCCAGAGACAGGAGGGGTGGGTGCCTAACACTCCCAGCAGTGCCCAGAGACAGGAGGGGTGTGTGCAGAGTCCTCCCAGCAGTGCCCAGAGACAGGAGGGGTGGGTGCCTAACACTCCCAGCAGTGCCCAGAGACAGGAGGGGTGGGTGCCTAACACTCCCAGCAGTGCACAGAGACAGGAAGGGTGGGTGCAGAGTCCCCCCAGCAGTGCCCAGACATAAGAGGGGTGTGTGCAGAGTCCCCCCAGCAGTGCCCAGACACAGGAGGGGTGTGTGCAGAGTCCTCCCAGCAGTGCCCAGAGACAGGAGGGGTGGGTGCAGAGTCTTCCCAGCAGTGCCCAGAGACAGGAGGGGTGGGTGCAGAGTCCTCCCAGCAGTGCCCAGACATGAGAGGGGTGTGTGCAGAGTCCTCCCAGCAGTGCCCAGCGACAGGAGGGGTGGGTGCAGAGTCCTCCCAGCAGTGCCCAGACATGAGAGAGGTGTGTGCAGAGTCCTCCCAGCAGTGCCCAGAGACAGGAGGGGTGGGTGCCTAACACTCCCAGCAGTGCCCAGAGACAGGAGGGGTGTGTGCCTAACACTCCCAGCAGTGCCCAGAGACAGGAGGGGTGTGTGCAGAGTCCTCCCAGCAGTGCCCAGAGACAGGAGGGATGTGTGCAGAGTCCTCCCAGCAGTGCCCAGAGACAGGAGGGGTGTGTGCAGAGTCCTCCCAGCAGTGCCCAGAGACAGGAGGGGTGTGTGCAGAGTCCTCCCAGTAGTGCCCAGAGACAGGAGGGGTGTGTGCAGAGTCCTCCCAGCAGTGCCCAGAGACAGGAGGGGTGTGTGCAGAGTCCTCCCAGCAGTGTCCAGAGACAGGAGGGGTGGGTGCAGAATCCTCCCAGCAGTGCCCAGACATGAGAGGGGTGTGTGCAGAGTCCTCCCAGCAGTGCCCAGAGACAGGAGGGGTGTGTGCAGAGTCCTCCCAGCAGTGCCCACAGACAGGAGGGGTGGGTGCCTAACACCCCCAGCAGTGCCCAGAGACAGGAGGGGTGTGTGCCTAACACTCCCAGCAGTGCCCAGAGACAGGAGGGGTGGGTGCAGAGTCCCCCCAGCAGTGCCCAGACATAAGAGGGGTGTGTGCAGAGTCCCCCCAGCAGTGCCCAGACACAGGAGGGGTGTGTGTAGAGTCCTCCCAGCAGTGCCCAGAGACAGGAGGGGTGGGTGCAGAGTCTTCCCAGCAGTGCCCAGAGACAGGAGGGGTGGGTGCAGAGTCCTCCCAGCAGTGCCCAGACATGAGAGGCGTGTGTGCAGAGTCCTCCCAGCAGTGCCCAGAGACAGGAGGGGTGGGTGCAGAGTCCTCCCAGCAGTGCCCAGACATGAGAGGGGTGTGTGCAGAGTCCTCCCAGCAGTGCCCAGAGACAGGAGGGGTGGGTGCCTAACACTCCCAGCAGTGCCCAGAGACAGGAGGGGTGTGTGCCTAACACTCCCAGCAGTGCCCAGAGACAGGAGGGGTGTGTGCAGAGTCCTCCCAGCAGTGCCCAGAGACAGGAGGGGTGGGTGCAGGGGTGTGTGCAGAGTCCTCCCAGCAGTGCCCAGAGACAGGAGGGGTGTGTGCAGAGTCCTCCCAGCAGTGCCCAGAGACAGGAGGGGTGGGTGCAGAGTCCTCCCAGCAGTGCCCAGAGACAGGAGGGGTGTGTGCAGAGTCCTCCCAGCAGTGCCCAGAGACAGGAGGGGTGTGTGCAGAGTCCTCCCAGCAGTGCCCAGAGACAGGAGGGGTGTGTGCAGAGTCCTCCCAGCAGTGCCCAGAGACAGGAGGGGTGTGTGCAGAGTCCTCTTAGCAGTGCCCAGAGACAGGAGGGGTGTGTGCAGAGTCCTCCCAGCAGTGCCCAGAGACAGGAGGGGTGGGTGCAGAGTCCTCCCAGCAGTGCCCAGACATGAGAGGGGTGTGTGCAGAGTCCTCCCAGCAGTGCCCAGAGACAGGAGGGGTGGGTGCCTAACACTCCCAGCAGTGCCCAGAGACAGGAGGGGTGTGTGCCTAACACTCCCAGCAGTGCCCAGAGACAGGAGGGGTGTGTGCAGAGTCCTCCCAGCAGTGCCCAGAGACAGGAGGGGTGTGTGCAGAGTCCTCCCAGCAGTGCCCAGAGACAGGAGGGGTGTGTGCAGAGTCCCCCCAGCAGTGCCCAGACATAAGAGGGGTGTGTGCAGAGTCCCCCCAGCAGTGCCCAGAGACAGGAGGGGTGTGTGCAGAGTCCTCCCAGCAGTGCCCAGAGACAGGAGGGGTGGGTGCAGAGTCCTCCCAGCAGTGCCCAGACACAGGAGGGGTGGGTGCAGAGTCCTCCCAGCAGTGCCCAGAGATAGGAGGGGTGGGTGCAGAGTCCCCCCAGCAGTGCCCAGACATAAGAGGGGTGTGTGCAGAGTCCCCCCAGCAGTGCCCAGAGACAGGAGGGGTGGGTGCAGAGTCCTCCCAGCAGTGCCCAGAGACAGGAGGGGTGTGTGCAGAGTCCTCCCAGCAGTGCCCAGAGACAGGAGGGGTGGGTGCAGAGTCCTCCCAGCAGTGCCCAGACATGAGAGGGGTGCGTGCAGAGTCCTCCCAGCAGTGCCAAGAGACAGGAGGGGTGTGTGCAGAGTCCTCCCAGCAGTGCCCAGAGACAGGAGGGGTGGGTGCCTAACACTCCCAGCAGTGCCCAGAGACAGGAGGGGTGGGTGCCTAACACTCCCAGCAGTGCCCAGAGACAGGAGGGGTGGGTGCAGAGTCCCCCCAGCAGTGCCCAGACATAAGAGGGGTGTGTGCAGAGTCCCCCCAGCAGTGCCCAGACACAGGAGGGGTGTGTGCAGAGTCCTCCCAGCAGTGCCCAGCGACAGGAGGGGTGGGTGCAGAGTCTTCCCAGCAGTGCCCAGACACAGGAGGGGTGTGTGCCTAACACTCCCAGCAGTGCCCAGAGACAGGAGGGGTGGGTGCCTAACACTCCCAGCAGTGCCCATGGAACGCAAAGGGTGGAGTAGCCACAGATACCATGCCCACAAATGTCAGTCAGGTGCACAAAGACCCAGCAGTACATGTACCACATGTGTGCGAGGCTGGGAGTATACGCATGCATAGCGCCAAAAAGAAAACATGTCCACATGAAGTCATGTCAATAGTCCACATACACAAGTACAATGACTACCAAGGATGCCACGAATGATGCAGGTGGAGACATCGCTCAGCATGCATGTGCAAAGTTGAAGGAGTCCGTCACACACCCAGCTAATGTACACACAGCTCAGTGCTAAATATTGGGAACACCCTGCAGGGAAGATGGCAGGGTACACAGAGGAAGGAATACACCTTGGGACAATTTCACCATGCAGCAACTGCTTACATGAACAGAGAAACACAGCTAACACCGTGTGATGGCACACAGATACCAGGGTCCCCCCTATGACCAGCACACTACTACATTTCCCACACACCCAACACATGAACACTACCCACAACCATGTAGCAGCCCCACCAACAGCAATACCAGCAAAGCAGTAGTGTTCCAAGGGAAAAAAAATAAATTGCTTTATTCAGCATGATCCAAAAAATCTTGTTTGTAGGAAGTTCAATATTTACAAAGCCCATAGGGCAGTCCATAAGTCACAGCTGGATGGGGGACACAGTGGGATGCGTGTCCCCTAGCTTACCTGCACAGTTAGATTCCGTTGTCTTCCACAGGGGTGAGGGCATCATGTGGGGGGGAAGGAACAGGCACCGCAGGGACAGGAGGGTGAAGGGTAGGCGTTGTGGGTGCAGGGATGGAGGACTCCACCACAGGGGGTGGGACAGGGCCAAAGGTGGACTCTAGGAGCTCGCTGCACACCTTAGCAAGGTCCTCCAGGGAATCCCCTGCACCCGAAGGAACCACAGGCCCCAAGGAGGGGGGGGGGGGGTCAGAGGGATGGGTCGCAGCGCCACTGGGGGAGGGTGTAGACAGGGGGGGGGAACTCAACCACCCTGACCGGAGACTCCCTTGACCGCTTGCAGGGTGGTGTCACTGTGGGGCTCAGGGACAGAGCGGCCATGAAGGAGTCTTTGCCGGATATGTGGCCAGGAGAGCTGAGGGGAGGGGATTTGGAGGGAGTGGATTTGTTGGAATGCGGACTCCCACTCTGGCTGCGTGTCTTACGTTTGCCCCCCGACCCAGTGGGTGTGCCTACTTCACCCTGTGTGTGCGTGCCAGGAGGTGTGCGGGTGACCTTCCCTGCTGGTGTGGTGCCTGTGTCCGTCGTGGTGTGTGCATGCTGACGTCTGGGTGTACGTGGGACAGTCATGGGAGTGGGAAGTGTGGATGGGGCAGGGGTAGGGGGTTGGATGAAGCGCTGC
Organism: Triturus cristatus; assembly: GCF_964204655.1. Taxonomy (NCBI): domain Eukaryota; kingdom Metazoa; phylum Chordata; class Amphibia; order Caudata; family Salamandridae; genus Triturus; species Triturus cristatus. The sequence goes on from NC_140581.1 coordinate 758,827,984, forward strand.
AGGAGACCCACTGCTGCAGTCAGTGTCGAGTCTATCGACCTCAGCAAGCTGCGTTGGTCAGCCTGCGATGAGTGAATGCCCTCCAAGTATGCCTCCATGTTGTTGAGGACCTGGCTGTGGCCATGGAGGACATTAAGGATCGCAGCCTGACCAATCTGCAACTGCCGCTGGATGTCCACAGACTCGGCATTGGTGGCAGCAGTGGAGACAGGGGCAGGGGGTGCGGTGCCTGGCATGAAGGAGACATGCGGTGACTGGGCACGCTGGGAAGGGACACGAGCAAGAGGGAGGCAGCTGATGGCAATGGAGGGGGCGGGGCGAGATGTTGTGCTGCTGTCAGATGGTGGTGCAGCCTCCACCCACTCGGAGAGATCATCCTCGGACCCGTCAGCTTCATACTCTGTTGTGCCAGTCGACAGGTCCCCGGCTTCACTCTCCTCCGCCTCAGTCCCACTCGATGTGCCAGCCACGATGTCACCGCTGGCACTGGTGCTCGGTCCCTCTGCTCCGTCTGTGCCCATGTCTCCCTCCGTGTCCCCCGACGATGCTGTGGGCAGGGTGAAGAGACAGAAATTAATCATACACCTGTATACATATGTCACATGAGTCCAATCTACATAGGTTACAGTGCATAGCCTGAAACAAAAGAAGAGTTACATCTACAAAACAAGGTACATATGTAGGGCATGCAAGACACAGTTGTTTGACCCACCATGCCACTGAAAAACTATGGAGAGCATGACACAATAGCAAATGAGATGAAATGGAATTTTGACTGAGGAGCAAGGCCCTGGGGACAATCCAGCACTGCATCTGCACCACACAGCGTGGCAGGAAATAGGGATGAGCAGGGACCATATCCAGGAACTAGAGGCACATGCAGCATAGGTAATACTGAAAACATGCCCACCCTGACTGGCTCACTGCACCTTGAGTGTATGTCCAGACAAACATCACACACTGGCCAGTCCTAGCAAGGAGATTTCTGGTTTTGACATGTAGGCCATGCCCGCACCACCCACCCCCTACATGAGACAATTCTATGGAGACACAGGAAGCACTTACATCTCTTAGTCTGGGTGAAATACACATGGGATGCAAAAATTCAATATTGCACACAAAATACCCAAGGTGAGCCTGTCCAAATAATCATGTACAAATGGGCATCATCAGATGATTGTAACAAGACACACAGGCAATGGCCGCCGTGAGTATGAACAAGGAAAATCAGGTCAGGCTGTACAGTGGACACTTGTACTACATTTCACGTCAAAATACATTGGGCCAGGGGACAATGGCACAGAGCACAACCTATGCTGTAGACACAGAGATTGTCGACATTTTCGGATTACACACATGATACCTAGGAAAATATGCGCCTGGGGACCGTAGTGGCCACACAACTCCATGGTCCTGAATGGGAATGACTGCAACACACGCTACCATCCCTGCACTATGCGTACCGCACACTCATGCACATCATGTCACAGGCCACCACATAGGACATGCGTGCTGTAAGGCCTCACACTTGAGAGACTAACTCCCATGTCTGGACTCAGCATTAGTGCCAACTGACATGGAACCCACAAGTCCAGAACTGGACAGGGCACAGGCAAGGTCCCAAAACCTGTTACACACCACCCCCACACATGATGCTGCAGGCATAGTACACGTGGAGAAGGTGCCAGGCTACATAACCTTGTGACGGAGTGACTACACACAGACCAGGGAACACATTGCAAGTAGGGGAAGGGAGGCAGGAGAGCACTGCAATACTGTGGGTAACAGGATCTGCACAGCACCATTAAACCCTGGCAGTGTATCCATGGAACAGTGCACTTACAAATGCTGGTGAAACACAACAAACACACATGTACCTACCCCCTTCCTGCTGCTGCATCTCCTGTAAGCACCTGTCCAAGTCTGGAAATACCACCGCCAGCACACGCTTGTGGATGTGGGAGAGACGGCGGCGCCCTCGGTTCTTATGGCTCTCAGGTGAGTCCCCCAGCAGGACCCGTGCGATCCTCTGCGTCCAGCACCGGATATCCTGCCAGCGTTTCCTCACCTGGGACAGGCGCCGCTTCCGACCATCCGCACTCCTCACGGCGCTGACGGCGGTCAGCCATATCTGCTCCTTGGCAGAGGCGCCTACCTTTGAGGATGAACAAGTGACACTACATCAATACACCTGGCACATGTCACAGAGACACATATTAGAACACATTTGCTGTTTACAACAAGGCATAGTATGCATCCAACGAATTGCACCTTTGTCATAGAGACATGATCCTCTGGGGAAGGGCAAAAGCAGTATGTGCCATTGAAAGGACACAGGTGGAATGAGGGCAACTACACAATCAATGATCCAGGCTCACACTGTGCATCACACCCACCCCTCCTGCGTCTGGGCACTGCTGGGAGGACTCTGCACACACCCCTCCTGTCTCTGGGCACTGCTGGGAGACATCAGGCATTCACCCCCCTGGGACCCCCCCTACAGTACATAGCATGTGTGTTACACCTGGACACAATGGCAGAAGTCACAGTCACAAAAAAGGGACACAGTCTGTGCTAGTGGACTCTGCACTCACCTGATAACCTGCTCGCCCATACAGCATGGGGTACTGTGGGAGGATCACATCCAGCAAAGCCAGGTTCTCCTCCAGGGTGAATGGCTGTGACCTCTCCACAGCCCTTGACATGGTTGCAGGGAATCAGTAGCAGCAGCTGGGTCGTGGAATACAAAGATGTGAAGGCAAGTGCTCCCTCATGGGACCTGGCTGCCTTATATCTGCCTTGCTGGCCTATTTCATGCACAGGAGTACAGAGTGATTGGTCACTCACATTTGCATCCTATGTTTCCTCCAATCCCTTCAAACCTAGCAGTCAGTGGGTTCTTAATGTGTTTTTTTCTTGAGCATGATGTCAACCCCAGAACCACATTGCAACAAAGTAGATTCATCCCAACTGACTTCTGCTGTGCAACTTCCGGAAAAATTTCAAACTTTAAACTTGGTCTCCATGACAACCAGCATGCATGTAGGCCTTTATACTTGTCCCTCATGTGTCCCCTATGTAATTTGGAGCTTCACACACAGGTACGGTGCGTTCCGGGGCCCTAGGGCACCCCAAATGCATAGCAACGGCCCGTACAGGCGTGTGTACGCTCCGTCTCACTATGGGTGTTCTCGCGTATGCGTCTTCATGGTGGTACGGACCATACACACGCGTGTACGCTCACTATCACTATGAGTATGCATACGCGAGAACACCCATAGTGGTACGGAGCATACACACGCCTGTACGGCCCGTCTCACTATGGGTGTTCTCGCGTATGCGTCCTCATGGTGGTACGGACCGTACACACGCGTGTACGCTCACTATCACTATGAGTACGCATACGCGAGAACACCCATAGTGAGACGGAGCGTACACGCGTGCGTACGGCCCGTCTCACTATGGGTGTTCTTGCGTATGCGTCCTCATGGTGGTACGGACCGTACACACGCGTGTACGCTCACTATCACTATGAGTACGCATACGCGAGAACACCCATAGTGGTACGGAGCGTACACACGCCTGTACGGCCCGTCTCACTATGGGTGTTCTCGCGTATGCGTCCTCATGGTGGTACGGACCGTACACACGCGTGTACGCTCACTATCACTATGAGTACGCATACGCGAGAACACCCATAGTGGTACGGAGCGTACACACGCCTGTACGGCCGGTCTCACTATGGGTGTTCTCGCGTATGCGTCCTCATGGTGGTACGGACCGTACACACGCGTGTACGCTCACTATCACTATGAGTACGCATACGCGAGAACACCCATAGTGGTACGGAGCGTACACACGCCTGTACGGCCGGTCTCACTATGGGTGTTCTCGCGTATGCGTCCTCATGGTGGTACAGACCGTACACACGCGTGTACGCTCACTATCACTATGAGTACGCATACGCGAGAACACCCATAGTGGTACGGAGCGTACACACGCCTGTACGGCCCGTCTCACTATGGGTGTTCTCGCGTATGCGTCCTCATGGTGGTACGAACCGTACACACGTGTGTACGCTCACTATCACTATGAGTACGCATACGCGAGAACACCCATAGTGAGACGGAGCGTACACGCGTGCGTACGGCCCGTCTCACTATGGGTGTTCTCGCGTATGCGTCCTCATGGTGGTAGGGACCGTACACACGCTTGTACGCTCACTATCACTATGAGTACGCATACGCGAGAACACCCATAGTGAGACGGAGCGTACACGCGTGCGTACGCTCACTATCCCTAGGGGTACACATACGGCAGCACTCCCATAGTGATACGGGAAAGTACACAGGCCCTTGTTGCGTAAGTACGGTGCTTTTCACACATCCGAGTGGTGACAGGCAGCACACAGGAAGGAATAGGGCTGACATACTTGTCCATGGATGGACAGCAAGGCATTGTCAGGGCAGTACTACGTGTGTGGGGCAGAGGTGTGAAAGGCTGTGATGTGGCACAGTACTCCTGAGTCGAGAACGCACCAGATGTATGACGAGATGTGTACACATGTAATGTGTGACGGTGCAATGTGTGCCAGGCATGCCCTTGACTCCTTTGACATGTGTGCATGTCGTACTGCACACTTGGGTTGAGCGTCACTGGCATGGCACGGACAACAACACACGCAAGTGTCCCCTGAGGCCCGGTACAGGGGTTACCACACCTGACATGTCACTACCCACGGTGCACGATGTGACTATGTCATGTATGTGTGGGGGGTTCCCATTAGCTTGATGTTGGAGCGCCCTCAAAAGCATCAGCTGTTGCAGCAACCAACATGTGTCTGTGTGTAGATTGACATGGCACACTGTTCCGCACACCATGCCACATGTGGTATTGGATGTGAGGTGCGTATGTATGCATGGGACACGGAGTAGCGTAACAAGGACATGTCTGCATCCTCTCTATGAATGTGTGGTGAGTCATCACATGTACACCTTCATGGCAAGGTGTGTGGGCTGTCCTAGTGTAATGTCGTGACCTGTGGCTCTAGTGTTCCGCTACCAGTCTGTGCAATCGACATCCTACTTCTGCTGATGTGTGGATGTATGTCACTCCTGTCTTGCATCTGGCTGCTCACTTACACTGGGACACAGCTAATCCCATGCCATGGCATGTGGAGCTTCACAATCTCCGTGTGTAGCTGGGTCTTGGTAGGGGTGTCACCTGGCAGCCATACGTGTCCAGGGCATGTGGCACATACCTGACTCCGTATGTAGCATATGTGTATTGACAGATTAACATGTGCTCAGTACAAATAAATTGTTGTTGTGGTGCACTCACTCTTCCTTGTCAATTCCAAATTACTGCAGAGCGCCGCCTCTTCCCCGAGCAATTCCGGACTTGGCTGCCATGCGGGAGAATGACTGTATCCAGTGCTACCGCCTCCCCCAACCGTTGATTCTGGAGTTGACGGCGAGACTGGCACCACACCTGCAACCGCTGCACAGGTATCCTACGGCACTGACACCCAAGCTGAAGGTAATGGCAGCCCTACATTTTCTTGCCACGGGTACCTTTCAAAATACCATAGCTCATGTTGGTGGCATGTCCCAGAGCATGTTCTGCCGTGTGCTGCATGATTTCTTAGAGGCCATGTTGATTCACCTGGATGACTTCATCCATTTCCCAACCCCTGCAATGTTGACTGGGGTCAAGCGTGGATTCTATGCCCTGGGAGGGATGCCCCATGTCATTGGGTCCATAGATGGGACACATGTGGCTTTGGTATCACCACAGGCACAGGAGGTAGCGTACAGGAATCGCAAGCACTACCACTCCATCAATGCCCTTGTGGTGTGTCTGTCCAACATGGTGATTTCACATGTCTGTGCTCGTTTTCCAGGATCAGCACACGATGCCTACATCATGAGGCGTAGCAGGATGCCTGAAATGATGACGCAGCTGCGCAACGAACGAGCATGTGTTGTTGGTGGGTACAGTCTGTCTGTCCTGTATTTTGTGTAGACTTCCAGCACGACCGCTTCTCCTGTCCTACTTATGTCCATGTGGTTTCAATGTAGGGGACGCTGGCTATCCCAACATGCCATGGCTGATCACACCTCTCCGCAACCCCATCACACCGGCCCAGCTCCGCTACAACACCGCCCAAGGCGAGTGATAGAGAGGACGTTTGGCCTCCTGAAGAGCCGATTCCGATGCCTCCACAAGACCGGCGGCGTGCTCCCATATGCCCCGGCGAAGGTCTGCAAAATCTTCATGGTCTGCTGCATGCTGCACAACATGGCAGTTGAGAAAGCTGTGCCACTCATCCTGGATCAAGATGATCAGGACCATCCACCCGTGGAGGACGAAGGGCTTGGCAATGGGGCTAGTGATGTGGAGGACGTGGTTCCGCAAGAGGACATCCGGACTCGGCTCATGCGCGACTTCTTTGCTTAGTGGTGAGTACCAGTGTCTGTGTGTGCACGCATTGGTCCCCGTGTGGCATGTGTTGCGATGTGTGTGTCCATCTGCATGTATGCCACGTGAGTCAGGTGTGTGTGTGGATGTGTCACTGGAGTGATGGTGGCAGTGATGTGTATTTCCCCAGTCATAATTGTGACCTGGCATGTTGTCATCCTTACATGTGTCGAGTACATGCACATGCAAGTGGCTGTGCTTTTTGTGGCTGACTTCTTGTGTGTCTCTCATCCCCAGGTTCTTGCGCATGCCGTCTGCTGGTTGCATTGTTGTGGCACTGCTATTCCTCATGGACACGTCATTGTGTGCTGACTCAGCGTTACACGCACGGACAAGTTTGAAAGTCTCCTTAGGGTAAGGGATGCATCAGGGGTGTATTGGGTGTGGCAGTTGTTCACGATGTATGCACACTGCCCCTGTCGATGTTTGGTTCCTCTGCAGACATGTCGCATCACCATGGAACACATTACATGCAGCTGGGTACACCTGAATAGATGGTCAGACTTGTTGACAGTCATCAGTGATGGGATTGTGGAATGTGATGATGGCATCAATGTGTGTTACACTGCCCTCGGACACATACGGTTTGCCTTGGCTTGACATGCTGTGGGACTTCCACATCAGCGGCTCAATGGTGTATGGCAGTCTCTCCGTGAGCAGCAGGGGGTGTTTAGCTGTTAGCCGACACTTGTGTGCCAGTTCCATGGCTATCACGCATTTGTGCTGCAGAAGGGGGGTTCCAGTGTTGGACCCACATGTTACTCCACATGACCCCTTCATGTGTACTCCGATTTGCCTCTGCAATCCCGAATACATGACTAATAAAGGTGTCCCTATGCCTCCAAGGTGCCTCTTCTCAGTCAATGCTGGTGTGTTGCCACGGTGCATCCGGCATGTCTGGCATGGTTTTCCGTGATAGTGGCTATGTGTCTATGTGTAGAGTAGCAAGATGCAAGCTGTTTGTGTGGGATTAGACTGTGTATTGTGCATGTAGTCAATGACTGTGTGGGTATTGTGACATGTGCCATCCCCATGTATCCAACGTTGGCCAGGCCACAATTCTCTGCATCCACCTGACTCAAGCTTGCAGGACATGGTTCTCCCACCTGTCCACACATTCCTGGGTGCCCCCCAGGACACTCCACATGATCCCTGACCTCTGCGCATGGCTGTTGCTGTACTCAATATGTCTGTCGGCACGGTTGTGCGGCCACCCCCTCAGCTGGTTGGGCCCATCACGGGTGTGTATGGTGCTCCTTGTCTGTCTTGCCTAATACAATGTGACCCATGTGTGTCCTGTGCCAGACTCAGGCCCCAGGGTGTGGATGGTTGAAGTCAAATGAGAACTCAGGCATAGTTAGACTTTACAAGACACATGTAAGGTAATAATGCACTCAGTAGGCATCTTCTCTTTATGGTGTGACTTTTTATTTTGGTTGGGGTGGGGGGGGGGGTTTGACATGAGGGGCTTTCCGGGTGTGTGGAATCCAAAGTTCACTAGGGGAGTTGGTGTCCTTGCCATTGTGAATCCTCAGAGTCCATGCCACAGTCTTTGTCAACATTGGTCAGACAGTGACCAGCAAGTCCATGTGGCAGAGAATGTCTTTTGCTGCTGTGCTGCTGTTGCTCCAGTGGGCCAGGTGCCAGGCCAGGTGTCCTGGGAGATGGTGCTGTTGCGCCGACCCTCGCGGTCTTTTCCGTGGACGACCCGCCCTCCTGCGGGGACCCTCAGAAGCAGGCCGTGACGATGTTTGGGATGCTCCGTCGGATGTCTCCTCCTCCTCCTCCTGATCCCTCCCTGTGGGTGGTGATGTTCTACGCCTGCTGGCACAGGGAGGGTTGCCCATGTTGTCGGCCATCCGACGGAGTGTACTGTGAATTCCCGTGAACACCGTCACGAGCTCAGCCTGTCTGTCCTCCATCCTCCGTTGGTGTTGCAGTAGACAGGCATGTTGCTCCGCATGTTGCTGGGCCTGCTGGGTCTTGATCTCATCGAGGGTCCCCTTCATCTCATTGAGGGTGGACACAACCTGGGCCATGCCCGTGGTGTCCTGGATGTTACGGACATGGGAATATACCGGTTCCCCAGCCAACAGGTCAGGCTCGCGCCTCCGCCGTCCTCCACTCCCACCACCCCTGCCCACTTGCACCTGGCCTGCCCTTGTGGGCACATCGGGTCTCCGGGACCCCTGAGGGGTGGCATTGGTGTTGTCGCCTGCCTCCTCCTGGGTGCCCGGGACACCGTGTCCCTCCTGGCCAGCCTGGCTGCATTGTGGTGTTGGGGCAGGGATCCTGGGTGTCTCCTGGGATGTGGCAGGAGTGGGGGTGGTGGTTGGCCCAGTTGTACCTGACGCTGGTGCTGCAGGTCGTTGGACACCAGAGGGGCCAGGTTGGTCGGGGTCGGGTTCGTCCACAGAGTGGTGAGAGTCGTCGCTGGCGGTGGCTCCGTCATCCCGCCGAGCCGGGTCCTGTGAGTCTTCCCCCCCAGTGTTGGGGGGTGATCCACGACGTTGACCTGTGTGTGAGAGAGACAATGTTAATTTTGTTCCATGCAACATCCATGTTTCATTGGTTTCTAAGTTGGCACATTTCCTCTGGGAATTTGGATATGTCTTGCATTCCACTCACAGTGCACTTGTACATGGGTAGGTCCCTTGGCCACAGCTTTTGCGACTTTACCTATGTGTGGCACAGTCTCACTTGCTGCGTCAATTGTGACTGCAGTCAGCAGTGGAGTGGGCAGGTGTGGCGAGCCATGCATTGGCGCCTTCCCTGTTGCACTATACCTGGGCACATGGAGTGGTTCCACACACTTGGATAATGCAGGTAGCTGTCGTTGTGCTCGTGCACAGGTTGTGACATGGCCCTGTGTTTTGCCATGGAGAAGAGGGGGGGTTCTGGCACTGGCCACCCTTGTCTACATGCACACAGTCTACCTGCTGATTAGCAGACATTCCCACACCCCACAAGGCTGATTTGCTCTCCCTGTGTGTCCCTTTCTCGCTCCCTCTCTGTCCCCCTCTCCCTCCCTCTGTGTGTCGGCCTCCTCCCTCTGTCCGTCTCCCTGTGTCTCCCTCCCTCTCTGTCCCCCTCTCCCTCCCTCTGTGTGTCAGCCTCCTCCCTCTGTCCGTCTCCCTCTGTCTCCCTCCCTCTATGTCCCCCTCTCCCTCCCTCCATGTGTCAGCCTCCTCCCTCTGTCCGTCTCCCTCTGTCTCCCTTTCTCCCTCCCTCTGTCAGCCTCCTCCCTCTGTCCGTCTCCCTCTGTCAACCTCCTCCCTCTGTCCGTCTCCCTCTGTCTCCCTTTCTCCCTCCCTCTATCACCCTCCTCCCTCTGTCCGTCTCCCTCTGTCTCCCTTGCTCCCTCCCTCTATCAGCCTCCTCCCTCTGTCCGTCTCCCTCTGTCTCCCTTTCTCCCTCCCTCTGTCACCCTCCTCCCTCCCTCTGTCTGTCTCCCTGTGTCTCCCTCCCTCTCTGTCCCCCTCTCCCTCCCTCTGTGTGTCAGCCTCCTCCCTCTGTCCGTCTCCCTGTGTCTCCCTCCCTCTCTGTCCCCCTCTCCCTCCCTCTGTGTGTCACCCTCTGTCACCTCAGCCCAGCTTCCTGGGCACACACTGTTAGCAGATCTTTGACTAGCCCTTGGATTGTTGATGTGAGTTTGTTTCTGATCTCCAGGCACCCATTGTGTGTAGTGTGTGTGTCTGCACTGCTGCTGTGGTGGTGTGTGCTGCCACTCTTTCACAGTGTTGGCTGTTCATTAGCTGCTGTCATGTGCAAGAACGTGCCTTCACCCCCATGTGTTGATGCAAGGCGTCCGCCATTTGCTGGCGAGTCTTTCCTGTGTGGGGACACACTGTTTGTCTGGCTGTGACCTAGGCCATATGGGCAGAGGGCATTGTTGTCTGCTTCTGATTTGCACTATGTGATTTTTTGGGCCCACACTCCCGCCATGTGGCTTACCGTGTCATGTGTTGGTGTTTTGTGTGGCCTGTGACTTGACATTGTCCAGCTGGGTGCATGGGGCATGGTGGCGCCAGTGGCATGTGCGTGTTCATGGAGTGTGGTTGAGTCATGCGATAGCTTGGGGTGGTTGTGTGCCTGTTTGTGAGTTTGGTTGTGGATGACGTTCCCCCCATGTGAGGTGAGTTGTTTGTGTACTCACCCGGGTCTCGGAGTCCTTCTAATCCGTCGACTGCCACCACTGGCAGTATGGCCATCACCCTCTCCTCCCAGGGATGGTATTCTACGCGTCTGCGGGCGGCCCTCCTCCAGTGATGTTGGCCTGGTTGTTGTCGTCGGTCATTTTGGCTCGGACCCTCCTCCGCAGATCGTACCACCTGGCTTGGCATTCATGCCTGGTCCTTCTGGTGGACGCAACAGCATTGACAGCATCGACGATCCTCTGCCACATGGCTGTTTTGTCGGAAATGCTGGTCTGTCTGACCAATTTTCCAAAGAGGTGTGGCTCGACTCTGAGGATTTCGTCGACAAGGACCTCCAACTCTTGGCTAGTGAACTTTGGATTCTTGTTAGTGGGCATGGTGAGGGGTGTGGGTGTGGATGGGGGGTGGATGGTTGTGGGTGTGTGGGTGTGGTTGTTTGGGTGTGTGTGTGAATGTGATGTGGGGGTGTTTGTGAAGGTGTGTGTGTGAAGGTGTGCAAGTGTAAGGTGTGGTCAAGCTTCTAGTATGGTGCTGTAGGTTGTCTGTGGGGTCTGGCAGCAGTGAGTCTGTTGCAAAGGCTCATGGTTTGTGTGTGTGGTCCCTTTTTATTGGTCCATTGGTGGGTGTGGCTGTGTTTGAACTTTGGGTGGGTGTGTTATAAGGAGTGGTTGTGTTTTGGGCCTCTGTTTTGGATTTTGGCAGTTGCAGGTCAGTGATTGTGTTGTTTTTGAGCTTGTTGGACATGTTTAGTGGCTTTGTGCCATTCGAATGGTGTATTCTTGTGTTGTTTTGCTTTGTCCTGGTTGTGTACGTGCGTTTTTAACGTGTGTACGGTGTGTACTTCGGGCATTTTGTTGTACAGTGCTGTCCTTGTGTCTGGCTTGGTACGACTCGTACATGCGCGATGTTGTGTGAAGGTGCTGGTGTTGGGGCCTGGGGTACGCTCCATACGTCCGTGGGTGAGGGTACAGGTCGTACTTACACGGGGGGTATGACACGTACACGGATGGGGGTATGACTCGAACGTACACGGGTGTACATACACGGGTGGGGGTACGACACGTACACGGGTGTGGTACGACTCGAACGTACACAGGCGTACATACACGGGGGGCACGACACGTACACGGGTGCACATACACGGGTGGGGGTACGACACGTACACGGGTGTACATACACGGGTGGGGGTACGACACGTACACAGGTGTACATACACGGGTGGGGGTACGACACGTACAAGGGTGTACATACATGGGTGGGGGTACGACTCGAACGTACACGGGTGTACATACACGGGTGGGGGTATGATACGTACACGGGTGTGGTACGACTCGAACGTACATGGGCGTACATACACGGGGGGTACGACACGTACACAGGTGTACATACAAGGGTGGGGGTACGACACGTACACAGGTGTACATACACGGGTGGGGGTACGACTCGAACGTACACGGGTGTACATACACGGGGGGTTCGACACGTACACGGGTGTACATACATGGGTGGGGGTACGACACGTACACGGGTGTACATACACGGGTGGGGGTACGACACGTACACGGGTGTGGTAGGACTCGAACATACACGGGCGTACATACACGGGGGGGTACGACACATACACGGGTGTACATACACGGGTGGGGGTACGACATGTACACGGGTGTGGTACGACTCGAACGTACACGGGCGTACATACACGGGGGGTACGACACGTACACGGGTGTACATACACGGGTGGGGGTACGACACGTACACGGGTGTACATACACGGGTGGGGGTATGACACGTACACGGGTGTACATACACGGGTGGGGGTACGACACGTACACAGGTGTACATACACGGGTGGGGGTACGACTCGAATGTACACCGGTGTACATACACGGGTGGGGGTATGATACGTACATGGGTGTGGTACGACTCGAACGTACACGGGCGTACATACACGGGGGTACGACACGTACACAGGTGTACATACACGGGTGGGGGTACGACACGTACACAGGTGTACATACACGGGTGGGGGTACGACACGTACACGGGTGAACATACACGGGGGGTTCGACACGTACACGGGTGTACATACACGGGTGGGGGTACGACACGTACACGGGTGTACATACACGGGTGGGGGTACGACACGTACACGGGTGTGGTAGGACTCAAACGTACACGGGCGTACATACACGGGGGGTACGACACATACACGGGTGTACATACACGGGTGGGGTACGACACGTACACGGGTGTACATACACGGGTGGGGGTACGACTCAAACGTACACGGGTGTACATACATGGGGGGGTTTGACACGTACACGGGTGTACATACACGGGTGGGGGTACGACACGTACACGGGTGTACATACACGGGTGGGGGTACGACTCGAACGTACACGGGTGTACATACACGGGGGTTCGACACGTACACGAGTGTACATACACGGGTGGGGGTAGGACTCGAACGTACGGGGGCTGGGGGGGTGTTGGGCGCGTATGCGGGCACATGTCGACATGGTTGATATGGGAGTTCGGTGCGGACGGTGTTTTTTCCATACGGTTGTAACATAGGACGCACGGGATGGATCGTGATTCCGCGGTCGGACTTCACTTTTCACATTTGTACGGTAAATCGTCCGGGGACGTGTCGGACACGTTTTCCGACCCGAGGACGTGTGGGGAATTATTCCCAATGCGATTCGTATGGTCTTTTTCCCATGCGAATCGTAATTGGCAGTTTGTACGGCACTTGTACGATTCGTACGGTAAAAAGACCGGATACGAGTCGGACGGGCCATTTTTTTACCGGATCGTAATTGCCACCTAAGTGTGCAGATGCATCAGGAGACTCTAATCCTAATCGTCCCTTTGAGGTGTTAGCAACTTCTGTTGAACTAAAGGGTGAACTGCTGGCACCATTTTATTTCCCTCTGTGGGAGGGACCTCAATTTCCTTTATTGAGAAGTCATTATTTTTCCTCTTCAGAGCTTCATAAGTAGAAAAACCAGTATAGGAAAACACATGATTGCTTCTGCTAAACTATTCTTCTTTTATGAAGTGTTATGGTACTTAGTATAAAACAGATGGAAACATGAATATTGCGTACACTGTACAAACATTCGGCGTTTAAATGTCTTTGACAGTGAACTACTTGTTAGTTAGCTATACACTACAATATTTACCAGTTTTAAATAAGACGTAGCTCACAAAAATAAATGAAAGTTGCTGACTACACATCTGGACCTCATAGCCTGCAAGGTCCCTATTACTCCTCTTTCCATGTTTAAGAAGTCGAGCAACTTTTAGGTCACGTCTATCAGAACAAATCTATTTCGTGCTTACCTAGAACTTATAGTGGCTAACAGCCCACCCACTTCTTCCCACTAGTGGCTTTATTGTCGCTCTGATTTGCGCGGTTCTTATTCCATGGGATTCACTGTCCCAGCTTGTGCATCTTGTGTTTGTCCTTCCCCTGGAGCATAGCCTCTGTACCATCTCTCTAATTGACTTACATTTAGAAAGCTAAATCTGGCTTCTTGCTTAAGCATTTCATGATAATTCATGAGTTTTCCAACTGTTCACCTCATGTACTTCTCCACCCCTGCACTCCATGTTTCCATCTCCCTTGTGTCGTAAGTTCTCTATTGTGTGCTTTGCTCCCACCAAAATCCCTAGTTTCCCCTGTGCTCCGTTTTGCTTTCCCACTCATGTGCTTTACCCTTTCCCCCAGGTTACTCTCCCTCGTGTGCTGCTTTTTCCTTCGCCCACTCACTCCCTGTTGCCCCCTCACCAGCCCCTGTTGCCCCAATGCCAGTTGTCTTTTTTCTTTTTTTTCCCTTTTTTGGGAGGGGGGATTGAAGAGTTAGACTAGACAACAAATTGCTAGCGGCTTGCCCCCTCAACCTTAAAAAAATGCTTCCACGCTACTTCTCTTTACATTTTTTTCTATTTACTATTTTGGATCAGTACATTTTTTCAAAGTGCTTGCATCATTTTGTAGGCACAAATGCATGATGACACATGCACACATGCCACACAAGCGGGCGCTTACAAAATGCCACACCACTGAAAACATGTAACTGAGTCTTTCTTTGATTTTCTTTTGCTTTTGGCTATGCAGCATCACCAGAAGGCATTACAAAACAAATAGTCCCTAAAGCGAGACCTATTGGCCTTGTCAATGCTTATTTTAATGTCCTTAAGTCACATATGACAAACTGTGCTTTTAGTGGCAGTTATGACACGCATTTGTTTGTGTCTCAGGCATGAGTTGGCAAGTCCACACTGTCCTGCTGTTTGTTCCTGTTCCTCTCCTTCATACATGTTATAAGCTGACACCACTCAGCTTCAGAATGCGCCCCTGTGATTACCTCAGCAGGTCGTGGGACTGAATTTCCCATGTCACTTTGTGTCTGTGAGTTACCACGGTATAATAAAGGTGTTAAATATTCACAGTATCGCATGTATAGAAGCATTCCTGAAAACCTCAAGTGTCATTGTAAAGATACTTTTCCCAAGCAGATACAGAATAATGAATTGTCTTTCTTGTTTACCCCATCAAAGCATGTTTTTGTGTGGCTTGGCACGTTTTAACAAACATCAATGTTTGTTCCTGATAAACTAAAGTAGTCTGTGCTGTATACACAAGGACGCATGTTGAAATCATTTTCCTGTCGGGAGACAAACAAAATAGACTATTCATTTAGATGACAGGGTTTGCTTTGTTGGATAAACATTGCCAAAGAGGAAAGGAGGACTAATACATTCTAGAACAAGGTGAAAATAATAATGAATACTGAAAACGCGTATGTTCTTTGTCCTCCAGCCCTTGCGCCCCAAAAAACCTGGTATACTTCCCAGAATCTTAACGCCAGGCACAATAATGTGTACTGGCGTTTGCCCACTTATGCCTTGGAGACTGTTTTATCCTCAGTGATACAACAGAGCAAATTGCGAGCTGGCAGTGCTGTGTATCATGGCTCCTGGCAGCGCATGAAGAAGTGAGCACACCATCACCTTCAAAGAACAGTGGGCTCCATATCAGTGGATAGGACCTTCCAAAAATGATAAAGGTTGAACAACAAGTAGACAAAGTGTCTCAAATAATCTCAGGCCCATAATGGGTCACATGCAGTGGCTGCTGGGGCCAGCGGTAGAGTAGCAATGGGGATGTATTGGTCAGAAGCTTAGAAGGAAGCTGTTTAGGCCAGTTCTTAGTTGATTTTACCACACTTTGTCCTATCAGCTGAGCTTTCGATGGGTCTTGTGGTAAAAGACCTATGGATGGTTCCATTGCAATGGGTCCTCTGTTTCTGGAAGAATGCAACAATGTCCACGTTTATATGATCTGCACGGTAAATAGACATAATATCGAAAAAAAAATATCGAGTGGACAGAATATCGAGTTTTTAATATAGAATGGACAGAATATCGAATTGCCAAAATATAGTGGTGAAGAATATCGAAAATCAGGTAAGAAATATCGATTTCAATAATATAGAAGTAAGTAATATCGACAGTCATAATATAGTTGTTAAAAATATCGAATTTTTTATAGTGTTTTAAGTGTTAGTATATGTGTTAAAAGTATGTATTAATATTGGAATGTATGTTAGAATATTTTTAAAGTAATGAATTTTATGTTATTTTATTTTTGTGTAATTTAATTCCGTAGCGGGTTGTGGGTTTATAGGGGAGTAGGGTGGGAAGTAATTTAATTATAGTACATTAAATAATAATTTATAGGAATTATTAATTATTTTTAATTTAATTTTGCGTTTTACTTCTGTAGCGGGTTGTGGGTTTATAGGGGAATAGGGTGGGAAGTAATTTAATTGTTATTAGTTAATTATTAATTGGTATTGAAAATTAATTGGTTGTTGATTAATTATTAATTGGTAAATAATTTGTATTAATTGGTAATTAATTTGTATTAATTGTTTAATTGATAATTATGTTAATTGTATTCATTTAATATTTGTAGCGGGTAGTGTGTTTATAGGGGAATATGGTGGGAAGTAATATAATTGTAAATAATTAATTATTTAAATAATTTGTGTATATCGTTAATCAATATATTATTAATTAATTATTAATTGGTATTATTTGCATGTATTAATGTTTGTTATTGAAAAACAATTGGTTGTTAATTATTAATAGGTAATTAATTAAACAAAAATCTATTGGTATTTATAAATAATCAATTATTAAATCTTGTGTGATTGGTAATTAATTGTAATACTTGTTTTGGTATTAATAATTAATTAATTTTAAAAAAAATATCAATTTATTATTTTCCCTACTATTGCACTTACTTGAGTGGGAATAGTAATTTTTACCCTCCCGCTATCCAACGCTTTCCCTACTGTTGCACTCTCTGGAGTGGGAATAGTAATTTTTACCCTACCGCTATCCAACGCTTTCCCTACTGTTGCACTCACTGGAGTGGGAATAGTAAATTTGACCCTCCCGCTATCCAACGCTTTCCCTACTGTTGCACTCTCTGGAGTGGGAATAGTAATTTTTATCCCTACGCTATCCAATGCTTTCCCTACTGTTGCACTCTCTGGAGTGGGAATAGTAATTTTTACCCCTACGCTATCCAACGCTTTCCCTACTGTTGCACTCTCTGGAGTGGGAATAGTAATTTTTATCCCTACGCTATCCAATGCTTTCCCTACTGTTGCACTCTCTGGAGTGGGAATAGTAATTTTTACCCCTACGCTATCCAACGCTTTCCCTACTGTTGCACTCACTGGAGTGGGAATAGTAAATTTTACACTCCCGCTATCCAACGCTTTCCCTACTGTTGCACTCTCTGGAGTGGGAATAGTAATTTTTACCCCTACGCCATTTGACGTTTTCTCTACTGTTGTAATCACTGGAGTGGGAATAGTAAATTTTGAACTCCCGCTATCCAACGCTTTCCCTACTGTTGCACTCTCTGGAGTGGGAATAGTAATTTTTACCCTTCCGCTATCCAACGCTTTCCCTACTGTTGCACTCTCTGGAGTGGGAATAGTAATTTTTACCCCTACGCTATCCAATGTTTTCCCTACTGTTGCACTCACTGGAGTGGGAATAGTAATTTTTACCCCTATGCTATCCAACGCTTTCCCTACTGTTGCACTCACTGGAGTGGGAATAGTAATTTTTACCGTCCCGCTATCCAACGCTTTCCCTACTGTTGCATTCTCTAGAGTGAGAATAGTAATTTTTACCCTCCCGCTATCCAACGCTTTCCCTACTATTGCACTTACTGGAGTGGTAATAGTAAATTTTACCCGCCCGCTATCCTACGCAGAAAATATTGAATATTTTTAATTAATATTACGTTAATATATATGTATTCATTTTTTTTTTACTTACATTAATTATTTATTAATTTTAATGTTATTTAAGTATTTTTAAGTATGTGTCAGTTAATTATATGTATTATTTCATTCATTTTACATTACTTTTAAAACATTTAAAAAATTCGATATTTTGACTAACTATATTATTTACAACGATATTTTGGATTCTATATTTTTGTACATTCCTGTTTGGAGATAGGGATTCGATATTTTGGTATTCTATATTTTGGCATCGATATTTTTGTAAGTCTATATTTTTGTAGTAGATATTATGTCAGTGATCCGATCTGCACAGGTCACCAACACCATGCAGCCATTTAGTCTGGATTCAAAAGACATCAGACACTTGCCTCTCAGAAAACTAACTACTTGAATGTCTCAGGTGTGGTCACCTCACTTCATACTCATGTGGACGTTCATCCATTTGCATCTGCTCGTGATGCCTACAGGGTCATGTGTTCAGGGTGACCAAGAGGCTTACATTGGGATAGTGCTGCCAAGCTTGCATCTCAAGAGCATGGAAATGGGGGAGTACCTAGTGAATGTGTGGGATATTGATCCTTACAACCAAAAGAGATTTGAAGACTGCCAATTGTTGGTCAGCCAGCATCAGTATTTTTACAACTTTTTGGGGGTTTCTGAAGTGTGCATTGACATTTCACTGGCTTAACATTCACCTAAGGCCGTCAAGGAATACTTCAACAATTATAAATCCCCAAAAGTCTATTACTTTAACTCTTTCACATTAAAATTAGCTTAATTTTCGTCTTAAAAGGGTCTTGCCTTTTGTGAGCTATGGCAAAATATTGTTTCCTGCCTCACAGATTGCACATTATAATTGCTATAATGGTCACAAGGCTTCATTAATGTGATTTTACCTGACTGTATAATGCATATCCTGGTTTGGTTTGGTTTTTAATACAAATAACCATGAAAAAGATACTACTGCATAAACCATGTATGCAAATGTACAGAATGGATATGCTATTTATTATCACTGCAGACTGTGGGACCGGACATATCATGACCCAGATGAGGCTTTGCCTCTCGTGAATCATGGGCCCTCCCCACAATCAAGAGAGCATACTACATTCTACATGTCTGCAGATATAATATATACTCTCTCTCTCTCTATATATATATATATATATATACATATACATATATATAGCTATGGGGTAAAACGAACTACTGCAAATCGTGCAGAAAAACTAATAGATCGAACTCTTTTTCGAAATTAATGGGATTTACACCATATAAAATAAGCATAGAAAATCACTTTACAAAAAAAGGCATTACAAAAATTAGTTTCTATGAAATAGTAAATAACATTCATCTTGATAAATTCCATTAAACAGTTTAGATGAAACAGTTTCTTAGTAATGGGATGCCATGAAAAGAAAGTGAATTTCAACCACAGATGTATGACCCTGAAGTTTCAGCATCCCCTTTCAATTCAGGCAGGTGGCAAGGTGCAGAACCTTGGATATGAGTATTTGTGATTTACGATCCGTTACCTCTAGAACCAAGTCACTGTATATGTACAGGGTGAAAGTGCGCACACCTTCACAGAGTGTCTGTCAGCTCCTGTTACATCTGGGGGTGCCCCTGTTGCCAGTGAATCGGAACTTGACTGGTAAAGTTTAATTGAAAAGGGCCCCCCTGCCTATCTGCCTGTAATTGCTGAGCCCTCAGTCCACATGGGAAGACATCCACTTTCAGGCTAAAGTTTTGCTCAAAAATTAAGAATGCCACTGCAGTGTTGGCTACCAGTACAGCCTTTGAAACCTGTGAAATATCTTAGGGCCTTATAAGTGCGGTGCCTTACTCGCAGTGGTAGTCTTACCACCGCCACCACTGCGGGTCCACCTGCCGTATTTCGAGTGTGGCGGTCAGATGGCCACAGGATCGCTGTGTCCGCTGGGATTCCAGATCCCGCAGCTGTGGTGCAGCAGGAAGGGGCAGAAATATGCAGGCGGTGCCGCTGTGGCACTGCTGAGCAGATATGCTGAGTTGTTTTTCCACTGCCCATTTCATGGTGGTATGCCTGCCATGAAAAGGGTGTCAGAGATGCAACTAAGGGGACCTAACAGAACCCCCTACCGCTTCTGGGCCTAGGGATGCATGCCGGGGCACATGTTGTGCCTCCTTCCTTTGAACTGCACCCTCGTTCCTGCGCGGTGTGGCATGAACAATATGGTGCATGCCACACTATGCAGGAATGTGCTGCAGGCACTGTCACAGTGACTGTCTACTGTTAAGGCTCTCCTATGAGCCTAACCCAGCTGCCGCCTGCTGCAGCACCGCCTGCCTACCCACCTTGGATTTAACTCAGGGCAGGCGCACCACGGACTTGGCAGTCGTTCTGCAAGCGCAGCAGTTGCTGTGCTGCAGGAGGACCGCCAAACTCGTAATAAGGCCCTTAGTGTCCAATCTTGCTCTATTTTTAAATGCACACATCACTTGATGAGACTTTCCAAATTTGGTACTGTTAGACCTGGCACCTTGGCGTGAGTCTCCCTTCCACTTTTTGTCGCTGTGCCTCTTGTGTTTTGCTGGTGTTAGCTGCTCAGAGCACTGTGCCACTGCCAACCAGTGCCACAGTTCAAGTGCTCCCTATTTAAAATGTATATGTTGGTTGGATTCCATGATTGGCTTATCTGGTTTACTGTCAGACCCCAGTAAAGTGCACCAGGAGTGCCCAGGGCTTGTAAATACAAAGGCTGCTGGTGGGCTTGCAGCACTGGTTGTGCCACCCACAGAAGCGGCCTAGTAAAATGTGTATCAGTTCTGCCATTGCAAAACCTGCGTGCAGTCTGGTACTGTCATGCTGACTGGGCAAGTGCACCCACTTCCCAGTCCCTAAACCTTCCCTTAACTTTATATTAGTCACCCCTATGGTAGGCCCAAGGGCAGGGTGCATTGTAAGCCTAAGGTAGGACAAGCTCTGATGTGTGTGGCATGTCCTAATAGTGAATTACAGCCATTTTCCTTTTTAGGTCTCGGCTCGAAGGCTGCGCTTGCGCAGTCTCGCTCCGAGATTTAATGTTTTGGAGAACAGGGGCTTGAACCCGCCCCTCTTCTCTCCTCTTCTCCATTGGCTGGCCTCTCAAATGCTGGCCAGCCATTGGAGAAGAAGTTTGTCTCTCCGAACAGGCCCCGTCCTTTTCGGATTCGGGGGCGTGTTTTTTGCTACTTTTCTCATTATCTCCTCCAGCCAATGGCAAGAGGAGAGAAAAGAAAAACACGCCCCAAATCCGGAACGCCACTGCCTTTCTCCAAGGCATTTCTGCTTCGCCTCGGAGAAAGGCGGCGGTGTTCAGGGCGATTCCCTCAACGACTGGCTGCTGGGCTCGCTCGCCGCGGCAGTCTCAAGGAAGGTGGAGAGCAGGCAGCAGAGGCTTGGATTTTCCGCCGTCTTCCCTTTTTAGAGCCCCAAGCTCGCATCCAGCTCGCGCTCCGGGATCATGGTTCCATTGCAGGCTGGGAGAAGCCCCTGCCGATTTTTGGGGGACCTCGGGCTATGAAGGAGCTGCCTTAACCGAGTTGCTTCGCTCCTTTTCTGAGACGGGAGTGGTAAAAAGAAAAATACAGAAATGAGGAAAGCGCCGAACTGGAAACAAGGTAATATTTCTAACTCGAACTGTTTATACCATCTGCCTCCGAGAACTCGGCTCTCACTCGGACCCGTGTTCGACTAAGTTCACTCTGTCCCTGCACACCTCTCCCAGGCACCCGATGCCTTCGTGGACACTGCCTTTGCGCCTTCGCCCTCCCTGGGCCTCGATCAAGCCCTCCATGCGCCCCCCCCCCTCAAAATCTATCACTCGTTTCTGTACCCTCACAAAAGTTGTGCAACCTCAGTTCCCTTTCCTCGATGATTGTCTTCACGATTATTAAAACAATCGGACAGGTTGCCAATCACTTTAATTGAAATGTACACTCTGTTGTGAACTTTCATATTAAACTTTGAGTTGCAACCTATCTTGGAGTAGGAGTAACAGAGTCAACATAAAGGTAGCTTGCTTTGGTCTACAGCTCGGAACGCACAGGAGTGACAATCTACGTCCAGGATAATATGTACATCTGTCCAAGAGTTTCTTTCAAATTACAGACTGTCTACAAAAGCAGAATGCGGATACTTTGCACATCTTGCAAATACGTAATTATATAAAAACAGTCCATGTCTCTCGGCTATCCCTCATTCCCTACCAGAGGCGGACGGCAGCAGCATGCCAGCGCGGTGCTGAGGGGGCGCCGCCAGCCCTCCGGCTGCCTGTGTGAGCTGAGCGGCCATGGAGCACGGGAGAATGCTATGACACTGCAACGGGGATGGTGGTCCGTTATTTGCGCTAATTTAAAGTGGTCAACTGCGTGAAGCTGTGAGCAAGCAACTGTCGCCCAGTTTAACATTTGCCTTGAAATGTATCAGCCAGGTTGGATGGTGGGAGCGGGAGGGGTTACGATGTTTGCAATGCACTCAACTTCCCCCATGACACAAGTGAAGTTTAGCCAGTCGGGTGATTTTTATTAATCCTACGACATTAAGCATGCTGGGACTTGAAGTTTTATGTCCCAACAGCTGCTTGATTGCCTATTTAACCCATCGGGCATTTCCCCGGTGGCTGGAGTCATTCGAAACAGTTTTAGGAAGGCTCAAATCTGCTGCAGTGCGTTAAAAATTACTCTCCACCTCCTCGGGGTTTATTGCAACAGGCACCGCAGAGACATTGGGGAGGGGCGGTTTGTTGGGGTGGAGAGGGATAAAAATAAAAATAAAGGCAGCCGGGCTTGCTTGAACATGTTTGACAGGGCTGCTTCTGATTTCCAGCCCTGCCCTGTTTCCCAATTATCGGTCTGGGGGCCTACCTTTCCCAGGATACTTAGCGCAGTTGGCTGAAACATCAGGACTGGAAACCACCCTCGTGACATGGCTCCAGTTGACACATCTGGATGGGGTACGCGTGTACTGATTACACGCACATTTGGAACTGTGAAAGGACCGTGCCTAATGTATACTCGGCACTGTTGACATGCAAGAGATCAGCTGTCCTCCGAGTCCCCAGTCACGCCCCTCCCTCCCTCTGCCCTGCCTCAGGAGGCTGCCACTTTCCTGCTCGTGCGGTAGGGTCGGGTCGCGCCCGCTCTCCGTGCCTCTTGTATCCCCTGGTGACACCGCATCCCCTGGTGACACCGCACGTATGTTCCACACACCAAAGCCCCCTTCTTGGGGGCGGCGACAGTGAGCAAAAAAAACGAGCAGGCGGGAATTGAGGGATTGAGTTTTGGGTTTGCCACCTGTCATGGCCCCAACATTTTGGAAACCTGGCCCCCATTCGATTCATGCTATTTCCTCCCACTCACCTCAGTGGCTTGTAAACGTTCTTCGTGAGATGCACGTCGTTTTCCTCAAAATATCTCTAATTATCGTCCATTGAAAATTGGCTGCGCAACTGGGAAGGGAGTAACAGACATTTTATCACAAATGTTTGTGCTCGGAGGCCTATGTTTTTTTAAAACCTTTAAATCCCGATCCGTGTCTGCGAGATGAATGCTCGCCTTTGATTGTGTGAAACCCTCCTTAGTGTATGTCTGTTCTTATTGAGGCTGGTCAGTCACATATCTCAAAACCACAACATGAATCTGATTTCCCTACACCTTACACTTTAATAAGAGTGAATATGTTATTTACACCCAGTGGTCGAAGTGGGGGGGAACGGCAGGGCACGGCGTACCCCTACTTCTTCAATTCCAGGGATTCCGTTCCCCTACTTTTTTATTTTGAAAATGCGTCCCAGGACGCAAGAAATTACCATCGCCTATAAATAAAGCTCGGTGTTCCTGGCGTTCGAGGACGGGCGGCAGAGAAGTAACAGGACTCTGTCTTTTCCTTCTTACCCAGAAAAGAAAAAACCCATTTACAATGCAACGGTCTCGGCATTGTTAAAGTTCGAGCTATTGGCATTGCTCATGACATTATTTTTGTTTATGTTTTTGTTTTTAAAACATGTAGAGAAACGGCATTGTTATTTACAATGCCAATAGCTTAATCAGTGTGTGTGTAGGTGGCTCTGTGTGTGGGTGCAAATGCAATAGGTCTCGCATTTGAGAGTGATTAAGCTATTGACATTGTAAATAACAATGCCGTTTCTTTAAATGTTTTAAAAACAAAAACATAAACAAAAATAATGTCATGAGCAATGCCAATAGCTCTAACTTTGCCAATGCCGAGACCATTGCATTGTAAATGCTTGTTCACTATTGTAAGGCTACCTGTTCTCCATAGGCCAGAATGGGCTGTTAGAATTGTTACATCCTATGATCCTAACAGACCCAGGGAACATGGTAGAAATTCGAGTTTAGTATGCCTGAACTTTTAATATTCTGTGTTTGCAAATACCACTTTTAGAAAGTTGGTATTTGCTTGCCTGACCATTTCAGCCCGCCTCTGCTATGATGTGTATCTGCCTGTCTGGGTTGTGTGAGTGACAGGGCTGGGGAAACCCAGAGGGGCAGGGCTAGGTAGCCTGGTGGTGAATAGGGAGATTGACAGCCAGATGGGTGAGAGGAGTACACCTGGACTCTGAATAGGGCTGTGCTCTGCCACCACAATGCTGGCTCCAACTCCTGTGGAGCGGCTGATGTCTCTGCCCTGCACCCTGAATAGAAAGGCAGAGTCATGTCAACAGAGTGCTCAAGAAATGGCTTGGACTAGGCAAAGGCCCCTCTACCCCAGAGGAACAAAGGAATTAGGGGTATAAGTATTGGGACCCTGCTCCCAAGAAATTAGATCCTGCTTGACAAGAAGAACCTCTGCCTGAGGAGAAGGAACTGGGAAAGCTGTAAGGAGGAGTACTGTCCCTGACCTGGGGGATTGGCCTGCAGTGGTTGCCTTGCTGCTGGAAGGAGAGGAGAAAGACTACAAAGACTTTATTTCAACTTGTGCTTAAAAGATCTCCAAGGGCTTGTGCTGAGCTTGCCCCCTGAACGAAGTCCTAGGACCAGTGGACTTCACCCCCAGCTCCCCAAAGTCTTTTGGAAGTGCCTGCTGCTGTTGTTGGGCCTTCTGAGAGACTGCGTGTCGCAAGGAGCTGGGAGCGCGACGCAAAGAGGAGAAGCGTGCTGCCGTCGGAGCTGTTGCCGTCGCATCTCGCAGAGAGTGTCGCCGCTGCAGCATCGCATCGAGCGGAAGCATCTCGCATCAATCCGGAAGTGTCCCGCAACGCCGAAGAAGCGTGTCGCCATCGCAGCCATCGTAGCTGACGCATTGCACCGCATCAAGAGAAGAGTCTCGCATCGAGGAAGAAGCGTGTCGCCATCGCAGCCATCATAGTTGTCGCATTGCACCGCATCAGGAAAAGCGCCTCGCATCCACGGAGAAGCGTGCCGCCGTCGGAGCTGCTGTCGTCGCATCACGCAAAGGGGTGTCGCCGCTGCAGCATCGCATCGAGCGGAAGCGTCTCGCAAATGTCGGAGAAGAGTGCCGCTGCCAAGGCCACTGTCGTCGCATCTCGTCAAGGGTGACGCCACTGTAGCTGACGCATCGAGACGAGTCTTCTCGCAACATCGGAGAAGCGTAACGCATCTGGAAGGTCCCGTCTTTATTTCTTTTGCACCAAGAACTTCATCGCATCAGCATCGTTGCAACACTTTCGTTGCCCTGTGTGTCGCATCTAAGGTACATTGACTTAAAGTGTCGCAGTTAAGAACTTAAGAGAACTAAGCAAACTTCTACCAACTAAAATAACCGTATTGTGTATTTTTGTCGTTTAATGGTCTTGTGGTAACTCTATATAAAGAATCCTTATTTTTAATATAAAAACCTGTGTGGTGACCATTTGTAGTGTTGTCACTTGGTTACTGTATGTGTTCACAAATGCTTAACCTATAACGCTCTGAGATAAGCCTTGTCTGCTCGCGCCAAGCTACCTAGAGGGTGAGTAGGGGTTGTTTTAGTAGTGTAAACCCTTACCCTGACTAGAGGAAAGGTTCCCTGCTTGTCACAAGTACCTACCTGTGCCAACCAGAGAACCCGGATTCTAACAGGTACAGTTCTTCCACAGTATACCTCAACATTCCCTGGAAACTGTTTATGTTAGGGATGCACTGCAGAGCTAATGTTTTCTTGACAGCCTGTAGTTTTTTCAGTTGGTCAAGACACAGTCAACCACATACATTTACTTTAAGAAATTAAGGTTAGACTTTATAACTTCACAGTTTTGCCACTAATGGATCAGATACTGTCCTTGAGCTTACATCGTATGGCCCTCAGAGTACCATGGCATTGTTTCTCATCATTAGCAAATCTTAGGACATCATCAATGATATTCAGAATGCCTGAGAGGCTAGCTGATACTTCATAATGGTGTCTTGAAAAGACTCTGCTGCTGATGAAATGCCAAAGCTAGTCTCTTAAACCTCTGGAACTCCAGATGAGTTAAGAATGTTATGGTGTACCTTGATGTTGGGGCAAACTGGTGGTATCCAGATTTGTGTCCTCTTGGAAACCATCATTCTCCACTGGGATCAGCTAGGATGCTAATGATTGTTGTTGTGAGATGCCCTTCCATTGGTTGGCTTATTATACAGTCTCACATTTGTACAGACCTTGCAAAGCTGTGGACTTTGTGTTATCAGTAATCAAGGAACCCTAAAGAGAAGGCCATTGACCCTTTCACTGTATTAGCTTCTTCTATTTTTTTAAGTTCATTTCCATTTTGAGCACATGTGAAATTGTGTCCACAAGTGTCTCAAAAAGATGAGTTGCACAGTTTCATCACTCACACTTTATCAAGTTGAAAGTGAAGCAGCAATGGTACAACTGGTTGTGTTGTTCAGTCTACTTCATGTGGATGGGCTTCTAATACCCTTTTTCTACACAACTTTGACCGTTTGGAAATCTGGTAGGAGGCAGACAACGCATCCGCTTCAAGAAGGGAAGCAGGTATAAGAACTATTGAGGTAATGGTCTTTGCCTGCCTTGGAGAATGTGCTGTGTTCTGACTGGCTGAGCACACATGCGGACATGCTGGTTTGGAATATTCTAGGATTTTAGATTTGATTGATAGACAAGTTAAATAGTCGGTATTGGAGTAGAGTTGAAATGCACGGGTGGGACTGCCCTGGGGCAGCGCTGCTGGGTCAACACTGTGTCCAGCATGGGTTTTGGGTACCCGACATCTCCCTTGACAGGGGGCTAACCCTGTCAATCCAGGGCGTCCAGCCTGACAAGAAGGATAGAATCTTTTGGGAAGCCAAGAGCTGGACAGCCAATTACCAGGTTTGTCATACTTAGGGAGGACACATTCCTGTGAGGCCCTCCATGGCATGCAACCCACCTCTACCAGATGTGGATCCACAGGAGATGGATAGGAGTTGCCAGACCTTCCCCCACAGTTGATGTCGGAAAGCAAGTGGGGCAAGCACAGCGAGTCACTATTAAGCACTACCACCGCATGGGCAAGATACGTGGCATTCAGGATGATCATTTATTTCTTGTGTGGCTCCCATTGGATGCCTTTATCATTACACCAGATTCTAAATCTGGTAACTCACTGCTATGACGTAGCAACAGTTGGTAACAAGAGTCATTACCCACTGTTGCTACATCATAAAGGCCTCCCAGGACAGGCTGACAGTATCCTGTAAGAGCCTGTCAGTGCAGTGCCTCTTGTCTATTTTGACAGAAAACACAGCTGCAGGAGGGGGAAGAAAGGTGGTGAAGGTGGTCGGGCTGGCAGGCAAGGTCTTTTATTTATATTTGGACAGGGAGGAGAAGCCATGCTATGTAAGACTCCCTCATTACTGATCTGCCTCGTGTAGCAGTTGAAAACAGAGGCATATGGTTTTTGGGGTCATACATAACATACAATTATAGATAGGATGAATAGTGAACTACAGGGATGTTTTTGACCTTGAAGTTCGGTGTGACTTCAAAGACAACTCACGCTTGCTTTTGTTGTCTATTTGACGTTATTTAGAACCCCTCTGTGAAAAACATCCTTGTATTTACTGTTACCCTTCTATAATTCTGTACATGACTTCTGTCCCAAACTGACATTGACCTCTAGTTGATGGCTCATTCCTTAGCATTTTCAGATGAAGACCATTGCTTGCTACTGGCCCCAAGCACATAGGTGAACCCCCAAAGGGGTATCACTGTCACAACGAAAGGGGGAGGTTAGGAGTGGATGGAGAGCAGTTACCTTACTAGTGTGCATTCAGAGCCTATTTACAAATGTCCCATAAATCCAGATTAATTTATGAAAACAGGAGTTTGTGTGCAAATCAAGATCATATCTGGTGTATTGCAGCATCCCACATGTATTTTTCCAAATCTCAGTAGGTAAAACCTGCCACAGATCATGCTGGAAACACTGCACATTTAAAGCTTTTGCACTTTACAAAGAGGACAACATGTAGTATTATTGTATTATTCTCCTTTCCAGGTGTATAAATCTCAGTGGTCCCATAAATATTGAACTTGACAGGATTGATAGTTAGGTGATACACTGCTAACTCCCAGCAATGCGCAGAACTTGTAACAGGCCCGTGGTGGAAAAAAAGACATGGCTCCAGACAAAAAGCTGGGAATTGACTATAGAAACTATGTCTAATGGCCATGGGGAAGTTTATGAATTTCAGATGATTAAATTTCAGTGGATAAAAGATAGAGCTGATTGAAATTAGCCACTCATCTAGCAAAAATAGTGCAACTGCTGTATTACTTTTGCATGGGTCATCTCAAAAACAATCTGACCAAACGCAGTGCAATATAAAATGCCCAGCACAGTGATACACACAAGTGGAACAATGTCCAGGCCTCATATTCTTAAACAGAGCCTGTCTATTGTGGGTGGTGGTAAAGAAATGTGTCTTCGGTGCAAGGCTATGCTAATAGCCCTTCCAAATGAAAGTTTGGGTGTCTCCACACTCCATCGCGGATTGTTCCGATTGTATGGAGGGAGCTGACACCAATCAGAAGTGACCTAGGGGCATTTTCGCTGGATACTAGAGTTGAGGTTAGCAGTCAAGCTGCCCACTTCTGTACAAAAACAGATGCCTGGCTTGACACGCAGCGGATGCGCTTGATGCTACTAAGGTGGTTCTGATCAGTATGCTCGGTACTGCAGCTCGTGGAGCGCCTGGTAAAGGGCTCCTTTAATTTTGATGCTCATTTTGCTCGCTTGCTTTTATCTCTATTTTTAACATTGTAATGCTATACATTTTCCTCACCTGTACACGTTGCAAATAGTTTGGGTGTCTTCCCGGTCCATCGTGGATTGTTCCGATTGTATGGAGGGAGCTGACATCAATCGGAAGTGACCTTGGGGCATTTCCGCCAGATACCAAAGTTGAGGTTAACAGTCTAGCTGCCCACCTCTCTACAAAAACAGATGCCTGGCTCGACGTGCAGCGGGCGCGCCGCTGGCGTGCCTAAAGTGTGCCTAAGGCAAGCCCGTCTGCGCCCGTCCACGCCTAGACGTCGCCAGGAGCTAGAACCCCTGCCGGTTTTTCTCCTAATCTAGCAAAGAGTGCTGACGCCCCTCACACTTATTCTAGCCATGAGTTGGTAAGGATTAAAGACAATTATTTCTCTAGACATCCAGTAAACACTGCATGCATTACACCAGCAGGCATAGAAGGACCTTTCTCATGCAGGTCTTGCAGGTTCCAGAGTATGAAGCCTATAGAGTCTCAGACTAATAAAACACCAGCTGACCTGGGAAAAACACCACCCACACTGCATTAGTGGAAAGGAAGGTTCTTCACATATCCTCCACAACAATGGAGGCTGGAATTGTTTTCTGGCTAACGTCAGATCTTTGCCCAAACATGCAGTTAATTTGTGGGATCTGCTCTCCCCCCTACTCCCTCACATTGGGTTTCTGACAGAAACCTGGACTAAACCCTGCTCCAACCCTGCTATTGCGGTGGCACTTCCTGATGGCTATCACATTAAAAAATTGGATAGACCCCGCAGGGTGGGTGGGGGATTAGCTATCGTCTAAAAAGACTTCAGCTAAATTTCCATCTTAGACCAACTATGCAATGACATACTGGAATTTTTAGTCTTCAGAATTGACCTACACTCACAACTTAGTTGGAAAGGAGCTCATGTATATCGACCCCCGGGACCACTTTCTAATTTCGCTCCCCAACTCATGGATCTCATCTCTCCATATGTTATTTCGACCAGAAACTTCTTACTCCTCTGAGATTTCAATGTGCACAGCGAAAATCCTGCTAACCAAGAGGCTTCCTCACTTTTGACAGACCTGTCCACACTTGAATTTAATTAAGATAAACAATGAGCCCACTCACTTGGCAGGGCATACGTTAGATCTAATCCTAACCAACTCCCCCAACATTCTTTGTGGAGCAACCTGTCCCCTGACTTGGTCAGATCATTCATTGATCGAATTCCAAATTAATAGCCCCAAAGAACATATTGCTTCCAAATCACTCCTTAAAAGGAGGTACAGACAGAGGCACAGACTCACGCTTACTCAGTTTCAAGATACTTTCATATCACCCCAGAATTCTGATTCTGACAGTGTGGAGGAGCGCTTAGCCTCCTTCAGTGCCAGTATGAAATCCACTGTCGACCTCCTAGCCCCCCTGAAACAGTGCCCACCATCCACTAGATGCCATCAGACATTGTGTTACTCTCCCAATCTCCGGACCAAAAAAAGTCATTGCAAAAAATTTGACCGCCACTGGCGCCTTTCACATGACTTGCAAGATAAAGAAAGAAATGATTTATAACTAAATCCCTTCGGCTTACGGCTCCCGGATAGGCCCCACAATAGACCTTCCACCGACTATTCCTAATTTTTCAACACTGGAGAATTTCCCAGCACTTACGCCAGAGGAGGTAGAAACTCTACTAAAAGTAGTCAAATCAGGGTCTCCATTAGACCTGATCCCTGCCAAGACCACCTTCCTGCTATCCAAGCAACTTGCTGTTCCCATCTGCTCTATTCTCACCAGATCCAAAAAGGAAGGTAGTCTCGCTCTAGAGTGGAAAGCAGCGCAGATTATCCCCATCAGGAAAAATCCTAAAGCACCCCCTAAAGACGTATCCAACTATCGCCCTATCTCTTTGCTCCCTCTACAGAGCAAACTCCTGGAAAAGCATATTAACAAGCACTTGTCTGAATTTGTCGAATCCTAGAACTGTCTCGATATCCCTTAATCAGGATTTCGACCCAGACATAGTACAGAGTCTGCGTTGGTGGCAGTTACTGATGGCATCAGAATGTTGGCGCATAATGGTCAAGCAGTACTTTTGGTGCTGCTTGACCTGTCTGCAGCATTCGATCCCATCTCCCATCAGACTCTACTCAGGAGACTTAGAGATATAGGCCTCCAAGGAAATGCTTTGAAATGGATGTCTAATTTCCTGTCCGATAGAACCCAGATTATTAACTTGGGCCCTTTTCGCTCGCAGACCACAAGAGTAACCAAGGGAGTACCTCGGGGCTCCTGTTTGAGCCCTACTTTATTTAACATCTATGTTACTCCCTTGGTAGGATTACTGAGGAATTTAGGATTCATTCCTATCTCCTATGCCGATGACACTCAACTTCTACTCTCCTTTGACAAAGCCAACTCCAACATTCAGATCACCTTTTTGGAGGGTATGAAAGTCATCGCGGACTGGATAAGAGAGAACTTTCTTCAGCTTAATGCAGAAAAATCAGATCTAATGTTGTTTGGATAAGCAGCAGTGAGGTGATCCCCTAGATGGTGGCCAGAGGAACTAGGCCCTGCCCCAACTCCTAAACAGGTGGTAAAAAACCTTGGAGTTCGTATAGATCAAAAATTAACACTGGAGGAGCATGCCACCACTACTGCTGGGACATTCTTTCACACACTCAGTCTCCTTCGAAGAGTCTTTCCTCTCCTGCCACTCTCTACGTGGAAAACCCTGATCCAGGCATTAGTCTTAAGCCGCATGGACTACTGCAATGCTTTGCTGATTTCAGCTAAGGAAACCTCCTTTAAAAAACTACAGGTAGTCCAGAACACGGCGGCCCGTTTGGTGACCAATGGCCCTCCCAGAACAGCTTCTCTTCCTCTACTCCAAAAACTGCACTGGCTTCCAGTGCGGAAGAGGATTACATTTAAGATCTGTTGTATTGTTTACAAATCTTTAAACAATCTGGGTCCTAGCTATTTGACAGATAAATTGGCCAGATATGTGCCACCTAGGCCCCTCCGGTGAGGGTCCAAAGCCCTTCTCCATATCCCACGTTTTAAAAAAGCTTGCATGGGCGGCAAAGCCTTCTCCCACCTAGCTCCACTCTACTAGAAACAACTCCCCATTAATTTACGCCAATGCACTAACTTCCTGGTTTTTAGAAAGCTGCTGAAAACCACAATGTTCTGATTTGTCTCTCCTTGGTTAGTAATGGCAGTCATAGCACGGAGATACCCCTGATGGGGTGATTCGGGCGCTTTATAAATAAATAAATCACATGGAAATTGCTGGCAAAGCGTACCATTGCAATAATCCAGCAATCCCCAGTTCCATCAGTAACATAAATTACAGGTAAAATGTTCACTTGTGTTGCAGCGCAAGTGTGGTAAAGTTTTATTATTACATTCTTACTCTCCTTACTACTCTAACCGTACTGGGCGGTTTACGATTAGACAAACTGCAGTATTTCCATATAGCACAGAGGCAATGATCCTCTGACAAACCTTTCTCCGCCGATAAGAGGGGTGGAAATTAGAGTGGCCAAACACCTAATTAGCTGTTCAATGAGGACCATTAATTGACAGCTAACTCACAAATTTGAGACCAGATGTAGATATACCGCTCTTAAAACCATGCTGTAGAAATAAAGATTAACAACGGGAAGACACAACCTTCTGAAGAAGTTAAATCAAGTTAGGATTATGCAGACCAAAAGCTCTGCAACAGCAACGCAAAACAAAAGAAGTGACACCTGATGTTCTGACAGATCTCACGGTTTCTCTCTAGAACAGATTTAAGTCATTAGTAAATAGCACAGTTCAAATGGAAGAACCAACAGAACTCAATAATATACTCAGACAGATATTAGATTAATTTGATTATTTTATTAAAGATTCAAAGTTCATGGCAATAAATAATCTTTTAGGAATTTCAGTTACGAATATCACAGCTTGTATAAAAGCACAAAACATTTAGGCAGGCTTTATCAGATGGTTATTATAAAATCAGTTCACAGAGTTACAAAGTCCCACCACCATTTTAGCAGAAGGATAGTTTGTCTGTCTAACAGCTTAAATCCTACGAAGAAGGAGAAAGGGTTTAAATTTAAAGTCCATTTAAGGGCTATTCAATTAGCATAGAACAAGGAAAATAAAAGATTATGAAATGTAAAAGGTTTGGTAGGAAGGTTTCAGTCCATTAGCTACTGACTGTAACCTCAGCAAAGCAGTCCAAAAGTAAAAGAATAGACTGCAGAAATCGATCAGCATATGTTCCTCTCGCAAGGCGAAAAGAAAAATATGGCGTACCCCTGCTTTGGGGTGCTTCTTTTAAAAAGTCTCTAACAAGCCCGATGATGTAGCATAACACCACCATCAACAGACTATTGTAGGTTCAGATAGGCCAAACATCGTTGAAAAAGAGATACGAAGTAACCATCTATAGCAATAGCTCAAATTATGTTCCCACAGGAATATTCCACTGTGGATGTTGAAGAAACATTCAGGAGTGTTGAGATTTATACATGTACAGGGCAAATGAAGCAACATTTCACTAGTTGTAAATGAAGCATTGTATTAGGTAAGGGGGAAAAGTCAGTTTTAGAGAAAAATAATGTTCAAATATAATGTAATGTAATCGATTCAAACAGGATACAGAAAATATAAAATGTTCACCAAACATTATTACATGAAAATAGCTAACGTTAGTAATAACCTACTACCACAAATGTTCTCAAAATTCATATGTGTATAATTTTCTAAATTCATATCACAAAATTTGTAGTTTACTTTTTATAAACTATAGAATCTCTAGTATTATTATGTGAAATTTGAAAAGCGTATCTAGTTTCTACACGTTTTTGCACTGACTTTTCTAAATGGTGCATTCTAACAGAAAGCATTAGAAACACTAGGCCACTTTATTAATATCACAATTTCATCAGTAAACATTAATACACAACATGTACATAAGAAATGTATTAGTGCAACTCATTTATATGTGTTAGTATTACTTTGTATGTATGTTTTCTTTTTGTTCTTTTTTTAAAGCACACTTTTACGGTGCACCTACAACACTTGTCTTAGTTTTATGTGTCACTGTGTCTAACGTGTGCAAAGTGCAATTTCAGCTTTTTGTCTCTAAATGTGTCGTGTATTATGATTTTTGAAATCTTGCATTATCATTTGGAAAACCACACCTCCTGCTTGATTTGCCAAGATCATTTTGCCTGCTAGCAGTGAGTGAAATGGGCGGGTGAAGAGAAGCCAGCACTGTGGAAAAGAACTGGTGCAGGGGAAATATGTGAGGAAGCACTAAATTCCCAAATGGTGACCCTCGCTTATCAGCGTAATCTCTTTTGTCTGGTATTTATGCAGTTAGGAAATATCCACAAAAGCAGTACTGCTGTGTACAGGAAAAGCAATACATAGTCCCTTACGAGTTGTGTGCAGGGCCCAAGTTTCAGAAATTCGAAAACGGTCCTGAACATTTGTGATGGCAGAGGAAAGC
The DNA here is from genome assembly GCF_964204655.1 of Triturus cristatus. NCBI lineage: Eukaryota > Metazoa > Chordata > Amphibia > Caudata > Salamandridae > Triturus > Triturus cristatus. The sequence continues at coordinate 758,862,693 of NC_140581.1, forward strand.
AATGGAAACCAGCAACTACTGTATTTATAGTGGGTGTCATTTTCAGTTCAGGCTAGATGGAGCTTATGTATCTTATGTAAGCAAAAAAATCATGAAGAATAAATATATAAATGCATAGAGGGGTTTTGGGTCAGTCCTCTTTATTCAGTAGTCTGTTCAGCTGGCATTAATGCACTAAAAATACCCTTGGCAACTATACAACTCAACTCACAATGAACACAATAGGTCCAAGCAAACAATAATATATTGAAACCTTATTTATTATTATCGCTACTACTGTCTTAACAATAATTACAATTACTAAAAATGTATATAAGCTTTGATGGCAACAATGGTCCGACTCCTATCTTAAAATCATCATATGACAACAACGATCATACCTTCAAGCAACCATTCAGTCAAACAGCATATCTTCACAATAATCAACTATGTGACTATGCATTAGTTAGTCAAGAATAATCTTGGCATGTTACATGAAGATATCAACAGTAAATAATCTCTGAACATTTCATAAATAGCATAGATACAATGGGATGGAGGTGGTGGCTTATATCATTGGTTATTTCTTCATATGTTAATAAATAACATGTACATAAAAAATGAATTAGTGCAACTCGTTTATATGTATTGGTATTACTTTGTATGTATGTTTTCTTCATCTTATTTTTTTAAAGCCTGCTTTTACAGTGCTTCTACTACACTTGTTTCAGTTTTATGTGTCACTGTGTTTAATGTGTGCAAAGTGCACTTTCAGCTTTTCGTGTCTTTAATCAGTAAATGTATCATGTATTCTGATTTTTTTAAATCTTGCATCATCAGGCCCCCTTGTGATGGCGAATCAAGCCATCACCTTATCTACCACATCAGATCTCGTCACATATTATGGGTGTGTTTTCTTTAATCTTTTCCCTCTACTCTCCTCTATAGCTTTTATTTAATTATATTATTTGCATTGTTCATCCTCCATTTCAAGATCAGTTCTTGTTCTTTTCAGTCCACTATTTTTATCCTTTTTGTATCTGCAAAATTTGATTGATAATATCAGCAGCATTATGCACAAAGAGATCACCACTAAAGGCCTTGAGACGGAAAACACCAATCCATTCCCTAAGTTTCCCGACCAATTGCTAACATTTCCCAATCCTTTACCTATGGCTTCACAGGCACCATCTGCTTTCAAGTCTTTCAAGTCCTTGTGTAAGTCAGTAATGTTTTTAATGTAACCCTCCAAGTCTTTACTCCTGTCTGGTATGCAAGACAATAATATTGGACTTTTAACAATTGGCAGACTCCACCCTCCTACGTGAGAAGGACTTCAAGGGCAAGTCAATTTTGAATCACCATCGATATTATCAATATGATTTCTTAATTTACAACATAAAAACCCCAGTTGTACTGGTTGCAAGTTTATCAGCAATAGTAGACACCTTCCTAATTTTCAGAGAGGTTAATGCTACTCCTACTGAAGGTATCAGAACTCTGAATATATATCGCCTTGTATTTCACTTGAACTTCTTTTCACTCTTACATTCGTATCCACTAATTCTACTTTAATTTGCTTAACATGATACATTTTTGGAAAAACTATTCCCAAATTGCATCTTCCATACCATCCTTTCAGCAGTTTGTAATAAACATTCTTCCCACAAATACAATAATAACCCAGGGAAAATAGGATTAACACCTTCTGAATATCTTCCCCTGTTCTCATACACTTCAAATGCATGTTCAAATTTGTTAATTCCTACAAAAACATTACTTGACTTTTGTCTTTATATGCAAAGTTTGCCTTTATGTTGCCAGCCTAAAACTAACGAAACTGTTCCCTCTATGGTTTTGCTTTCATCTTGTGGAAAGCTCCTAGGAATTCATTTAGGCAATGCATTATTATTATTTGTTACATTATCTGATCTACTTTCTATTAAATGTATAAAATTATTTTGAGCTCCTTACTGATCTGCATGTTAGGTTATTTCTAAGTGCATAAGCCATATTCAAATATTGAGTTGGTCTGAATATACAACCCATAGATTCAAATGTTGAAGCTTCAGAATGCAGATTTAAAAGTTTAAGCACAATAGGTTCAGAAGAGATCCGATTTTTTAGAGTGATAATACTGCAATTGATCTGTACCATAAAACAAGCTAGCTAACACACAGCAAGAAATTCCATATGTTAAAGGCATTTTATGGTCGGTTACGCCTTCAGCAACTGATAAAGGTATTTGCATATAAACGTAGCAATCAACAACATTCATAGAATTTACATATTCGCTAAGCAAAACAGTATAAACATTTGAGCTAAAATCTATTCTCAAAGCATTGCTGTGTAAAGAGTTGTCATTCAAGTCAATAGAATTGGAATCATTTCTTTTGGCCTTTCCGGAAAAAATAGTAGGTTTAGAATCTTTCACAGAAACATTATGGCACATTGAAGATATTAACCATCGTAATTAATATCAAAACAATAATTGAAAGAATCACTTTCTATACACATTTGCATTTGGAAGAGATTCCAGTGTCGAATAGCATGGCTGCTTAAAATTCAGATCCCTTGGCTAAAAAAAAGAACATTTTAAAAAAAGAGAGCAGCAGTTGTTTGAGCAAAGTCAACAAGCTCTTTGTACTAAAATTTTATGGTAAGGTTTGAAATCCTCTCAGATACGGAAAGCCTCTCATATCAGCCTCAATGATGAGTATATTCGGGAAAAACTGTGTCAGTCCCTCGTTAGGTACATCCAGATTAATGTTCAAATCAACAACACAGTTTGTTTCAAGGAGGTCCAAGTGAACATGTATAGTTAGTGCAATACTTGAAGAATTCTCATTCCTACTTATTGGCTGCCAAATAAGTCCATTCAGCCAAATAAGCCAAAGGCGAGCCCGTCTGCGCCCGTCCGCGCCAGCTCCGGGCCCAGGGCCACTTCCCCTAGCCGTGCAGACCTAGCTCACCAGAGCACTAGGATACGATACTCCTTTTCCCAGCTGATGGAGTTTAGGTCAGGTGTTTCTGGTGATCGGTGTGTATGTTTGCCCCTTGCCCCCCCCCTAATATCCGTACCCGCCACATGTCTAGGTTGCAAACTTGTTCTTCCCTTCCCTGTAAAGCACACTCCTAGCCCAGGACCTATTCACAATATTCATGCAGCACTCATCAACGCTCGCTCTCTTCCATGTCACTGCTGGGAAATAAGGGAATTTATCGCATCTCAGGAGCTTGATATCCTGTTTATCACAGAATCATGGGGAGATGCCTCCTCAGGCCCGGATTTCTGTTCAGCCACTCCGGAGGGATATTGCGTGGTGAGACAGGACAGAACTACAGGGAGAGGAGGTGGCTTAGCCATAATTTATAAAGCCAACCTATGAGTCAAAATTGACTCTTTAAGTCGACAAGATTGTGAAGCACTTTTCTTTTCTATCTCACTTAATCATAATCAGGCCTTTAAAGGGATTCTGTTATATCGTCCCCCTGGCCCTCACTTTCGCTTCCTTCAGGCCCTCGAAGAATTCTTAGAACTCGCTATAAGCCATCCGGATTTTACTATTTTAGGAGATTTTAGTTTTCATCTAGAGGATTCAGGGGATAAATACACCGCCCAACTTATAGCTGACCTACACGTGGCCGGTCTATCACAATTGGTCAATGTTTCTACACATCAAGCTGGACATACGCTGGACGGGTTGTTTACGAACAACCCTAAGCTTTCCCTTTCTTCAGTTAGCTCTGTGGTATGGTCGGACCACTCCGCAGTAATTTTTACCATTCAAGCTAACAACCGTATCCTTTCCAAACTCTTGCCCCGTATCTCCATCAGCTCTAGATCCTGGAAAAACTTGGATCATTCACTTCTCTCCCAGACTCTAGCAGACTCCCGGTATGAGGTCTCCCCTAATCTCAGCGTAACGTCCAGCAGATATCAGGAATGAATTTCAGACGCAGTAAACCGTGTAGTTCCGTTGAAAACTTTTATTTCCAACAGGTTATTACCATCTGCTCCATAGTTCACGGATGATCTTCGTTTACAGCGTCAATACTGTAGGAACCTGGAAAGGCGATGGCGAAAGCATTATAATCCTGTCGATAGGCAGACTTATAAAGATGCCCTAGCACTATATAAGAAATCCATTGTAAAATGTAAAAGTATTTTCTTTCTGGCCCAGATTGAATCTGCTAAAAACTCAGCTAAAAAGCTGTTTCAGGTAGTTGACACCCTGTCTAACCCCCCGACAGGCCCTCCGACGGAACCCTCTCAAGTTCTGTGCAATGCGCTGGCCAGCTTCTTTTTCACTAAGGTCTCCATGATCTATTCGTCATTCTCCCTCCCTACACGTCCTGTTGCTCCTGACCTTCCTTCTCATATGCCTAAGTTTACCAACTTTCATCCTGTTTCATCTGAATATATCAGCAGGTTGGTTACTTCCATCAAGTCCGGTTCCCCTTTCGACCCATGCCCCCCCGCGATAATGAATACTATCACTGAGGTCATAGCTCCTTCTCTAACGGATCTTTGCAACTCCATTTTTCGATCAGGCTTCTATCCGGAAATTTGGAAAAAGGCAGCTATTAAGCCATTACTGAAAAAACCATCCCTAGACCCTACTGAATCAGCCAGTTCCAGGCCTATTGCTTGCCTACCTTTTCCGGCCAAAATATTTGAGTCAGTTATGAACCTGCAATTATCCGAGTTCATTGACCTTCACAATCTTCTGGATGATACGCAGTTCGGATTTAGGAAATATCATGGTACAGAAACGGCTTTGATAAAAGCTTCTGATGCGATCAGGACCATCATGGATCAGGGGGGGCGGCGGTCCTGGTGCTCCTTGATCTGTCCGCCGCCTCCGACACGGTCGACCATTCCATCCTGATCGACCGTGTCGCATCCATGGGGATTACTCATCATGCAAAGGATCTCATCACTTCATTTCTGGCCAACCGAACTCAATCGGTGAAGCTGGGCAATTTCTATTCACCAACTTTTACTCTCCCTTGCGGGGTTCCTCAGGGATCCTCACTAAGCCCCACATTATTTAATATATATGTGGCGGACTTAGCAAGGGTCATAAAAGCTCACGGGCTGCGGCTAACCACTTATGCTGACGACACCCAACTGGTGCTGTCTATTCAAAAAGATGGTCCCTCAGTCGCCGCTCAATTCCAGAAAGGGATGATGGCCATTAGTTCGTGGATGGCGGATAACAGTTTGAAATTGAACTTGGATAAGACCGAGGTGCTGACCTTTGGTAGGCTCTCTCCTGAGTGGTCTGCGATCTGGTGGCCCAGTGATATGGGTCCCCCTCCCACTCCAGTAACCAAGGTCAGAAATCTCGGCATCATGTTTGATAATAAACTGTCTTTTAAGCATCATGTCAATTCTGTGGCGGCATCCTCCTTCTATATGCTGAGAAAGATCAAGAAGTTGCTGCCATACCTTCCCTCTACTGCAGGAAAAACCTTGATTACCACCCTTGTTTTCTCAAAAATGGACTATAGCAACGGCCTCTTCCTTAATGCTCAGGAGCAGGTTCTAGCTAAGCTACAATCAGTACAGAACGCAGCAGCTAGATTAAAGCTTGACGTTCCATTTCGTCACTCCACATCTGCGGCCATTCACCAGCTGCACTGGTTGAGAGTAAAAAGTCGGATACAATTCAAGGCTTTATGTATTGCCTATAAAGCCATTCATGACTCTGGACCTAAGTTCCTGAAGGATGCTTTCCGGATCTATGTTCCCAACAGAACTTTAAGATCAGCCTCCACACATCTGCTCCCGGTGCCACGCACCAGAACCTCCACGTGGGGAGACAGACGTTTTTTGGTAGCAACCCCCAGGCTGTGGAACTCTCTCCCTTTTGCTATAAAAACTGCCCCTACCCTTATTATGTTTCGTAAGCTTTTGAAGACCTGGTTATTTAACCAGTGATCCTTTCAGATGCCTTTGTCAGTAGGAAGCTCTATATGCGCCGAGACACCCTAGGGTATTCGTGCGCAATAAAAATTGTAAAAACATAAACATAAACATTCAGGAGTTGCATAACTTAGAATTGGTACCTTGTCTCTTTCTGATCTCCTCACAGCTGTTTGCTCATCATCTGTATCACTTGGATATGATTGTTCAGAACTTTCAGGAATAGTTGATGGTACTCACCTTGCGGTCAGACAGCGTCTCAAGATTTCACCCCTTCTGGGGAAATGGTCTCTGGGTAAAACTCACTTTCTTGCTGCACTGTGCCCTTCATTAGGATCTGTATCTCCCATAGTCAACTATCTTAGTTGTGACCATTTGGTAATTACAGTTGACTCTCTCGGAACCCCCTCAAGCCAAACAAGTGCTGTCCCAGCAGCGTGCTAGTCCCTAACAGCTTGAATAACCTGATTCCCTCTGTCTCACTGTTACCACTGGCACATTAGAAATTGGTGCTGTTGTATCATCACTGGGACTTGGGACCCGGCGAGTCTGGCTGGCATGCACCCGGTACGGGAGACCTCCACACTTCACAGCGGTATTGGTTACTAAGATCACCTAGAACTCCAACGAGGTTCCAAGCAGGTTTTGCACAATCTGGTTTTCAATGAGCTGTTGATCAGCTCCACCAACTCAGAGCTTCTTCTCGACCTGTAGTGCTGCACATAACATTTTTAGGACCTCATTATTAAAATGAGTTCCTCGGTCTGACTCAAGAGAAGCTGGAAATCCGAACCTCAGAATAAATTCCCTCAACAGTAATTTTGCCACAGTTAAACTGTCATTCTTACAAGTGGGATAAGCTTCAACCCATTTTGAGAAAATGCACCCAATGACCAAAATATATCTTAGTCTATTGCAAAGGGGCAATAGACTAAGATACATTTTGGTCCATTTGCATCTGGTTAAAAGGACCTGCAGAGTTTCCAATGTAACTCATGATAACCTGTGTTTTTCTTCCTGGGTTATGTTGCTGACACACTACACAGCGATGGCATAGCGTCTATGCAGTTACTCTAAATCTGGGATTGTACCATATCTGTTGTAAAAGACGCATAATTTCCTCTCTCCCAACATGCGCAGGACCCTTGTTCTGTCTTGCTATTGGGGACAAAAGCTATCAGGCAACATTGGTCTGCCATCAATGTAAACCCACATGTCATCTTCCCTCTTGGTGCAACCTGCTCGCACCCAACCCTGCTGTTCTGTTTCTGTCACCTCATCCTGCAGTTTCCTCACTTCCTCCCAGGTATCTAAAGCTGACAACAACAAATTACATTCAGTGATGGCTTATGTCTCTTTCAGTATTTCCTCATTAAATGCACGTGCATTCAAAGCACAATACCTTGCCATCTCGTCAGCATAACGGTTGCCAACTGCTTCATAGTCGGTACCTTGCCGAGGAACAACACATTTCACAACAGTAATTTGGGCAGGCAATTGTGAGGACTGAAAAAGGCTCCTCACGCATTCTCCATACCTAATGGGAGAACCAGAGGACATCATGAACTCACGCTGTGACCACAATTGCCCAAAGTCATGTACGGCTCCAAAGCCTTACTGACTATCGGTATAAATTGTAATTCAGAGCTGTTCTGCAATTTTGCATAAAATAGTTCTTGCAACCATGAAGCTTTCACAACACCTCAACTGTGCACACCGCATAAGCAGCTTTCAAAATTCCTTCATTTTATCTTTCAAACATGAACCATCAACAAACAACACATGATCAGATTGAGGTAATGTCTTGTCACAAATATCAGGACGCGGCTACATTCACAACTCCGTCACATCCAAGCAATCATGCTCGACTTCATCGACCACGCTCTCAATTCAAGGCAATGACATCAAAGTAGCCAGATTAAACACTGTACATATCTTAAGAGTCAATTTCTCTGCTCCCAACAAAATGTTCGCATAGTTAGTCAAACAAATATTCGTCAGATACTGTGTTCGAGTACAATTCAACAGTATCTCCACTGAATGGGGCACAAATACTGTCAGTGGGTGACCCATGACAATACGTTCTCACTCATCAAGACTCACACACATAGATGCAACCACTTTCAAACATCCAGGCAATGCAGTCGCAACAGCGTCAAGACTCACCAAAAAATAGGAGAGAGGCCTGCGATTGCTTCCATGCACTTCTGTTAAAACTGAAAGAGTGCAACCTTCCCTTTCACTGCAAAATAACACAAAGCACTTATTGTAATCAGGCATTCCCAAAGCTGCTACCCTGCAAAGGCCTTCTAGTAGCTCTTTGAATGCGGTCAAGCAACTGTCATCCCAGGGTACAGGAGAAGACAAATCTTTATGTGTCAACCTCTGAAGAGGTTTTGCCGTTAAGGAAACATTTGGTATCCACTGTCTGCAATAGCCCACCATTCCTAAAAGCATGCAGACTTCCTTTTAAGTAGCTGGATGATTCATGTTAAGAATAACTGAGAATCTTTCCTGTGACCCGTTTCTTGCTTCTTTCTCAATGCGATGTCTTAAGAACAGAACTTCTGTTTTGCAAAACTGTAACTTGGTTGGTATACTTTATATCCATTCTCTGCCAGATGGTTCAACAAAGCAATAGTGTCAATTTTCCAAGCTTTCTTCATAGTTGATGCCAACAATAGGTCATAAATGTACTGCACTAACGGGGCGTGGTTTGGACGCCGATCGGGATGGCGGCGTGAGCCTGCAGCTCCGTGCCTAATCCCCGATATTTCTCCTGAAATCCGGCTAAACGCGCCGCAGCTGGCGCGAGCATGCTGCGTTGAGCACCGGGACGACGGGGGACGCCGCGCACGAGACGGCGGGGGCCCGAGCGAGGCACTGGAGCCGGGACACAGAGCGAGGCGACCGGCGTAGGCTGAACAAGATGGCGGCGGCCCCGGACCGAGCAGAGTAAACAGGCTCAGACGGAGGCTGGGGACCAAGGAGCAGCCGGCCGAGGGTGCAGCTGAGCGGAGCCGATAGCCTGTTGCCCGGGGCTCCGGGACCACGGTGCTGGGGTGCGGCGCTATCCGCCTTAGCGGCGACGACGGATCCTGCTGGCCCCTCCCCCCTCGAGGCGCTTAACACGAACTATTGAGGGGACAGTGGAGCCGGCGCTGGACAACGGAGCGGGGCGCCTGCCCGCCGGCGAATGTGGCCGCTGGACTGCGGAGGGGGCAAGAGAGCGAGAGTGGCGGAGGGGCTGCCGGACGACTAGCGCCCATTGATGGAGGCGGACGGTGCTGACGGCCGGACGAGATAGTGGCGCTGGGCCGCGGAAGCGCTGCGGAGCGGTGGGCCCGAGGTCCGCGTGGAGGCGCCCTCCTCCCGGAGGTGAGGCTGACCCGTTGGGGTGAACTAAGTGGGAGCGACCCCGGCGCTGGAACAGGAAGGTGGTGAGCCCGCGCTGTGCGCTGTCGCTGGGTGAAGCTGCGGGGGACCCGTGCACTGGTGGCGGGTGGCCTTGGCGCAAGGACGACTGACTGGCGGCGAGCCGGAGGGCCCTGAGCTGGACAGCCGGGCCCTGGGGAGCGGACTGCCCTGAGGAGAGCACTGAGAACAGGGAGCGGGTGCCGGACCCTGCCTCTTCGCTCCCGGAGTGGACAGACGGCGACGTAGATCTGCCTGCTAGTGGGGCACGGCACTGGAGCTGGTGCAGGGAGGGATGCCCACGAAGGGGGTCGCGCTGCATGTGCCCCCTAGGCACGACCGGGCGGCGGAAGCGGCCGCAGATGGAGGACCCCAAGATGACCCGGGGGACACAGCGCAGGAACGGCGCTTAAACAAACGGCTGGATGGGATCCTGGAGGCCATCACGGCGACCAAGGAGGCCCTGCATCAGGACATAGCGCAGGTCGCTACTGGGCTGGGACTCTTGCGGGCCGATCATGCCAAACTGGCGGACAGAGTCAAAGACAACGAGGTGACGATCCGGGAGCTCAAGCCGGCGGCGGCAACCGCAGAACGCAATATCGCTGAGATCCTGGGCCGTCTGGCGACGCTGGAGAGGCGAGCGGAAGACGCCGAAGGACGCAATCGGAGAAATAATGTGAGGGTGGTGGGACTGCCGGAAAAAGTTGAAGGGGATGACGCCGTGGCGTACATGGAGGACTGGTTCAGAAAGACCGTGGCCCCGGAGGGCCTCTCCACCTTCTTCTCCCTGGAGCGGGCGCATAGGGTCCCGGCTCGCCCGCCGGCGCAGGGCCGCCCTCCCCGACCCATGTTGGTTAGGCTCTTGCACTATAGAGACAGGGACCTGCTGATCCAGAAGGCGCGTGCAAATGGCCCCTTCCAGGTGGCTAACAGCTCGGTCACGGTGTTCCCAGATTACACGCAGGAGGTGCAGAAGGCCAGGACCTCCTTTCTGGCCGTCAAAAAGGAACTACGGGTCGAGGGCCTACAGTACTCCCTGCTGTTCCCAGCGAAACTGCGGGTAATCCTGAGCGGGACGACCCACTTCTTTCAGACCCCTGAGGAAGCATGGACATGGCTGGAGTCGTATCGGGCGGGCACGGCCCGGGGAAGGACGGAGGAAAAAGGGAGGCAGAAGCCGACCCAGGTGCGGAAATCGCAACGGATCCGCAGGCGCAACAAACTTCAGGGAGCGGAGCGGGATGGACAGATGGCGGACGACAGGCGGAGGGCGCTGGTGGCGACGGCGATCATAACGGGCTCTCAAGGGGAGCGGACCCCAGTGGCATCGGAGTCTGGCGAGGAGGCCGGGCAGTCCGGCGGACAGACATCGGAGGTGGAAAGTTCCGGGGGGCCGGTGGTCACCCCACAGACGGCGGATGGACTATTCGACGGGTAATGCGGATGGGGGGGCCACATTGGTGACTCCGGGTTCGGACTGGGGGTCCCGGTGCTCGATGGACTTGCAGGTATGGTGCTGAGACATTCGGGGGATGCTGGGTGCGGGGCGGGGGGCTCGGCCTGCCCTAGGTCGGTTCTGACCACCCTCGAACGGCCCCTAAGGCCTTCTGTGGAGACGACCACAGAGTAAGGAAGGTTTGGGGGGTTACAGGTTTGGATGGGGGCTGATAGTGTGTTATTAGGTCCTGTTCTGGGGAGTGGGTGGGGGGGAGTTTGGGGGGTTGTTCTGGTTGCGGGGTTTTATTGCGCTGCTGTGGGGGGCCCGGGAATGTTGGTGTGCGGGGGGGGTACTGGTTACGATGGGGACATTACCTAATTTGAAATGCCTCACGTGGAATGTTCGTGGCCTCCGCACTATGTCGAGGCGCCACAAGGTCCATGCCCATCTGGTGAGGCAAGGCGTACAAATTGCACTCCTGCAGGAAACTCATTTAACCCAACAGGAACTCACTGCGCTGCAGAGGAGGTGGCGTGGCCAGGGGTTTGGGACTACGTGCTCAGCGTTTGCCAGGGGAGTGTTGATATGGATACGGGCAGGGGTCCCATTTCAGGCTGAGACCCAATTGGTGGACCCGGGGGGTAGGTTTGTGGTGGTGAGAGGGAAGCTCTATGGTCAGGATGTGGCCTTATGCAGTATATATGCCCCCAACACGGATCAGGCCCGCTTTTTTGTTAGCTTGACGGGTTCCCTGGCGCACTTCCTAGCGGGCCCCATCCTGATAGGAGGGGACTTTAACTCGATCACTGATGTAGCACTAGACCGGTCGCATCCGCCACTGGCTGACTCGCCGGTGCGCCGATTAGCGGCGCACAGGGCGGACTGGCAGGAGAGGTGGGGGCTGATAGATGTGTGGAGGGAGCAGCATCCGGGACACAGGGACTACTCCTTCTTCTCCGCGCTACACGCGCTCCACGTTAGGATAGATGCTATGTTGTGCAGCAAGGACTTGGCGCCCGTGATGGCCCACACGGAGTACCTCGCCAGAACGATATCGGACCACAACCCGCTGCTGCTGTCGTTGCAGTGGCGGCGGCCGAGGTCGGCGGTCCCGACATGGCGCTTGAGGCCAGAAGCATTGGAAGACCCGGTGTTTGGGGATGCGATCAAGCGGGGCATAGAGCAGTATTTTACGGAGAATGAGGGTTCAACGGCCACGAGGGCAATGGAATGGGACGCCATGAAGGTGGTGACCAGAGGCATTTGCATGGGAACCTTTGCGAATGTGAGAACCACTATCCTGACGGCCCTGGAGAAGGCGGAAGGGGTGTTGCGGGAGCTGGAGCAGCGTAGGCCTGAGCGGCCAGAGTTGCAAGACAGGCTGCTTGAGGCGAAGGAGGTGGTAGCGACAGAAACTGAACGGCTGCGGGGCTTTGACTACAAGCGGTATCTCGTCAGAGTGCATGCGGAACGGGACAAGGTAGGCACGCTCCTGGCTAGACTAGCAAACCCGGAACCCCGGGGCTGTCCGGTTCTCAGTATTAGAACGGAGATGGGGGAGATGGTTTATTCGCAGGGGGCGGTGCTCCAGCGGTTCGGGTCCTACTATTCGGTCCTCTATGAGAGCCAGCTGGGGGTGGAGACCTCCGCGATCACTGATTATCTGGCGACTCTTTGCCTTCCCCGGGTAGATGCGGAGACTGCGATGGAGCTGGGAGGCCCCATTACGCTGCAGGAGATTCGGGTGGCTATTAAGCAGATGGCCAGAAACAAAACGCCGGGGGTGGATGGCCTGCCGATCGAATTCTACTCGCAGTTCGTGGATGCCTTGGCGCCCAGGCTCTTGCTGGTCTACGCTGAGGCCATGGAGCTGGGGAGACTCCCACAGTCGATGAGGGAGGCCTTGGTGGTGCCGTTGTTGAAGCCCGGCAGGGATGCCTTGGAGGTGACGTCCTGTAGACCCTTGTCTATGCTGACGGTCGACTACAAAATATTGAGTCGCATATTAGCCACTAGATTATTACCGTACATGACCACACTGGTTCACGGGGACCAAGCCGGCTTTATCCCCACTAGGAGCACAGCATGGAATATTCGCCGCCTGGTCCGTATCATGGACAACGTCTGGGACCCAGCACAGCGGCCGGCAGTGCTCGCCGTGGACATCGAAAAGGCTTTCGATAGCCTCGAATGGGGATACCTCGACGCGGTGCTCGAGAAGTCCGGCCTGGGGGAGGGGTTCGGACGTTGGACGCGGGTCCTATACTCCTCCGCTACGGCCAGGGTGCGGCTGGGAGCGGTCGTGTCCGAGGCCTATCCAGTGCGCAGGGGCACACGGCAGGGTTGCTCGTTATCTCCCCTGCTGTTCGCCTTGGCGATGGAGCCTTTGGCGGCGCAAGCGCGGACAGGAGCGGTGTACGGCGGGGTTCGCTGTGGGGAGGAGGAACATTATATATCCCTGTACGCGGATGACCTCCTGCTGTACCTGGAGGACTCCGGGGACGCTCTGGACGGGGCTGTGGAGATGCTCTCGCGCTTTGGCGAGCTCTCGGGCCTCAAGGTCAACTGGACCAAAACCTGCGTTTTCCCGCTGCGGGCAGAGGTCCCGTATTGCCCTCCCACTCGGGACGTGGTATGGGAGGCCAAATGCTTTACCTACCTGGGCGTCCGGATATACCACGATGTCGAAAATCTATTGGACGGTAATGTAGGGCGTTGCATACGGGCTCTGAAGGGATGCATGGCCTTCTGGGCTGCCCTCCCGCTCTCGGTCCTGGGCCGGGTCGCGTTGCTGAAGATGGTGGCCCTGCCCCGACTGCTCTATTACTTCCGCACACTGCCGATATGGATCCCGCAGAGGATCTTTAAAGAATTGAGGTCGCAGATCATCAGCTTCCTATGGGGGACGGGACGGAGACGAGTAGCCCTGACGGTACTGATGCGGCCTAAACTAGAGGGAGGACTGGCGGTCCCCGATTTTGAGTTGTACTACCTGGCGGCGCAGCTACAAGTGCTGACACAGAATGTGGCCAGGGTATTCCGGGGCCCGGAGCCGGGACGGGGGACGGGCATCCAGAGACATGTCCTGTCTTACATAGTCATGCAACAGAAGTTAGACCTGAGAGATTTGTCCATCGAGGAGAGGACTCTCCGGCTATGCTGGCAGAGGGGCATGCGGAGAGCAAAGACGATGAGACCTTATGCACCGGAGATCCCGCTGGGGATGCTGACGGCGCTGCCGCATGGAGGCGATTGGTCCCCGCTAGCGGAGTGGGAGGAGCTGGGGTTGCAGATGGTGGGGGACCTCTATATAGATGGGGCGCTGGCCCCCTTCGGGGCTCTGCAAGAGCAGTTTGGCCTCCCAGATGGGAGTTATCTCCTGCACGCGGCGGTGAGCGCGGCAATACAGAAACACTGGAGGAAGGGGCTCGAGGAGCCCACTGTGGCGCTAACCTGCCAGTACGTGGCAATGGCGGCGGGCACGATCAAGGCGGTGACATGCCTACAGGCTAGACTGCTGCAGGAGGGGTTGGAGCCGCTTGCGGCACTGAAGGAGCGGTGGGAGGAAAGCATAGGTAAACCCATTCCGGACACGATCTGGAGCCACATCATGCGGAGGACATGGAAGGGTAGCGGGAATGCCCGCTTTCAGCAGGTGCACTTCTTCATCGTTCACAGGGCGTATTTGACCCCGGGAAAGATTAGCCGGCACTTTAAGGTGCAGGAGGCTGCTTGCCCGCGCTGCTTCACACTGGGAGCTGAACTAGAGCATATGCTGTGGGGGTGCCCGAAGCTCGGGTCGTATTGGGCTGAGGTGGGAGAGATCTTGAATGCTGCGACGGATAGGGAGGTCGAGTTTGATATGGGGGCGTGCCTGCTGCTCTGGTTCCCTCACACAGCAAAGACAAAAGTGACGAGTAAATTTATAGACTTGGGGCTTATGTTGGCCCAGAGAGAGATTACGTGGCACTGGAAGTCCCGGGAGGGCCCATCGATCGGGCGGTGGATCTCCGAGTTATTAAAATGGTCTGGATGTGAGAGTGAAGTCAGAAGGCGCCAAGCGATTAGGACGGACAATGAAGCGGGGCTGGAGTGGGTAAGGGCATGGGAGCAGATCGAGCAGGCCCTGCAGGATTGCCGGCTCGAGCGGGCGGAACGGGAGCGTGAGGAGAACGGAGTTCCTTGAGGCTGAGGACAATAGATGCATCCCGGATAGCTGGCACGAATTAGAGTTAGGGACCACTGGAGGGGCCCGCAACAGCAGCAGTTGGGGGGGGCGGGATGGGAGGGGGGGGGAGTTCCTGAGGTGGGAGGGTAATGCTACACTGAGGTGGGTGAAGAATGTAGCTGGTGGGACAGAAAAGCAGAGGCTCCCATGGGGCATGCACCAAGCACCGCTGTGAGGCGATAGTTGTGTTCCATTGCTTAACTATCCATCTATGCCGCCCGGCCCCCGGGATGTGGGCTGAATGGCTGTGTGCGTTGCTAAACCGAAGAATATAACCGGAGATTGTAGGGGGTGCCGGTTGCCCCGATGGTTATGTTGCTGAAAATGTTGCAATAAAAAACATGTTTTAAAAAAAAATAAAAAAAAATAAATGTACTGCACTAACACTGAATGATTCAGCTTTTTCAGAGACTCGAGATTCTTTTTTGAGTAACTGAAAAAATTGAAGGGCGTTATGTATACCCCTGTGGGTCTCGGCATCATGCCAAAATATGACTGCAGAAATGGATAGCGAATACAAACGGACAATCCTCATGCAGTGGAATTGAGAAGAAGGCCTGGCACAAGTGAATGACTGAAAAACATTTGGCCTCGCATGGAATCAGAAGTAAAATCACAGCTGAATTCGGCACCACAGGACAACATGGATCAACAATGGCATTCATTGTGCATGATCCTGCACAATGCAATACATGTCATTCAGTTTCTGCAAGCCAATAATATGAGAGCTACATGAACTTCCCATTATCTCCTTCAGAATCCCTTGCTCAATCATTGATTCGATCACAGGAGTTATTTCGGGAATAGTATCTGGAGACAAATTGTATAGTGGGATTCTTGGGAACTCTGCATTTGGTTTCATTGTAATTCAGACTGGGCTGGCACTTTTAATAGTATGATATAATTACTTGTTAAGTTCCAGACTTCAGGTAGCACTGTCTCTCTCAATTCGATATGCAAGTGCTCACTCGTCCGGAGAGGATACATCCCCTCATCTGATTTATGTTGGGCAAGTTTAAAAACAACATCCTCATCTTTTGAATGGAATTCAATTCCTCTGGGTGTGCAATAAATGAAACATTTTGGTTTGCATAGTAGATCACATCCAAGCAGAATCACTAGACTTGTGTCACACATCACAAATCGATGTTCATCATTGACAGATCCTATTTTAACTGTAACTGGTTCTGAAATTCAGGTAGACAACTTTTTATTTGTAACTACTATAACTTGGATACTTTCTCCCAGGACGGGTAGGTTAGGGACCTCTGCTGTTCTTACAGTAGAGCGCATACCACCAGTGTCAACAAGGAATAATACACGATTACCATCCACTTCTCCATCCACATAGGGACCACTCTGGTCTACCTCTCACACTGCCCCAAGCAGGCAGTTTTCCTCCCCTGGTCACTGTCATCCAATTGGATCAAATATTGCTGTGCTGCATTCTGATTCTGAAAAGTATTTCAATTCATCTGCTGATTTTGATTTGCATTTTATCTTTGTCCCTGAACATTCCGTTGCGGCACGGGAACGTGGGACATTTGCATTTGCGGTGATACATTAGAATTCTGCATTTACTGTCCTTGCATCTATTGAGTCGGTCCCATGTTATTCCCTTAAGACTGTGCATACTCGACATTCTGCATCTGATTCCCTGCATTATTCATATCAGACTTACACTCACATTTCCAATCTTCAAATTTTCCGCAAGCATGAGTTGGATATATCTTTTTTAAAAGCCACACATCAACACCAGTTCTAGGATATACAGTATTACCACAAGCTCTACCTTGGAATGGAAAATGTTGCTGCTGAAAACCGTTAACACCTTGCATTGTCGTAAATTGATTATAACATCCCTGTACATGCACTGAGTTATCAAAACCCATCTGATTATGACCTTTCAGCATCGCTTGTATCTGGGCAATCATCAATTTCTCCTTTAGCTTCTAATGCCTCGCCTACATCTTGCCGCTACAATATTTTATATGATGCAAAATTTCATCTCCTGCCAGCAAAGTAATTGCTCCATAATCATGTTGGAAATCTCAGGTCTAGAACCAAACACAAACCTGTAAGCAAATCTTTGTCTGCAATAGTGTCTGATCCACTATACTGTTAAAAAACCTATACTAATCTCTCGTAAAAGGCATATACTGATTCTTTCAGTTCTTGAGCTGTCATGTCAATCTGAAATCAATCAATCTCTTTGGGGGAAATGCAAGTCTTCAGGAGATTTATTACCTGCTGGTATTTCCTCATTACCTCTGGAGATGGTGCTCCTATTCTAAGATCCCTTACTGGTTCTGACTCAGGCCATTCCACAGTAACCTTACCTTCAGCACACAAATCTACTGGAACCACAATCTCAAACAGAGTATTTGAATCAATCCACAAAACATTTGAAATCTTCGCAAATCGTTCAACTTGACTGTATCCTTCCACAAGATTTTTCTCTCAATTTAGGGAAATCGTTTGTAAATTACAAAATGTCTTGTCTTGTCCATGGTATATGAACATTACCTCCTCCAGGTACTTCTCTCATAGGGAGCATTTGTACTTCACCTACACTGCACTTCAGGTGGTGACTGTACTTGCTTTGTTTCCTTCTTTTTCAACCATCTGTCTTCCCATTTTTCTCTTTCTTCCCATTTTCTGATTAATATAATTAGCTCTTTTATCTGCACTTTCTTTCCAGGTGCCCTCATATTTTCAATGTCTTCGTCAGTAAAGTCTAACCTGTCAGATTTTTGCAAATTCTTTGAATTTTGAATATCTATACCATATTTCTGAACCAATTCTACTAATTTCTCATATGTCATTTTTACTCGTGTAATATTTTTAAAGAGAAATAATAGTTCCTCCTCCTGGTAAACATCTCATCTTGAAGGGCTAAGTGTTCCCTGAACCATTCTTCTAATTCAAATTTTAATACACTCACGTCCATAAATGCTTTATTTTCCTGTACTGAATTTTGGACTGAACTTGAACCTGCAACCAAATCTGAAGTAGGTGCTGAACTAGAAACTGAAGTTTGCAGGGGAATTGAATTCATAGCTGAAACTCGAGCTGAAGCTGGAACCATTGCTAAATTCAGATTATTCTGGGTACTGTATCCTTTAAGCCATTCTTCGAATTCTTGAGGGGTGAATCATGATTTTATTATTTAACTTTAAGCTTTCATCATTCCAGTTTACACTTGTTCCAGGTTGCACATTTAGTACAGATGTATCTGGAACTGAAATACGCATTGGCACAGTCATGTTAAAAGCCTGATAAGTCATTTCAGGAGGTCCACTCTGTTTTGGGGAATAAAAATGTGAAAACCTCTGCACCATTCCTTGTGTCTTATCTAATTGTCCTTGATTTGGAACAACGTTCATAGCTGCAGCATTATTAGTTCAAATCGGAACCATGGGTGTATGAAGCAGTGATCTCGTCAAGTTTGAAGAACTTCCACGTACTGTATTTACTCCAGTAGGTACAGTCAAATTGTGGACCGTATTTACCTGTAACCCAGACTTGTAAAGGGGCAGAACAGGTCTGATAGTAACGGGTACAGTCAAAAAATCTGGATTACTTGAATCAATATGGTTCATAGGGGCGGACATTTCTGTCCTCCCAATTACATGAGAAATAAGCATAGATTTCTTTGGCACTCCAGGCATTATAGAAGGATTAGGTTTCTCAGCTGTACTGGTATGTATCAAGTCTCCGGTCTGTGTCTCATTGTAAGGTGGGGGATGATTCATCCATAAATCATTTAAAAGTTCATCATCTATGTCACCCTCTTCTCCCTCCTTCCCTGGATTAATTTTGTCAGTCTCTAAATACTTATTTTTCTCTCTTCTCTTGCCCTTAGCATCTTTCTCAGCCTCTAACACGGGATGCAATCATATTCCATGTATGAAATCTGCTCTTCACATTTTCTGTTGAGCATTCCATCTAGCTTCTGAGTTATGGTCCATAGTTCTCCTATACGTCCCTTGGTATTTCTCCTTGTCTTTCTGATGAGCAATTTGCTCCTTGATATTAAAAAGCCTCAATTACAGTGCCTCTAACAGGATCTTTCATTTTGTACATTCTTTTCTTTAAATTCTCTAAAATCCTCAAATTAAATGCTGCCTAATGAGGGAACTGTAAAATCTCATCTTGCTCAGTGATTTTATGCCAAAACTTGAACCACAGACATTGATGTAATCCTCTTTCCATCATGACAATGTATCCATGCGTACCCTCAGGTAGTGCTTCTACCTTTGCTTTGAAAGATATGGTCTAATTTTTCTTTACTAATTTCTGCAATTATTGTGAGCATTTTCATTTTTAATCAATTCTGTATTCACAAATGATTTCCATAAATCCAGGAAATGTTATTCTCCCACAATTCACCTGTTCAGCAACCTCAACCAATGACAGCACAACGCTTATGATGTAGTCAACCAATTACAGTGCGGCTTCACACCAGCCGACCAATCACAGCACAGCACACTGTGAGGTCAATCTCACTCCTCGCAGCAGCTCACCCTCCTTCACATTTTCTCATGCACATTTTTCTCTAAGCAAAATGACAACATAATGCAGGCAACAAATAAAAGTGTCTGCTCCACTAAACGATATTCTTTCTCACAAGGTAGCTAAACTTTTCTATACTCATTCGCTTCAAATGAAACATCGACCAGTGGGATTTCACCCACAATTGAATAGTTATTCCCTGAGTATCTGAGATCAGCTATACCAATCGTTTACCCGTACCAAGATGTTGTCAACGACGTCTCATGAACACCACAATACAGCAGACAGCTTACTCGGTGTCTTCTACAATGAGACAACACGTAGGTAAATATCGCAAAATCTTAGTCCACGACGCACCAGTTTACAACTTCTACTTTGCACAAAAGCGCCACAATCATACATGGACTGCAACCATGTGAACTCTAACCACTTCACTCCACCCAACAACAAACAGCCATTTCAAACCCACAATTTTAAGGAAAATCAATAGAAATGTGCATCGCTATTAATATTCACACTCCTTTGCTGCTACACATTGACTCTATCCAGAGCAATAATCTATCAGTACTCCACCAATCCTTCTTTTTGCCAAAAACAAAAAGGGTGGACTCTTTGGACTTGGGCAAAGGACTTAATTTGGCACCCTAAAGTCTCACTTCACTAAGTAGAACCATCCTCTGCTATGACTTTTTATTGCAGTGCAAGCATGGTAACATTTTATTATTATATGCTTTATTATATGCTTACTCTCCTCACTACTTTAACTGTACTGGGCCCTTTACGATTAGACAAACTGCAGCATTTCTTTTTATCACAGAGGCAATGATCCTCTGATGAATCTTTCTCCGCTGAGAGGAGGGATTCACGTATGACATCTGCTCTTCAAAAGAAAAGTTCTCAAAAATCAATCAGCATAGCATCCTCTTACAAAGGGAAAAGAAAAATATAGCGATGCCCCTCCTTTGGGGTTTCTTCTTTTATAAAGTCTCTAGCAACGTACGGATGATGTATCATCACACCACCATCGAAAGACTATCATATGTTCAGATTCACATAATATCACCTAAGACACTTGCAACAGTGAGATGCTGTCCCATGCTGGTCATGAGAAACGAGAGATTTGGAAGTCCACAAAGGCCTAACATCAATGAAAAAAACATACAAAGTAACCATCTAGAACAATAGCTGAAATCCTGTTCCCACAGGAATATTTCACTGTCAATAATGAAGAAACATTAAGGAATGAAAAGATTTATACATGCACAGGACAAATAAATCAACATTTTACTAGTTGTACATGAAGCATTGTTTTAGGCCAGGGTGAAAGGTCAGTTTTGGAGAAAAATAATTTTCGAAAAAACCTTTAAGTCGGCGTTACACATTTTAAATGAAAAACACTAAACCAACATCAAATAAATTGTAATTTAATCAATTCAAATGTAGATTATATAGAACTTTCACCAAACATTATTACATGAAAATATCCAATGTCAGAAATACCCTACTATCACAACATTAATTTTTACTTTCCTAAACTATAGAATCCCTAGTTTTGTTTGCGAAATTTCAAGATCGTATCTAGTTTCTAGGCGTTTTTGCACTGACTTTTCTGAATGGTGCATTCTAACAAAAATCATTAGAAACACTAGGCTACTTTATTAAAATCACAATTTCATCAGTAAACGTTAATAGATAACATGTACATAAGAAATTTATTAGTGAAACTTGTTTAGATTTGTATGTATCTTTTCTTAATATTATTTTTTAAAAGCACACTTTTATGGTGCTTCCACTACACTTGTCTCACTTTCATGTGTCTAACGTGTACAAAGTGTACGTTCAGCTTTTTGTGTCTTTAATCAGTAAATGTGTCATGCATTATGATTTTAAAAATCTTGCATCTTCACTTGGAAAACCAGGGCTCCTGCTTGTTTTCCCAAGATCATTTTGCCTGCTAGGAGTGAGTGAAATGGGCGGGTGAAGATAAGCCATCAATGCGGAAAAGAACTGGTGCATGGGGAATGTGTGAGGAAGCACTGATAAACAAATGGTATCCCTCACTCTTCAACGTAATCTCTTTTGGCTGGTATTCATGAATTTTGAAAATATCCACAATAGCAGTACTGCTAGGTACAGGAAAAGCAATTCATAGTCCCTCACAAGTTGTGAGTAGGGCCCAAGTTTCAGAAATGTAAAACTGTCCTGAAAGTTTGTGATGGCAGAGGTAAGAAATGGAAACCAGCAACTACTTTATTTATAGTGGGTGTCATTTTTAGGTCAGGATCAATGCAGCTTATGTGTCTTATATAATCAAAACAAATCATGAAGAAAAAATACATACATATATAAATCATCATACAACAAACATCATACCTTCAAGCAACCATTGAGTCAAACAACATATATTCACAATAATCAACGATGTGAGTATACATTCGTTAGTAAAGAATCTTGGGGGGGCGTGGCCAAGAGCATGGCGGACTAAGACGTGTCCGACCGGAGCTCTGACGGCCAAACACTGATCCTGTACCTAATTCTGGTTTCTCCTTGTGATCCGATACCGCTGAGACGCGGACCGAGTGGCGGAACACTGCCTCAGTGCCCCGGTGTGACGTTTTGGGACTGATCTGACCTGTGGTGCCTGAAATCGGCAGAAGTTGGGTGGACCCGGCCGAGAGCAAAATGGCGACGGACTGAGCTCCGAGAACGGAGACTCCATTGCAAGTGCGGCATGGAAGCAGGACCTGAAGAGGAGGGTGCCTCCTGGCGGCTTTGTGGGGACCGGCGCCTGGAGGAGCCCCTCATCTGCCCTCGGGGGCCAAGATCTCTGCCCGCACGATTGCTGGATCTGCCGCAGCCTGTCCCTGGCTAACTGAGGGGCGGGCGACGTGGCTGAGGAGACCCGGACCAGCTGCCGATCGGGTCGCTTCACCCCGCAGAGACTGGGCACTGTCTGTGCGGATCGGGGGGCCGCGATCATCACCATGGACCAGGAGAGGTCCGCACCAGCTCTGGGTGGTGCTCAGCGGTGGAATGTGAAAGAGCCACTGCCTGGGATTTGAGCGCGCGGCCTGTCGGTGCGCTGCACGCTCGCTTGGGAGGCCGCGATCAGAGGAAACAAAGACTTGCGGTGAGGAGAGGTATGGGGCACCCCACGAGGGAAGGAGGTGGCGCCCGGGTAGCAATTGGGGGGGCCCCCCTCAGGTTGGACATCGGGTGAAGTGGCGGAGGAGGCCTTTGGTGTACCCCATGTGAACAGCGCCCCCCCCGGACGTGGGCCATCGGGGAGGGGAGAGACGGGGAAGCTTGTGGACTGACATCAGTGCAACAGGCTATAACTGGCAGGGAGGGGGACGTGCATTGTCGCGGTGGAGACCTCGCCATATACCAGGTAACAAGTGAGCAGGAGCACCCCCAGAGGTGCTGTTGGGGGTGAAAGCGAAAAGCTGACTGATCGCTGACGGGCGGAACCGCTCACAGGGACACAGGAAGGTGCCTATCGAGGGGCTACAGTGGAGTATATGGGGGATACACATTACATGTCGGTGAAGCCTCAGGAGAACCCTCACAAGTTGGTCCAACAGTAAGGAGAACACATAGTGCAGTGAAGGTCACCACTGGTACAATCCACAGGGAGGGGCCTTGAGACTACGGCTGTGCGCCCTGGTGCTGCACCTCAGCATTGAATGCCACAGGGATTGAAGACGGTGGCGCTACCTGTAGCAAGATAAGAACCGTACGCCAGCCTAGGACTAATCAGGCTACTGCGAACCTTGTGCAGACACTTGGTGGAAAGGATAAGAGACTCAGGCTGACTGTAACGTTTGAAGCCCCGGTGATCTAAAGTGGTTCTTAACGGTTGCCCGACCCGAGCGCTGGCCATCAATGGCACGAGATAAAGACTCCAAAACGCAAAAGCAGGGCAAGATGGACAAATTCACTAAACCACTTTAGGTGCCGAATCCCAGCGGGTCGGGCCCGGCCGACCCTCCCGACAATGCAGTCCTCCTCCAGGCGATTCAATCCTCAAGAGAGGTGCTCGAAGGCAAGATCGACAAGATTAAAATAGATGTTAACCTGCTCCGTCAGGATCTCCGTAATGTATCCGAAAAAGTCACGCAAGCGGTGCATCGCATCTCGGAAGTCGAGGACACTACTCACAAACTACGGGGTGAGGTCACGGCCCTGACGACAACCCTGAGGGAGGTCCTCTGGAGAGTTGATGATGCGGAAAATCGGGCACAACTAAACAACCTGCGTTTCCTTGGATTTCTGGAGGCAATTGAAGGGGCGGATGCAGGTACTTACCTACGTAAATGGTTGTTGGACATGTTCCCTGATGCCCATTTCTCACCCTGCTTCATCATAGAGAGGGTACACAGAATACCGGGGGTCAGGCTGCCGCCGGGAGCACCTCCGCGGCCGTTGATTGCCAGGTTTCTTAATTATCAGGACAGAGACACTATTCTCAGGGCGTTCCGCCAGAGAGGAGAAATTCGAATGGATAACGCGAAGATCATGGTATTCCCAGACTACTCCAGAGAAGTTCAAAAGCAACATAAAACATTTGATTCTGTGAAGGACAAACTACGGCAGCTGCAAATTACGTATATATGCTCCTCTTTCCGGCTAAACTTAAGGTGATTTTTTAAAACAAGACTCTGTTCTTCAACACCCCGGAGGAGGCATGGCACTGGCTGGAGGAGCGCCCCCTGCCACGAACACCCCATGAAATGTTGCAGCGCTCTGGGAAAGCCCCTTCACTGCCTATTAATACTTTTAGACCACAAAACCGTGCACGGAGGACCAAAAAAACTGCACCGAATGTGACGCTCAGACAACACCCTACCGGAACAGGAGAGTGGTGGAGGCCGTGCCATTAACATCGGACTCGGAGAGCGTCCCACGTCGGGGCAGTCCTCGGGAACAGGAGACCCCCAAAGACATTGCTGCGCACCGCTCGGCGGAATGCCCGGGCGAGAATAACAGTGACACTGGAAAGGACACTCGGACACTATCCGTGAACAATGATGCTGAGGAGTAACGATTGGCCCGGAGAGCAATGAGAGTAGCAGACCGGGAAAACACATTGCACGCCACCCCACTTGCTCTGCCCTGACTCTATCCCTCCCTTTTTGTATAGGTTTTCCTTTTCCTCCCTGGTCGCTTCGTCTCTCCCCGTCGTCCCCCTCCCTCCCCCTCCGCCCTCCTTTCCCCGCCCCTTGTTTCCCCACCGTTCCCCCCCCATTCAATTTTTGTTTTGCGTTTGTTAAAGTGGATTCTGAAGTTGTCAGTCTGGGACTCAACTGCCAGGACTGCATAATTGGGGTTTGTGGGTTTTACGGGGGGGGGGGGGGGACTAGAGGGACTGAACAAAGTTTGAGACACTGGGTATGGGGGGGGGCAATAGTCCTCGCCAATATGATCACGGCACAGTTGGTCCTGTTGACCCTAGGGATGGTCGGATGGATGTTGGGGGGTATGGGGGGAGTATTGGGGAGCTGGGGACTTGTTATAGTAACATGGCAAAACAGTGGGATTGCAGACACTTATGGATCGCAGGGGATACAGCAGTGGAGAGAGGGAGATGGGCTGGATGATAGGCCTAACACTACCCGCAGTAAAGATGGCTATGCATGATCAAGGGCAATTCTCCGTCCTTTCATGGAATGTGAATGGGATAGGGAATACGATCAAGAGAGGATTAGTGGCCGCATATTTTAGGAGACTGAAGCCTGATGTCATCCTCCTACAGGAGACTAACCTAAAAGGTACTCAATGTGGTTTTCTGGGTAGAGGCGCGTACAAAACACTAGCACACGCTGGGTTTTCCGCTGGAGCGTGAGGCGTAGCAATATTAAATTAGGAAAACCCTTCCGCTTAGAACGCACCTGGGCGGATCCAAATGGTACCTATGTTGCGGCTAAGGGAATATGGAACAGACAACATATTACCTTTATTAGCGTATATGCACCACCTAGGCTCCAACGTCAAACACATAATAAGCTCGCAGTAATCCTGTTGGAGGCTGGTTCGGATACACATATTATTGGGGGCGATTTTAGTGATGTAATGGACCTCACGCTTGACCGTACCACTGTTATGGGAAGGGATCACACAGACACCGCTGAAACGGTTCACAGACACACTAGCACTCACAGACCTGTGGCATAGGCAGCACCCCCAGACCAAGGCTTACTCCTTTTATTCAGGGGCCCATAAAGCCTTCTCAAGAATAGATTATCTATTTACTCCGGCAGGGGACCTGGGGGAGATATATGAAGTCGAGTTTCTGGCGAGAGGCCTATCGGATCACTCGCCCCTGCAGCTCACAGTAGGTACTCGTACGCAAGGCTGATGTAGCGAATGTAAACTTAATGCTTGGGATTTGAAAGATATGTAGATTGCGAAAGAACTTAGGATGTATACGGAGCTTTATTTTAAAGAAAACATAGGGACAGTAGACTCGGCTGTCACGCTATGGGAGGCGTACAAACCCGTACTCTGGGATAGGGCACAAAACATCCTAGCCCATAAAAAACGGAGGGAGGAGGAGTGGATCATTAGGATGGAGTCCCAACTGCAGCTCGAAATGCGGGCGAATGTAGATAATGATCCCTCCCTACTACGTAGTCTGCAACTACTTAGACTTAGGAATATCTCGCACTAGCTAGAAAAGATGCGCAACATGCAATACAAGCACTGCACTGCATAGGAGACTGTACGACATGGGGGATAAGACAGGCAGGCTGCTTGCATGGCTTAGCAGAAAAGAGCTAGATTCTAGATGGGTAACCCAGATATAGGAAGAGGATGGACGGACTCATAATACCCCAGCTGCAATAGCTAACGCGTTTGCAGAGTACTACGAAGCTTTTTATATGCCACGAGCCCTGGCCGTCACACCGCAAATAGGGAATATCTACGGGCAATACAACTCCCCAGGCTAGAGTACGAGGACTCGCAGTCCTTAGACAGGAAGATCACAAATGAAGAAATTATGGTGGCCATCGGCCAGCTAAAAACGGGGAAAGTTCCTGGGCCTAACGGACTTCCCCCAGAATTCTTTAAGCAATATGCGACGCTCTTCTGCCCGCACCTCCTCCAACTCTACTTGGAGGCACACGAGGCAGGAGGCCTCCCTAGGGACTTACGGACTGCCACAATAGCGGTAATCCCTAAGAAGGACCGGCCCCAAGAACGGTGTAGCTCGTATCGCCCTATCTCGCTGATCAATCTGGAGACCAAAATACTTGCCAGGATATTAGCGAATAGGCTCACAGTGGTGATCTCCGGTCTCATTCATAGAGATCAGTCGGGCTTTATGCCCAAAAGGTCAACTAGGTTTAACCTGCGAAGACTGCATAACTGATTGGAAGTGGTAAACAGAAGGGATGATCCACACCTCGTACTGTCCCTAGACGCCGAAAAGGCGTTTGACACTGTAAATTGGCCCTTTCTTATATCTGCACTGGAGGAATTTGGTTTCGGACCAGTGTTCCGGCAATGGATCGCCGTATTATATGACAGACCCGTGGCGAGGGTCAGAGTTAACGGGGTGCTATCACGGGAATTTCCTATAGGTAGAGGCACTCGTTAGGGCTGTCCTCTATCCCCTCTACTCTTCGCCCTGGTACTGGAACCCCTCGCCTGTGTGATACGAACACACCCAGACATAGCAGGTTTTCGGCCGGAGGGTACGACAGGGCCCGATGAACGCATATCCCTATATGCGGATGATATATTACTGTATGTGACAAACCCGGAAAGAACACTCCCAAGCATTATGGAGAGTTGCGAGGCATACGGCGCACATGCGGGTTATAAGATTAACTGGGGGAAATCTTATCTGTATCTGGTGGGTGGGGGTGATGGGTATACCTTAGGCCCAAGCCAGCTCCAGGTGACCCGAGAGAGTATTAAATACCTAGGTATTTATGTAACCACGAATGCGAAACTAACGCTGGATCATAATTTATACAAGTTGCTCAGGGGGTTTCGCCAGGATATGGAGAGATGAAGTCCCTGCCGTTGACCCTACTGGAAAGGGCAGCATTATACAAGATGATAGTGCACCCCAAATTTCTCTATGTGCTACAGAACACCTATCAGTTAATACCAGCGGAAGTGTTTAATAGAATTGATGATGCACTGCTGACATTTCTTTGGGATGGACGGCCCGCCGAGAGTAGCACTAGCTACACTGCAGCGTAACCAATATAATGGCGGCATTTCCCTGCCGGATCCTCGGGCGTATTACTGGGCTGCCCATTTAATTGTTGTGAATGAATGGGAACACAAAGAGAGAGATCACCCTACGTATGCCCTAGAGCGCGCACAGTTCATTAAACACCCGTACACACACTACATATATGAAGGGAGAGGGGCTACACAACTCCTTACAGCGACGCGGATCATCCTGGCAGCATGGAAGCAAGCGGAAAGACGGATGAAATGGGGTGGCCAGGTCACTAGGGAGACCCCGCTATGGGTGGGTAACTGCCTGCAGGAAATTAAGAAGCTGCGTAGTTTTAGGAAATGGGATCTGCTGGGCATCTCACAACTTAAAGACATAATGTATCGCAAAGAGTTAGTCACTTTTGCACACCTTCAGACCGAATACGACATGAACACAACCCAATGCTACAAATACCTACAGTTGACACATGCCTGGCGGGCGCAGGGCTTAGATACTGATGACATACCCGAATGTGCACACTTAGTGGGACTGCTCTTGATGTGGTAAATAGCGGAAAAAGCGGTCTCTTGGACGTATAAAACAATAATAAACAATAAGCCAGACAACCTGCTGAAATTGCGAACGAAATGGGAATCCGAGCTGGGGGAGATGGACGATTTGGACTGGGAAATGGCACTGATGCATCCTCGAGAGGTAGCCAGCCGATCGCGCCTCAGGCTGATTCAATATAAATATTTGCATAGGGCATACTAAGACAGGATGCGATTACACCGCATAGGGAGGGCAGAAACATCCACCTGTCTGCGATGTCTAGGGTTGGAGGGTACATTTTATAATACGGTGTGGTAGTGTTCTAAGATTCAAAGGTACTGGACGACTCTGATGGGTGAGATGGAAAGCGGGACTGAACAAAGTTTGAGACACTGGGTATGGGGGGGGGCAATAGTCCTCGCCAATATGATCACGGCACAGTTGGTCCTGTTGACCCTAGGGATGGTCGGATGGATGTTGGGGGGTATGGGGGGAGTATTGGGGAGCTGGGGACTTGTTATAGTAACATGGCAAAACAGTGGGATTGCAGACACTTATGGATCGCAGGGGATACAGCAGTGGAGAGAGGGAGATGGGCTGGATGATAGGCCTAACACTACCCGCAGTAAAGATGGCTATGCATGATCAAGGGCAATTCTCCGTCCTTTCATGGAATGTGAATGGGATAGGGAATACGATCAAGAGAGGATTAGTGGCCGCATATTTTAGGAGACTTAAGCCTGATGTCATCCTCCTACAGGAGACTAACCTAAAAGGTACTCAATGTGGTTTTCTGGGTAGAGGCGCGTACAAAACACTAGCACACGCTGGGTTTTCCGCTGGAGCGTGAGGCGTAGCAATATTAAATTAGGAAAACCCTTCCGCTTAGAACGCACCTGGGCGGATCCAAATGGTACCTATGTTGCGGCTAAGGGAATATGGAACAGACAACATATTACCTTTATTAGCGTATATGCACCACCTAGGCTCCAACGTCAAACACATAATAAGCTCGCAGTAATCCTGTTGGAGGCTGGTTCGGATACACATATTATTGGGGGCGATTTTAGTGATGTAATGGACCTCACGCTTGACCGTACCACTGTTATGGGAAGGGATCACACAGACACCGCTGAAACGGTTCACAGACACACTAGCACTCACAGACCTGTGGCATTGGCAGCACCCCCAGACCAAGGCTTACTCCTTTTATTCAGGGGCCCATAAAGCCTTCTCAAGAATAGATTATCTATTTACTCCGGCAGGGGACCTGGGGGAGATATATGAAGTCGAGTTTCTGGCGAGAGGCCTATCGGATCACTCGCCCCTGCGGCTCACAGTAGGTACTCGTACGCAAGGCTGATGTAGCGAATGTAAACTTAATGCTTGGGATTTGAAAGATATGTAGATTGCGAAAGAACTTAGGATGTATACGGAGCTTTATTTTAAAGAAAACATAGGAACAGTAGACTCGGCTGTCACGCTATGGGAGGCGTACAAACCCGTACTCTGGGATAGGGCACAAAACATCCTAGCCCATAAAAAACGGAGGGAGGAGGAGTGGATCATTAGGATGGAGTCCCAACTGCAGCTCGAAATGCGGGCGAATGTAGATAATGATCCCTCCCTACTACGTAGTCTGCAACTACTTAGACTTAGGAATATCTCGCACTAGCTAGAAAAGATGCGCAACCTGCAATACAAGCACTGCACTGCATAGGAGACTGTACGACATGGGGGATAAGACAGGCAGGCTGCTTGCATGGCTTAGCAGAAAAGAGCTAGATTCTAGATGGGTAACCCAGATATAGGAAGAGGATGGACGGACTCATAATACCCCAGCTGCAATAGCTAATGCGTTTGCAGAGTACTACGAAGCTTTTTATATGCCACGAGCCCTGGCCGACACACCGCAAATAGGGAATATCTACGCGCAATACAACTCCCCAGGCTAGAGTACGAGGACTCGCAGTCCTTAGACAGGAAGATCACAAATGAAGAAATTATGGTGGCCATCGGCCAGCTAAAAACGGGGAAAGTTCCTGGGCCTAACGGACTTCCCCCAGAATTCTTTAAGCAATATGCGACGCTCTTCTGCCCGCACCTCCTCCAACTCTACTTGGAGGCACACGAGGCAGGAGGCCTCCCTAGGGACTTACGGACTGCCACAATAGCGGTAATCCCTAAGAAGGACCGGCCCCAAGAACGGTGTAGCTCGTATCGCCCTATCTCGCTGATCAATCTGGAGACCAAAATACTTGCCAGGATATTAGCGAATAGGCTCACAGTGGTGATCTCCGGTCTCATTCATAGATATCAGTCGGGCTTTATGCCCAAAAGGTCAACTAGGTTTAACCTGCGAAGACTGCATTACTGATTGGAAGTGGTAAACAGAAGGGATGATCCACACCTCGTACTGTCCCTAGACGCCGAAAAGGCGTTTGACACTGTAAATTGGCCCTTTCTTATATCTGCACTGGAGGAATTTGGTTTCGGACCAGTGTTCCGGCAATGGATCGCCGTATTATATGACAGACCCGTGGCGAGGGTCAGAGTTAACGGGGTGCTATCACGGGAATTTCCTATAGGTAGAGGCACTCGTTAGGGCTGTCCTCTATCCCCTCTACTCTTCGCCCTGGTACTGGAACCCCTCGCCTGTGTGATACGAACACACCCAGACATAGCAGGTTTTCGGCCGGAGGGTACGACAGGGCCCGATGAACGCATATCCCTATATGCGGATGATATATTACTGTATGTGACAAACCCGGAAAGAACACTCCCAAGCATTATGGAGAGTTGCGGGGCATACGGCGCACATGCGGGTTACAAGATTAACTGGGGGAAATCTTATCTGTATCTGGTGGGTGGGGGTGATGGGTATACCTTAGGCCCAAGCCAGCTCCAGGTGACCCGAGAGAGTATTAAATACCTAGGTATTTATGTAACCACGAATGCGAAACTAACGCTGGATCATAATTTATACAAGTTGCTCAGGGGGTTTCGCCAGGATATGGAGAGATGAAGTCCCTGCCGTTGACCCTACTGGAAAGGGCAGCATTATACAAGATGATAGTGCACCCCAAATTTCTCTATGTGCTACAGAACACCTATCAGTTAATACCAGCGGAAGTATTTAATAGAATTGATGATGCACTGCTGACATTTCTTTGGGATGGACGGCCCGCCGAGAGTAGCACTGGCTACACTGCAGCGTAACCAATATAATGGCGGCATTTCCCTGCCGGATCCTCGGGCGTATTACTGGGCTGCCCATTTAATTGTTGTGAATGAATGGGAACACAAAGAGAGAGATCACCCTACGTATGCCCTAGAGCGCGCACAGTTCATTAAACACCCGTACACACACTACATATATGAAGGGAGAGGGGCTACACAACTCCTTACAGCGACGCGGATCATCCTGGCAGCATGGAAGCAAGCGGAAAGACGGATGAAATGGGGTGGCCAGGTCACTAGGGAGACCCCGCTATGGGTGGGTAACTGCCTGCAGGAAATTAAGAAGCTGCGTAGTTTTAGGAAATGGGATCTGCTGGGCATCTCACAACTTAAAGACATAATGTATCGCAAAGAGTTAGTCACTTTTGCACACCTTCAGACCGAATACGACATGAACACAACCCAATGCTACAAATACCTACAGTTGACACATGCCTGGCGGGCGCAGGGCTTAGATACTGATGACATACCCGAATGTGCACACTTAGTGGGACTGCTCTTGATGTGGTAAATAGCGGAAAAAGCGGTCTCTTGGACGTATAAAACAATAATAGACAATAAGCCAGACAACCTGCTGAAATTGCGAACGAAATGGGAATCCGAGCTGGGGGAGATGGACGATTTGGACTGGGAAATGGCACTGATGCATCCTCGAGAGGTAGCCAGCCGATCGCGCCTCAGGCTGATTCAATATAAATATTTGCATAGGGCATACTAAGACAGGATGCGATTACACCGCATAGGGAGGGCAGAAACATCCACCTGTCTGCGATGTCTAGGGTTGGAGGGTACATTTTATAATACGGTGGGGTAGTGTTCTAAGATTCAAAGGTACTGGACGACTCTGATGGGTGAGATGGAAAGCGCTTTGGGGGAAACGATTCCACTTAGTCCCTCGTTTGTTTTGCTGGGAATCTCCACGGACATTGATCTCCCTAAACCTAAGTTGGTCTTGCTGCAGCTAGGGTTGGTGCTAGGGTTGGTGGTCGCGAAACGAGACATAGCTAGGGCGTGGGGGGCCGCGGAAGTACCATCTCTTGTTGAATGGAGAAAGAGCATGGACATGTATATGCTAGGAGAGAAGACAACCTATAAAGCACGGGGCTGCCCTAAAATGTTTTGGAAAATATGGAAGCCATGGCTTACACATTATGGACTCTCACTCTCCGATTCACAATGATCTTATATGGTTGGGTATATGGTTGGAATGGGAAGATTGGGCCCACGATAATGATTTGGTGCTCACTAATATTGTTTGATTCTCCTTTACTGCTGACTAGATACGCAGCTGCTGTCTATTTGCGCATGTTTACATAGTCTGCTGATAACCACTGTTATTGTTTTGCAATCAGAAAAAATGTCAATAAACATATTAAAAAGAAAACAATAATAATAATCTTGGGATGTTACATGAATATATCAAACAGTAAATCTCATAAATAGCATAGATACAATGACAATTGGAAGGAGGCGGTGGATTATATTGTTGTATTTCTTCATATCTTATATTCAATCAGCTGAATGGTTGCTTGAAGGAATGGTTGTTGTTGTATGATGTACACATTGTTTATTAACATCTG
This sequence comes from Triturus cristatus, assembly GCF_964204655.1. Taxonomy (NCBI): domain Eukaryota; kingdom Metazoa; phylum Chordata; class Amphibia; order Caudata; family Salamandridae; genus Triturus; species Triturus cristatus. The sequence continues at coordinate 758,895,753 of NC_140581.1, forward strand.
AAGAAATAACCAATGATATAAGCCATCACCTCCTTCCCACAGAGGCACGGCAAATGGCATCTAAAAATGTTCATAAAAAGGGAGAACTTTAAAAGTTTTAAAAAACAATTGAGTTAACACGCCTGCAGCTCCATGGGTTGTAAGCTTACTAAAGTACCTTTCTCAGAACCTCACTTTTAACAAGTCCAAGGAGCTCTGGCCAGCAAGTTCAGAAGAATTGCAAAAACATTCCAGGTCGAGCTCAGTCAAGCTCCTGACCTTCCGAGAATGACAGCAAGTCCCTCCCTATACAGCTTCAGCACATCCAACTTCCAAATACGCACCCAGTAAACTAATACGCACAATTTGGCCAACAGGCCCAAAGGCCTTAGTCCAAGATCGAATCGTACAGGCAGCAAAAGGCAATGATGGCAGAGTGCTAATAATTATTGCCCAAATTTGTTTTCCTCGCAACCTAGATTGAACATGTCTGAATGGACCCATAATTCGCTTCCATACAACACCACAGTTAGAATCTGTGCCCTATATATTATGAGGGTAGATTAATCGAGTGGAACTTGGCTGTTTTTACAAATCTAAATAAGACTGCGGCCCTGTGTTTTAATGTAGCGACACACTTTTGCATCTGGGCCTCTCATGAATTGGAGTCTTATATCCTAATACCAAGATAATCAAAGTCCCTCACTCTATCTAGGGAGATAGCTTGCATCGACAATCTCCCCCTGTATTTTTTACACACACTCATTAATAAATAATAAAAACAGGTTGACCTCAGGCAAGAATGTGTCTTTGCCCCCATATATTTTCCCTCTTTTTGTTCAATCTCTCTTTGTTATTAAATGAAGCAAAGCAAGGGAATTGTGGATGGCTGGGACCCACGATTAATGATTTTGCTTGGAGCTCCCTTGCCATTACCATTATTGCTGCCTTCTGAGTGGACTGGAGCTGGGTTGTGCCCCTTTGAGCCCAATTAGTGCTGAATAAGGAAAATGAATGTGGCTTTATTGTAGAATTATATGGTGTTTGTTGCTGCTTCCCCCTCAACCAGCGGTGAGTACATCAATGTATAGATATCTTTAGGTGGCTGGTTCTTGGGGGTGTTTTGCCTCCGAAATTGAGCTGCTCCTAAGCATTATTTATAGGGAGAATGGGGCTGCAGATTTTCCCAAGGACTATTGTAATGAGAGAGTTCAGAATGTCAGGGGCTCTGCTGTCGCATGGATGGAGAAACAGGTACAGTGAGATGGAAGGCACATACCACCGGCATCTTTAAATCATCACAACCGCACTCCCTCTGGCTCGGCTAGAACCTTTAACAGAGTCGGTCTCAAAATTGAATTGCAAAGTGGCAATATATTTCCTTTTTTAATTGTTTTGGGGCTGACACGCCTGCTAATATTACATTTTGCAATCTCTGGCTTTCTACCAGAACTGTCACCTTCTCTGCTTTGTTTTTCACAGCTGACAAAACAGAACAGCAAAATGAGGAATTTTTCAAACCACGTTCCTCGGCGCTCATGCAAGACCACAAGGAGGTAGTGCCTGATGTTGTGGATAACACTGGTTTTAGTAAGAGCAGAAGAATGCTGCTATAATCCAGTAACAAAAAGCATGCTGACTTTCTTCAGAGAATTGTCAATCAAGCCACTGTGTGGTTGTGACAAATCAGGATAGGTTGAAAGAACTGTCAACTCATCTTGGTCAAACAGAGAAGGACATGTCGGAATTCGGGTGAAGAGAGCAAGAATCACTAGACACTTGGGAAAGGTTGGTGAACTTTTAAAATTGTGCTATTGAAACTATGTTGAGGCACGATTCGTAGATTGAGTTATTTCACAATATGCAGAAAAGTGCTTTTCTACGGATCCTTGGTATTTAATCATCAGTCCTCGTTGATGCCATTTCCTTTGTGCTAAGTAAAATGCTTTGTGAGCTGCTGGACACACAGGTAGAATAGTCTACAGAATGTATTGTCTTCATTTGGGATGGTATGTGAGGGAACCTCTGAAGAAGAAGCCATTAAGGAAGTGCTATGTTCATCTGCCTCTTCTGATGAAGTGCTTCAAGTTGCTTACCGAAAAAATGATACTGGCAAAAGAAGGTCGTCGAGTTCTTCTGTTCCCTGATTTTTGCTTGGATACCAGAACCAGGAAAAATGGAAGGTTGTGTTTAAGGAAGACTTGGAGGCTGAGGGGACTACAGACCTCCGCTGGTGTACTAGTCAGGTTAAGAGGCATGCATCAGGGAAAGAGATATGTCTTTAGTCAGTTTGATGCTGGTAGTGCTGCCTTCCTTGGAGGACTCTGTAGGCCATAATATTTCTCTTTGATTTCCAGGATTTTGGATCCTATATAGCCTAGAGTTCAGGGCTTAGCACGTGATGACTTCAGAAGGAGGTGTGAAGTAGTGTATTAAGATTATGATGTGTGGGGTATTTGTGATATTTTCACTCATTACACAACTGGTGAACCTCTCGTTCCCGGACACTCGTTGGCTGTTGTGTTTTATCGACACATGGTCACTGGTTGTAAACTGCAAATATGTGACTAATTGTGGATTACAGTCTGTCTAGTATGGAGATAGCTTGAAATAGCATTCTTTGCTCAAGTCTTGCTGGAAGGAAAGTCAGCATGCCCAGTTCAGAGCACACCATTCTTCTGAACCTGAGGATTGAGACCGAGTCAAGCTTGCATGCATGCAAGTCTGAATGCATGTGAACCCAAACGTTCTATCACTCACATTTCCCATCCCACCTAGCACCTTTCCTGGTAGGTAATCTTTGAAGCGATTGTTTTAGATACTTAAAAGGCTTTCAAAGAGAAAATAATATCCTGATGGCACATTGCTGGATGCAAATGGTAGTGTGGAAGAGAGTGAGTGGAAGCTCTAAGTTGACAAGTCAGTTTGTGGGGGCCTGATTTACATACCACAGGATCAAGTCAGAAATTCGCTCCAATAATCCTCTGATGAATCTTTCTCTGTCGATGGGGGGGTGGAAATTAGGGTGACCAAACCCCAAGTTAGCAGTGCACTGAGGACAATTAATAGACAGCCAAATCACAGATTTGAAATCAGATTCAGATAGACAACTCTCAATACCATACTGTAGAAATAAAGAATAGCAACCGGAAGACCAAACCTCCTAAAGAAGTTAAGTCGGTGAGGATTATACAAACTAAAAGCTCAGGAACTGTGACACAAAACAAAACAAGTAATACCTGATGTTCTGTCAGAGCTTGCTGATTCTCCCTACAACGAATGTAGACATCAGTCGCAGTCAAAATGGAAGAATGAACAGTACACAATATTAGACTCAGACAGATATTTTAATAATTTGGTTATTGTATTAAAGAATCAAAATTCATCAAAATAATCAGTTTCTTGAAAACTTAGGTCAAGAATATCTCAACTTGCATAAAAAAACACTAAGCATTTAGGCATGTAATTATAAAACACTGAGCATTTAGGCATGTAATTATAAAATCCTGAGGTTCAGAGTCCTACTACCCCTTAGGGCAGAACGATAGTTCAAAGTTCTAACAGATCAGGTCTTACGGAAAAGGGTGAAAGGTTCAGTCTTAAAGTCCATTAGGGGCGAGTCCATTAGTTTAGAGCTACAGAAACAACCGAAAATGAAAACAATTGAAGATGTTCAGCAAAGAAAGTCTGAGTCTATCAGCTACTGATTGTAGCATGGGCAAACCGTCTAAAGTAAAGATGGATCTGCATAGCATCCGGGTCCCAAGCTTGAAAAATCATAATGGCAGACGTTGCCCCTCCTTTGGGTTTTCTTCTTTTATAGAATTTTTAGCAAAGTCCAGTGTTGTGTAATTCCACCACCATCGAAAGATTATTACATGTCTAAGTTCACATCATATCACCTGAGATTACTGAAACATCAAGCTGGTTTCCCATGCTAGTCATGACAAACAAAAATGTTTTTTGAAAAAAAGGAGCCCCCACCCCTGGAAGTTTCCTTCCAGGTGTGTGGGTCATTTTGGGATTTTTCTGGCCCTCACTGCCAGGTTTTTCCTGCCGGTAATGGACAAGAAAAAAAAAAGGTATTACACAGTCCACCCTAAATAAGATGGACAGTGTAAGGAGCTTTCTCAGATGGTCCATACTCCTTTAGGAGTAAGTATTCCATCAACGAAGTCAATGAAGGCTCCATCGACAAATTATTTTGGCCACAAGTCTTTAAATGAGGCAGGCGGGCTGAGTATTTGGTGGGCAGGATACTCTTTTGCGTTTGCAACGGAGTACACTGTCCGCCAAACTCTAAATCGGGCCCTTAGGAAGTTGTTTGCCAAATGAGGCCTACTCCTTTCGGTAACATTACATCAAAATATCTATCATATAAATGAACAGGATATTCCAACTCACACAGGATTGGCTCTTTCAACAAGGTCACCATGAAGAGCCGGTCACAAAGAGAACTGAAAGGTGAGCTAGAAACCACTACATATAGTAGGTTTGCAGCTCATGAATGGAGGCTTTGCACACCCAGACTTTGAAACTCCCTCAGGACATTGGCAGAAGCATCAAAAGCTTGTTTTTTTCGGTGGTGGCAGAGGTAGAAGGAAGTGAAAGAAGGGCTTCACAGGAGTGCCTGGCTGTAGGAAGCTGGCTCTGTATATACTATACCAACGTAAGGTATAGTGTGCACAGAGTCCAGTCTATCCCCAAAGGCTTACAGAGGTAAAAGTAGCTAACACCTTACTCTCTATTTGTGGTAGTGTGGGCGAGCAGTAAGGCTTTATCAGAGGGTAGTGTTAAGCATTTATTGTACACACTCAGGCAAGAAATGATGTCACGCACTCAAAGACGGAACTCAGACCAACTGCTTGTATCGAAAACATTTCTTTAGTAGTATTTTATTTTTAGAACCAAGCAGGACTTGTACTTTTCAAGAAAGATTGATCAAAACAAGTAAGCTGGATGAATTTGACTTTGTTACAGGTTTGTAAAATATTTCAAGACAATAAGTATTTGTAATTACTTTGCGATTACTTTTCAGATTACTCTTTAGAGAACTTTTTAGATTGCTTTTTCTACTCAGCGTGCCTAGATATCACACTGGGACACTTCCTAGACAAAGGTAATTAAAATAGTTTTTAATTAAAACACAGTTTCTTAGATTTCCATGCAAACTCAACTCAACACAGAACTTTTTCTGAGGAAAATAGTCAATGCAATCGGATGGAGAAAAATGAGGTTTTCGGTTTGCAGGTAAGCAATCGATCTTTGGGGATTAGTTTCTGGGGTTAGAATAAGGGTTGCCCCAGGGTCAAAGATGCACTCAAAAAGCACTCTTAGGGGCACTAGGTCGGCCAGGTGCAGAATGCTGAGGCTCACTGTTAGCCTGGGGGACTAGGGGGCTGTCAGTTGGTGGCTGCTCTCGGGCAAGCCACAGGTTTGTGGAAGCAAAGCTCCAAGGGTTAAGCTAAGGGCAAGGGTGGCTCAAAGTTAGCACAAGGTGCACCCACAGTGGCACAGGGGTGCAGGGTGCTGGTTGCAGGGTGCTGGTTTAGCGTCTGGTGCCCTGTTGGTTTCAATCGGAGATCTCTGGTCGGAACAAATACTGCAGGTTCAGACAGGAAGGCTTCCTGGAGGTGACCACCAGTTGGAGAGGTAAGATGGGATGCAGGGACTTGCCTGGACACCGTCGGTTGGGCCACCCAAATTCATGGGGCGTCGGGTGCAGGTGTGTCTATAGGCATCAGGTTTCCTTACGAGCTCCGGTCATGGTCGGGAGGACCCGCCAGATAGAGGCTGCAGGTGTCGTTGGGAGGCGTGAGGTAGGTCAGGGATCACCAGGGCCCAGGCCAGGATGGCAAGGAGGACCTCCTCGTGGTGTTGGGCCACTCAAACTCTGGCCGTGGGCATCGGGTGCAGACTTGTGGATTCGGCCGGAGCCAGAGTCTGGTTCTTGAGCTAGTTTGGTGCTCACGGGAGACAGAGTCTTTGTAGGGAAGGCAGAGCAGGTCCTCCAGGTTCTGGGAGCTACTGGCTGAGGACACGTGAGATTCCGCTGGAGCAGGCTGAGGACAGGACTAGCCGGTAGGGCTGGGGCCAAGGCAGTTGGTGTCATCCTCTTCTTCCTTCAGCATGGCTCTTCTGTCCTTCTTCTTGCTTGTCTAGGAGACAAGATTCGGAGTTGCCCCTAAATACTAAATTTAGGGGTGCTTCAGGTAGATACAGGTTGGGAGCAATGGGTCCCTTCCTTGGGGTGTGTATATCCCCTATTATGCCAACCTCCAGTGGGAGGGGGCATTAGCCTATCTCTGGTTGGCTGGGTCTCCCCATCTTCAAGATGGCGGGGACTGATAGTGTGCCTCGCCTCCCCCACCTGAGGGGTGGCGTTTGCAAAGATGGGCGCACCTCTCCTCCTGTCTTGGTTTTCCTGCCGATTCTCACTCCCAAAGTGGGGGTTATAACCAGTGAGGGCCAGTTGCTAGGAGCAGCAAATGGCTGGATCAGCTCACAAGGGCAGCAAGCCTTTGAAGCTTCCCCTTTGTAGACCCTGCCCATCCTGGGGGAGAAGGCTTGGCACCTATGCCCAAGGATGTGCTTTGTTTCAGGACCCCGAGAGTGGGAGGCACTCGACCCAGGGGTACAGAAACAGGTCTGGGGTGGCAGCTGGCGAGCAGCCACTCAGCCAGGACACCAGAGTTAGGTCGTTTTTCAGGTGGCATCTCTAAGATGCCATTTGAGTGCATCTGACATTAAATCCCACACTGGCATCTGTGTGGGTTTAATGGGCTGAGAAGTTTAATACCATACTTCTCAGAACTCGGCAACGCCATTATGGTGCTGCGGAGTTCATAATGGCAAACTCTCAGACCATATATTCTTTATGGCTTTGCTGCACTTACAGTGCTTAAGAATGGTCTCAGACACTGTAGGGGTACAGGGCTCATGCACCTGTACCCTTACCGTTGGTATAGTGCACCCAGTTAGAGGGGTGTCTTACCTATACCACAGGCAGTGGTTTGTAGGCATGGCACACAGGAATGTGTGCCATGTCGACTCTTCACTTTACTCTCCACCAAAACATGCAGCCTGCAAGGGCAATGTGTGTGTTAAGGTACAGGGCCTCTAAGGGTGGTACAATAGGTGCTGCAGTCCTGGGAGGCCTTCCCTGATCACAGTGCCGTTTGTACCCATAGTACTTTTTTACAAGGAACTTGCATGTGGCCAGAGAGGTGCCAATTGGGGTTGCAAAGGTACATTTTAGGGAGAGAACATAGGCCCTGGGTACCTGGTTAGCAGAAACCCAGGGCACACATAGTCAAAGATTATCAACATCAGGCAAAAAGTGGCGGCAACCATGCAAAAAGGGGCACTTTCCTACACTTGCACAATCGCCCGCCCAGCCTCTCACTCAATTAATAGTTGCTAGAGGTTTGCAAGTCTGAAAAACCTATGATCTAGAAAAAAAGAAAAGAAAAACATAACAATCAATTTTGGAGGATGCACACACAAATGCAAAGCAGTGAGGGGTGGTGCGCCTTGGGATTTCAGCCCAAAATAAAGGGAGGGTTGGTGATAAATATAATTGGGAAAAAAAAGAGGTAAGGGCTTCAGGTTAACAGATTCCTTCATTTATTTTTAAATGTGTTCATTTATGTTCATGTTTTAAGTTTGAACATGTACTGTTTTACATTGTATTGTTTCATGTATGTTCCACCCTCAGAAAAAACGCTAATAAATAAATAAACATTTCCTCATGAAACTAGTCCACTGGGTGAACATTTCTAAAAACCAAACTAAAGCAAGAGTGCATTACCTGTTCTAAATCATGCTTTTGTGTCTCTATGTGAAAAACATGTTTCCGTGTGGACCGGCTCCCTTCTCTGCACCCTATTACATATGCATGTGTTTTCTCCCTATTAAATCTGCGCATGGTTCCAGAGTGGGAAAATACCTGAAAATTACCAGTGAATATCCACAAACATACAGTTTTGTGGGGGTTCTCCAGCTTTTATGGGTGAATTCATTGAACTTACATGCAACCAACTCCTTCAGAAGTGTTTAGTGGTGTTTGGCAGTGCCAGTTACTGTGTAAGCCTCCTTCCCATCCAAACTAGCGGCGCATGGTCTTGGCTCTGACACAGGGTCGTGGTCATGTACAGCACGATCTGGTCACAGAGCCTGTGATGTGGCCAGGTCCTGCGCTTCCTTCAGAAGTGTGTAGTGGTGTTTGGCAGTGCCAGTTACTGTGTAAGCCTCCTTCCCATCCAAACTAGCTGCGCATGGTCTTGACTCTAGGCACAGGGTTGTGGTCATGTACAGCACGATCTGGTCACAGAGCCTGTGATGTGGCCAGGCCCTGCGCTTCAGTCTTGGATACTGCATTTTTGTAGCATTCATAGCTCTATAACCAGAATTATTTTTTTTAATTAATTATTTTTTAAATGTGTGGAGGTGCTGGTGAGAGACCCAGATCCACAATTCAAATACAAAATATCTGCTCCTGGTATGCACCTTCAAACTAACCCCGGGCGGAGACCTCTGCCCGCGGAGTGTGCAGAGATTATCCTCCTCCGTGGAGAACAAGGAGAAGGCAAATCTCCGCACACTCGCAGCAGAGCAGAGTTGGTCAGCCCCCGCCTCCACCCCTCCTATATTAACAAGCATTGGCATAGCTAATAGGTCTCGCCTTTGGAACCTTATAGGTGTTTAGTTATCCAGCACAATATCCTTGGTGCAACAACATCAACTGTTGCATGGCTAAACACTTATAAGGTCCCAAAGGCGAGACCTATTGGCTATGCTAAAAAATAGTGGCTTCCAAAAAGTTATACATTTTTTTTATTGAAGATGCTTACTGGGATCAGACAAATGGCTTCAAAAGTGCATCTTGGTATCAGAAAGTTGGCTTTGTAAGAGCATGGCAAGAAGCAATTATAAACTAGAAAATTAATGATGGAGAGGGATCATCATTAGGCTCTCCACAAAGAAGGAAATAGAAAAATAAATAATAAAATCAAAATTGGAAAAATAGAGGAATAAAATAGGGAAAATAAAGTGTCCACTACTCTAACCTCATTGATATATAAAAAGTCAATGCAAGGAAGTAAATGGTGTTTCTGCATTAATGTTTTCGCATGCCTCTGTTATATCATCACCCTGGGGTTCTAAGTGACCTCATAGACTACTCAAGCTTCGCTCTTGTTTTCACCCAGAAAACCTAGTTGAAAAACATCCCTTTCTCCACTGTTACTCTTCTACGATTTTCTGTATTCATAGCAATCAAACCTACTGCATTTTATTGCTTATGAACCAGTTGTGCTCTCCCGGTTAAATATAAATTGTCCAGAGAGAAAAATATTCCACAAGGGTGTCAGTGACAGGGTAGGTGAGGTTAGAAGCCATTGCCCCTTGGTCTAAGGGGCATTGCCTACGTGCTAAGGTTTAAAGGTTTATTGCAGAGAATAATCCCAAGGTAATTCACCGGCCAGAAATAAACTAATGGAATTAACATCACAACTCCACTACGATACGTAATTAAAGTAGGGGAGTAATGAGATTTTCTTATTACAGAGGGGCAGTGATGGACCAACTAGACTTTCAAAAGGAAATAATGGATACGTTTCTATGCTGGTACTGCTGGCTTCTGTGGATTGAGATCCTCTCTGTACCTCTCAGGATATATGGAAGACAAATTCATTTGCAAGACCTAGAGAACGCTCAGTTTCAAGAGTGGTTACTGAATAACAAATGGTTGCCTGCTGCTGCATATGACACAGCCTGGTAACGACCACTGCCAAGCACAGCTAGGGTTCAAGCATAGTGAGATGCTCGCAATCTACTTGGCATGTTGTATCAGAGCCCAGTGACGATGTGGTGTCCATCTTGTTTGAGAAATGTGTTTTCCTAAACCTAAACCACATGAACACATCCTTGCCAAAGACAATATAGCAGCTGGTGAAGTGCTTCATTTATAAAAGAATGAATGCCAGTGCCCAAAACACTGCCCAGAAGCCTGCTGCGTGTGCAGTGAAATGTTGCCACGCCAAATACCAAGGCTGTGCAGTCTTTAATCCAATTAATGTCTTTTCATTCACCAACAGGCACTCCCCCCTCACCCTATATCTCACAGTGGCGGGCAATACTTTCTCCCTTTGTGACGGTTTCCCGCCTTGCGTTTTTTCCCTGTTTCTGCTTTGTGTGTTTTTCCCTCTCCTGTGTCGGTAAACGTCTAATTTCCGAAAAATAACAGCTGATTCCCAAAAATGAGTGCCGTGGCTCCCACTAGCAAGCACCGTTCAAATTAAGCACTCACTTGTGTTAGCACAAACGTATGTCGGACTCCCAGTCCCAGCGGCATGCATGCATAGTTAGTATGTGAAATGACACATTTGTTACAACCTCAACAGAGAGGCCAGATCGGAGAAAGAGTTGTCAAGGCGGACTGTTGCGGAGGTGCGTGTGGAAATTGCGACTCAAAGGTTCAGATCTAGGCATGAGGAGCCTCACTGCTACCCAGGGACTGTGGAAACAGTGGGCTGTGCTGGTTCCTAGTGGAGTATTTCGTTAATGCGGTGATTTAATGCAGGTTAAAATCCTTAGTGACAGTAAAGTCTCATGTGAAGTCTTTTTGAGGAGGAAAAGGGTTAACAAGTGGAACTGTAAGGTAAGGCTGGAACTGAAGACGCTGCCGGTGGACTATCACTGGGTCGAAGGACTGCTAGTTCCGCATGCTTCTCTGAATCTGAAACGAGCAGGAGGAAAGAGTTAAGGGAAAACCGATGGCAAATGAGGGCAGACTGGATGCGTGATACGGCGTTGAGCGGAGCCGACCTGCAACAGAGGGGGTAGCTGGCCCAGGGACTTGCTCAATGTGCTCGCACGGCAGCCTGCATTACGTAGGTTCCTGGGAGGGGGCAGGGAGGTGTGTGAGGATACGGGGAGGGGAAGCGGTATTTCAGTCATGGTTTAAAAGGGCAGCAAGAATAACACAGGGAGAAATGAGAGTAGGGAGGCAGAAGTTAAGGGAAAGAAACAAGCAAGGAGGTAAAAGTTAAGGGAAAAAATTAGCAAGGAGGCAAAAGTTAAGTTAAGTGGGAAAAGGGGGCAAGGACGTAAAAGTTAAAGGGAAGACCCAACGTGCAGCAGCAGTGGGGGAAGCTTGCTCAATGTGGTTGTGCTGGGTCTGCAATGAATTAGGTTGGTAACTGGGAGGGGACGAGGCGATGGGCGGGTTACAGGGAGGTTGTAATCGGAATAGAGATCGTAGGAAAAAAGGCAGCATGAATAACACGGGGAGGAATGAGAGCAGCCATGGAAAAAAGAAAGGGAAAAAACGAGTAAGGAGACAAAAGTTAGGGGGGAAAGGGAGAAAAACGAGCAAGGAGGCAAAATTTAAGGGGAAAGACGAGCAAGGAGGCAAAAGTTAAGGGGAACATGCGCGGCCGCGCAGCCGCAAACAAAAGTGAAAGCGCAAGGATGTCAAGCTGGCAAAAAAACAGATGGCCCCTGAACGCGCCACTGCTCGCTCCCGCAAGTTGGATGCCGCCACATGCTCGAGTGTGTGGAAAAGAGCTTTCTAAAGGTCATCTCCTAGAGCAGTGCATGCACGCTGCCTAGGCGAGACCTAAAAATTAGTTCTACATGACTTGAAATTAAATTAAAACCACTTACCTGGCATTCGGCGTCCCCGGGCTGCCCTTCTCCTCTCCCTCGCCGTCTGGGTAATTCTTTGAGAAAACTGCGCATGTGCCCGTGCATTTCTTGCGAGAAACAAAAGTCATCTTCCTATTGCGGAGCAGTACCGGACGTTTTATCATGCTGCGGAGTACTTTCTCAAAATAACCGCGTGAAATGTACCGGGAAATAACTTTGATGACTGAGGGAGATTGGAAATCTTTTTTATATAAGGCGGAGGACTGATTAGCCTCCCGCCACAAGAGTGCCATCACTAGAGGGCTATCATACCCCGTTGACCTTTGTTTACATTGGCCCGTACCCTGAAATATTGGTACAGAAATTCTTGACTCTCAGCGGTTCATTATTTGATAAATCAGTGAACGTCAAAGTTCAAGAATCTACAACTTTAAGTAAAAAGAAGATACAATATACTAATAATGACATTGGATTGAAAATGTATTTCTCCTTGATGGAACAGTGTCAGTATAAGGCATACATGATATTATGCCAATTTTAAGAGCGACACTAAGAGTAAGAGTCCTGAAGAAGGTGGCTTAGAAACATATAGCTCACCAAAACGGGTCAACACCTTTTTAAAAAAAAAATTATATTGTTAAATTCGAGGAACATTTGAGACTAATCATAAAAGGATTGATAAGACTCCAATGCAACTGATTCAGTTGAATTAACGTATTTATGATGATTTTTAATGTGTCACTTGTTTTTGTCTCTCATGTATATTGAAATTTATTTGTCATATGTATAAGTCTTTAGGAATACACTTTAAACTTCTTTTAATTGGTTTAAATCATTGTGTCTCACATTATTGATTTGGGTTTTAATAAATTAACTTTTGTGATACTCATGAAAGATTTTTGTGTTTATAATTGGTTTATGGGTTCTGCGCCTTGAATGTCCTTTGCATGGTTGAATGTGGTGAAATTTGACCCTTTATGAGTTGTAATCCAAGAGAAACCTCTATTTACACATTTACTGTATTTGGTACCACATCTTTTGGACAGTGGGGCCACTCCCTCTCTGTTTTGAATAGCTTTCTGCAACATCAGCACTTCAGTGTTGTGAATTGGGGACATTCTTCATGACACTCGGCTGCCCCATTCTGCTAAGTGGACCTCTGACACCTGACTTCAGGTGCACCTACTCCCTGTTGCTGGCGCCATCTTGCCCCAGCTCGCTGCCACTTTCAGGCCCACATTCACTTTTTATAGGGTTTCTTTTCTCTTGGCCACTTATTACCCTTGCATCATGGGGTCTCTCCTACATGTCGGCCCAGCACCGGCAGGCTCCACATGTAGGGCTCCTCATCTGAGGGCAATAAATTGTGCGGCAGGGCACATTACAGGCAGATAAAGCACAGCTTTATAGTTGGGCTAACTTTCAGATACTGGGTCTCATGAGTGTGAAATGGTGAGTGATTGATGTTTAGACTTTTATTTCTCAAAATCTTTATTAGCCAAATTTGATATCTGTAGGTTTCCTACTTTGTGGTTAGGCTCCAGAACCCAAATAACTTTTGGTGTCAAAGCTAGTATGCACAGTAAACCGTATGCTTTGAAAGCAACAGGCACAAACTAGGCCTGTGGAGAAATGTTTAATCATACTCACTTTTGAAGGCTACACAAACAACAATGCACTGGATAGCCTCTCTATGTAGGTTTTGAAATTACAGTATTCATTTAAGAAATGAGAACCTTCCAGCCAATAAATAGGGTGACCACCTCCATCCAGGCCATTATGGGCACTGTTTCCCGTCCTGGATGTTTGTTAGATATCCTAAAACATTCCAGATGTTTTAATCTTTATTTGCTTCCATTGATCTAATTGGCATAACATACCTGAAATCAGTCATTCTTAGGTGAAAGGTTCCGGACAGAAGACAGTGTTGGCGATGATCTGGACCCAAGAGGTCGCACTAGCAATGTGATGACTTGCAAAATGATAGGCCAACACCATACTGGATTGAAAAGTAGGTTTGGCCATTTTGGATAGAGCAAATGTGGTGCGAACCATACCCACTGGCTTCTGTCTTCAGCGGGCTTCCAAAATCACAAAAAAGCCCTCGAAGTGCTGAAAATACAGTAAGCAAGAAAGAGCTCTCACACACATGATAAATCTACTCCTTGAAAATAGTAATATGGGCTAAATTAGCACTAACATAGATTCCAAATGTTAATGTCTGCATCAGGCAAACTAATGCAACAATATTAATTTAGCCACTCAATTGTGTGTTTTCTTTTAAGTCATCTGCAATATCTGTAATACTGAGTTGAAAATAAATTTAACATTAAAGTAGATTGCTAATTTTTCAATGAAATACTGGAATGGCAGTTTAGAGAAAAGATATGGTTTTCTAAAAGCTACCCTTATTATGGAATTCACAAAAGGACAAAGGCTACTTACCTGAATGTAACAAAATTGTAGCTATCCATAAATATTTCTAGCCCTAAGCCTAAGTTTCTGCAAGATACGTGACTTTTGGTTAACATTTGCAAGTATATTTCTCCTTAAACCATTTAAGAACTCAGTTATTGTAACATCTGTTGAGATTGCTGGTGCCTTCATTGAAAGAACCAAACATTTTGTCACTCTGCAATGTTAAACTTATCATACATTTGGTACAGGTAGATTACCCTTATATTAAACATCAAACTAAATCAGAAAGAACATGCAATGTAGCTTAGATTCAGACCAACAGGTCCTGCGGGTTCCAAATAAATAGGTAGCTTACATGTGTAGTTTAGATCAAGACCAACGCATCCTGCAGTTTCAAAGTACATAAATGATATTGCACCAACCAACTTTAAAGACTAGCACGGGTGCCTATCCTTAAAAGAGTGGAACAGGATGAAGTGTGTGTACAGTGGCATCAATATTTCTCTTATTCAAAGATGACAGCACTTGCAAGGTGTCATTATGCTTATAGTGCCTGAAGATGTGACTCAGAGACCAGGTTAGTGACATCCTTGGAGTGGTCATACTGTATGGCAAGCTTTGTTGGTACAGGTGTATTTCATCATGTAGAGAATTGTTTAGTGTTTGTGTTTTAGGGGTGAGTTATTTAATTAAAGATATTTATTATTTTTATTATGTGTTTTTATTATTTTATATCATTTTAAAAAGATGTATTTACTTTTTCAATTTTTTAAAAATATTTAACAAGTATATTGTGTTCATGTAATGAATGTGACCATCCTCAACCCACCACACATATGCATTGTTTCCTCACAAAATTGTTAGACTGGAGTTAGAATAGTAAATCTGTTCTTGCCTCAATGTATGCAATGTCCCCAGTGTTTGTTAGATTGGAGTTAGAATTGTAAATCTGACCCTCCAATGTATGCACTTTTCCCAACAATTGTTAGAATAGCAACTCGGATACTCTCCTCCCCCATCTAGGCACAGATATTGTTTCTTGCAGTTAGAATAGTGAATATGTATCACCCCCAACCCCCATGTATGCACTCCCCCAATGTTTGTTAGATTGTAGTTAAAATAGTTAGAAGAAAGCATCTGTTATCCTCCAATGCTTTCACAGTTACGTTGGTAACTTTGAGTGTCCTTTGATGAATGACTGGCTCACTTGCAATGTGGAGTACAAAGGGAGCCTCGGTGAAATCTAAATCAAGATACTTAACTTAACTATTGAGAAAGCCCATTGCAACAGTAGTTCTGGTGGGTCTTAAAGTGTTTCAGATTGTGGTGCATGTAGAGAGGTTTTGGGTCATCTAATATCTGTAGTTCACAGAGAGATTAAACGTTATCTTTGTGGGACAGACCTATTCTTCATATGTGTCGAGCCGTGACACATCACAACCAATCTGAGATGCTTGAGAAACACTCCCAGTAAATTAGCAGCAAATTTCAGCACTATACTGATATGTAGTAGATTAACCACTTCTGTCTTGAGGGCATCCCCTTTAAATCCCAGATAACTTTAAACATGTCACGTAGTAAATTAAGCAAAACCAAAAGAAATGATGGACGGAGTGTTGAACATTGCAAGCACTCACCCCCAGTCAACTGATCTGGGTTTAATCCATCACCGTTCTTTAGCCCACTCTGCCACCCCAGTTCAGACATGGCCATATGCAAATCAGTCTGACCCTGTGCCTCATGGGAACAGTCCAGCCCGAACTGCCAAGCCATGTCTTCCGGTTTCTGGCATTTCAGCCTTCTTCAGCCAGACTTGCTTGAATCCAGTGGCAAAGTGAGCAAGGGACTCACGTCTGAGCATACCCTGCCACTTTGCCACTGGACTCAAGCAAGCCTGGCTGAAGACGGCTGAAATGCCAGAAACCGGTCCTAGGAAGCTTGTTTCCGGTCCAGGGAAGACATGGCTTGGCAGTTCGGGCTGAAATGTTCCCATGAGGCACAGGGTCAGACTGATTTGCATGTGGCCATGTCTAAACTGGGGTGGCAGAGTGGGCTAAAGAACGGTGATGGATTAAACCCAGATCAGTTGACTGGGGGTGAGTGCTTGCAATGTTCAACACTCCGTCCATCATTTCCTTTGGTTTTTGCTTTGTTCGCCATAAGTTGGCAGGGTATGCCCAGACGTGGGTCCCTTGCTCACTTTGCCACTGGATTCAAGCAAGCCTGGCTGAAGACGGCTGAAATGCCAGAAACCAGTCCTAGGAAGCTTGTTTCTGGTCCAGGGAAGACATGGCTTGGCAGTTCGGGCTGGAATGTTCCCATGAGGCACAGGGTCAGACTGATTTGCATGTGGCCATGTCTAAACTGGGGTGGCAGAGTGAGCTAAAGAACGACGATGGATTAAACCCAGATTAGTTGACTGGGGGTGAGTACTTGCAATGTTCAACACTCCGTCCATCATTTCCTTTGGTTTTTGCTTTTTACGTAGTAAATTAACACATCCTACATGGCACTTAAAAATTCTGCTTGCACATGATACATAGGAGAAGCCCTACTCAAGAGTGCTACATGTCCACAATCTGGTGTTGGACATAGGAGTTACAACATAAGAGTGAAATGCTAAAATCCTCTAATGGTTCCCTAGTCTAATCCATGGACATAAGGGGCAACATGGTGCTGTATTCTAAAGATGACATGCCACATGTAGAGGGTACTATGAAAGCGGTTAAAATAATATAATATAAATAGTTATGAAGATGGCTAGCTGAAAAAATAATGTCATTTTGAGATATTTGTGCAAATTGTGAGGCTATGGCAAACGTCATGTCCCCGGAGATAGGTAGGTTTCGATTAGGGCAATCTTTGCTCAAGTCTAGTCACCTGACTTGTGTGCCAAAGCATACCTCAGAGAAAGCATAAAACAAAAATAAAGAAAACAAATAATTGGTTCTAAGGATATGGCAAACATTAAATTGCTATCAGGGAGGCAAGTGAGGAGCAGGCGAAAAATTAAAGCACATGAAAAATGAAAATATTTCCTTTGAGGGGTAAATATCCCTTAATCCGTTTGGCTTCGAGTAAGTTCAAAAGAGTTACATAAAAAGCTAAACATTTAAAGGCCACAATAAAAAGAACTTTTTGTGATAAGATTCCCTTAGTTCTTATCTTAGAAGGTAAAAGAAATAGATGTAAGCTTTCTGTAATAAAGAAAACAGTTTATCTTAGAAGGTAAAGACAATGGATGTAAACATTTTATATTGAAAAAAATAGCCTTATCCAAAATAGCCACTAAAAGGCACAGTACAGCAAATGGTTTCACTAAAGTACCTTAGGCCAAAGCAGTTTGGGTGCTTGAAGGGTTGCAGGGAAGACAGCTATCTTGATACATGCTGTTTCTATGCGGTGATCTTTCAAGGTTGTGTTTTTTCCATGGATCTTCAGAGCAGGCCTCCAGTGATGTCACTTGCAGGAAAATTGTTATGGAGTACTAACACAGAAAACCCTGATCCCCTAGGACTGCTTTAGCCCAACACACTTGGGTACAAACCACTGCAAGATTCTAGCCCTTCCAGTTAAGCGGACTTCAAGCACTTGGCAGCAATGTCCATTGGACAGACTGGATATTCTCCAAGCCATAGCTTGCAGGAGCAGAAAAAGACCCACAGCAGTAAAACGAATTTTGTAGCAGACTTAGATTTTTATTTATAGTGAAAGAACTGTTCGTTTACATAGCCAGCTGGACAAGTGCTTTCCAGCAAGAAAACTGGATGTTACATAGTTTCTAGGGTTAAATTGGACATTCCCAACTTGTGTCGCACCACCTCTCTCAATTGTGCTCCTGTACTGTGTTTCCAAATATAACAGCACATGGTCTTGATCCTTGAAAATGCACTCTCTCTTTAAGTACAATTTTGTGCACATGACCCTTCAGCATCCCAATCTTTTGTGTTGGCAGCACCTACTATTTTCTCGACATTGGTGTTTTTAACAACCATAACCTGTCCTGAGCCCTCGAATTTCTTATTATATGAAGGTCATATTGAGGAACCCATCCCAGAATAGGTGGTCCAGCCTTAGCTACGTTAACTTCTCTTTAACTTGTTGATCCTTATAAAAAATATCTGCCCACATGTATCCAAGCACATCAATGGAGGTCCCCAATAGTATTTTCGGTCGATGTCTTTGGGCTCCAGTAGGGTTTAGCCCCTTGTTTTGAGCGGCATAACTTTAGCAATGATGGTGTATTTTGCTCCAGGATATGCCATCAAATCAATCTATTCCGTTCACAATGAAGCACGCCTTTTGTCTTTGACTCCTGCATGGATTGTTATGCCCTTCCACACATAGCATTCGATCAATACAATCCCAATCCTCCCCTACCACTGCTACATTTGTTCTTCCTCTACAAAGACTGGCAAAGTGCCCTGGTCTGCCACACTTCCTAGATTCTTTTCTTATTGCAAAACCAACTTTTTAAATCAGACAAGTGGCAGTGACTCCCCCACCTACCACAAGCTCAGTGCCCTATCTCTGAAGATCCACCACTACTACTTCTACCTCTCATTTGACATCTTTCCCATTACATAGATTTAATTTGACCTTGGCATCGTTAGCAGTTGCTTTACCTACACCCTTCCTATGTTCCAGATCATCCCTCTCTCACATGCATGGGCTTGATTCTTCAGCTATTTTTGCAAACTCCATGACTTCTTTCAGAGAATGGGTTTTTGGCAACCAACAGCCTCTCCTGCAGCTTTTTTGATGTGGCACTGAATGATGAACTGATCCTTAATCAATTCATCCAGCATTGTTGTTCCAAACTGGCATTTGATTGATAGTTCTCGTAATCTAACAACAAATTCATCCACCCTGTGATTTGATGTAGAATTTGTGGTGATTCATAGCCAAGTTAACTGACTAAGCAGATATGTTTCCAAACCTCATTTTTTCTACCTCATATACATCTGCAATGTCATGTATTTGTTGGTCTTTGGCTACCAGGAAAAACCTGAAAATATACTGTCCTTCCTGCCCAAGGGCAATGACCAACAATTTGTTTTGTTAGTACTAGAATCTTGTCCATCCAAAGCCACTACGTAGTTTTCAAACAGGTCCTATACTGTGAGTGGAGGTTTTGGTTAAGCCAAAAAGGGGACTGGCTGAATTATATAATGTGCATCCATGGCCGAATAACACTGGACTATCAGCACAGAATCTACAAAGACGTTTTCAAGAACAATATTTAGTAAATTACTTTTATGGAACCGTTTGCATGTTGGGGTGTGACACAGCAAACGCCTGCACTCAAAAGGGCCCACAGCATGTCCTTGAATTGTAAATAGGTACAAAGTAACCTTAATAGACGTCGATGTCAGAAAGTGTTTCACGCTGGAGAAGAATACAGAATGCCATCCATACCAGGAAATTCTCTGACTACTTGCACTTTAGATGTGAAGTTGAAGACATTAGTGATAAGAAGCCCTCCCAGAGTACCATGCAACTGTGAATAATACTGTGATCCAAGGAACATTGCCCTTGTTTTGTGATTAAAA
Organism: Triturus cristatus; assembly: GCF_964204655.1. Taxonomy (NCBI): domain Eukaryota; kingdom Metazoa; phylum Chordata; class Amphibia; order Caudata; family Salamandridae; genus Triturus; species Triturus cristatus. Next base: position 758,915,351 of record NC_140581.1, read on the forward strand.
ACTGTTGAATGCTTGTAATATTTATTCATGAATACGAACGTGAGGAAGGCCAAGCGCACTTGCAGGGTCATTGGCCAATGCTTTGCACTAAAGCTCTGAGCAGATGCGTAATTTGAAGGAGCGCTCAATGGACCTTGCAAAACCTTCTTGAGCAGTTGGGCAACTTCAGGCTTGCTGTCTGGCCTGTGAAGATTGTGCTGAAAACCAAGCGCCTCTGAGCAGATTTGCAGGCTAGAAGACCAGTGTGTTGACACCCAATTGCAAACGGTGGGGAGCACAATACCTAGAAAACAACCTACTCCTCTTTGCCTGAAGGAAGCAGGTTCATACGAATAGGGTCTGAACACCACTCCTATGTTAGAATGTTCCTGGGAGACTGACCAGTCACCGCCGAACTGTAGTAAAATAATCAACATCTTCGGTCTAGTAAAAAGCCTTTATTTGAGACAATTGAACAAGGTAGTGTGCCTGGGCCTTCTAGGTCCCAAGTGCGTCCACAGTTAAAAGCTTAGACGTTTTGAGAGTTAAATATTTCAGAAATGATCCACTCTGTTTAAGTTCACAGTTTCTTTTGAGATCTTGTTAAGTGAACGAGGCATAACTCAAAACTACGAGAATACATATTTAAACGTCTAGTTCTACATCTGCATATTTGTACCTATTGAGACTTTATTCAAGAAAGAATGGCCCCCTACTAGGAGATTTTAGGAGCCCATCAGAATCATACCTATAGCATTACTTCGAGTGCACCTCTCTGTGAGGATGGAATATCATCAAACCTCTGGCTTTTGGGTACACGAGTGGTGCAGGTGGTACTAATCTCACCATAGACTAGCAAAATGTATGCTACCGTTCTATAAAGGACCCAGGCTTTGCTTAAAGACATAGGAATGTTATTGCCCAATGTGGAGCTGTTCATTGACAGAAAATAAGAAATGGCTGCTTTTTATTTATTGGGTATTAGAGTCAGTTGAACTAGTGACCTCAAGGAAATCTTAGAGATCAAGGTAGGTGGGCCATGCCATAGAGACGAGTGGTATGCTTACCTCACTGTTATCTTCTGGGAAGAGAAGGCAAATGTGTGTAAGACTTGGCCTACCATTGGATTGGAAATTATGCCATTCCTTGAGACGGACTGTTCCTGTTGACATCCCTGGATGGAGAAGGTTCCAAAGTTTAGCCCTCTTTCCTACTGGTGCATATGGAGTGATGACCAGAAAAGATTTACTGCTGAACCTGTAAGCATGGTAAAGACACCCACATGCCTCAACACTGATCACCTTAGAGGTGCCTGCAAGAGGCCAAGACATCAAGAGGCAGTGTAATTCTCAAAACAACTGTACCCACACTCTCATCGCTGGAACCCATTAAAAGAGACCATTGATTCGCCATTGCATCCCATGCCACAAACACACTCGATGTCACACCACTATCTCAGAAGGGGCCACTGCTGAAACCTGCTAAAAAACTAACACTGTTCTGGCTTTCTTCTTTAACCTGGAAGGGAGCCACATGCCTCTACCGCATCAGCATCCTTTCAGGCCCCTAGCCAGTTAGAAGAACCTGCCCTTGGAACTATTCATCAGTCCTTCATTGAACCATCAGAAACATCTTTATTTTAGCTTGTCTTGGCTGCTCCTGCAAAGGACTAATTGGTCAGGTTACTGCTCTCACTGATCATGGTCTTCCATGGCTTCAGGTACAGGTGGCTCCAAACTGTGGAAGCTATTTCAGATTCACATTTTGCCTTGAGGTTTTCTATACAGGCCACATCTACAATCCCCTTTGGCATGAACAGTGGGAAAGGAATGCAGGGTGGGATCCAAATACTTGTGGCCTTTGGCTATAAGGGAATGTCCTGAATCTGTAGGTTTATTTTAACTTCGTTCATCATTTATCAAAATGTGAAGTTGAGAAAACTCCAAAACCAACCCAGTCATCTGATGTGCAGTATTTAGAGTTAAGAAGCCATGGAGTTAGATCTATCAGCTTGCTGCCTAGCTGCAATGGCTGGCCCAATGGCAGGAAGGAGTGAACGCTGAAGGGACCTTTTTAATGGAACCTGGCCAGAGCCCCAGTGTGCTGTTGGCAAAGCTTCTGGTACATGCAACAGAAGTTCCTTACACCTCGAGACTACAGACCACAGCACTACAGTGCTGGAGGTGTTGCATTAAGAAAATACCTGCTACCCCGAAATATTTACCGGTGTTGACCCTGGTGGGATTGCTGCACGGCGAACCACAACAGATCATAACTGCTGAGCAGATGGTGCCCTGGGCGGGCGGTGAGTCTCGAGAACGTGGGGGATTGTTACCACCCGAAAAATCTGCGACCCTTTGCGGAACTGATGGAGAGCTGCAACTTACCCTCAGGCCAGTTCCTCGTATACGAGGCACTGCAGCAAGCGTTTGGGAAGTTATGGGGCTGGAATAGAGAGGAGCCAGAGATGCACAGATTGCATTCACTGATTACCCTGGGCACAGTGAGACACTAAATCAAATGGTTGTATGCGTCTTTATGCGAGGCCTCACTGGCCCCCCTGCTCCGATTGCGGGGGAAATGGGAAAGAAACCTGGGAAGGGATCTAACTGACACAGAATGGAGCAGAGTACTGGAATGCCCTAAGAAAATATTGTGGAACACACAATTGAAATATGTTCAATTTAATTACGTACATATGACTTATTTGACACTGCATAGGATCTTTGTCACATCCGAGGGGTAGCCGAGGAGATGCCCGAGATGCAGCCAGGAAGATGCAAACTTTTTCCACATGACCTGGGAATGCGGGGTCACACAAATCTTCTGGCATGAAATACTCTCTAAACTCAATAACACCTTAGGGTGTGCGCTTAACTATACCCCGGACGTTTGTAATTAGGACTCTTCCCTAGACCACCTAAGCGTAAAGTAGGAAACAGGTCTATAGATTTGGCACTTGCGCTAGCCAGAAGGCATGTAGCAATCATGTGGAAAGCATCCATGGGGCTGCAGATGAATGTCTGGGAGAGGGAGGTGACTACCTGGGCTGCAGCAGAGTAGAGGGCACCGCGCAGGGAAGAACTGAGGGGTCTGTGTCAACGCCCAATAGCAGAACAATGGAGGGACACATTGCATGCCTGAGAATATCCGAGTTCTCCACGTAGAACGGATGGAGAAAGTGAACCCCCCTCAGCCTCAAGTAGAGAGACAACACATCCCCGCCCGAGAGTGCTAGTCTTAGCCGGTGGGAAATATTGCGGGGAAGGGGCCTCTGGGACCCCCCCACCTGCACAAAAGGAAATGGAAATTGAGGTTGGTTAGATATGAGTTATATGGTGAAAATGAGGCTGGACGCCCCCTGGGCCTCGAGGCTATCAAATCTGAGGGTTCCCCCCTCACTGCGTCCGTTCTTTCATCCCCCCCATGTACACCACGAAACCCATGATGATTTATCCGCCGACAGAGCCGTGCTTGGCTCCGCCAGGCAGTTAGAAGTTCTGCTCTTAAACTTTTGTTTGACAAGACCCTTGTATATACGATCGTGAGATAGCAGCGACACCACACACCCAGACATAGCTATTCCAAGCTGTAAGGAAAGCACGAAATCTTAAGGGGAAGGTGGGCTTGGAAAGTTATTTTTAAGCTAGACCATGTAATAGACGGAATGAGTAGTATTAACTGATGGGCACCGCACCTACAATGCCCCTTTCTGAAGACACGCTTGGAACCCAAAGTGCTTAGTAATTATACCAAACTCTGTAATATTCCAAATGTAAGAGAGCCTATATGAATGTTTGAACAATAATATGTTATGAGAAATGTATATCGAAATACCAATAAAAAGAGAAAAAAAGAAGCCATGGAGTTAGGGGTATTTCAACAGTTTTCCCCTTCCTTTTGTTGTGCCGTAGTCAGGCGTGGCAGCAGCTTTGGCTCCCTGTGGGTATCCACTCACGCATCCTTATATCCCAGAGCGCAGCAATGGTTTCTGAGCCATTTTCTTCGTTTCTTGCATGTTGCGCCTTGATCCAAGCCCGCAAAGGATTATGGGGCGATTCCTTCCTGCATGCAGGCATCTTAGTAATGTCGCATGCAGGAGGATTTTCTGGGACCTCAGTTCTTTTTAAGCGCTGTTAATTTAAAAGAAACAAATATTCTTTCACATAATAACTTTTGGAAGTTTTATACTAATTGTAGTTTCCTGCTATTTTTGTGTGTTTTTCATTACGTTAGTTCCCAATCCAAAATGGCTTGAACTTATCCCTGGATTGTGTCACATCCTGTTTGGCACTATTTAAGGGTAGTCCCATTTCGGTCTAGTTGTGTTGAATCTGTTCTTGCTTGATTGCTCGCTTAGTAGTTTTGTTGAGGAAACTAAATTTTTTGAAATTCCGGCATGTTTCTTCGCCTAGCTTTTTGACCCGAACCTGGACAGCTGAAAGGTTTCTCTGGTCTCCAGTTTTTTCCTTACTTCTAAATATTATTTTCTGAAGCAACTCTACACTTCCAGTTACATTCTAGTATCTGGGTGTTTCCCAAGTTAGCAGGCCATTCCTACACACCAAGAAGGCCCCTACGCCGGCACCAAGAAGACTTGTCCTTGACACCTTCTCTCTGTGGACAAGAGAGATTGTCGGGATACATTCTCCTCCCCCTAAGACTAGCCCATTTTACTCCTCACACTTCATTGCCTTCAACGAATAAGTCCATTGGATTACCCGTGTAAGAGAGAGGAATGCTATTAGTACATGCCTGCATTGCTCCATTACCAACAACCTTAACACCTCCTGTTTCCTTCTCTTCTTAGAACTTACTGCACTTCCCTGTGGAAGAGAAACAAATGTTGTCAGGATAGGTTTGTTTTCTTCCAAGAGCAACCTCAGACTGAATAGGTAGTTCTCTCTTTTTCAAGCCATACTCCTCACTAATATTCACATCTATTACCATTTCTCTATTCTGGAAGGGTAGAAAATCTATGGAAAATATGCTTTGAACCGTCTCTCAACAGTAAAACGGAGGGAAATCAGTGCTACGCCAGTTACACAAAATTCTTTGGGTGAATCCACCTCTTCCTTTCACCCACCATTTCGCTATTCCTGCACATTCCCTGGGTTTCTTTCCTTGGACCATTACAGTGGGTAAGTCGAACAGGGTCAATAAACTAGAAGGCCCGCCTATGGTCATGTTAATAGTGAAGTGACTGTTGGGCCTCTCAGAACTCCACAAGGACAATGATCATGCCCATCCAACGCCCTGCAAGGTATACAATGTCTGGTACATGGTGGAGGACTTTTTACTTTTGTGGGCTACAGCAGACGATTTACACTAGGACTTAGTTACACCAGACAGAGATGCTATGACACTAATTCCGCATTCAAAGGAGACAGGACCTCGCTACTAATACGGAACCAGGGTACATATTACATATCAAAAAATATTTGTACCTGTGGAAATAATAAGAAAATAATCCTAGTATTTATAATGATACTAATTCAGCACAATGGCAATAATATAGGAAAAGATTTATGAATTTACAAGAAAGCACTTCAATCAATCAATCATTTGTAAAGCGCACTAAATACCCGTGAGGGTCTCAAGGCGCTGGGGGGAGGGCGCTACTGACTGAACAGCCAGGTCTTGAGTGTCCTCCTGAAGGTCAGCAGGTCTTGGGTCTGTCGTAGGCTCAGTGGGAGGGTGTTCCATGTCTTGGCGGCGAGGTGGGAGAAGGATCTCCCGCCGGTGGTTGTTCTTCGGATGCGCGGGATGGTGGCTAGTGAGAGGTCGGCGGAACGTAGCTGGCGGTTGGGGGATGTAGAAGGAGAGTCGTCTGTTGAGGTAGGCTGGGCCGGTCTTGTGGAGTGCCTTGTGTGCGTGGATGAGGAGCTTGAAGGATATCCTCTTGTTGACGGGGAACCAGTGCAGGTTTCTCAGGTGGGGGGTGATGTGGCATGGTACGTCGAGGATCGGTCGCGCCGAGGCGTTTTGGATGCATTGCAGTCGTTTGAGCTTGGTCGGGGCTCCCGCATAGAGGGTGTTTCCGTAGTCGAATCTGCTGCTGACGGGGGCCTGGGTGACTGTCTTTCTTGTATCTGTCGGGATCCATCTGTAGATATTGCGGAGCATGCGGAGGGTGTTGAAGCAGGAGGAGGAGACGGCGTTGACTTGCTTGGTCATTGAGAGCGTTGAGTCGAGGATGATTCCCAGGTTGCGTGCGTGGTCGGTGGGTGTCAGGGCTGCCCCCAGTGCCGTCGGCCACCAGGAGTCGTCCCAGGCTGAAGGGTTGGAGCCGAGGATGAGGACCTCCGTCTGGTCCGAGTTCAGCTTCAGACGGCTGATCTTCATCCAGTCGGCGACGGCCTTCATTCCTTCGTGGAGGTTGGCTTTGGTGGTGATGCGGTCCTTGGTGAGTGAGAGGATCAGTTGAGTGTCGTCGGCGTAGGAGATTATGTTGAGGTCGTGCTGTCGGGCGACGTGTGCGAGCGGGGCTATGTAAATGTTGAACAGTGTCGGGCTGAGGGAGGATCCCTGGGGTACGCCGCAGATGATCTCGGAGGCTTCGGATCCGAATGGGGGGGGGGGGGGGGGGGAGGCGGACGCTCTGGGTTCTGCCAGAGAGGAAGGAGGTGGTCCATTCCAGAGCCTTGTCTCTGATCCCTGCGGCATGGAGGCATGCGTGTTGTGTGCGGTGGCAGACAGCGGAGAGGTCTAGGAGGATGAGTGCTGCGGTCTCACCGTTGTCCACCAGGGTCCTGATATCATCGGTGGCGGCGATGAGGGCGGTCTCGGTGCTGTGGTTGCTGCGGAACCCTGACTGGGAAGGGTCCAGTATTCTGTTTTCTTCAAAGTATCGTGTTAGCTGTCTGTTGACGATCTTCTCAATGACCTTGACGGGAACGGGAGCAGAGAGATGGGCCAGAAGTTTTTGAGGTCTCTTGAGTCTGCCTTGGGTTTTTTGAGTAGGGCGTTGATCTCGGTGTGTTTCCAGCTCTCTGGGAAGGTCGCGGTCTCGAGGGAGAGGTTGATGGCGTTGCGCAGGTGGGGTGCGATGGAGCTGCTTGCTTTGTTGAAGACGTGGTGCGGGAATGGGTCTGACAGAGTGGATTGTGCTCATGGTCTTGATGGTGCCATCGATGCTCATGCTGGCCCAGACTATCAGGGGGTCGTGGTCAATAATGTGCGGAGAGTCTGTTGTGTTGCTGTCTGTTGAGGCGGTCTGGGTGTTGAAGCTGTCGTGGATGTCTGGTATCTTGTGGCGGAAGAAAGTGGCGAGGGAGTCGCACAGGGCTTGCGACGGTGGGATGTCGTTGGTATTGGAGCTGGGGTTGGAGAGTTCCTTCACGATGTTGAAGTGCTCCTTGCTATCGTGTGCGTTGTTGTCGAGGCGGTCTTTGAAGGAGGTCCTCTTGGCAGCCCTGATGAGGTGGTGGTGGTTGCGGATGGCGTCCTTGTGTGCTGCGTGACTGTCCGGAGACTGTTCACTGTGCCATTTCTTCTCTAGTTTCCGGCAAGCTTGCTTGGAGGCTAGGAGTTCTGGGGTGAACCAGCTGGCCATCATGCTGGTGTCTCTGTGGGGGGGTTTCTTCAGCGGGGTGAGGGTGTTGGCGCAGTCCATGATCCAGCGTCTGAGGCTGTGGGCAGCCTCGTCAGTGTTGGAGGGTACGGTGGGTGGGCTGAGAGCGAGGTTTGCATGTAGTTGATCTTCGGTGATTTTGCTCCAGCAGCGGCGGGGGATCTGTTGGGTGCGGTGGTGTGTGGTGGGCTTCTGGAAGGTCAAGTGGATGCAGCGGTGGTCGGTCCAGAAGAGTTCGGTGGTGTGGTTGAAGGAGACGTGCGGGCTTGAGGAGAAGACGGGGTAGAGCGTATGGCCGGCAGAGTGGGTGGGCGTTGTGACGAGTTGCCTCAGTCCAAGGTTGGCGAGGTTATCGATCAGGGTTGTGGTGTTGCTGTCGCTGTTGTTCTCAAGGTGAAAGTTCAGGTCCCCGAGGAGGATGTAGTCGGTGGAGGTCAGGGCGAGCGTGCTGATGATGAAGTCGACGATGGAGTCGCTGAACTGGGGGCAGGGTCCGGGGGGGGGTCGGTAGACGAGGGTGCCTCGCAGGGTGGAGTTGGGGTCTGTGTGGATCTGGAAATGCATGTGTTCGGCGGTGCTGAGAGTGTCGTCGGTGCTAGTCGAGACCCTGATGCTGTTCTTGTGGACGATGGCGATTCCTCCTCCGACTCCGTTGGTGCGGTCTCTGCGGGTGATCTTGTAGCCGTCTGGGATGGCTATGGCGATGTCGGGTGCGGAGGAGTCGTTCATCCACGTCTCTGTCAGGAAGGCGACGTCCGGGGATGTTGTGTCGAGCAGGTCCCAGAGCTCAATGGCGTGTTTGCGTGCGGAGCGGGTGTTCAGTAGTATGCATCGGAGGTGGTTGAGGTCTTTCTTGGCGGGTGGTTCGTCGGCTCGGAGGCTGGTGTAGCTGCAGTTCCGGCAGGTGAAGGGACCGTGTGTGAGTTTCGGGGTGGCCTTGAAGCAGGTGTGGAACCGTCCGGAGTTGAGAGCGTGCAGAGTGCTGGCATCGTAGTGGCGGCGTTGATCGTGGCGGGTGCGGGGACCATGGGTTCTGGCGCTAGGCGCAGCCCAGGCGCGGATGGGCTTGCCTTGCGCGCCACCGGCGCGCCCGCTGCGCAGCAGCCAGCATATATGGGGAGGTGGGAGGGCAGAGCAGCTGGGAGGCGGGAGGCGGGGGCCGCGAATGGGCAATCAGGGGGGCAGGGACGCAGCAGCGGGAGCGGTGCGGGATGACGAAGGGCACAGAAGGCAAAAGGGCACAAAAATAGAGGGGCAACGAGTGGAACAGAAGGCAAAAGCGGGCACAGGGTTACAGGGGCAACGAGGGAACAGAAAGCAAAAACGGGCACAGGGTTACAAAAACGGGCACAGGGTTAGCTAAGGAACAAAAGGCAAAAACGGGCAGAGAGACACGGGGGCAGCGAGGGGAACAGAGGGAAAAAACGGGCACAGACCAAGTACAGGCAGCGGGGGAAGACAGAGAACAGCAGTCACAGACACAACAATGACAGTAAAGGCAATACAGTGAATACAATAAATAGCGGAAGATGAACAAACCTACCTACGGCCTACCACTGGCCACCAGGGATGAGGCGCAGGTGGTAGCCTGCGGGTGGAGGAGGGCCTCGAACTTCCTCAGCAGTGGCAGCTGGGGCAGGGACACACAGGCGGTGCTTTGCGGAGGGGGAGCGACCTACCTGGTAGGGTCAAGTGTCGCTCACTTAGAAAGCCCAGTAGATAAACATGTAACAGCGCCCTGACGGAGACAGACTGATGCTGTTCTCCGCAAAGTGGCCGTATTTCCCGAAGCCACATGGACATTCACTTTGTCGAACCCGCTAATGCACCGCATTATTGACTAATTGCTTTTCACATGCGACGTTCATACTAAAAAGGACTTTTCGGTTAACTCATCCCCCATTACAGACCTGTGATTGGATACGCGTCATCTATACGGTCAGATCCCCTCCTACTTACAGGGCGCCCAGCTGGGCCCTATGTAAGTACTACTTCTTTCCCTCATCCCACCAAGTCGCTTTCCCTTGGGTGCATGAACTACCATCTGACAGAATATCTATTTTAACCCAGGTGTCCCTCAATTCTTAGGTCCTGATGAGACCTCATATTTCTTAGGAGGTCGAAGCGTCGTCGACACACCTGCAAAGCGAACCATTGTACTCCGCCTCTGTCATTGTTACAGGAGACTGTGAATGTTTACTGTAAATTGATTAGATGGGCGCTTTTTACTCTCCTGTATGTTTTGAAGCCTTTATGTATGTAACAACCTGCCACCTTTTGTATATAGATATAATAGAAAACTCAGTGGATATGCTAAAGTGATCTGCACATCATTATATGTACATAAATAATGTTATCAAACAGTAAAGATTCAAGCAGTAGTGTTAGGTGCTGACACGAAGCCAAATACTCATCCACTAAGAGTATTAAACATATCTTTGCGATTATAGAAAATCCAAAGATTTAGTGGACCTTTTGTATATAGGTTTTACTTTTCACTTGGGACACCGTACACGTTTTTTAAGACTTTTCAATATAAATTGCTATGCATTTTACCTACAGGGCTTTCTAAGTGCTTTTCTGAAAATTCGTACATCTTTTCCTATATTATTGCCATTGTGCTGAATTAGTATCATTATTATAAATACTAGTATTATTTTCGTATTATTCCACAGGTACCATGACACTAGTTCCAACACTATTGGTTTGGTTCTCCTCCAATACACAGGGCGCAGTGAAATTATGTAGAGTTTACTGCACTGTGCCACTAACCTTTGCCAACCAACAAGTGAAGACAATAAATAATTTATGTTAGTTCCACACATGATTTCTCCACTCAGCTTCATACCCCTACAGCACTATTGTTTCTCTTCTTTTCTCTTTGATTCAGGGTACCTACTCCTTGTTGGGCCGAAACTAACTATGGGAAGAAGGCACAATGGAGACTCCAATGGTGGAGCCTTGTGTTTCTCTTGTGTGCCAAGAAACATGCACACTCCTGATGCATGCACTTTAAAATTAAAGTACAATATATTAGTTACTTATTGCGATACACCTTTCTCTACAAGACCAATGTTATGATTTTCTGTCGTAGTTGGCCTGTGTCAGGGTGCAAAAAGCATGAAATTAACACAAGCCATTTTTTATTAGTTTGATTTAGTTATTCTAACAAACTACTGGTACTTCTGGAGAAAAAAAAACCTGCCATCAAACTGCATTCTGATTGACTAGTTGTTTTTCTTCCTGTAACTTCGTTGAGCAATTACGTAAAAAAAAAATAATAATAATTTTTCAAATGATACATTTTTGGGCAAAAACTAGCAAATTAACATTTTAAAATCAACTGGACATCAATCGAGCCCTAGCCTCACAAGTGGATTAACGATTCCAAACAAGTAATATTGGGGCATATGCATCAAGCTAATTACCGGTCACAAAGTATCCGATTCGCAGAATCTGCCCCTTTGTGACCGGTAATTAGCCATTTGGGATGTATTAAGCCCAAACCCAATTGCAAAATAGGTAATCGCAAAATTAGTGATTACCTATTTTGCTAATGCATTTAGGGAATCACAATTTGGGATTCCTTATATGCAATGCTAGAAGCAATCTGAGATTGCAATTTAGTATTAAAGAATCGCAAATTACCACCAACTTCAAGTTGGTGGTAATCTGCAATTCCTTAGAAAAAATGCTAGAAATTATATTTTTCTAAGTGCCACGTGGCGCACACACATGCCCTTCAGTGTGTGTGCGCCACATGTGCACACATGCCAGGTTTGGGGGTGAATCAGGGTGGCCTTTTTGCCCCCGATCACCCTTGAAATTGCATGCACAGTTTGCGAGTACCTTTTTGGTTAATCGCAAATTGCGAGTGGTTTCCCATTCATTCCTATGGGCCTCTAGGCCCATAGGAATGAATGGGAAGGCATTCCCTATACGTGATTCGCAATTTGCGATTCGCCAATAGGGAATGTGTAGGAATCGCAATTTTTTAGCAATTCCTACATGCATAGGGAAATGCGAGTCCTTAATAGCGATTCCTTACAAAATTGCTATTAAGAAATCGCAATTCCTTACATTGATGCATGTGCCCCAAAGAGATTAATGGAGACGACAGTGTTTACTTAATGACAATGTCATTTATGGTTTAAATGTTTTTATTGATTTTGCAATTCACAAATAGAACCACGTACACATAGCTATCATCACGTAGTGCTGTGGTATTACCACTGGTCCAAGTGACTCTAGGGCGCAACCACAACAGTGTGCGCTTAGCTGGTTAATATCACGTACATGGAATAACAATTAAACAAGGAAAAAAAAGGAATACCCCCAGGATCCCCCCTCCCCTTCCTTCCGTCCCCCGTGCTCCACGTCCATCACCCAAGCTATGCTAAACCCCCCACCAACCCCCCTCAGCAGTCCGTCCGTCGTGCCTCTGTAAGGCGCAGCAACCGGAGATATCGGGGGCATGTGATTTCTTGGAATTCGGTAGCTAATAGCGACAGAAATGGATGCCACAACTCATCATATTTGGCTCCCTCCCCCACCATGGTAAGTGCCAATTTCTCCATACCAAGGACATGCCACAGACCTTGCAGCCAGCCTGTGAAAGTTGGGGTGTTAGGAGTGCGCCAATGTGTAAGTATATTTTGTGTCGCTGACCCTAGTGCAATGGCCATCTGTCTGCCCCTGCGAGATCTTAATGGGTAGGTCAGAGGATTCGGAAGACCCAGTAGTACATAGGCTGGAAAGCGTGGGATCTCAGTCTCAAAGTGCTTGTCCACTTCATCCAGCACCTGGGTCCAATAAGGTTGAACGTGTTCACACACCCATAACAAATATACTAGATTGCCCACCTGGCCACAGCCACGCCAGCATGTTGCTTCTCGGGAGCGGTCCATTGCATGGAAGCGCTCTGGAGTATAGTACCAATATGTCACAACCTTCGTAAGTGTCTCCGTAAGCCCCATGTGATACGCAGAATGCCTGGCCCTGTAATATATTCCATCCCACTCTTTGTGGCTGAGTGTCCTGCCCAACTCCCGCTCCCACCACTCTCTGCTAGGATTGTGCGTGTACGTGTGTTTGATCTGCAACCTCTTGTAGAGATCGGAGATGAGCTTTTGATCTGACGTACGGGTGATGAGCCATCTTTTGTAAGGGGAAAGACATCTGTCTGCGTCGAAGCGGACCTGTGGTTGAAGCGCCCAATGCCTTACTTGTAGATATCTTAGTCTCTCTGTCTCCGGGAACCCAAATTCCTGCCGCAACTGAGCGATCGAGCTAACCACCTCAGCACCATAGACATGGTACAGAAAACGGCAACCAGCCGGCCTCCAACCTGTAAAAGCTACCTTATCCATACCAGGGGTGAAATCAGGGTTGCCGACCAACGGGGTAAGCGGAGATGGGAAGGTTGTGAGTTTGTGCTTGATGTTAGTGGCATCCCACACCTCCAGGGGGACCCGCGTAATGTACGAGGCATACAGATTAGGGGGCCTATGGGGCTTGCGCAGGAAGGGAATTTCCTGCAAGGGCCGTGCCGCCACCGCCTGGTCCTGAAACAACCAGTGTTTCCCAGATTCCCATCTGCTCCATTCCACCAGGTACCGCAATTGAGCCGCCTGGAAGTAGAGCTGGAGATCAGGGACTCCAAGCCCTCCATCTTCCGGGGCAAGCGTCACTAGTGTCCATCACATTCGCGGTTTCCGACCACTCCAGATAAACTGGGTTAAGTCGGATTGCATCTGCCGAATCCAACCGGCAGGCGGTCGGAGATGTATGGTGTGGAAAAGATAGAGGATCTGTGGTAGAATGGTCATTTTGACCGCTGCAATTTTGCCTAGCCATGAGAGGGGGTAGTGTTTCCACTGGCCAAGCTCTCGGCAGATTTTCCCGCGCAGTATTGCATAATGAGTATTAACCACTGCAGGCAGGGAGGGAGCCAGCTGAATCCCCAGGTATGGGATTGTGTCTGCCGCCCATTGGATGGGAAGCAGGGTTTGCAAATATTCACGGCTGAGACGTGACAAAGAAAGGTCTAGAGCCATCGATTTATCTGCATTCACCTTAAATCCAGCAGCTCGAGCAAAGGCGTCCAGCTCTGCTAAGCAAGCCGGCAGTGCGCTCCTCGAGTCAGCAAGTGATATTAACACATCGTCCGCATATAATCTAATCATATGGACATAGCCACCAAATTTGATCCCCCTGATCTCCGGATTCTGCCGCATTCTCTGAGCTAGTGGCTCCATATAGAGGGCGAAGAGAAGGGGCGACGGCGGGCATCCCTGTCTCGTGCCTCTTTCAATAGGGAATCAGGAGGATGTGTAGCCATTCACTCGGACCGTAGCTGTGGGAAACTTATAGCAATTAAGTACATACGTGCGAAATCGTTCCCCCAGCCCCATTCTTTCTAACACCTACTCCAAATAGGGCCAGTGTACATGGTCGAATGCCTTTTCAGCATCGATGGCTAGCATCATGTATTCCCCCGGCACCCGGGTAGCCTTCTCGAAAAGGTGTAAAATCCGTTTGGTATTATCCGATGTTTGGCGTTCAGGGATGAATCCCGCTTGGTCCGGGTCAATGAGGCCGGGCATATGGGGGCCAAGACGAGCGGCAAGAATCCCTGTGTACAATTTTAAATCTATATTAAGGAGGGATATTGGGCGATATGCTCCGCAGCGAGATCTATCCTTCTCGGGTTTGGGGATCACCGCTATAGAGGCCTCTAAGAGATCACTCGGTATCGCCCCCTGGTCGGCAAAAGAGTTAGGTGCAAAACTTCTTGTCAAAAATAGCAGAGAGGCCATCCGGACCGGGGGCTTTTTCCAGCTTGAGATGGGATATAGCGGATATGACCTCCTCCGTCTGAATGTTTCTGTCAATGAGGTCAGCCTGGGCTTTAGTCAGAGCTGGCAGGGTAACAGAATCCAAAAAGGCCGTTCCCTCAGAACTTTCTAACGGGCCCCCGCGTAAAGTGTGGCATAAAAGTTGCAAAATGCTTACGCTATAGCGCCATCTTCCGACACGCCTTTACCATCCGCTTGGGTGATCTCCTTGACCCCTTGTCGTTGACGGACCTCCCTCAACTTATGGGCAAGGAAGCGTCCGCACCTGTCCCCCCCAGCATAGTATGCATGCCTCAGTCGCAGCGCCACAAATTCCGCTCTATCTTGATCAAGCGCCGCTTATTGGTGGCGCACAGCTTTAAGCTGTCGCCATACCCTTGGGGCTCCCGTCCTCTGGTGCATCTGCTCCAGCTCTCGGGTCTGTTGTGTGAGCTCATCCCTTTTGCGCCTGCGCTCCCTATTGTCAGCCACCGAGACAGCGATGAACTCCCCCCTAACGACTGCTTTCAATGCCGCCTATTGCATAGCAAGTGTGGTGTCCGGGTTTGCGTTATGTGAAAGGTAGTCGCCAAAGGAGTGTTGTATGCGCTTAACAACTTCCTCTCAGTGTAGAAGGGTGTAACTAAGACGCTATACCCTGGCAGGGCGCGGTATGGGTGGAAGGGTGAGAGTGGCGAGTACTGAAGCGTGATCCGACAGGGAGGCCACTCCTATGTCAACAGCGGTCGTGAGTATGCGCACTGGAGCAGATACTAAGAAATGGTCCAATCTAGCTTAGGTCTTGTGTGAATTGGAGTAATAGGAGTATTCCCTATCAAGGGGATGAAGGCTACGCCAAAGGTCGCATAGCCCCCAGGTCATTTAAACGCGTGAGCCCCTCGGCTGAGAGTGCCCCTGATTGGTGCGCTGGCTGGATCTGTCCTTAATGTTATCGAAGACCAGGTTCAGGTCGCCCCCTAGAATGATATTGCGGTCTGATGTGGCTGTGGCTTCGGTGAGAGCAGAGTGTAAGAACCGTTCCTGGCCCTCATTCGGGGCGTACAGGGAGCCAATAGTGAATGTCAGTCCACCTAAGGCGAAGTGGAATGTCAAGAGCGTCCCCTTAATCTCGGCCTCCTTATGTAGGACCTCCCCCCGAAACTTCTGAGCCACCAGAATCGCCACCCCAGCTGTTTTAGTAGGGCCAGAGGAGAAGAATTCAGTGGGAAATTTTCGGGACCGAAGACGGTAGCAGTCTCTCGCCAGAAGGTGGGTTTCCTCTAAAAGGCAGAGATCTGCTTGTGAGTTTTCTAGACATGACAGAACCGCCCTGCGCTTCACTGGGATATTGAGACCCCGTACATTGAGGGTTAGGATCCTAAGTGTGGTGGCAGGCATGTTTGGTATCTGGTAGGATCAGATGCGTGGATGAGGTGCCATATATGGCGTCGCCAGCGTGCAGGGTGGTCAGCTGACCAGGGGCCGCGCAGGCACCAGGGGTTACTCTAACTCTAGAGGAAAAGTGGACGTGGAGCACCGAATTCCCCCCCCAAAACATCCCCGAAGAAATCTTGAATAAAGAACAGTCTGCAGAAATAACTAGGAACACATAGTCCATCACCCGTCGGTGATCGGTGAAAAGGCATTGGGTTAGGTCCACCAACGGTGAAGAAGAAGCCCCCCTCCTGCCAACGATCTGGACATTAGTAAAGCAGTCAATCGGCTACATATAGTGCCTAAAGTCATCCAGGGTTGGAGGTAGATAGTTCTGCGGAGACAGCCTCCAGAGCTGACCTCTGGCCTTTCGTGATTTCCACAGCCGGAGGTTTCCTGGGACGGCGTCTGCAGCCCTGCTGGCGCCAGCGGGGCCCGGAGTCATCAGCCTCTTCTTTGAGATCCTCCTCTCCACTCTCCGCCTCCGGGAGGTCCACACCCAGTAGTTTGCAAGCTTCGGACAATGAGCGAAGTTGGTACAGTTTGTTATCTTTTCGAAACACCAATCTAAATGGATGGCCCCAGCTATAGGGAATATTGTGCTGCTGGAGGTGCATAGTGATAGGCTTGAAGATTCGTCTTTTTTGCAATGCGAGAGCGGATAAATCCTGATACAGCACCGGCGTCTGGTCACGAAACTTCAAGGGATGCATTTGACGCGCTTTTTGGAGGATAGCTTCTTTGGTGCGATAGTCCTGGACACAAACTAAAATGTCCGATGGAGGAGCCGCTGGCGCTCTAGGAGGGCCCACTCTGTGCACAGTCTACCCACAACTCTGCCTCCAGAGGCCTGCCCAGGACGTGGTTGAAGAGTTCCCTCGTGTAGGTGAAAAGGTCTTTCGAGGCGTCGTCCACTTTTACACCTCTGATCGGGATATTATGGTGACGGCAGCGGTTTTCCAGGTCTTCAAGGTGGGTTTGAAGGTCAACTTGTTGATCATGTAGCCTGAGGATCTCCTGCTGAAGTGCCGCTATCTCCGTGTCCCTCTCGTCGCTCTTGCCTTCCAGGTCAGCGACCCGTTCTCCAATGCGGTCCATGTCGCGCCGGACCTCCCTTATCTCCGAAGTGAACTCTTGCTTGAGTGTGTGAATGTCTTCCCTCAATGCAACAAACATAGATTCGAGGAATGCCTTGGTGATGGGCTCCGCGCCCACGTCCCGCGCCGATGTCTGACCAGAGGCACCCGCTTCTGTGTTGGAAGCCATTTGTCCAGCTGGTGCTTTGGCAAACAGGTCCTTAAGGGTCCTGTCCTGTCGTTTACTGGAGGTGGACATAGCCCTCTCTGACTGGAGCCCTCTCTGACTGGACCCGAGGAACTCTGCAAGGGTCTCAGTGTCGCCGCATCCAACTCCCCCTCAGAGGATAGTGTCTACCAGTGCCCCAAGCACAGGGCGGGGGATTTAGGGAATCAGAGGGAGCCGGAAGACTGCTATGTAATGCGCAACCCCCGCTTCCATCAGTGCCTCCCGGGGTCCACCATGCCAACGGGGTCAATGCCAGTTCCTCTGTGCCGATGCTGAACCACCTTTCCCGGTGACCATCCTCTACGCTTCTCGTCTCCACCTCCAGGGAGCACCACCACTGTGAAATCGGCCCGTGCCAGGCCTGCGCCGCCGCTAACGGCCCCAAAAAGCTCCTCCGGCGGTGAGCCCCCCACCCCCCCCCACCCCCCCGCGGCACCCAAGTGTAACGCCTGTCCTGGCCAGGCCCGAAAGCGGGGCAACAAAAGGGTCCAGCAGCTTCTCCCCCGCCCCCTCCTCACTACAGCTCGACAGTCCTGTGCTCTCCTGCTGCGGTTCCCGCCATACGAGGCGTGTCAATGGGCCCGCACTAGTGTTTCGCCAGAGGAGGGTATCAGCTACAAGTCGCCACCCCAAATTGGTAGGCCCGGCTCCTTCTTTTGTGGATCCTCCCTGAGAACCCCGCTGCGCGTCAGTCCTGCCCTCTCGGGTGGGGGCTGCCTCTAGCGCTGCACAAGATGGTATCTCGAGTCCCGGGCTAACAACCAGCCCCGTCGCTGTATCCCTACAAGGACGACCACGCTGGCCCCCTACACTGTCCTGCAGCTGTTCAGGGATCAGGCCCCCTCTCCAATCACTCCAGATAGCAAGCTGGCAGCCTCACCTCCATCAGTGGCAGCAGTTCTCATAGTCCGATTCTCTCCCCGCGCCGGGGCGTTGCAAGGCCCGGTCCGCTCCGGGTCCCCGCTGTCTGTCAAGCTCCGTCTGGGGGCGGGGGAGACAGGCCCCACACCAGCCGTCACCGCTTCTGCACTCGGGCACTGCCCCTCCGCACACCAGGCAATCAAATCCCCCAACGAGGGCGTCGCCGGGCCTCTAGTGTATGTCCCCAGCGGGGGGGGGGGGGGGCGCAAAGCTCACTCACCGGGCCCACGGCCGCTACCGACGCACAGGCCCTAGGTCCGTTGCGCCGCTCTCACAAAATGGCGGACCGCCTCGTTCCGCGGCTCCGCGTTGGGACTCCTGCAGCCGCCCAGTCACTGCTTCAGCAGCGTTCGCTGTACCGGTGGCTCCACCACGGCCACCGTCGTCCCTGGGCAGTATATGGTCCTGCCTCCTGTTGTGCCAGGCTCTCACCGTTCTGCCTGCAGCTCCCGGGCGTACCAGCGCGACCCTGTCGCCCCCGCGCACCGGCCGCCCACCTCAAGGTCAGTAGTCAAACTGCGGCAGGCGCAGGCACTGTCTCCGCTTCAGGCTGACTCCACCGGCACCGGGACCTCTCTAGCCCCCAGAAATGCGCTGCTCGTGCCGGTAATGGCCCGCAGGCCGGTGCTGTGCAGATCGTCGGCGGGAACTCGAGAGCAGTACGTCTGCTCACTCCGCCATCTTGGCTCCTTGACAATGTCATTTAGACCATTCCGGTAATGGGATGAAAGTGTGGTACACCAATTACAGCACATTGTTTCCAGTTGCGATAATAGTGCACCAGTAATATAATGATAACATAACATGGCAGGGGAAACAAGCAGAACAAACAAGCATTTGCAATGCAAAAGGTCTCGCATTCGTGAAAATGTGAGCTATTAGTGTTGCAAATGTTCATTTTTTTTGTTTAAAATTATGCCAGCAGCAGCGTACATAATCAGTAAGAAATTACTACACCCCGAAGAGACTATTTCGTTATGGGCTTAGGGACACTGACAGTAGTGAACTATGTTGGGAGACGGAGGCTGGCTTCTAGCATGTGGCATGGTTGTGCCCCACAGTAGCTGACTTTTGGAAACATATCTTCCACACACTAACTGCTATCACCAAACAATCACTGTCCCCAGATCCTCTTCTAGCGCTCCTGGGATACACGAAGCCTATCAATAAGGGTATCAGGAAACTAGTCTCCATGGCTAAGCGCAGGATAGCGATGAGTTGGATGCGAAGTCCCGTACCCACGGTAACAGAATGGGAGCAGGATATGAAGGATATGCTCTACTGCAATACTCAGTCAGATGTCTATACTGAGTTGTTGACCCCCCCCCACCCCCCCCCCAAAGTTGACCAAAATGTTTCTGGGGTCTATACACGCAATACCTAGCATCTAAACAAGCCAAAAACACATATAATGAATAGTAGTACGCTGTGACTCTGGTACCCTAGATAACATACGCAATATAGTCACTGCATCAACTTTGAACACATCAGTTGTTTACCAAATGTGACTTCTGATTGTAATGAGGTTGACAGGTTCCACAGGCTGCTGCATCGAGACGTGAGAGCATAATGTTCCCCCTTTGTTTTTGTGTCTTTAATGATTTGCCTGTACTTGAAGTGAATAACCATCACTAGTGTGCAATATGCTAATAGTTGTGGCCGACTAATCGAATGACTCATGTACGTTGTTTATCTTGTACCGTGCATTCATGTGCACTGGTTTATGAAGCTTAATTAATTTTTTTTTTAAAAATGTAAGAATTCCACAAGAAGGAAAGGGTGCAGTACCACAGGCTGTTACTAGGTGTCTGGGACTCCTAGTAACAGCCTGTGGGACTGCACCCTTTCCTTACGACATAATATAGGAATTCCATTACTATGAGCCTTAAGAAATGAGCGTGTGCGTTTTAATCTTTTGTAGGCTTTACAATAAAAAAATTAATTCCACTAAAGAAGGAAAAATGCTCACACTCCTTCCTTGAGCCACATAGTAATGGAATTCCTATATTATGTCGAAACGATGCAGTCCCAAAAGTGCAAGCATTTTTTCCTTAATAAGTGCAATTTCTGTTATTATCACAAAGGTTACTAAAGCCTAAACAAATTGCACAGAAATGCTTGCGCTTCTTCCTTAAGCCCCTCGTGGTAATGGGATTCCCATATTTGGTTTTAAGGAAAGGGTGAAGTACCACAGGCTGTTACTAGGTGTCCCTAGTAACAGCATTTGGCACTGCACCCTTTCCTTAAGATATATTATAGGAATGCCATTACCATGAGGCTTAAGAAACGAGCGCAAGCATTTTAATCTTTTGGAGCCCTTGTGAGAAAAAAATGTAATTCCACTAATAAAGGAAAAAAATGTCATGCTCGTTCCTTGAGCCAAATACTAATGGAATCCTTATATTATGTCTTAAGGGGAGAGTGCAGTACAACAGGCTGTTACTAGGGACACCTAGCCTGTGGTACTGCACCCTTAACTTAAGACATTTACATTCTATCACGCAGATGGCGTGGGCTATGCTAATGAAGCCCACAAACAAGATTGCGCTACATGAAGAAACAGTGGCTGCAGGGGCTGGGCGAGAGAGCACCGGAATGAGGCTTCTCTCGGGTGAAACTGCCCTGGAAGGAAGAAGCTTTAGTTACACAGGACTGGCACAAGTAGCCGACGATGATGCAGCACTGGAACAAGGCTGCTCTGTGTCTGGAGTGAATAAAAAACTTTGGCTGCAGCAAGGATAAATATATAAGTGGACTATACTTAGAAGCATGGTGGCCTGTGAACAAGGTGCCATGACAATAAGTGAAGTAGTCCCAAAACAAACCAGATGCAGCCCTGCAGCGTAACTACACTGTAGTTGGTCGGTGCTGCCTGCCTTGCAGCGGAAGTGAAGTCTGGAAGTCCCAGCCTACAGGGAGCTGGGAATACGGGAATGACCCATTGGCAACCAGCAGGAAGCAGCAGCGGCACTATACTCCGTTTAGCCATTACTCCAGTTCTTGCAAACAGCGCATGTGCGCTGCCTAGGCTCGACCTAAAAAAAGGACAAAAACTGATAATTATGTCATCACATACTTCCGCTTTCCATTTGCACTGGGCTTTATCTGTCAAAGTAAAGTCTCATTTAGACCTTGACACAAGCATTAGACAGGTTAGTGAATTTTGGGTTTGGCCTAGTGCCTCAAGCAGCCAGAACACTTCATAAATAAATAAAAACATACATATACACATACATCGATGGATTTTTGATTAGCCTTCTTCTTTCATTGTTCTGTTTGACTGTCATTCACGTTTTGCATCTACTCACCATGGTTACAGCATGAAGCAATGGATCAGCCCACTTTAGACATTGGTTCCCTTGCACTGTGGTGCACTGTGGGGGAAGGCATTTTGCCTGATCACATGTGCACGTTCGCCTAAAATGACCTTGTCATTGGGCCAATAAGAATTAAACTTTCTTGTGGTGTCCACTGAAACTGAAATGGGTTTGGTTCTAAGTACACCTTAATGCCGGTAATGTTCTATTAAAAGTATATTTGTGTTTTTTAACTTTTTATTGGAAGCATATGGGTGCCACATTTAGGTTGTGGCATGTTTTCTTTTATACCTCCTTTTGTTTTGTGTGGCATATACTTGCAATAAAAAAATAACAATTTCACAAGCTTGATAAGGTCAGATGCGCTGGCTTTGCCAATATTTATTTTTAACATGTTCTATGTATTATAGTTTGAGCACATTGTGACAGAAAGTGCATGTTTGTACTTTGATTTCCGACCAGCTTGTAGGTTGGAGGTAAAAGCAAGTGCAAAAAGAGCAAAATTACAAAGGCCGAATTCATTTGTGCCTTCTACTTTCCAGTAGTGTCTAAAACACACCATCAAATTACCTGTTAAGAAACAAAACAAAGAGTATTAGCACTACTTTACGTCTGTGTTCACTGCAGTAAGCTAAATGAAGTGCTCAGTCTTTCGTGGTAAAGATTTTGGAATCACAGGCACAGAAAGCATTTGAATTATAAGTTACAAACAGCTTCTGGCACAACAGAAAGAGAATCAGGCCGTACAATTTGCGGCCAAAACATAACTGGTGCAAAAATGATTACGGTCTGGTTTTTGATTTTGCATCGTCCTCTAAATGCACCTGTAAATGCTCTCCTTACTCATAAATAATGACCAGTACTCATGTAATCCAGGGAGATGCCCTCAAATGGATTACCTCATACCTCACCGGAAAAACCCAGAGAATCTGTCTCCTACCGATAACCTCGGAACCCAAGAAGATAATCTGCGGAGTCCCCCAAGGGTCGTTTCTCAGCCCCACCCTCTTCAACATGTACATGATTCCCCCCCGGCCAACACCGTCAGATGGCACAGACTCATCATCATCTCCTATGCCGACGACACCCAACTCCTCCTCTCGCTGTCAGAAGATCCCTCCACCATCCACCACCAGAACCAACGTTCACAGATGTAAGATGAAAGTCATCGACTGGATAAAAGACAACTGTCTCAAGGAACAACACCTCACCATTGAACGACGCATGGTGGCCTGCTCAACTCGGCCCATCCCCCACCCCGAGCCTGACAGACTAGGCCTGCAACCATTGCATCTTCTTGGACAGCACGCTACCTATGAAGAAACTTGTAAACACAGTCTCATTCACCTGCTTCTACACCCTACGCATGCTCCGCAAGATCTTCAGGTGGCTCTCAGTCAACACCAGAAGGACCGCCACGCAGGCTCTTGTCACCAACAGGCAGGACTATGGGAACACACTAAATATAGGAATCACTGCACGCCTCCAGAAGAGACTGCAGTCAATAAAGAATTCAGCGACAAGACTCATCCTCGAACTCCCCAGACAGACCCACATCACACTGCACCTCAATAGGCTACACTGGCTCCCGATACAGAAGAGATGCCAGTTCAAGATGTTGACCCACACATACAAAGCCCTGCACAACAAAGGACCAGCATACATCAACAAATGCATGACCTTCCACCAACCAACCAGACACCTATGTTCTGCCTCCCTCTTCAACCAGTTTTACTGAATAATATTTCCCTTTTCACACTGTTTTGTTTGTGCAAACTCTGCCATGCATAACTCACCAGAATTTTTACAGGGATGGGTCGAAGTGGGATTTGCACATAACATGTAATCTGTGCAAACTATAAAATTGGGATAAAATCTGTTTGCACTTTATTTTCCACTTTGTGACATTTTAAGGATACATGAAGTGTTTGCTCAAGATCACACGGTTTGTTCAAATAGAAAAGGCATCATTTCAAACTAGGTCTCCTTATGCTAAAGTCCAGAACCTCTCCTCTAGGCCACATCCTCACCCTGTCTTTGCCCTATATTTGATTGTCGAGAAGCTAACTAATTAAGATACAAATCATTTAAAATAACAGCTATGTGTGCAATGTTTAAGGTAAAATGTAAAGAAAAAAATGACACCTTTTATGTACAAACTGCACTATGCAGACACAGTTATTTGTATAGGCCGCGGAAACACTTAAATGCAAGATGTCTTTTGTTAGAAATGGGATTTCTGGTTGGCTAAGGCTTGCGCCAAAGCCAGGCAGAAACCACCACTCTAGTCAGGGCAAGGGAGTTACACGCCAAAGATAATCCCGCTCACCCCCTTGGTAGCTTGGCACGAGCAGTCAGGCTTATCCCGGAGGCAACATGTAAAGCGTTTGCGCACGCACACAGCAACAACACCCCAGGCACACCACAAAATGAACTCCACACAAGGTTATATATAAAAATAGCCTTTGTATTATAATAAACACATTAGATCATAATCACATAATATACACAGTGCCAACTGGCACTGGGCAGTATCTACAGGGGATTATATACACCTGACAGGGCCAATTGGGCCACTGTCAGAACAATCACAAATCGCCAATTGTAAATGTAGCACAAATAATACATGTAGAGCACAGCCAGTAACTACTGGTAAAAGTTAGGAACACACTATGCAAAAATAAACACATTAGGCATAAAACATATTAGGCCTAAAAACTCTTAGCATAACCATATTACGCAGTAATCAGGGCCTCACACACTGAAATGGACCCCAGGCCAACTGGCCTCTCACAGGGGGTTCAAATGCCCAACGTCCAGAATGTCAGGGCTGGCTGCAAAAGCAGTAA
The DNA here is from genome assembly GCF_964204655.1 of Triturus cristatus. Classification (NCBI taxonomy): domain Eukaryota; kingdom Metazoa; phylum Chordata; class Amphibia; order Caudata; family Salamandridae; genus Triturus; species Triturus cristatus. The sequence continues at coordinate 758,939,565 of NC_140581.1, forward strand.
AAGCAAAAGTGTGCAGTCACACCAGCCTAAACGTGGCAGCTGCCCACTAATTGCTGGCCAGCTGTGTAATCACCAAGTTGGGCACTGGCACCCTCTGTCCCCCACTGGGACTCTCACAAAATAAAGATGCCCCAAACGTTGCAGCTGCCTGCGTTCTCGCAGGGCAGCTGGGGAAGATGCACAAAGGAAGCCTGGCACTCCTGGTGCCTCTTGGGCCCCCACTGGGGCTTCTCACCACAATCTGCCCCTCAAGTGGCAGTGGCCCGCTACGGCGGCGCCATTGAGGGGAACTTGGCCCCAGCACTTGGGAAGAACTATTCCTCCACATTGGAGCACAAGGGCTCTCGTAAACAAATATGCACCTCTCTGGGCACTAACTGTGCCTTGATTCCCCCAAATACTCTGGCAGAAATGGCACCACTGTGCCCCAAGGGGCACGACCACACAGGGAACGAAGGGCACCGACAATGTGCCCCAACACGCACCCTCCCACCGGACTTCACAAGGCGGCCCCACTCACCGGGCTACTTCGTTGTCGGCTCCGTTTCCCTCTGGTGGCATCCGCACTGCTTTGGGGAGTCCCCCCCCCCCCCCTTCATTGAGGCTCCTCTGGCAGCGACGCTGAGGCAGCGGGAGGGCACCGGCCGTGAACCTTGGTCGGCCCCAACTTTCCTCAGCTCTGGGGACGCCTCCTTATGTGCAGGCACGTTGCGGAGCTCTCCTTACTGCACCGGGCGCAGGCACGAAAATACGTAGGCAGGGTGGGCTCCCGCCAGACCCAGGCTCTACTTGCCGGCACACGCGGGGCTCTCCACGAGCACGGGAGCCCCGCTGGTCCACACGCCCACTTCCGGCTGGCTTCTCCCGCGACTCCCTTGTTGCCACTTTGTTGTGCTCAGCTCCTCTCTCCATTGTCAGGTGGGGGGCTAGGTGCTCAGACGCACCACAGGGGGCGGAGTCAGCATTGTGGAGGGAAGGCACAGCCCTATTCAGGTCCCAGGTGCAACTCCTCCCTCCCATCTGCATGCAGATCTCCCCACTCACAACTGGGCAGACTCATCCTGGCTCCTGGAGCCAAGCACACCATCCAGCCCCTGTCAATCACAAGCCAGACATGCACTCCACATCAGGCAGACTGGCAGGCAAAATAGCACACAGAAATGCCAACTTCTAGAAGTGGTATTTCTCCTATGGTTATAATAAATCTGCGCACACCATTGCGCAGCATTTATTCTTACGAGTTTGCACATACTAAACTTGACCCTGCACTCCTCTCACACCAGGAATTACTATGGACACACATATCTCCCATGCATTCCTATGGGAGGGCAGGCCAGTCTCACTAAATGTATCACAGAGTGCATACACTTTACACTGGGACACAGTGCTAAAGTGCCTAGGGGTCTAAAACCACTAACACTACATAAGGAAAAAGGCTAGGATAAATGCAAAAAGTTTAGGGGTGAACCTGCCAAAAGGGCCAGGTTCAACATCTTTTAACTAGAAGTGAACTCGATAATGCTGAAATGTGCACAATGGAATTTAGAGACATGCTCTTAATGTGACATGCTTAGAAATATTTGTCATAACTGCAGAATGTTCTGGTTTGACAAATGTATTAAAAATTGCTAAAAAAACATTTTATTGTAATAACTAAACTTCCTATTTTCCCCATATTTCACATAATGCTTGAATAGAATAGTTGCACATTTTATAACAGTATTTCTTGTCCGTGGTAATGAAATGTATTAATAAACAGAATTTCCGCAAGTCGATGTTTCTGTTGTTTAGCATAGTTCATTGTTAACGCAATGAAACATTTAACATTAGAAGGCTAACCTGTGTTTGATGCCTAAGGGAATGGAGGCTTATGAATCAAGAAACTACATATGTATGATGTCTGTACAAACTTTGTGAAAAAACTCTGCAAGCTGCATATTATTTTGTGGGAAAGGAAGAGCTGAACATGCTCTCAAGCGAACGCTGCTGCATAATTGTAACCGAAGAGGAGAGACCTGCCACAAATTTTACAACATTATTTTTACCTTTTATATTACTGCACGTTTCTAGTGTAGAGAGTTCAACTCTCATTTCCACATAGCTATCCCTAGACACCCATTATATTTGACTGACAGCTGTGGCTACCGCTGCTGCTGTTTATTCTTTGCCTTATTATTGATGCTCATTTTTTACAGATTGCTACTGTAACTGTATGCCTATTTGCTTTAATTATTGAGACTTGGCTGAGTTTCATGAACTACTCTTAATGGGAAGTTTGACTGCTTTAATTGGATTTTGAGCTATATGCTCTCTTTATCTAACTCTTCTTCTTTTAAATGTGAGCTCTTCATGCATTATACTAATGTTCTAACCATATTTTTATGAGACTTCTGTAAACTTACTTGAATTTATTGACTAATCTGAATAAAAGGAACAACACAAATCTTACTACATTCTAAATGAGAAATAAACTTTTTTTTAAACTAATTTAAACTCTCAGCATTGACTGAAATTAGAACTGTCATTGTGATTTAACTTATAATGATAAAATAGCTCCTGAGTAAAAACATGGTGACAAACATCCTTCACCTGAAGCGAGTTATACTCGGAAGCCAGTGCGGGAACAGGGCATAACCTTGTTATTGATAGTAAGAAAGGGTTGAACCATATGATTTAACTATTACCCCAACTCCGCTTATCAGCTGTGTCTAGAGGATGAAAGAATTGCCATGTTTGTGCATGGCTGACTACTAGTGGTCAGAAATGTGGACATCATTCTTTAGGGTTAAGCCACAATGGGCACTACTTCGCTTACAATGCCAACCCTTTACAATTTCTACCCTGAATATTTTGTCATACTCAGGAACTTTGGGCAATTATATTTGAGATCCTAATGATACACATAGATCAATCCAAAAATTTCCTCTTCCCAGGAAGTTTCTCTCAAACCCTGCTATACGTCCAGAATTGGATGACATCCCACTGCCTAATATTAAAACCACTAAAAACCGAGTTCCTCATTTACCGCACCTATTCACTCTACCATTCTTGACTACGCTTGGACTGACTTCTACAATATTCCTGATTGCAGTACCGACATCATTAATTTGTCGTCATTCTAGAGTTAATATTCAAGCACAAATGAAACACATGAGTGTGCAGTTCCAACTGCATTTTCAAGCTAGGTGTTTCCAAATGTAATGTCATGACCATAGATCGATTTCTCAAGGCTTGATTGTGGCAACTCTTCTGACCGATCTTCCAAATGTGCATCTGGCAGCACTGAAAGCTGTTCTACATGCAGTGGCTTGCTTTGTTACCAGAAGCAACACATATTTTGAAATCAGCCCTGGATTACTAACACTACAAGGGCTCCCCATGGAAGCTAAATAATTGAAATAGAAGGCCTGTCTCACTCGCAAGGCCCTAAAATCAATGTTTACTCCAAACTTGATTACTTACACTTCCTGCTCCATCTTACTATTTTTTTGCGTTTCCTTTTTCTAAAAAACAAATAAACATTTTTGGGGCCTATTTTCTGCCTCCTTCGGTCTTTAATGCAGTTACTTCCACTTACACATTTTGGCTGTTCCTTCCAACATCTTTTGGTCCAATTCTTGTTTCCTGCATCCTTAGCTTAACCTTTTTAAATTAACTTGTTTCATCATCTTCCCCGTTTTAGCCAGTCTCTTACATTTCTAGCTTACTATCAGGAATGATCATGTTTCCTTTGCTTCTCTCAGTGATGAGGTATATATATCAACTATGTTTTAGTAGTTACTACGTGCTGTAATGTCAGTTATATAACTAGGGAGTATCCATTTTAATTGAATTTCCTGGTGTACATTTTGCTTCCCCCTCACAATTGCATATTTTATTTTTTTTCTACTGCCAGTTATAATTATTTGGTTTAAGACTTACCCACTGTATATCTATCTGTTGTTTTGACTACTTTTCCCTGTAACTTTGCTTCTTTTGTTGCAAATTGCTCTGATACATTGGGTCCATGTTTGCACTAAGCAAATACCACAATAACAAATAAATATGGTTGTAGCTTTATCTTGTGAGAGTTGGATCTACGGCTTGGTCGGGCACATGAACATTTGTATTGATCACATTAAAGTCCTTACGGGTGCACGAGTAACGTTTCTGGGGTGTTATTAGACTTTAAGAGATTAAAATAAAAGACCCCACTTGTGCCCCTGTTCAGTTTAAAATGTGGGTACAAAATACCCATGTGCACTTTAAAAAGGGGTGGTGGGTTCGACGCTGAGCTCTCTCAGTGACAAGGAGACGGTCCCAAATTCCCCGGGCCCTAATATTAGTAAGACATAACCTTAAGAACGGTTCGTCGCCGCCACTCGCCGCTTCGGTGTGAGGGCGGGTGTCGGGAGCCTGCCCTGCCTCTTGCCACCTTGCCTTGAGCGTGCCGCGGCTTGCAGCGTGCAGTGTCGGGGGAGGCAGGAAGCACACCGCCTGAATAATTCAGGCCGCGAGAGCGGCGGCCCGCCTTCTCGACGCTGTTACCAGAGCTCAAAACGACGGCGCACAGGTGTTGACTGCTGGAGGAATACTTTTGTTCAGTCAAGATGTACGCTGTCGAGGCTTCGGCCATCTCTGCGGTTTCACCAGCAACACCAGCGTAAGAGGAAAAAGTTTTCGTGCGTCGTTTGCAGCGTGGTAACCCGCACCGTCCGCCGGGAACGCATTTAGACCTCCCCTCTGGTACCACTCCCCCAGACGGACTTGTTGAGCGAGGTGTTTTGTGTTTTAGTTCAGAGGAAGCGGCTTGTCGGATTCCCGCCCTGAGCACTGAGGAGCAGCGGCAGCACAGGGAGAGGGACCGAGGGGTGCGGAAGAGGCGGCGGTTCACTCCGCGGGACATGGTGCTCATGACCGAGCAGCATTACGAGCTGGAGGACGCCAGCAGACCCATGGCCCATCGGGTTTCCGTCTCCAAAAAGGACGCCAAAGCGGTCACTTTCAGGTAAACATTTCTAACCGGGGAGTTCAGCCACCCAGTGCTGTCTTAGATAACAGCGAGCCCGTGCATCCCGCAAGATGTGGTGGCGCAAATTAACACGTTATCCGTCCAGCAGGCCAAAGAATTACATAAATTTTGGCGACCACTTTTTATGGAATCTTTTAAAATGTAAACTCAACACTTGCATACTTCTTGCGTAGTTTTTGCGCACATTCATTGTCTAGGCAGCACTGGCAAAGGCTCTAAACATGTTTAGGGCTATTTCAATTGCTCCCCATTAGTTTGTGCTTTGCATTGCTACCCCAAGCCCTTTGAGAATGTGAGCAACTTTTGCAATTTCAACAATAAAATGCACGCAACACAATAAATGACAGCGATGACCCCTTATTAGACAGCTTGGCCTTACTCCTTCCTTCCTAACGCCCAGGGCAATAAAACATGGGGTTGACCCACCCTTTTCCCTACGGTGGCCCCGTGGGCAAGGTGACATCCTAGTAGGGGAGCCTGCATCGGTTTTGGAATTGTGGTACAACAGGAAGCAAAATTAATTGTGACCAATAACTCGCCCTAACAGTGTAATTATTTGTTTTGTATATTTATCACCATATTTTTTTTGCGTAAAATGAACATTGGGTGCAAAAATAAAATGACACTTTATTTCGGTAAAATTGAAACTATAAAAACATCTAAAATATTCTAGTTTCCAACGGTGCATTCTAGACTGACGAGTTTTTGCACCAGGGTCCAAGTGTCTTGGTTCATGTTGTCACACTAATCCAATTGCCTAGGCATTGCAAATAAGAGATGTTACTAACAGCTAAGTTCATCGTATTTAATTGACTGGCTACCGAATGTTGGAAAGTCGAGCCTGCTTTACTAGAGGTCAAGCTTTTTACCTTCTGATTACTGCAGACGTCAGCGACCGGCATTAACTCTGTGGTACACATTGCCAAACAGCCACCAATGAGTAAATTAAGGGAACTTAGGTATGTGCTTTGTGTCAAGAAACCGCATTTCACGTTTTTGTCTAGAGCCTTTTAATGAAAGACTTGAATCGGAGATTGGGCTGTTTGGGTGCATGTGGTGGTCGGCATTGTGAAGGTTATTGACACCCTTCTGTCAAGGTATAGACGGGATTAGACCCACTGTGTCAAATAAGGCATAGAGTGGTGTTTTCTTTTTTCCGGAAGGCACAAGGAAAGTACATCGAGACATTCAGCACTTTGTTCAATTGCACGCATTTAGGTCGTTTGTGAAGATGCGATTCCAGCCAGCTCTTTTAGTGCCAACGTTGTCACCCTAGACCACATTCTGCTGCCCCAAGGAATTATTAATGCTATAATAAAACATGGGCGAACACTTGCCAAAATATCAGGGTTGTAGAAGTGACATCACAGACAATTTGACCCCTCTAGACCCCTCATCTCACCCTTCGCCTCTCGGTAGCCACGTGTTTTCTATTGGAAGGACAGTGTGTGTAAAGTATAGAGCTTTATCAGGACGATTAAAGTACTGCTTATTTGCTGTTGCTTTTGATGTCTTTATGAACCTTAAGTCAATATGCAAAAACCTAGAGCAACTCTTAATTCATTTCTAGCAGTTTATACAATCAAAGAATAACAAGGTATGTGAGAAAAGAGTTAAAGATATTTTGAACGACACTTTTTATATATATATATATATATATATAATTTTTTTTCTCAGTGTTAAAAATATTACATACTATAATCACAATATCGTTAGGCAAGTCAACGGTAACCTTTCATTTATACTCCATTCGCATCTGCAGTCAAACAGAAAAAAAACACACATGCACACTGAGAACTAAGGGCCATATATGTACGAACACATTTTGCCATAGATACAGAATTGGTGAAACCCTTTGATACATGTGGCCCTAGGTCAGATGTATTCAAAGGCAATTTATGTAAAACGAATTACATCTAAGGTGCATTAGTCACTATTGCTTCATTATTATTGGCAATAGTAGATTTTTGTCGTGGTTTGTTGACGAATATCTTCCAAATTAATCTACGTGCATTTTGGCACGAGTGCTGCTTCAGTAAAGCCTCTAGTTGACACTGTGTGAAATACCTGCAATCCTATGTGCCTAGTTAGTTTACATCAAACGATTACATACAAAAAGTAAACCTCGGACAGTTCATGATTGTTCACCAACTCGCTGGATAATGAATTAGAAAATCACCGAAATGTGCCCAAAGACTGAAATACCTTATGTATTAAGGTAAAAAGTATATCCAACAGGTTGGAAAAAGAAGAAATTAGTAAAATACCGAAGGCTGTGAAACTTAAAGAAGCACTGGTGCTCAAAATAGAATATCAATTCCGAAGTGTAGGAAGGTAACATCCTTCTAGCATAGTTATCCCTACTTGTTGCCTGGAGTCAGTGAGTTTTGGACTAATCCGACTGGGATCCTGCTAATCTGGACCCCAGTCACTGTGCTCTCTCCCTAAGTTTGACAAAAGTAAGTTCTTTGGTACCTTCCCAATTGGCTTCTTGTGTACCCTTCTAAGCTTCTAGTATATGGTACTAAGGTACCCAGGGCATTGGCACTCCAGGGGTCTCCCATGGGCTGCAGCATGTATTGTGCCACCCATGAAAGACCACCCAAACTGTGACTACAGGCCAGCCATTGCAGACTGAAAGTTGGTGTTAGCACCACTTACAACAGATGTAATTTTTCTTTTATCTGAGATCGCTGCACTTAAAACCTATGTCATCCCTAAGGCAGGCCTTTCAATCCTGAAGGCACGGTGCTAGGTTATAAGGGTGAGGGTACCCTGCAGGAGCAGGACACTTCCTACAAACCCCAGAGTCAATTCTTCAGGCTTTGTAAGTGCGGTCAGCCATTTGATACATGCATGTTGGAATCCTAGCCCAACACCGATTCCAGTGTTGGATGTAGGATCCCATGTACTAGCCCCCCCCCCCCCTGTATTCCTGGTATCAGCCTTTCAGGGTCTAACAGCCAGCCAGAGCTGTTGCCGACCACAGACTCGATTCTGCCATCCTGCTGTTGAGCTGAGCTCGAGCAGGGGAAGGTAGAACAATAGGTTTCCTGTCACAGGGAGATGTGACCACATCCCAGACAGGACTTAGTGTATTGACCGGGGGTGGGGGCGCTTGCCAGCACCACTAGGCTGCTTTAAAGGGCACATTTTGTGCCCTCCTTGCCTACTCCGGTTGGAACTAGTTCAGGGAGCCGCTGGCTATAGCTCTGGTGCGAAACTGGACAAAGGACATGGGAGTATCCTCCCCTCTGTCCAGCCCCTCCTCTGGGAGGGAACCTTGAATCGTCCCAACCCTTTCCTTAGGGTACTTAAGAGCTTACCTGTGGGTGGCTCTTCAGATTCATTGTGGAACAAGATTCAGATCCGAAACCACTGCAACTTCAACAGTCTGGGCACCTTGGACTTTGTTGGACTTTGCCTGTTACCAAGACTACATCAAGGAAGCCTCCTGCTGTTCCGGGTCTCATTGTCCTGCCAGTCTGTGCCTGTGCTTCATCCAGGTTCTTCTCCAGGCCTGTGGGCATCAAAGACACCCAAAGTAATCTCCCTTGGAGTGAAGGAGTCACTCACTTGCATCTGCAGGCACTGTAACAAAGCTGACCAGTCTGCTGCTCCTGAGGTCCCATGGACTTTGAACGGCTGAGCAACACAGGTGGTGGTTCTGCAACTCCCTTGAGACCTGCACTGTCTTCTCGGCAAGTTTGAGACCAGTACCCCTCATTATAACTGCTGGAACAGCACCCCTGTGCATTGCGTTGACTTGCCGTTGCCAAGGCTTGTTGACTCTGTCCTCCAGAGATCTTCGGGCTACAAGAAGCTCCAGCATCTCTTCTTACTAAGGTCTTTGTCCTCACCACATCCACTGCACCGTGGGCCTGCATCTTTGGTGAGCTGCTCGAGGTCCTCTTGCAATTCCTGTGCCTTTGGCTTGTGTGTCCTCTTGAGGGCTCTGGCTTCAGTGGACTCCCCTGCTTGCCTCGGGTCTGCTCTAAGTTTACTGCAGTTGCTGTTCCCAGCACTGCACTTTCTTTGTTTACCATGTCTGTTGCTGCTGCCAAGGCTTCTTGGTGCTCCCAGCGGACACGGACCCCCTGGTTCTCGACTTCTGACGTGGGACAGCTCATGAATGGCTCCGGGTCTTCCACAACGTTGCCTGGTCCTCGCAGCTACAGCGACAAGGTTACTGTCAACTCTCCTGCATCTTCTGTCATAGGTGGTCAGTGGTCGTCCATGCTTCCTCGTCACTCCCAATTGGCATAGACTCTGTCCCCTCTGCTTGCAGGTACTATTCTTCAAGCTTCCATCCTTGGATTCCACTGGACTCTTTCACTTTCTTCACTACCGGCATCTTTACTGAAGTCCTCCATTGTGGTCTAAGGTGGTTTTTGATGTCACTTTGCACTTATGCACTTGGCCTCCCTGATATAGATAACCTGGTTCCTGGGGTATCCATGGGTGGGGTGATTCTCCAATCTTCCACGGTTTTCTTTAGGTTCCTCTGGGAAGGGTGGTTCTTCTTGAAAACTGCAACTTTCCCATTGACTTGCATGGAGTACTCGGCTGTGTTTCCACTCTGTACACAGCTTTCTTGGGGTTCCAGGGTACTTACCTCGGGTGGGTCCTCAGCTCTTCGGAGTATTCTGGTCCAAGTCTTGACTAAGGTTGCAGTTCGCATTCCACTTTCTTAGTATATGGTTTGGTCCCCCCCTGGAGACCACTGTGTTTTTGTGCTACTTTACTGTTCTCCTTTTGAAGTATTGTGTATATCTTCGTTTAGGAGATATACCAATGTGTTAGTGAGTGTGTGTATAAAAAATATTACTATTTTTATAACTACACTGTGTGGTTCTTTTTCGTTTAACCTACACCTCTCGATTAGTTCTGGTAAAAGAAGCTGCTTAACACACTTTCTGGACTAAGCCTGAAGGCTGCTCTCCACAGCTACCACTTAGGGAGCTTTCTATGGTTGTTTAAGACCATGAAAATCACCATAAGGGTTGTCTGATTTAGTGCAAGATGCTTCACTTAAATAAGTGTGCACCATATACTAAGCCAACCTTCTACAAGAAGAGAGGAAAAGTGATCCTTCCAATCTTTGATGGATTCATGTTCTTACTATATGTGGTGGAAGTGATTCAATGATCTCCAAAGCTGCTATATTCCTGGGCTTGATAAACAGCCTAAGTAAATGGTAGAGCACTATCCTGTAAATAGACAAAAGAAATATAGATGCTGTAAGCAATCCAGGTTGTGTGAAAAATTGACATTGTCCTGCAAGCAATCTGGAAAAGTGGCATGATATTTCAGTCTATAAAAAGCTGAAAGGCACATGGCATGTGGATTGATAGAAAAGTTAAAATTCAAAATAGCATGAATAACGATAGACACACAACAAGTAGTAATAACCAGTAGTAAAAGCCATCTGAGATCCTATATTCATAGGTGAAAGTGGCTATAAACTGAACATGATGGCCACAAGCCAGTTTTTCATGGTGTGAAAGGTCCAACAATAAAAAATACTAAACTTTAACTCCTCCTACTCACCGTTTATGGCGTGCTATACTGCAGTAATCACAGTAGGTCATGATGGTGATAAAAAAAATAGCGAGACCGAAGGTCTGTCCGATCCATTTCTCAATGCTCAATCCATTCTCACTTTCTTTCCCATAATTGCGATCCTTACTTTTGCCTACAGGTGTGGATATTTTATCCATCACCTGCTACGCCGTTCTGATCTGTTGTAGCAATAGTGACTAATGCACACTTTAGATATCATTCGTTTTACGTAAATTGTCTGTGATCACATCTGATTGAGTTAGTTCTCAGTGTGTATGTGTTGGTTTTTTCAGTTTGACTGCAGATGCGAATGGAGTATGAATGAAAGGTTACTGATGAATTGCCTAATTATATTGTCTTTATAGTATGCAACTGTTTTTAACACTTCGAAATATATTGATATATAAATAAATTTTAAAAAAATACTTTTCTCACATACTGTGTGCCTTGTTCATGCGTTGTTAATCTTTATTTATTTCTATTCTTCGATTGTATAAACTGCTAGAAATGATTTGAGTTGCCCTAGGCTTTTGCATATTGATATATCTTCCCTGCTCTAGGTACTCATATTATTTTGCAGGGGGTCACTCCTCTTTACATTATTTATGACGCTAAAGTTCATGGGTCTTGGACAGTGCAAGGGGTGCCACAGTTTAGTGCAGAGGTAGAAGGTTCGACCTCTAGAGACTCCCAGTTTACTTCAGTGAGCTTGTGGTCCTCGACATGCAGTGCACCTGCTTCGAACACTTAGGAAATTCACAGAATGATGGCTACAAAGTTCTTACCTGTTGATGTTCAAGTTCTGTTAAACACACCAATTTCTAAATGGTAGATTATCAATGTTTGCAAAATAAGTGGCCATAATTGGAACATGTTTTTTATATAGTGCTTGTTACCATAGTGTTCTGCCTCCTAGCGTTGATAAGTCTTTTACCTAAAAGGAGAGTGCTTTTTTGTGCTTCGTAGTCGCGTGAATCACTTAATGTATTTGCTTTTTACTCCTGAGCCATAGATTGGTCTGCTTGGAAATATTGAAGGACATTTCTTTTTTTTAAAAAATTAACAACTGCCTACAGCGTATTTCGTTTGGTATTTTATGCAGTTAGTGTCTTGATGACCAAATTAATTTATAGAAGAGTGTAATCTTGGAAATAAATCGTCCACAATTTCATAGCTAGCATAGTGCGATTAAGTCAAATTGAATCTTAATTGAACTGCTGTTTCTTAAATAATACTATTGCGTTAACATATCAACAAAAAGATAATTTCACACTAAAACGGAAGGTGAGGTGCTCATTTCACTACAAATAAACATGCGAATCTTCAGTAGTAGCCTGCTGAAGTATTGGCCAATATTATTGCTGGATGGGGCAGGGAAAGTAATTGTATAGTCTTGTTAAATCGGACCAGGGCTGGGCAGCTGCCAAAAATGTCCTGTTCGAGATGCAAGCTGGCTTCAGGTCACAAATCCAGTCAATCAATCTTAAGGACTTAAAATGCTCAACTTGTCACCCAGGAAGTGGGGCGGAGGATGTCCAGGCCCTGGGGTTCTGTGAGCCTTGGTTGGTTGAGTGGCTCTGGCAGTCAAAGAGCCAGGTCTTGAGCTTCTTCCTGAAATCCTCCGGTGAAGGGGATGTGCATTGGTGGAGCGGGGGCGGGGGAAGTACGTTCCATGACGTGGCGGCGAGGTAGGAGAAGGAACAACCTCTGCAGCGGTTTCCATGGGTGAAGGAGTGGGGCTCCCTGGTTGGCTGGTGGAACATCAGGAGGTTATTGATGTAGGCGGGTCCGAAATTGTGGAGGGCTTTGAAGGCGTGAGTGAAGATTTTGAAGAGGTTTCTTTTCTGGACAGGGAGCCAGTGGAGGACTCTGAGATGAGGGTAGGTGCTGGTTCTTTTGGGAAGGTTGAGGGTGAGTCTAGCTGCTGGATTCTGAATGGTCTGGAGTTGGCTTAGGAGGAAGTGCGTTGCTGTAGTTGCCAGCTGTAGACATGCTTGTAGAGGGATCGGGCGTTAAGCAGCGTGCAGTGGAGCTGCGGTCTCTGGTGCTAGCTGGGGATTGTTCGCAGGGGTTCCTACGTCGCAGGTGAATCGGCAGTGGTGGGAGGTGTAGGGACCTTCCATGGAGTGGGATGAAGCGTTGCTGCGGCTGTTGTCCAGGCACTTGAGGTTGAGTGCTCTGAGCTCATCAGTGGTGTACTGGAGGCAGGCAGTGGAAGCAGGGTTTCTGGCGCTGTGTGCCGTCCAGGTGGGTTGGGCACAGACTGGCTTGCCTTTGCACGTCGGCAGCTCAGCCGTGCTGCTGCCTCCATTAAGTAGCTATTGGAGGTGGGAGGGGCAGCCTGGGAGGTGGTAGGGCAGGGCTCAGGAGCTGCAGGGGTGGCGAACCAGAGCAGATAGGTTGCTTGATGGAACCGGAGAGAGGAGAGGGAGAGGAGCAAGGAAGGATGCCAACAACGAGGGGCTGTGACGAAGAGGGGAGACAATAAATGAGTGAAAGAAATAGGAGCAAAAAACTGTCAGGGAAAGAAGGGACTAACGAAGGGAATAGGAGAATAGAAAAGCATAATGATAGCAGTCTTACAGAAATGGACCCAACCACTCCCCATACCCATTCATGTTTCCTATAGCAGCCCCTGGCCTCGAAGACCACATGCTCTTGTTGGGCACACCAATCTACCCCCTGTCTCCCAACACGAGAGAGACTGGCGAGCAGGGGACATCCATCGCGCAGCAATGTCTCGCTAAGCTACTGGAAGGTCCATGCCCAAGAAGGCTTTCTCTGCCCTCGTGCCACCATAGCCCTCAAGCACACCAGGGAGAATCAGAAGGGGAGAAAGGGGGACCTCCCACCAAAGGACATCCAATACCTTCTGGGTCACTTCGGTCTAATACTGGCAAATTAGTTGACAGTTCCATACTATGTGAAGAAAAAAAAAAATCTGCTTGGTCAGTCCCACAATGAGGGCAGGTGGGAGTAGGAAGGGCACCTGCATGAACCAGTCATGAATGATGAGGAGATAAAGATTCAACGTTCCCAGGCCACCGTCAAAGGGACCCCATTGACAGTGTTTGAAAGATAAATGCGGTCTAGGTCATGAAACAGAAAAGTTCTTGCAATTCCATCCAGTGTCCGAAACCACTCCCTGGACAAGTGAAGGGGTAAATTCTGGAAATTGTAAAGAAATCTTGGTAGAATCATAATATTGTACAGGGCAATGCGCCTCATAACATTAAGTGGAAGCCTATGCCATTTTTAGTGAGATCCGTTTTAAATTTCCGGACCAAAGGTTAGGGGTCGGGGTCAGCTCTGTCTGGAGGTCGACCCATATGACCAAGTATTTAAAACTAAGTTGCCGGAGAGGGATAGTGGATTGCCAATCAAAGCAGTCCCTAGCTGGTGTCAGGGGAACCAACATGGATTAAGAGGGGTTCATCTGACCGCCCGAGGCCAGTTTGAATTGTTAAAGGACCCTAAGTCACCTAGGACTGCTAACCCACGGGTTCAATGGCTAGAGGAGTATGGCATCCACATATAATGCGATGCAGTTCTCGTAGCCAAAGCTCCAGGTCCAACCGAAATACCGGGGGGTCTGTGCGTATGAGTTTGGGCAAAGTCTATATTGCCAAGGCAAAGAGGAGGGGGGCATTCGGCAGCCCTGTTTGGTCCCCCTCGCTATAGGGAAGGCGACAGACAAGACCCCATTGATGTGCACATGAGCTATGGGGTTGGAGTAGAGGACTCGGACCTTGTTCCGAAAGTGTGGTCCAAAGTCGGCACAAACCAACAACTGCTGAAGGTAAGTCCACCGTATCAAAGGCCTTCTGAAAATAAAGATGGAGCAGTGCAAGACCCTTCAACAATTGATGACTGTGGGCCAGAGCCACGGGGAGCCTACGGATGCAATGTTGTGTGCTCCGGGATGGCATAAAGTGCTACGAAGGACAAGGGAACTCAGATACAATTGGTCAGGGACCGTGGGAAATTACTAGTTTTAGACACAGTGGTCCAGAGACCGGGGCAATGGACAAGGAGAAAGATAAATATAGACTCAGTCAGTGCTATATTTAAAGCTGCTAGCCGGACAGGAATACTTCAATTTTATAAAATTTTAACGAAAACAATAAAGTGGGACACAAGCCTGCATCCTACTAGACATATAAAAAGAACACAGAACACAAAATAGGAGAAAAAAAAGGCTCAAGCAGAGTGACTTGTTTGTATGTTGCACATTCAGATAGCACAAACAAGAGTGTGCTGGGACACTGTTACACATAATTAATATTCAGCAGAAAAGTGTATACGGTGTACGTTAAGTCGACGTCTCGATCCCTTTTTATACATTTTGGGATCATCATCAGGACATTACATTACATGCCTGAATACAATTGCCTCCAATCAGTGCGAGACACTGATTTAGATGTTGACTGCGTTGGAGGTATCACACCCAACGTGCTTGGAGTAGCAAGGCACTGGGGAAAGCCACCAGGGAGCGCCGAAAACAGAACGTCTTCGGTATTCGAATCTCCCTGAGATGCTGATACCGAAGACTCTCTGATTTCGGCGCTTCACATCGAGGTCGATCCTGACCCCTCGAAGCACACCAAACCTGTGAAACCACGGCACACGGCATCATTTACGTATATTCAAAGGATCATGGTTATATCTCTAACCTCAACTCTGCTTTCCCCGATGCCTTGGTACTCCAAGCACGTTGGGTGTGATACCGCCAACGCGGTCAACATCTAAATCTGTGTTCTTGCACAGATTGGGGGCAATTGTATTCAGGGCAGAGCTAGCTGGCTGGGACATATTAAAAAAACCTTATCTTCACTGCAGTTATGACATCGTTGTGTAAATCAGAGCTCAAAATGCCCAAGTATTGTGGAAATAATTAAGGACTGCTGCTTCTCTCAAAAGTTAGAGGAAAGGATAAAAAATAAAACACCCAGCAAATTTGTTTGATGGTTATCTTGTCCTCAAACATGAAGTGGGGTGTGAAAATTATCTGTACTGCATTTATCAGAATTTAAATGCAATCTAAATCTTAAGTTCAGGTTTGGCACCTTCCCCACCAGCATGTACCTAGTGAGGAGCGGTAGGCTCAAAAAGGAAAGAATTCTGTGATTGTTTAGTTGGAGGCATTGATAACACCATGCACATTTTGCTATTTTGCACAAAATTGTTTGCAGTATTTAAGCTCTGGTTACTTCCTTTATTCCACATGTTTAGGATCCGGTCTGGATCAGGCACAATATTGCTCTGTTTTATGTCAGACAATGAGAATTTTCAACTGTCTTGCATATGGGCAGCATTGCCAGTTATGAGTTTTTAGACCAGGAGTAGACCAAATGGAATTATTAATTAGGATGTTTTTGTAATCTGTATTGCCATTGTGTGTATACATAGAATTTAAATGCACTTTATACTGACGTTTATGATTGGGATAGTTATAAAATGTGCTCCTTTTGCACAAAGTGAATTTGTATGAAATGGTTTCTCTTTTCTGTATGGATTTTAATGTTTGTATCTTAAGATTGTTGGTGGTATCTATAATGCGCATAATTGTACAGCGACCAAATGTTTTATCTTTTAATATATAATATCAAATTGCTGATAACAAATATTACTATTACTATCCATATTCCCGAGCTCTGTTTTTTTCTGTTATGTTGTGGCAGACCAGGATTAACCAAGTGAAATGCCACTGCTACTTCTATAGTGGCCGGATTCAAGAGCTCCTAAATATGAAATATTGATGATGCTCGGATCCGTACATCTGTATGAAAGGTGGTGCATGGTACTTAAAGTGACCCATTTAGTCATTTTAAATCTTTGCTGTGTTCCAGCAGCCACATATTGATACTTTGTGGGAAGTATACAACATCTTAAGGAGGAGTAGTATAGATCAAAAGCCAAAGTTTGGAATTTCTATTTTGGGTCCTAGTTGCAAATGGCAATGAAACGTTTTAAGAGGGTAATGACTGGAAACTGGTTGTACGTAGATGAAGATTTGCTATGTAGGTGTTACTCGCCCTTTAACACTAAAATGCTGGTACAGCCTGATCTTTTCATTTAAAGGTTTTGAGTTGCATAAATGATTTATGTATGCGCATCCTAAAGCTAAGCATCCTGAATGAGAAATAAGGTTTGGTCAATGCTCATGAGTCTCTTGGCAAGCTCTGTGTTAAATGTTATTTGGTAACTTTGCCCTAGCGTACCTGCGCACAAAAATGTAAACGTCCTCTCTTTAGGGATCATTAACCTCTTCAATGCCCATGACGAGCTGGTCTCGTCATGGGCCGCGGTGGCGCTGTGCCCATGACGAGACCAGCTCGTCATAAACCCCGCCCGCTAATGAAACGGCCGGCACAGGGCGGGGAAAGGGGCGGGCACTGAAGGGGTTAAATTGATCTAAGTACATAGGTAGTAGTTCTTTGATTTTCCTCTCTTCAATTCCCATCCACAAACCCACAGCATAGCCTCTGGATCTCGTCCTTGTCACACTAGCTAGAGGTCCTGATCTTTTATGTGCTCCTCTCCTTTTGAGTATCATTTCAGTTGTATTAAGAAAATCCTTGTATGCATCAGTAGTCATTAATTTCCGCAGCCACTTGACCAAAAGGCAGAGGAAGTAAGCCAGGTAAAGCTTGGCTTAAACTCGCTTGGCTAATAAGGGAGTGTTAATGTTAAAGTACTCCCCTGTCCTTGTGCGTACGCTTGCACTTTGGCCTAGTTTTAATGTATACAAATTGCATCAAGTGATGCGGCAAATGGTGAAAAGGTTGACAAAATATCTGACGGTCAGTGATTACTACATGGCTTTATATCAAAGACTTTTTCAGAGAGGTCTGATATGCTGTTGACTACTTGGATTTCACAAAGCTTCTGATACTGTTTTGCAGAGAAGACTCCAGGGCAACCTAAAGTTTTTTGGTATGAGCCCCTCAAAGACCCAGTAAGTGACAGGCACCAGCCTGCTTGTAAAAAGAGTTATCTGTCAAAGCAGAGGGTTTTTTTTTTTTACACTGTGTGCAGCCTAGTCAAATATTCTACATAAGGGATGAATAAACCCTGTGAAGCAATAATGCACCTTGTTGAGAATATTGGTGGTGATGACACAGGAGAGGAATCTTGGATTTATTGTAATTTATTTCTAACACTAACACTGCAAGTAATCAGTTTGCACGTAGACTGGTTGGATACAAAAATATATCATAAAGCAGTATTTGTCCTTCTGCACTGTGGAAGGACACTTTTAAGTTTGATTCACAAAGACATTGCATTTGGAAGAGGTGTTGTCTGGTTTAATGGTCTGCTTCTTGTCCATTGTTGCATTTCAGTTGTGTTTGCAGAAGGGTTGCTGTTAGACCTGTCAGCCTTAGAGTGGTCGTCTCCCAAAGTCACTTCACACTCTTGTTTTTCTGAATTAGTTTGTTTTGTTGGCCTTAAAAAAAACTCTGCACTTTACCACTGCTATCCAGTGCTAAAGTGAGCGTGCTCACTGCTAAAACATGATATAATTGGCTTACACCTGATTGACAATTGTAATTTACGTACAAGTCCCTAGTAAAGTAGTATGTTGTATATCCAGGACCTATAAATTAAATTCTGCCAGTGGCCCTACAGCACTTATTGTGCCACCCACTAATGTAGCCCCTTAAAACATGTCCCAGGCCAGTCATTGCAGCCCATATGCAGTTTTAAAATGCCAATTTGACTTGGCAATATAAATCCCTTGCCAGGCCTAATAGTCTCTTTATATAACATATAAGTCTAGGTAGGCAGTAGTCAGCCCATAGGGTTGGGTGCACTGTAATCAAAAAGTTGGACATGTGCTTTTTAAGTTTTCCATGTCATAGTTGTGAAAAACTCCTAAATTTGTTTTTCACTACTGCAAGGCCTCCCATAGGATAAAATTGGGTTACCACATTGCATTTAATAAGTGCTAATGTTTGAGTGAGTGCAAGTAGGAAATTCATGTTGGTGTCTGAGAAATTGTAGTTTAAAATACTCTATAATTGCAAAGTCCAGATTTTGAAGTCACAATTCTGGGGGAATGCCCCCTTTAGAAACTTGGCATTTTCCTTCCCTATTTGGTGCTTGCAGCCTGCTACTGAGTCTCATGACTGGGTGTAGTTGTCAGTTGGACTTTGTGTATTACTTCCAGACAACATCACAATAGGGAGTCTGGCTGTTGGCAGGCTGGGCCATCTCTGGCAGGATGGGTGGGGGAGCTGACAACTACCACACTTGCACTTCAAAGGCACTGACCTAGATCACATACAAAGGATTTAACACTAACATATTGCACCTGAGACAGAATGGGGCCAGGGAAGGAATTGGGGAAATTAAGGACACCACTGTAGGGGTAACACCAGAAGCTTCACCCACTTCAAAGGGGGCACCAGGTATACAAATGGGACCATGAGACCCCCTCTTTCATCTGGAAAGACAAAAGACCTATTTCTGAAAATTTCAAAGAAGCCGGGTGGTAGCTGAGCTATGGATCGCCCACCTGATGGAGAGCCCTTCCCAAAGAAGACTCACCCTTTGATGTTAGATGCGACCAGTGGGGGAGAGGTAACTGCTTTCCAGCAGAAGGTAGGCACTCTGCTTAAAATAATTGTTGTGAGCTGCTCTGTTTAGGACACCACAGCAGCAGTTGTTGATGAAGTGATGCAGCCGCTATCTTGCTCCCAACTCTGTCTAAGCCTGGGGCTTATAACTTCAGAGTCGGTTCTACTTCTTTGCCTAAGCCGGCATGCGTGGCGTGCAGCTTCTGTCATATCATATTGCCATTTGAGACAAAATTTATTCTGATCTGTCATAGTTAGGATCATGTTGGCGCAGTAGGGCTGCCGTAGCTCTACCAAAACTACCATCTTGCATGTAGTCCAAGCCACTTCTCCTGGAATAGAGATGCCCTTAAATCTTTGAGGGGGCTTTGTTCTAAATGGAGTGTGAAGCATTTGGGTTAATGGGATTACAGCAATTGTGAGGCTATGGAGAATGTGGTGTGACTTTCTTTTCAAAATGAGAATTCCTCAGTACTTACCTTTTTGTTTGTTAATGACCTGGTAATAACCAACCGTACTGGCATCAGTGGAGTCTTTGCTTGATTATAATTTTGTCTTCGATTTTCAGAAGCTTTTACTTGTTAAAGATAAGAATGAATCTCAATTTTGGATTCACAAAGTATCAGTCTATAGTAACAGCTGAAATCCTGTTTCCACAGGAATAATTCACTGTGAAATTGAAGAAACATTTAGTCACGTTGAATGTAACACATGCACTGAACAAATAAAGCAACATTTCACTAGTTGTAAAAGGACCATTGTATTAAGTCGGGGGGGGGGGGGGGAAGGTCAGCATTAGAGAAAAAGCCTTAAAATTGACATTACACATTTTAAATTCAACTCTAAATAAATATCAAATATAATGCAATAAATCATTTCAAATGGGGAATATGTAGAACTTTCCCCAGACGTTATTTCATGGAAATAGCTAACGTTAGAAATGGCCTACTCCCACAATTTTTCTTAGTATGCATATAAATATTTACATTTCTAAATTCACACATTTGTTTTTAATTTTTCATAAACTATACAATTTCTAGTATCATTATGCAAAGTTTCAAAATCGTACCTGGTTTCGTCACATTTTTGCACCAATTTTTCTAAATGGTGCATTCTAATAAAAACAATAGGCCGCTTTATCAATAGCCCATTTTTCAGCAGCAATTGCTTATAAACATGTTCATAAGTAATTCTCATTAGTGCAACTCGTTTATATGTATTAATATTACTTTGTATATATGTTTTCTTCATCTTACATTTTAAAGAACTCTTTTACAGTGCTTCTCCTACACTTGTATGTTTCATGTGTCGCTGTGTCTAACTTGTGCAAAGTGTACTTTCAGCTTTTTGTCTCTTTAATCAGTTAGTGTTTTGTGTATTATAATTGTTAAAATCGTGCTTCATCACATCCAAAACTTTGTTTAAGCTAAAATTGGCTGACTAACATTTACAGGTGCACCAACACATACTTTTCTCGCAGACACGCAAGCTAACATTATTTATTTATGCACGCTTCTCTAAACACTACATTTGGACTTACTGTTAAATGAAACTTCTTATACTCTCCCATAGTTGTATCATACATACTCTGAGAGATGTATAATAACAGATTGAGACACACACATTTTACAAATTCTCGTACAAAAAGTTCATCATAATAAAAACCCATAATGGGTACAGTCACCTGTTCAGTTACAAAAGACTTTGTCTCTCACACACACACCTTTTATAGTCTGCCCGCCATGCCCAGGATGATATGCACAAAGTGCACCACAAACACCTTTCTACCTTATACTGTCAATTTGATGCATCAGTCATACCTATGGCACCTGACACCACTGCTCACACTCTCTTCAGGTACGTACTACATTGCATCACTTTACAAACAAAGCAATGAGCAAATCTTCCTCTAAGATGCACACACATAGCAATAAACCTGTTTTCACTTTACACTCATTCTTGCATTACCTCCCCAGATATTTGCCAACCCAAAAGAAATCTATAAACACAAGTATCTCAAATACATATGGGAAACTGAGTAATGTTTTCGGTCACAGGGCAACTCTTAAAACTGTTTTTGGAGCATGGCTATTGCCTCACTTCAACAAATAAGATATTCGCTACTTAAATGCATCTAAAGTCAGTTGGAATGTTGACTTGCTGGCAGACACAGTGCCACATCTACGCTTCCTACCACACCCTCTTCTTTCTGTCTTTGCTGTCTTTTGCTAGTCTTAGGCAGAGGGAGGACAGCAATGTATAGCAATACCTATGCATTAGATGCAGTTGGGCTTTTCAGGTCTGCAAAGCGATGGGGGCAAGGCTGTAAATTATGAGCTGATCTCGCCTTGGTTTTAATGTCTTAACTGCTGAGGCTTTGCCACCCGTTCTTGGCCCTTTTTGGCTATTTGGTGTACTGTTTAGGCCTCCATAACTTTTATTTTCCCCACATAAGGTATCCACACCAAATGCCCGTTGTTTTTTCCTCATCATCATGGGGATTGCAAAGGTACTCTGGGTCTGTGAATTCCTCTTGAAGGAGATTGTGAAAGTAGCCCCAAAACAGCAAATTTTTGTTTTGTTATGTTTTTGAGGGGGAAATGAAAAAAGTGCTGCACTAAATTATAATTTTTTTTTTTTCTTTCCTGAAAAATAACTTCAATGAGAGGGTTTCTGTGCTAAAATCACCATCTCTTCAGCTTTCAGAAACGAGTAGAGGTGAAAGGGAAAAACTAAAACATTTTACCAAAGTGTTGACATTTTTCTAAGAGGTAGCCCATTTTTTCCTTATTTATTTTGCTATCCGCCTTCTTCCAGTTTGTGGTGGAAACGGGTGAGAAACCTTTAGTGATCTGGGAGCACAACGTTTCTGAAAAGCAGACAACAATCTGATTTCAGCAAAGTCTCATTTGTGTAGACTCCTCAAGGTTTTCCCAAAGAAACAAATGTTGAAATAAAAAATACTGAAAATAAGTATCAAAAGCCATTTGTGACTGTTTTTATCTGTAATTTTTTTATCACAATGGCAGATTTACAAAAGCAGTACACAGTTGTGTATGACAGACCTTTCTGGTCTCTGCAATATATAGGTTTTATAGGGTTTCCAAGAACCCATGGTAACCCAAAGCCAACAACTGAGTTGCACCGTACAATGATTTTTCATTGTATACAGACTACTCAGCAATTCATGTGGTGAAATCTAAATATTGAAAAATGGCAACAAATTAAAATTTCTGTTAATCTTCATGAGCCCTGCCTGCCTAGATATGTATGTATTTTGTATCATGGTTTTAAATGCAAATCAAAGAATGCTGCTACATTAGCAGTAATTTGCCCCCTGAACGTTGTCGCCCAAAGCTTCATTGGGGTACCATCTGGGTGGGCATATGTCTAATCTCAACAGGAGAATGATCTGAGCATGTACAAGGAAGACTCTTCTTGTATCCAACCCAGCTTTATAGAGCTGCATAACCAGAAATCAGTGGAGTAGAAGGAATCCTGCACAGTACAGTAATTGGGAAAATACACGTGTTTTCCCCTTTTTTTCTCGCCACATGACATACAATTTCAAATTCATAGAGGATTGATTTGGCGGCAGATTTGGCTATGGTGTTAGTGTGCCCTGGTCAATGCTTCTCAGATTCGAAGACCAGGTTTCCTGGTGCAGTGCAATATCAACCCTGTGCTGCTTTAGGTATACCACAACCATCCTAAGCTCTTTAGGTTTATTTAGCTGTCTCACATTTGAGGGCATAGCTACTACTGGGCTTCTAGCGAGGTCTGCCAATTGTATTTTAGACATCAACATGAGTCCTGTTCCTCCATCGAGCATGTGACTAGAAGCATCATGTTATCAAAGGAGCACTTGTGTGTGCAATAGAACATAATAAACGTAAATATTCTCCCCCTTCTCACCCACATCCTAAAAACACATTTCAGTGCACTGAACAAACTGCCTTCAGAACACATCATCCTTAACCAGTGTTACGTGCTGCGGGATAAGTGCCTGGACATCATTGCAGAGGTAAAAAATGTATCGATATAGCTCACCGTTATACATTCTGCATCCTGATTCGCAGATAGGCAGCATATGACAGCAGAGTAAACTACCATAAGGAGAAGGACCTCAACCCAGCTTCGCTTATATTGGCAGAAGCCCTGTAATGGCAGCGTGTTGCAGTTTTAATCCCCATCACCAATCTCACTGTGCGTTCGCCATTACTGTGCTTCTTACTTGGCAGCTTTTATCTTTTGTCTCTTTACACTGACCTACTTCCTGATATTCCTTGCATTAGGTATGCATTCGGACCAGATACGGCATTGCATAGGGCATATTGCATGTGAATGCCCCCCTAGCCTCTTGCACCTTGGGCATAAAATCTGGGTACAAGGAGAAATTAGTGCCCTAGTGGGTTACCCCACTTAGTTCCCGTGCTTTATACAGCACTCTCTTGCGGCTTTGATAGTTGATTTGCCACACAATAATTGGTCTGGGGCAGCCCGCCGTGGCAGTCCAGTCAGTAAGGATGTGTGTGTGCTTGTTTCACAGCGAAGGTTTCGGATAAAGCATCTGGCCCAATAAGGTCTAGATGTTAGATATAAGGTTTCCCATCGCACTGGTTTCCTGCAAGCCCAGCACACGTACATTATGTCTCCGCGAATGCTCTTCTAAATCGTCATTCTTTGCTATTCGCATTGTCACTGAGCTCACCAGGTGCTGTAGTTTGCCACTCATCCCTCCCTTTGGGTATTCCACATTCAATATGTTTCTCACCGGGTGACTCAATGGTATGTTTCTAAGAGTCTAGATGCACAGTTAGTTGGTTTAAATGTGCCATCAATAGCCTTTAATTCACCTATGAGCTCAAATAAAGTAGCCACACTTTCACCGCTTGCCTCTAGGCAGTTCTGATGGTTAGCTTGCTATTCCTAATCGGTGCACAGTGTGCCAGTGGCGCTGTACACAATTAGGTGTAGTTTGCCCCTCTGTTAATTTCAGCACCAGGCATGGCTCTCCCGCTCTTGACTGGCTTCTTACATGGAGCGACCCTCTCTCAGCATCCAAGCACTGCATCAAGTACCACACAGCCCTGGCTGTGTGCACTTATTAGGTTGAAATTCAACAGGGCACCGGCAGCCAGAGACTAGCCAGGCTGCTTCTCATTCAAACAGGATAAGAGCACGAGATAGAGGGCCCAAGGGGCTGCAGTGCTCAACACTGCCAATGCAAGCCAGTGCTCGGGCTAACCAGCCATACCTTTTCTCGGACAGGTCTTTAAAGCCCAGTCAGATTGCAGCTTCCACCCTTCTGTCTTAAGTGTACACTGGCATCTGACTCACCCCTGCTTCTAGTCAGGATTGCTAAACAGTGGTACTTTGGAGTTATTTAGGACTTTCAGCAGTGGAGCTCTGCGCTACGCAACCTATTTATCTCAGTGCAGACTAGACCACCAGACATTTTAGCAGGCCCAAAGCCCATGGTATACTCTTAGGGGGGCATGGTCCTTAGCTGTGACCAAATATTAAAGCTGTGCACTATACGTGCATTCTTTCCCAAATATTTATATGGATAAATGTACAGTATGCAAGGTTTTGAAGCACACTGTGCTCTTTGATGCTTTTTCATTATTGGTGGGGTTCTTTTTGAAGGAATACACCGGATGTGTAAGGTACGATGTGTAAGGTACATAATAAAGCACACTCAATCAGGTTTCCACGGTTCGTTCTGAATTTGCGGTCGACCGAGTCCCTAGTGACAACGTAGTTGTAGGCTTCAGAAAGCCCCATGCCTTCGAATTATCACATGATCTTTAAATGCTCTCCTCACAGGAAGTGACTTCACATGATCTCTGAACGCACACCATCACACACATTGACATAATTGCTAAGAACTGCATAACAAGTGTACAATTAGTAGTTGCTACGGTACAAAGTGTTTTTTCTATATCGTCTATATTTTAACTAGGGTAGTACCACAAGATTCCAGAAGCTCAATCATCACTTGCCCAGGTGCAGCAATCGTATGCATAACACAGTTCTATGCAGGTACAGCCTAAAACACCTAGGCGCAGCCATGGTATGACCGGCCTTTTATTTCTTACCTTATTTTGCCAGTATTTAATGGCAATTCATTTGCTACTCCTGTATCGAATGTCCAGGTCAATCTTTCCTCCAGCCACCTATACACTAGTTCAGCCTCCAGAGCCAGGTACACCCAGGAGAGGTTCCACCATTTGAGCAGAGGAGCATTGCCTCACAAAGTAAAGCCCCCGGCCAGAGTAGAAAAATAAAATGGTAATAAAGTTTCATTATTGCCATTTTTTTTTTCTTCTTTCAGCAACCACTCCGTCCCGAACTGAGGGACGGGGCGGTGCCATTGCTACTGAGTGGCAGCAGGGAGCTTTGTGCTTAAGTTTAAGATGAGCATGTCTCTTTGGCCAGCCAGACATGCGCATTTTGGACTTTTCTAAGCTAGCTGTTTTGGACAGCTGGGTTAGAGAAAGCACAGGCCTCCAGTGCTCTTAAGAGCTCTGAGAGAGGCCGCTCCTTCCAATTCTGGCGCTTCTGGATCGCTGGTTACCAACATGAGAGCAGCGCCAGGATTGATTAGGGGAGTTGGTTGGGTATCACGTTGGAGCCTGCCTCGAAGAAAGAAGACCGATCGAGGAGGTCGTCCCGTTGAGCAGGAAGGTAAGTGTATTTTATACTTTGTTTTTTCTTCCTGTTTTTTTTTCTCCCTGTTCCACATGCCCTAGCACTCGGGGTACATGCCAGCCGCCACTGGGTACACCCCTCCTAGGCTCAGCACCTGTGTCCATTGCCTGGGACAGTCTCCGCGGATGCAACCCAAGCCATCTGCCACCTAGACTGCAGTAAGTGTACTCTAGTTTGATGTTCTCCATGAGGTCCATCAGATCGCTTACTTTACCACTTTTGGAAAAGGGATTAACTTGCCTGTCTAATGTAATGTCATTAGTGCATTGAATTGCTTCTCCGTTATTTTTTAGTATGATGTAGAAGTCGCATAAGTATTCAAATGCATCTTAAAACAATGGACAATGAATCAGGCGACCATTAAAATTCAGTGTCATTTTTGCAAGTCATTCAGTATTGAGAAGCAAACTGGCACCCTGGTGATATATTATCAAATCATGTCACAAATGGAGTATTGGAAGCACAGATTAGCTGTGCTGTACACATTAAATTTAACATTATGAAAACTTCTCGATGTTGCTGCTTTATTAAAGGCATATTTGGGAGGTGCATGTACACCCAGCCAGCCTGTTTATTAAATACACAAACTTAATAGCGCCCCACTCAATGGCATTCATTTTATACCTTCCAAAAGGCAAAGAATGGTTTGGAGAGGCTAGGCTCAAACCTTTGACTATGGTGTCAAAGACAGCTGCAATGCATTCATAAATCTTGTGATCAGGCCCGGCATAAGATCATTTTTCAGCAAATGTATTGTACTATTATTGGGCAGTACAGGTACTTCTAAAGGATATTTAATGACTAATTAATAGACTCTAAAGACACAGATGAAGAGCGGAATGCAGAGCAAATCAAACATTCACATCCAGCCAATAGATCTGGGATAAATCCATTGTTCTTTTGCTCACCATGCCACCCCAGTTTAGACCCAGCCATATGCAAATCAGTCTTGACCCTGTGCCTCATGGGAATAGTCCAGCACAAACTGCCAAGCCAGGTCCTCCCTGTACTGGAAACCAGCATCCTGGTACCAGTTTCGGGGCATCACGCCTCATTAGCCAGGCTAGCTTAAATCCAGTGGCACAGTGAGCCCAGGACCCACGTCTGGGCATACCCGGCGCACTTAGGGTGAGACAGCAAAAGAGACACAGATGATGGACGGAATGCAGAGCAAATCCATATGACACCAGTTCAGAACACTCGAAATGACCGAAAATACACAGAATATAGCTTCCAAAACTTTCTTGTTATTGTCATTAGACCAGAAGATGTCTATATTTTTAAAACTACTGTGTATGTTTGCAATTGATGTCTCTTCCATGAAATATCCGCACACAAACTCTACCAGGCCTGCACCTCCTTCAGTCATCATTTTACATTACCTCCAGAGACTCGGGAACGCTCAACTTGAGTTGCTGTGCGTTTCTTGTCATACGCTAGTGTTTAAAATTTGCCCTTCCTGTAGGGTCACTCTGGATATTTTGCCTTTTCACTGAACCCTATTTTTGTTGGCTGTAGACGTCTGTGCACTTTACCCCTGCTTACCAAGGGTGAAGTGCTTGTGCCCTACCTTTCAAATATGGTAAAATTGGTATACCCCTGACTGTCGCAGTTAATTTGCTTTTAAGTCCCTAGTATATGGAACGCCCTATACCCATGGCCTGCACGTTAAATGCTACTTGTTGGCTGCAGCACCCATTGTGCCACCCACTACAGTAGGACTGCAACACATGTCACCAGGCCTGCAATTGCAGCCTGTGTGTGCTGTTTTAAACTGCAATTTTGACGTGGCAAAATAAACATTTTACCAGGTCCAAACCACAAATTTGAATACTAATAAGTCATTCCTAAGGTAGGCCTTAAAAG
The DNA here is from genome assembly GCF_964204655.1 of Triturus cristatus. NCBI lineage: Eukaryota > Metazoa > Chordata > Amphibia > Caudata > Salamandridae > Triturus > Triturus cristatus. Next base: position 758,967,297 of record NC_140581.1, read on the forward strand.
CCCAAATGGCAGGGCGCTTGGTATTCAAAAAGTAGATTGTGTGTATTTAACGCATTTGTTGTACTGGAAGTGAAAAACCACCAATTCAGTGGTTAATTTCTAAAACAATAAGTTCCTGGGCTCTTGCAGGAGGCAGCTTGCACCAGCCCATTTCTCCTGTTAGCACCGCCTAAAAAGAGCCAACTACTAACCATGAGAGTGGGGAGAGGAGGTGGCCTAATGACCAGAGCTTCCGACTTCGGAGCTGGAGAACCGGGGTTCGAGTTATAATTTTGGCTAAACATCCTTTGATTCTGGGCACATCACGAAATCACCCTGTGCCTACCATGAATGAATGTGTCCTTAACTGGTGCTCACAAAACGCGCTGGTCTTGATATTTTTAAAATTGCACTTTTACAAAGTTGTCATTTTCCTGCTTAAAACCAAAAGGCTTTCCTGCCAGTGTCCAGCTGTCACCTGACCCTAATAGCTGCCCCACAGTGAGATGTGCATTGCTCCCTGATAGTGGATAAAGAGCACTTGGTGCTTTGATTCCTCCCTTGTCAGGAATGCTTGGGGAGGGGAGATCGAGGGGGGCTGTGCCCTGCCCCTTTCTGAGCTTTCAAGGATGCCTATCTAGACACTGGCAAATGGAGCTCACAGTTAGGCCTGCCTCCCCTTTGTCCCTCTAGTCAGGCTGGAACCAAATCCAGTGGGAGGGGAGAAATGGACCAGATCTGGTTTAGGGGGTGGGCAAAGGCTTGCCTGCACCCACAGGCTGGCACTGGGCATAAAGGTAGACCCCATAGACCTTTCCTCAGAACACTCCTGCATAGGCGAGGAATGGGACAAAGTAGTACCCTGCTGTCTGAAGAACCTGAAAGAAGACTGGCCTGCTTGCCTTGAGTCCTGGACCCAAGAATTGACTCAAGGATCAGTTGACTGGCCTCCTGTTTGAGCAACATGAATCCAACAAGCTTCCAGTGCCTCTCTTCCTGCAACTGCCTAGCTACCCAGTTTAAACTGGACCTGCTCTGGACTGTGCTGCTGGCCTCTGTTAAAGTGAGTCGTAACCCCCAAGTGGTGCACTGCAGGCTGGTGTTGGTCTACTCCTCTTGTCCCTCAACTGTAAGAAGTGGGATTTGAAATCTTTTTGGCAGCTTTTGTCCCGGAGAATCGATGGAGAACGGGATCGATGTCAGAACCACAGCTGTTGATGTCTACTCGCCAGTTAGCCTCCGCTTCAACTTGCTAATTTGCTCTCCTGAGGGAGATCTGACATCGAATATTTCCGAACATATAGGGCTTCATCGGGCCCCATGCCAAACAGCATCTGATAGACATCGAGCCTTCCCAGGCATAGTCTTTGCTGGATCGTTCTACCGCCTTCATAGACAAACGCACCTGGACCCCGCTCTTCAGCATCCCGCCTTGTAGACCCCATTTCAAATGTAGCTTCCCACACAGACGACTCACCAGCAACCACATTTACACCCTAAAATGTTCTATGTCAGAAAGTAAACTTTCCACCAGGACGAACCTGGTCCCTGTATCTGACCTGCCCTCCATTGTGGTCGGCCTTAACGTTTGATTTTGACCCAGTCTAGCACAACCAGATGACTGTAGCTGGTGCTTTGTGCTTCTTAGTGCTATATTTTAATTCAATCTTTGAAAATTCATCTCTTTGCTTCTTAAATTTATATAATTTTGGCATCATATTGTGTATTAAAATGTACTATATTGGCCTGATTCACAAAGGTAAATGTAAACTTTTTTGTGTAAATTTACATTTGTTTGCTATTCACAAACATTTTAACAAGTAGTATCTTTATGGCTGCAGAGTTTCAGCACATTAAAAGGTAGGACTGTTTTCTCTTATGTGTGGAGACTCAGCAGCCCTAAAGATAGTGCTTGTAAGAATTGTTGGTGAAATAGCAAAAAAACAAACTTGCACTTTTGCATAAGTATACCTTTGTGAATCAGGCCCCATGTTTCTCAGTTAGCTAGGAATTTTTCTTTTGTTGTGTTTTTCACTTCATTACTGTTGGAAGTGCTGCATACATACTTTACACCTTGCCTCTAAGTTGAGCCTGACTGTGTGCCAAGCTACCAAAGGGTTTAGCACAGGCTTATTTAGTGACTCTCCTGTTTTACCCTGGCAAGGCTTGTGATTATTATTATTTAATGTGGGTTCTCACCCTCTAATCTAATCTAATGCTTCAGAGTCTTACAGCGAGTAAAACTGACGAACACAGTTGCAAGTATTTTTGTTAAATTCAATGATGGGTAGGTATTCAAATTCAAAAATTCTTTATTGTTTTAGTTCATTAAAACCATTACAATGTGCTTAGTTAATTATACTAGAGTTAAAAGAATTGTCCAAAATATTTTTTTTAAACATCAGTTGATTCAATGTGCATTGATTAAAAGTGACAAAGGAGTAAAAATCATAACGGCATAGTCTGTTTTGTAAGGTACAGTCTTGATTCATTGTTCTTTTTGTGGTATTAATGCCACTCCGTAAGACAGATTAAAACTGGCAGAGGGCCATTGTAGAGTATATGCCCTCCAATGTGTTATTCTGTGACTCCCTTTAGGCTGGATTTTATTAGATTTTCATAAAGGGTTAAAAATGTTACCAGATTACAATTGAGCTGTGGGTCGTTTGGATCTAGGCAGTGTAATATTGCAGCTCTGCAGGTGCGAACGCCACTTATATTAAATGTTTTTACAGTAAACAAAGGCGATATGGCTTTAGATTGGAACAGACACAAATTAAGTGTACTAGATCCTGTTTCAATGTTCCACAAAGACAGCATGTTTTCAGGCGTTTATATTGCCAGCTTGGTTGTTCGGTGTTTGATGGAATTGAGCCAAGTCGCAATGCTAAGAACTTTGTTTTTTGATACGGGGCATATGTATGACCTAAATAAATTGCCGGTTGAAGTTTGGTATGTGATTGCAAAACCATCAATGCGTGGGATCTCTTACTCAAGCTTGTTTTGTCCTCCATTAGTGAATGCTTCATAGCCACGTTCTTTAGCGTTAACTAAAAGGAAAATGGTGGGAGATTCAATTGCCAAAGGTTTGTAGGTTTTGCAAGTTTTAGAGATGATCGTAAATACTTAGTATAGGCAGAGTGAGGATCATTATCAAGAGACCTCCATAGTGCATTGTTTTTTTCTCCTTTTTTACAGCCATATTTTATTGATTTTAGGACGTAAACAATATGCGTTAATCATAAGCAGAATGCAATACGTATATTCTCCATAGTGCATTGTTGATTGGATTTTGCTGATTGAACCGAATCTCATACCATGTTTTAATAGTAACATATCGTCTGTGCACACGCTGCTGCTGCAACCCAAACTCTAACCCCACCTGGGCCAGGTAGGAATTACGGGGTAAAGAAATACTTTCTTATAAGCCTTTGTTTGTAGGGTGTCCAAAGTAGCCCCATCTTTCCCATGCTTGATTTCACTTGCATATGCCACTTTGGGGAGGAGTTTGGATTTAATAACTGCTAGCAGTGGTGTGAATGATGGCCTTTTCAGATTCCTGCAATTGTGCAGAAGGCAAATATTAAGCCGTTTTCCTTTTTTCGTTTGAGTCTCGTTATGGTTTTGAAAAGTCAGTCAATTATCCATTAGCACTCCCAAATACCTTTAGGTGCTAACTTCTTCCAGGTCTATATTGCCAATCAGAAAGTGATGATGTTTCCGAGCACGACGACTTATAATCATTGCCTTTGTTTTTTAAATATTAATTTCTATCATATTTTCTTTTGCAAATTTCGCCAGTAATTGCTCTTTGTAGCCCTATTTGTGTCTGGCTTAATAGCACTATGTCGTCTGCATAAGCTAGATAGGTGATGGGCAATATGCTAAGGCCTGGTGGATGTGAATTCACTTTGTCTAGTTTTATGGAGAGATCGGCCATGAAAAGATTGAACAGGAGGGGTGCCAGCACACACCCCTGTTTTAAACCGGCACTTGTGTAGATTTTCTTAATGAGCTTGTTGCCATCGGCAAATTTGACTTGGAGCCAAGTATTTGTATATAGTAGCTGTATAGCTCTTAGTATTGTTTCTGGAAGACCCCATTGCTCTTGTTTATACCACAGTAAACCTCTGTTTACTCTGTCAAATGCCACTTTAAAGTCTATGAAGCATAAATCTAAGCTTTTTTTGCTGTCATAAACTCTTATCTGCCATTAATCCTAGGGTAAGAAAGTTTGTGATAGTGCCCACGCCCTTGCGGAATCCCGACTGGTTAAGAGGGTTTATATTATTAATCTCTGCCCAGTCTAGTAAATCCAAGAGAATCAGTGATGCATAGTATTTGGCTTCTGTATCAAGAAGGGCGATCATTCGGTAGTTGGCTGGATCGGTGCGGTCCCTTCCTTTGTATACCGGGTTAATTATTGATCCTCTCCAACTCTCTCAGGCTTTTTGAGTTACCCACCTCGTGGAAGAGACGAGACAATGGGACAGCCCAAAACGTAGGGTCCTGTTTGGAGATTGCTTCTGGGATCCCATTTGGGCCTGGGGCCCCATCCCATCTGCCTGCCTGGATCACCTTAGCTGTTTGTGCTACTGTGTATAAAGGAGATGGCGGTCTTATTGCCTTCGTTACTTTTGGGTTCTTTACTGGAACTTTGAATTTCCTAACCATTGTTTATAGTGGTGTAGTGGTTCTAAATGTGGTTTCTACTAGATCAGCTGGTGTAACCGGTGTGGTCAGGTTTCTTAAGCACGGTTGAGACAATGAATTACAGACTTTAGCGCAGGGAAGCTTGGCTTTTTCCACATCTTTGAACCTTCTGCCTGGTGTGATGCAGAGTGTTGAGATTATGTATGTTATCCAGGCTTGCTCATTTACACAGGTATTATTTATTGCCGGTTTTGTTCTTGTGAGACCGTTCACTAATTCCCAAAAAGCTCATGTGTTTGATCTTTTGACATTGAATAAAAGCTTTGACCATAAATTATCTGTTTTAAATTTTTTTGTCTTCCCAAATTCGTTTTTTCATATTGCCTTAATGCTGTTTTACTCAGGTGCCTATCCTGGTCGCATACAGTGGGGCTTTGATGGTAGGTTTGCAAAAATTTCTTCTGTAGTGTTGTTAAAAATATGGTACAAACTTCTGTCAGAAAACCTTCCCATGCACCCGGGGATTATGATAAGTTTCTTTGCCCTTGAGGAGATTTTTGGGAGGGAATTGTTTGTCCACCTTAGAAGTTTTAAGTTGAAAGATGTTACTGACCCTAGTTCAGGTGAAACTATTGCATGTCTAGTGAGAGAGGTTGCCAGCACCAGGTGTTGGGCTGAGTGGTCGCTTTCTATAGTGTTTTGGATTGAAAATTCCTTTGTTTGTCCTAGTAATGGTAGAGTAAGAATAGTATAATCTATGATCGATCTCGCCCTAGGGCCATGATAAGTGCACGTCGGAGGTTTATCTTACTCCGATCTTCAGTTCAGTACCCTCAGACCTAGATGTTCCAGGTCTATTACCAGTTTCTGGCCATTTACATCCTGGTGTTTGTGTACTAGTCGTTCTTGGGGTTGCACTGCCCATATTATGTTTGCTGTTATATCCTCATCCAGTGTGTGTATAAGGTTCAAATTGAAATCGCTGGTTACTATTCTGTCCCAAGCTGGGTGTTCAAACCTTATTTCTTCTACTCCTTTTATCAATTTGTTGAATAAGATTTTTTTAGTTTCACGCATCTGATGAGCATACAGATTAAAGAGAATAATGGTGCTTGACGTATTACTAGCTCCCCAAGCCATTTGTATTATTTGCATGTCTGTTGTGGTTGTTGGCATTTGAGTAGAAGTTATATTTAGTGCGTTGAGATGTAGACGACTAGACCACCCTTTGGTCTGCCATAACGCTGTAGTGTTATGGCTTTTTCAAAGGTCACCCAAGATGGTCTGCATGTGCAAGATGGAGGAGGCCATGCTGTAATACACGATATTGATTTGTGTGAGAAGGGCAGCAAAATGGTGGTAGTGGTCAATCATATCCAGGGTTGGCATAATTTCCTTTCTTTTTTCTTCACCCACTTTCATACATTTCCTCCCCTCTTTGCCCGGTGTCCTCCCACGTCCTTAACAGCACCCTGTTTGTCCTTCTCTCTCAGCTTGTGTTGCCCAGTCCATCTCTATGTTCCTTCAGCCCAGTCCAGTCAGTTTCTCACCCAGAGTACCTATGACACTGACATTGAGTGTATAGCGCAAAGTGTTAGGGGATGGAGTGGAGGGGGTTAAGGGGAGTGGTGGGAGGGGGGACTTAAATGATTGCAACACATTGCCAAGGCAGCAACAAATAAGGTTTCTCTCATAGGGTGCAGGGTGACAGAAGCAGCAGCATTTTAAATGTAATTCATATACAATACTGGTACTGCACTTATAGCAGCATTGCATGCTTTATGCCCACACACAACAGGTAGAAGACGGGCCAGAGTGTGGGATTTCATCACACAGAAGCGGTATACCATAGCAGCAGTACTAAGAGCTTTGGTCAGACGAGCAGTAGTGGTACAGCACAAATGTAGCTATGCAAACTTCCTTTAAACATAGAAACCTTGGCGGATACAGTGCAAGCTTCCTTTGGACAAGGACAAAAAAGGCACAGAATGGGCAGCCACAATGAAGATCACTCTCTGGAAAAGTAACTGCACCACAGAAATGAGCTGGGCAGGCATCTCTCAGACAACATGGTGCATTACAGTAAGCCGTTGTGCAAGCCTCATCCACATAGTTATATGAAGTAGCTGGGGAAAGCTCCTTCACGATACACGTACAGGATGGTAGTATGTGAGTGCAAACCTTCAGACAAAATAAGCACAGCATGAGCAGCAGCTGAGCACCAGAAGCAAGTGTTATGCATATTTGTGCAACGCTGCCAAGGGGCATCATGTCACGTGACAGTCTTTAGGGCAGTTCTTGATTGTTACCGAACAGTACCTTAAATGCTGAGATATCTACAGGCTTGCTTTATGCAGTAAAACAAAAATGCAAAGTGCAATTGGATTAAATGTTAGAGTGGTGGATGGTGTTACACATAATGGGGCTTATTGGGAGCAGTTATACCTATGCAAGCAATAGTAACGATATCTGCGAGTAACATATTGATATTCTGTTAGTTAATTAGAACCCCTAGCAGAGTAATGCTGACAGTGCAGTCACTACTGTTGTTAAAATTCACAATACAGCTCGAAGCTATAATTTACAGGGATTTCAGGGAACTGACCTGCAGGACTTCCTTGCAGTTGAAACATTTGTGTTCTTGTATTAATCTTTGCACAATGTATCTGACCCAGGAATGTTGTTCACAGCTACCCTTTCTGCTAGGCTGCATAAGTGAAGGAAATGAGAAAGTTACCCACAGATTCAGTTCCATTTCCCATGTTCAGAAGATTAATGCATGCCACAGGCACAGAGAGAGACTTTCTGTCACTCTCTGGAATCTCCCACCTGCTCTTTTTCTCTAGTCCAGATTAGAGGCGCCTGGCACGTGCACTTGCAAAACTCAGCGGAGGCACTACACTGGTGAGGGAATTTTCGTTTTTATCCAGGTGGTCTATCGTGCCTCCCTCTCAGAGGTCATCCCCAGGACAAAAAACACCCACCTTCTTCGGCAGGCTGACTGTCGGCAACAAACTGCTGTTCGAAGGTGCCACATTGCAACGTTTTTCTTTCAGTTAGGCTGCATTTTGAGGCCGAATATTTTAATTTTACAATACACGCATTCAAATATGAATGCAGTTTGCTTAAATATCAGAATTTTAAAATATATAGTGTTGCACCTTCCTGTGCAGTTGGGGGGGGGGGGGGGGGGTTGGGGGGCGTTGGGGGCGGCAACTATTTACATGGGCTAGCCCGGCCCCCGAAAGTCTAGGTCGTACCTCTAAAAACCCAAGGATGCTTAAATATCAAAGACAGATTTTACAGTCTTAGAAATCTGAAACCTCGGTTCATGCTCGCATTACTTTTGTTTGTCCTCCAACTTTTATACATACTTTAGCTTCGGCGAGAAAAAGAAACCGTCACAAAAAAGCAGGTGTATCATTGAAATCAGATGAGAGCGTTGTCGAAATGAACACCCTTTATTCTTTTTGGTTAAAAATTCTGAAAACACATAAAAGAAAAATAACTCTTGCAAATGGTTTGAGCCCAATCTGTGATCAAATTACTGCTTGGCGGGAAAACGCTCTTCTGTACTTTCCCACTGTAAGGGAGAGCAGACACCTGAGCCGATGACATCCAGTGTTCAGATGCACAGAAATCAAAGCAGGCATAGAGCGCTCGTCAAGTGACACGTCTGCAAGCTTGCTGGGGCGAGACTCGTGGTAGGCTGTTTCTTTGCAAAATGAATGCTTCATTACACTGTGTGAAGGGCACAGTAGCCCTTAAGAACACCATAGCTTTAGTTTGTGTAACCTGCACCATTGCAGCAATAATATCCTTGTCCCTCACGCCAACAGTGCACCTATGAATGTATGTTCAATATAGGCAGGAATGTAACTGTTGTATAGCTCGCTGGATGCCACCATCACCCTCTCCAGAGGGAAATAAGATGTCGTAGGAGTGCACATATTCAATTAATTAAATGACAGGTGGGTGGGTGGTTTTCCTTTTAAGGCATGGTGCCTTGTTCCTTCCGGTCTCGGTGGCAAATCAATTGTAAGTTTAGAGTGTGTCTCAGTATACAGCTGAAATGGAAGGGGCTACTAACTGGGTATAATGTTTTTGTGATCACAGTTTAAGCTTGTAACAGGAATAAGACTTGGGTATTTCATAAGTGAATCAATGAAGAAGAGCTTGTTTTTATTTCAGTAGCCAAAGTACCACATCATACCCCTATCACCCTCATCGGCATCCCTTCAAACTAAGGGTTGTAATCGCAGATCAAAATTTGCGTAGACGAAACAAAACCATCCCTGCATAATTTTTAGGTCTCACCTGCGACTGTGCATGCACTCTCACTTGCGAGAGATGTATATCTTAAGGGGGTTACAGCATGCCCATCGCTTAACATTTGTTGGCTACATTGTCACTCTTGTTTGTTGCCTTCTAATTGACCAGTGTGTGCTGGTTTAACTTACTATTCTTTTGGCTGGAGCATGGACCAAGTACTGGTTGCTTCAGTTTGATTACTATCATTTTGCTGATCTCACTGTGATTGAGGTACTACTATTGTTTTTTCTTCCCCGTCGTCCTTGTTTAACTTCTTGCCATTGTAGCTACGTTTCACTATCCCAGACGCACTGTCAGAGAAACCTTTTCCTCCTTTGAAATGGCGGTTTATTGTTACAACAGATGTTAGCTGCTATAGTTATGACAACAGATGTTTTCTGCTTCCAAATATATTTTGACTAAGACACAGACATGGGCACAGTTGCTTTAGTTGTGATTTTTTTAATGTTATTTTTTTTAACCAAATTAGTTTTTTTTTTTTCTTTTTCATTTGGGTAGTGGGGAGCAGTTAACTAATTTGTTCAGATTCACAGGGGTGCCAGGGCCTAACTAGCATTGGCAAAGCCAGCAATTCTCTCCTTTGCGACTACTGATTCAGCCACTACCTTTAGTTCCTGTTGTACAGCATGGGCTTTTCTAACTTTGGCAATCATTTGTAGCAATGCTGTATAGCAGTGCGAATGCTGTGCAGTGTAGCTAAAAATAATACAAAAAGGACTATGAAGCATCCATCGCTAATGCACTTCATTGAATAAAAAAAGTGCATTATCCGTGCCTGCCTCGTAGAGATTTTTTAATTAATTTTAGCCACACTGCAAAGCTTCCGTGCTGCTGTATAACATGGCTACAAAACATTGCCAAGCCGGGAGCTCTCATAGTTAAGACCTATTGGCTTTGCGAATGCTTTTTTCCTTTTCTAACCAGCGTGCATTAGAGAAAATAGCAAAGGAACCCACTGAGTTGTAAAAGTTGCTTTCATAAAGAAACTAGATGGAGTCAAATATTTTACCCACAGCCCCATCACTCAATAAAACGAATTCACCAAACTAATAGATGGTTGTTACCATATCTTCTCACACCCCTAAGCAAAATGAACTTGCCTGCTTCAGTACCACAACACACCCCTGATCAGCTTCTACACTCTTCTACCTTTCTCAACTACCCCCCGTCCCCCATTTCGACAATTACAAAAGTGCTGGTCTTTTTTTACTCCTGGCTCCTGCTGATGCCTTGGCTAGTCTGCCAGGTCCATGAATCACGTCTGCAGTATCTTGAACAACCTCTTACCCTTGAAATCCCCGTGGACCAAACTAAAACACAGGGCTGTTGCCACGGGGGCCATTTGGGGGCCGGGCCAGCGCATGTCAATTGTTGCCACCCCTCCCCCCCACCCCCCCCCCCCACCCTCCCCACAACTGCCCAGGCAGCTGGCACACTATATATTAAAATTCTGATTATTTTAAGCAAAATGCTTCCATATCTGAATTTGTGTAATGTATAATGAAAATATTCAGCCTCAAAATGCAGCCTTACTGAAAGAAAAATGTGGCACCCTCGAACAGCAGTTTGTTGCTGACTGTCTGCAGAAAAAGGCGGGTGATCAGTCCTGGGGATGACCTGAGAGGAAGGCACGACAGACCACCTGCATGAAAACTAAAGCCCCCTCACAAGTGTGTCTGCTGAGTTTTGCAAGTGCATGTGCTTGGCCTAAGATCTGTACTAGAGAAAATTAGCAGGCTGGCTATTCCAGAGAGGGACAGAAAGTCTCTCTGTTCCTGTAGCATGCCTGAATCTTCCGGGCATGGGAAATAGAACAAACTTTCCCCAGACTAGGACACACACTGTAAACTGTGGGTAAGTTTCTCAGTTCCTTCACTTATGCAGCATAGCAGAAAGGGTCACATGGAACAACTTTCCTGCATCAGATACATTGGCAAAGATCAGTACAAGAACTCAAATGTTTCAACAGCAGGGTTAGTCCTGCAGGTCCGATCCCTGAAATACTTTAAAGTTATAGCCTGGAGAGGTAATGTACATTTTAACAACAATAATGACTGCACTGTCAGGATTACTCTGATTGGTGTTCTAATGTACTTACTAGCACACTTCAGAACTGGTACTTGCACAAGGATACCTGCTGCCAGTGGGCCCCATTATGTGTAGCATCATGCACCACTCTTAACTGTTAATCCAATCTCACTTTGCATTTTTGTTTTATCACATAAAGCAAGCCTGTAGACATCACAGCATGTAAAGTACTGTTAAGTAAAATCAAGGACTGCCCTAAAGCCTGTCACATGACATGATGCCCCTTGGAAGCTTTGGACATCTGTTCCTGCTAGCAGTGTGTTAAGGGTTGGTGAGAGAGGCTTGAAGTGATGATTGCTTCCGATCCTTTATCTATTTTATAAGGTAGACACGCTCTTCTTCTTTACATGCTCTTTTGCGTGAGGGAGGTTTGAAGAGCTGTTGTCTATGCTGTATATATTATGAAGGTGAAGTTCAGCCCCAGGACACCCTCCCGGGTGCTCTACCACTTTTTAAAAGCTGCTGCTCATGCTGTTCTTATTTTTTCTGAAGGTACTCCACTCCTACCATCCTGTACCTGTATTGTGAGGGAGCGTTCTCCTGCTTCTTCAGATAATTATATGAAAGAGGCTTCTGCAACTGCTTACTGTTACACACCATGTGTGAGAGATGCCTGCCCAGCTCATTTCTGTGGTGCAGTTACTTTTCCAGAGATTGATCTTCATAGTTGCTGTCTGTACTGTGCCTTTCTTGTCCTTGTCTGAAAGAAGCTTGTACTTCATCTGCCAATTTGTTGTGTTTGAAGGAAGTTTGCAAAGCTACATTTGTGCTGTACCACTACTGCTTGCGTGAGCATAGCTTGTAGTACTGCTGCCTAGTGTATCACTTCTGTGTGTTACAATCCCATGCTGTAGCCCGTGTTCTACCTGTTTTGTGTGGCCAAGAAGCCTGCAATGCTGCTATCTGTGCAGTACCAGTACTGCATATGAATCCAATTTAAATTACTGCTGCTTCTGTCACACTGCACCCTATGAGACAAAATGTATTTGTTGATGCCTTGGCATTGTGTTGCAAGCATTACTTGTTCTACATTACTCCCACCATCCCCCAAACGTTGAGCTATGTACACACTCGGTCGCAGTGTCGTAAGTAACCTGGGTGAGAAACTGATTTGACTGGGCTGAAGGACCACAGATATGGACTGCGGAGAACAAGTTGAGAGAGAAGGACAAACTGGGTGCTGTTAAGGAATGGAGTACATCAGGCAAAGATAGAAGGAAATAAATGAAAGTGGGAAAAGAATGGAAAAGAAGAAGCCAATGATGGGATAGACCATTACAACTACCACCCTATTTTTCCCCTTCTCAAATCAATCCATATTGTGTATTACAGCATGGCCTTCTCCATTATGCACATGCAGACTTTCTTGGGTGACCTGAAAGGAGAGGTGTATGCTCGCTGTGCCAGTGTCCAGGTTCTTGTAGATCTGACTATATCATTCACAATTAACATATTTTCATTATGGATTTTACAGAGCTTGGTGTCCAAGCCAGTTTAAATCTACATTGCTTAGACAGTTCATTGAATGCCCATCCATAACTGAATTTAACTAAATGCTTGCAACTGTGCTTCTAAGATTTAACTCGCTGTTATAAATGTAAGCAATAGATGAGGGTGAGAACCTGCCTCAAATAATAATCGCAACCCTTGCCAGGGTAAACCACAAGAGTCACTAAATAATCCTTTGCTTAACCCTCTGGTAGCTTGGTACACAGCAGTTAAGCTAATTTGGAGGCAAACTGTAAAGTATTTATGCTGCACTTCAAACACTAATACAGTGAAAATACAACACAAGAAAAATCCCACGCTAATTTAGAAACATGTGGTCTGATTCACAAAGGTAAACTTAATCTTTTGTGCGTGTTTTCATTTTTTGCTATTCATGAACGTTTTTACAAGTAGAATCTGTGGAGTCTGTACATAAAAAGATAGGATGTTCCTATATTTTCATGTGCTGAAACTCTGCAGTCATAAAGATACTAGTTGTAAAAAATGTTGCTGTTTGCAAACAAACGTAAACTTGCACAAAAGTGTAAGTTATTCTTTGTGAATTAGGCCAATACAGTAAATCTTAATAGATAAGATGACACCAAAGTTATATTCAATAAGCAGAGAGATACATTTTTGAAGATTGAATTAATTAATTTAGCACTAAAAAGCACAAAGCACCAACCGCTGTCATCTGTTTGTGCTACTCTGGGTCAAATCCAAAGTTTAGGCTAACCACAATGAAGTGCTGGTCGGACACAGGGACCAGGTTCGTCCTGGTGGAAAGTTTACTTTCTGACTTAGAAAATTTTAGGGTGTAAAAGTGGTCGCTGGTGAGTTGTCAGCTGGGAAAGCTGGATCTAAAATGGGGCTCGACAAAGGCAGGTCCCTGAAGAGCGGGGTCCAGGTGCGGAAGTCTATGAATGCGGTAAAAGAAGCCGGCGAAGACTCTGCCTGAGAAGGGTCGATGTTGATCAAATGCTGTTCGGCATGGGTCCCTATGATACTCTTTATGTTCATGTTTAGAAACATTTCTGCAAGTCAGATCTCCTTCAGCGGGGCAGACTAGCAAGTTGAGGCTGAGGCTAATGGCAGTTTAATAGCTGCGGTTCTGACATCGGTCCTGGTCTCTGCCAGTTGTCCAGGCAGAAAGCTGTAAAAAAGATACTAAATCCCACTTCTTACAGTTTAGGGACAAGAGGAGTAGACTTTAACACCAGCCTAGAGTTCAGTACCTACAGGCCCCACTTGGGGGTCACAACACACTTCAACAGAGGCCAGCAGGATGGTCTAGGGCAGGTCCAGTTAAAATTGTTCAGCTGGGCAGTTGCAGGTGGAGAGGCCACTGGAAGCTTGTTAGGTCCCTGTCGCTCAAACAGGAGGCCAGTCAACTAACCTTCGGAGTCACTTCTTGGGTCCTGGGCTCAAGGCAAGCAGGCCAGTCTTCCTTCAGGTTCTTCAGACAGCAGGATAGTCCTTTGTCTTATTCCTCACCTTTGCAGGAGTGTTCTGAGCAGTGGTCTGTGGGGTCTACCTTTATGCTCATTGCCAGCCTGTGGCTGAAGGGCAAGTCTTTTTCCACCTCCTAAACCAGATCTGTCCGTTCCTTCACTCCCACTGGATTTGGTGCCAGCCTGACTAGATGGACAAAGTGGAGGCAGGCCTAGGTATGAGCTCCATCTGCCAGGACCAGATGAGCATCTTTTTAAAGCTCCGGAAGGGGGTGGGCACCTCCCCCCCCCCCCCCCGCCCCCTCCCCCAGGCGTTTCTGACAAGGGAGGAGTCCCACTCCCCATACCCTGACCCCTTCATCCACTGTCAGGGAGCAATGTACATCTCACTGTAAGGTACTTTTAGCTGGGTCATGTGACAGTTGGACACTGGTAGGAAAGCATTTTGGTTTTAGGCAGGAACATGATAACTTTGTAAAAGTGCCTTTTCAAAAATAGTAATATGAAATCCGACTTGACCATTAAATTGAATTTTTAATTACTAAAAATATGTCGCTAACCCATTTTCCTAGTTAACGTAGCACTTTACTAATTGTAATAGCGTAAACTAGTGTTGGCTTATGGGAGAGCCAGCGTTGCCACAGTTAAACTCGAATTTGGAACAGTGCTTAATTTGAACCGGTGATTTCAAGTGTTCAGCACCAGCACTTCATCATCAAGACCAGCACTTTTCATGAGCACCAGTTATGGACACATTCATTTATGGTAGCCATGGGGTGATTAAGTGATTTGCCCAGAATCACAGGATGTTGAGCAAACCCCATGATTTGAGCCTGGTTCCCCAGCTCTGAAGTTGGCAGCTCTGGTGATTACACCACATCCTCTCTCCACTCTCATGGTTAGTAGTTGGTTCTTTTTTTAAGCGGAGCTAACAGGAGGAGTGGACTGGTGCAAGCTGCCTCCTGACGAGAGCCCAGCACTTATTTGTTTATGAATTACCCACTGGTTTGGCGGTTTTCACTGCCCGGACAAGCAAAACATCAAATACACATAATCTACTTTTTAAATACCATTTACCTTCCCTATGGGCTTCTAAGGCCTTACTTGGGAGTAACTTATTAGTATTAAATTTTGTGGCAGGTTAAAACTACACACACAGGCTGCAAGGGCAGGCCTGGAGACCTGTTTTGAAGTACTACTGTAGTGGGTGGCACAATTGGTGCTGCAGCATTTAATGTACAGGCCATGGGTACAGGTCGTAACATGTACAAGGGACTTAAAAGCAAATTAATTGTGATGGGGGTATACCAATTTTGCTATGTTTGAAAAGTAGGGCACAAACACTTTTCCCTTGGTTAGCAGGGGTAAAGTGCACCTACTTTTACAGCCAACAAAAATAGGGTTCAGTGAAAAGACATAAAATCCTGAGTGACCCTACACAGAGGGCAAATTTCCAACACTAGCATTTGACAAAAAACGTGCAGCAAAAAACATACAGCAAGTCAAGCTGAGGGTTCCTAAGTCTCTGGAGGTAATGTCGAATTATGGCAGAAGGAGGTGGAGGCCTGGTATCGTTTTTGTGTGCAGATTTTTCATGAAAGACCCATCAATTACAAACACAGTTGTTTTAAAAATATGCATTTCTTCTGGTCTAATGACAATAACAAAAAATAATTAGTAGTTATCTTCTGTGTATTTTCAGTCTTTTTAAGTGCTACAAAAGGGTGTCTGATTATGTTAATTACTTTGCATTTTCCTTAAGACCACTGCACTTTGGTCATGCAATTGGTTGTGACATTTAGGAAATAGGTGAGTTCATGTTCTCATCCTTTGTCAGTTTTTTCTCAAGCATGTGCTCCAGGAAGTAACAAATTTGTTGCAAGTCCAGTCGAGTAGCTACAAACCTGAAAGGAGTCATTGAGCCTTCGAGCAAAAGTAGAAACTTTACGAAAGGTTTCCATAGGCTTCATAAATTCATGCTAGGAAAGAAAAGGAAGTTTGAGGCCTTAACGAAACACAGATTGTGCATGATGAATTTATGCTAAAATATGAATCTCCCATTATTGAATACAATAAATTAGTACTTAAATTAGGCAAATTAATGTTTTGCATCTACATCATGTGAGTATAAAGTAATCCTAATAACATTTTAATACTTCATTATTATTTTGCGTGCTTAATTTTTAATTCTCTTTTCACGTTATAGGCTAATACATCATTCAGGATGCAAAAGCACATTTGAAATAAACCTTTTATAGCACAAATCATTATAGCATCTGTTTTCTCATCAATGTTGGTGCTCACATTACACATTCTAATGTTATCGACCATTTTGTTTTTTAAACACTTAACAGCCTTATTCTTTATAGTTTTCATGATTGTTTGTTTATTATGTTTAATCATGCATAAAGAAAACATCAATATATTTGTTAAGCTTTACGTTAGTTTGTTTACGATTAAATGTCATCACAAACCTACGTCTAATATTCTGTATTCTTTTACAATGCAGTATCTATATCTAATTTTGTGCGTTTTTCTTAAACACGGTAACCTAACACACATTTGTCATGTAAGCAAATAAATGTCACAAATCATTTTTGTCAGGGTGAATTCATAGAGATAGACAAAAGATAACATCCGTGCTCTATCACGTGCACATTTTTTACTTAAGTGCACAGCTCCCTGCTGCCACTCAGCAGCAATGGCCCTGCCCTGTCTTCACTCAGTTCGGGATGGGTTGGTTGCTGAGAAATAAAATGGTAATCACTAAACTGCATTGACATTTTATTTTTCTGTTCTGGCCTGGGGCTTTTCTTTGTGCGGTGATGCTTCTCCGCTGAAATGGATGAGCCGCCCCTGGGTGTACCTGGCTCTGTAGGCTGGACTGGTGTATTGGAGGCTGGAGGGAGGGTTGTACAGAACATTCGAGTGGCAACTGAATTGCAATTAAATATTTGCAAGACCAGCTAAGGAATAAAAGGATGGACATGCCATGGCTGTGCACATGTGTTTTAGGCTGTGCCTGCATATACCGTGTTAGCTAAACATATGATGGCTGTACCTGAGCAGGTGATAACTGAGCCCCTGGAATATTGCGGCAATACCCTAGTCAAAATATAGGTGGTATAGAAAGAACATACTGTACTTTAGCAACTACTAATTCTACACTTATTATGCAGTTCTTAACAATTATGTCAATTTGTGTGATGGCGTGTGGTCAGTGGTCATGTGAAGTCACTTCCTGTGGTGATTGCTTTCAAAGATCATGTGATGACAATTCCTGTGATGTCACTGAGGGAGAGAGGTTTTTTCTGCTACATTTTAGCGAATCTAGGTCCACAATGCTTTTTTAAAACTTTGTGCAAGCAGATAAGATCATTTCAGAGCAATATTAATATTTTGTTCAGATTTCAGTGGTCACCAGAGGAAGAAAAAAATGAAGGGAAATACAAGCACTAGTTAAAATAAAACGCTTATTGACCCAAAATTTGGTATTCTTTTTAATAATGAATAACTTGTATTTGCAATTGCCTTTTCTGATCCAGGAAAATATATATGCTCTTGGCGAGGCCCTTTCCCGTATACCAACCCATTTTTGCTGGAGCTCCAGGCCCATTCTCATGTTTCAAAAGGATTCTCTCATGTCCCTAGAATGAGTGAATCTCCAACCATTTCCATAGTAGGAATGGTTTGGAAAAATGGTTGTAAATATTCACAAGAGTGTGAGTGCCAAACATTCCCTGGCATCCAAATGCTCAAACACCTATTCCCTGCACCTGTCGTAGTATTTATCCATGAGCAATGGTATGCCTCCCTGAATAATAAGTAAATGGATTTACTACTGCATGGTCACCATTTGTGAATGCCTTGTACATTTAAATGAAGTAATTTCTATATGCACAACGACCTGTCTGACCCCAGCTCAAACTTCAGCAGGGAGACCACTACCTTACACCTCGTAGGCAATGCCCTCCTGACAACAGATAAAGATGACCCCTGCCTCCTGATAATGCTGAACCACTTAGCTGCCTTTGACACAGCGATGATACGCAGCTCTACTTGAAAGTCTTCTTTTCTTTTTACATCCAATGCCTTAAGCACTGCTTGCACATCAGCTAAACCTGGATGCACAATGCCGACCGGAAGCCTAGCCCAACCAAGACCAAATGTCTGTTTGGGAAGAACAGCAAACAAAAACAGTACAATGTGAATAATTGTATAGAGTAGTCAGTACTATAATTACATACACTTTTGATAATCTTCGCTATTCTGAATTGAAGTTCACAGGAAATAAGATTCTGTACATTTTGGTGAATTTTCTATTCAATTGTGTTTTTGCACACTTTTACTTTCATAGTTCAAAACGTTTGCTGGAATATCATGTGAAAGACAGACAACTTGCATTTCGCCCCTTTTTGGCACGTAGGCCTGGGGCTTTCTCAAGCCTAGAACTCTGTTGTCTCTAGGGATGCGATGGACCGCACATTCATAATGAATTGTGGAAACTTGATAGTGTGTTTAATATGTACCATACACATTCTGTGTATTCCTTCAAGTAGAATCAAACCTATAATGCAAAAGCACTTAATAGCATTGCGGGCTTTAAAACCTTGCATACTGTACATTTGTCCCAATAAACATTTGGAAAGGTTGCATTTATAGTGCAGAGCTGTAAAGTTTTATCATAGCTGAGGGCCATGAACCCCCCCCCCCCCCCAACACCTAAAAGTATACTGCTGGCTATTGGCCTGCCTAGACTTGCATGGGAATAGTTGGTGCATTGTTTCTGTTATTCATCAATAGGATTTCAAATTAAACTGAAAATGCCAAACCCAAGCTGCTGACCGATCAGTGCCTTTTGGTTTAGTTGTTCATAAAGTACTATGTTGGTCATACAGCTAGAGTCAAGCTTTAGAAGTACAATACACAAATAAATAAATCGTGAAAAGCTTTAAACAAAAGTGGCCTAATACACCTTTGCAGGTCATCCTGACAAATTTGTAAAATAGTTGCACAGTTGTCTAGGTAAAAGCGCACTCCCTTGGCATAGCCCCCAGTAAGAAGTGGAGGTGCGTAGAGATGTGATTCCATAAAACAAATGGGAAGGGGCTAGAGCGGCCTTGGAGGTAACGTTGGCAAATCCACCTTTGTGTCAAAATTTGATCTGCAATAAGCTTTCCCAGCCCTTTCAGGGTTGTTGTCAGAACCCCTCTCTGAGGGCCATGGGGCAAGCTGGAGTGAATGGGCCCAGCCTTGGGGGTTCTGGCCTTTTTACTAATGTCCTGTGGCCTGACCTACTATGGGTCATGAGTAACTGGGCCAAGTACTACCCCTCCAGTACTGGACTCTTAGTGGTTCTGTGGGTTAAGCAGTCAAAGGCTCTTCAGGGGTAGTAAAAATATGTGAGGGCTCATAACTCAAAGTGCTCACAGTGACTCCAATAAGATGATTGTCCAGTCCAATACTTATCTTTAGTGTAAAAAGCTGTATTTATTTGAAATGATCAACACAGCACACTAAATATTACACACAAGTAGTCTATCTAGCAAACTTGCACTTCCAAGTAACCCCCCCCCCCCCCACCCATCCCCCCCGGCGGGTCCACTTCTTCCTTACTATACTCTGTGTCCTAGGATGGTGACACCTGGTGCTGCCCCCACTAGCAATGTGCATCACAGTCTGGCTTTGATGTTGAAAGTTTGGAGCTCTTTGGGCGGTTAAACATAGAGCTTTAATAAATCTTACATAGGCCTGCGGCCCTGCTTCTGTCTTACCCCAACTATGGTCATCCAAAGAGTCCAGGAGCTTTTTATAATTTTCTCCCCTGTACTCAACAATGAGCAGCTCGCACTGCTACCTTCATGTGGTCAGTATACAGAGGCAGGCAGTGACTTCACAGTGCAGCGGCTCCTTCTTTGTTGTTCCTTCTGGTACGTGTTTTGAAGCTGCAGTACTCTTGCAGGCGGTGTCTGGACTTGTTCTTTGAATCGCCAATACAGTCTTGTGGCCACTTCCTGGCAGTGTGGTGGTCACAGACACTGTTCGATGGGCCATAGTCTCAGTTGCATGGCAGATGGCCACAACAATCTCAGTGGCAACATCCTACCGCCTCAGCAGTCCCAGTGTCTTTCTCTGTCAAATGGGGGTCAAAAGTGATTGCTCCAAAAAGCTCTGCAACTTCATGGCAGTCCTGATGGGGTTTGCCAACTTGCTGAAGGGAAAAAGAACAGATTGCTGGAACGCTGAACATAGCAAACATTCACCCCCAGTCACAGATCTGGGTTTAATCCATAATTTTTTGGCTCACCACATCACCGCAGTTTGGACCCAGCCATATGCAAATCAGTCTTGACCCCTCCCTATGGAACAGTCCAGCCTGAACTGCCAGGCCAGGTCCTTCGTGAATGAGAAACGAGCATCCTAGGGCCAGTTTTGGGGTATCCCCCCCTCTTCAGTCAGGCTAGCTTGAATCCAGTGGCACATTGAGCATGGGACTTGGGTCTGGGCAGACCCTTCCCACTTAAAGCGACAAAAGCAATAAGAACAGATGGATGGAATGCATCATCTTTTGCTCCCAGGGTGGCTGTCCCCTCCTCTCAAGCCGGAAATAGCTAGCTGTTGGGCTCTGTTCATGGTGGCTGTGACGGGTGTGCTCTGCAGTGAGTGCAGGCACTCTGTTGGCTGCCCGTGGTCCACGAAGGGGACCCTCCTAAGAGGGCGCGCCTTAGTGCCACATGAGGGCACACGAGATAGCCCAGTGTTGGGGGGACCCCCTAGGGGTCCACGCGCCTGCATCATTTCTGGGCAGGAGTGGACGGGGGCGAGGTATAAGTACCTCTCCTGCCCACCTGGCGGCCTCTTTCCCACTACCCTTGACGGTGTTTCCCTCCCTACCGCCTACCCGGTGTACTTGCAGGGTGTGGGGTGGGAGAGGTTTTCTAACTTGTTATTTTGTGTTGCTGGCGGAGTTACAGGGTGATCAAGAGGCGGAAAGGTACTCAGGGGTACCCTCTTCAGGAGCACAAGGAGGCAAATGCCAAATATCTCCAGGAAGTCCTCGCGCTGGACCCTGGAAGAGCGACGGCGCCCCGTTAGTCCTACAGGCGGTTGTAAGCCTGAGCCACCGGGGGTTGCCTGGAACGCTCCGCCCCCTTCGGGGGGCGTTAGTAATGGGGTGGACTGGCGGTCCACCGGTGAGAGGAGTTACCTCCTCCCCCAAAATTGGTAAGCACCGATAGGCTAAGGCCACAGTGTAATTTGGCTCATAAGGTGGGCAGGCTGCGGAGGGGCTGCCTGCCCTTTGATCGCCCGTAAGATAACCCACCATGTTGACATATTTGGTATGCAAATAAACCTGCAGCAATTTTCTCCACGAAAAAAGGTGTCTTGTCAGTTTATTTCTTCAGGAGATTGCTGTATACGGGATAAGGAGTGTTGCTGATATTGGCACTATGTCAATGTGGTTTACTGTGCGATGTCTTCTTTCACTTTCTTTCTTTGCAATATTATTTTGGGAAGGCTTTTGTATGTGTATGGCGTAAATTACTTAATTTATGTTCATCTTCCAAAGGTTTTGTTCTCTTGTGCGGCAGCGCGCCTTTTATCTGCACTACGGCCACCGCACTTCATGTTTAAAAAGAACAGCAAGTTAAATGCGCGTCACATTACTGAACATCCTGGTCCGGTTAAAACCATGGCTTTTTGTCGCTGTAAGCAGCAGGGCTATTCTTTCTCAGCAGTGGATTGAAACCAGGAACAAAGTCTTGGAGGCAGTCGGCGGCAGATCCCCCAGTTCACGCACACTTTAGTTTTGTCTCCCCGCTCGGTTGCAGTGTTGCCTGTGGTGTTGGGCCTCGGGCCCATATTACAGTAACGTCGGACACAGACACCAGGAGATGTATAGTAGTAACTGGCCACAAGCACGTGCACCAGGGCCTTTTTATTAGCGGGGTCACGTCACTCGTGACACCCGTGATGGATGGGTGTGGGGGTGCATGTGTGTCCAGCCCTCATGGGAGTGGCTGGAAGTACAGCTTCTAGAACGTGTCCCGCAGGACACTACATTGCCCTTAACGCAACGTTAAAGGTTCTATAATACTTTCAGAAGGGGTTTAAGGAATCCCTTGTCCCATTGCCTCACTTTGAAGAGAGCGCTGTTCCGATCAGAGCCTCTGGTCTTGCGATCAGCTGAGTGCTCATTTACAGAATCATTCTGTGGTCTTTGTATGTAGACCTCACTGTTTGCTTGTTAACTTTTAAAATTTGCATAAAGAATTGAAATATTAAAAAGAAATCGAAGCAAAAGCGTTGCTGCTCTTCTCAGTGGGTTGGGCCAATGCTTTCTGTGCATTTTTTTCTCCCTCCCTTCCACAGACTTGCGTTTATTGAACTACAAATACCCTCTAACTACAATTACCGGACCTCTGGGTTCTTGCTGGCTACAGCAAATAAATACAGGTATTGTAGTGAGAGAGAAAAATGCACACTATGAGGCTAAGTTGGTGACCTTTGTTTGTAATCTACTCGGTGTGAAATTCGAATGTCTTGAAGATGGCGGTCCCGGCTCAGGAAAGTTGTGATTCCGAGTCTGTTAGAGGGCTCTCCCAGAATCCTGGCACGTGTGCAGCATGGCAGCGAAAGGAGCTTCACCTGAGCAGCAGACATGCCGGTGGGGGGGGAGGAGCGGTGTAGAGGAGAGATGTGGCATCATGTGCCAACCCCTGGCGATGAGCTTTCTGCACAGGGGGCTAAACGTGTCAAATAAAATGTTTGCAGAGAACACCACTTCTGCCATGCTGCCAATGACAGATGAGTGTAAATATTCTATGACAAGTGTGAAGCTTTATTTTACAATAAATATTTTGAAAAACCATTTGCAGCTGACGGTGGGGTGGTTTGAGTAGTCGTTAATTGTACTCATATTACAGGCATGTTTGTGTTTACAGGTGTATTTTATGCACCCGTACAAAGAGCCCTGTCAGGTTCTACCGTGCAGCAGATGCATAGACACTTGTGCTACCATAAAGCCTCGTCAAGGCCTTGACTTGTATGGTACGAGTGTGCTGCATACTAATTCTTCAATGCTGGTGCTTTCTACTAACATTTGTAGGCATGGCAAGTTGTTTTTTTCCAAAGCTTTCATGTGTGCTATACGCTACAGAACACTAAGTGGGAACATTTTACACTTACTCTAAGGATGGTATTTTGAAGTAGAAGTTAACCTATCCAATACAAAACTTTTGCCAGTCTCACACAGACAACTTTGTAGTTTGGTGCAAAGGTGTGTAGATGGCGCTAGAGAGCACGCAAGTGCATCAGGGCATGGCAGTAGCAGCCCCATATCTTAGTAGGTATGGTACCGTCCTGCCCTTTCCCTTTCATGCAGCAAAGCAACTTTGGGTGTTGTGCTGCGTTGCATAAAAAAACGGTAAATGTGGCCCTATGTTTCCAAAAAGAAATTGGGTTCCTTAGTGAATGTATTGTTTTCTTTAGAGCAGCAATACCATCCCTTGACATTCTGCTCCAGAGATCCAATTTGGTGCATTGTCTTTCCATTATCTGTTATCTGTAATTTTGGTATAGTCTTCCGCAGACTTTACCAGACTGGTCAGGGAAGTGTTTCATGAGTTATTTATAGAGTATGTTTAAGTTTTCATCTCACTGGTGACTTAGTGGCTTCTTGTATCTGAATTCAGGGAGCTGCAGACTTGTATGTGATTTTCCGCTGATGGATATATTGTGTGGCTCCAGTTCAGCCAGGGTGGGCGAGTGACCCTGGAATCTGAGCATGGGGTATTTGTGCTTAGAAACGTTACCCACGTGTGTCGGCTGCCCAACAACAGTTTGTCCTCAGTAGGTAGGTGCAGAAGGCATCCACATTGCTGGTAGTCTAAACCAATTAACTAGGTGTCAAGAGTCAAGATCGAGTGTTAGCTATTCCAATGTGATGTACTATACATTACTAGCCTTAGGTGCAACCAGCCAGATGGCATTTGTCTATAGGTCTCCTGCTACTTGGGAGAAGCCCATTATCACAGAGCAGTATATTAATTTCTTTTAGGGATTCTTCAGTGCTCGTGCTGTGCATAACATAGTCTTGATTGCCTAGCGCACTTATGCCTGGAATAGTATTCTCTGGCTAGTTCAGGTGTGTAGTATGCTTGTCTGATGGAGCCCTGTAGTCCTATACCTTAGTTGGTAAGTATTACTTGGTGTTGCTATTCATTATGTATTCCCCATGATTTGATGTTTCTGTGGATTGTGCGTTCCTGCATCAGCCAGTGCATTTCTGCTTCAGGTTATCTGAACAGCTAGAGATAGCAATGGTAAGATAGCTTTCATTGCCTGGTGTTACTGCACATTGTTTGTTCTTCGAAACTTAGTGTAGCCTCCTAGTCTGTCTTCCTCTAAAAATCCTTAGTATGAGTTTCTTTTAACCATGCAAATAAAGATTACCATACTTGAATTTACTTTACCAATCCCATATGGCTTCATCAAGTGGAGTGTGTTGTGTATATTATGTATGTATCTCTATTGGTTGGAGTTTCTGAGCATTATGTACTCTTCTTTGCTTGTTACTGCTGTGCACTATGCATGCTCCTTTGCTTGATGTTGCTGTACATGTGTTCTGCATTGCCTGGTGCAGCTTCTCGGTACGTATTACTCGATGTTGCTATTCATTTTGTATTCCCCACAATCTGATGTTTCTATGGATTGTATATTCCTGCCTGCTTGGAGTTTTTAACTGTGCATTATGCATCATCATTACATGTTTGACTGCATTATGCATTCTGAATTGCTTGTTATGGCTCAATGAAAAGACCTAATAAGCAAGCTCTGCGTAACCGCAGCCTGAGAATGTGACATTATAGAAGCACCTGATATGAAGCTAGGCCAGGAGTAACATTTTACACATTTTGTGAACTAAAGAACAAGATATACTTTCAAATGCTGTGACCTCGGGTCCTTCGCCTCTTTTCAATGTTTTCGCAGATTGGACATTTCACTCTGCACTTAGAGATGACCTTTTTTTGCATCTTTTATATAGTGCGAACTCGACCCGAAGGTATTGGAGCGCTGTACATGAGCACCGTATTTACATTACATATTCAGGCACCGGGAGATTAAGTGATTTGCCCAGAATCACAGGATGTGGACGCGACCTCGAGGCTCGAACCCTGGTTTCCTGCACCAAAGTCGGCAGTTTAAGCCGATGGACCACAACCTTAGCAGCAAAGGACACCCATATACAACAGATCCATGGCAGCCTTTCCGTAGTGCAAGGCAATCTGGGGAAAGTTTTAGAGTAACCTGATTCTCTGGCAATATCTGCCTAAGTGGCTGAAGAAACAAGCATTTACAATGCAATAGGTCTCGTATTACTGAAAGTCTGAGCTATTGGCGTTGCATTATTAGTTGCAAAGCCAATAGCTCAATCTTTTAGTATTGCGAGACCTGGTGCATTGCAAATGCTTGTTGCTTTTGTCGCCCTAAGTGGGAAGGGTATGCCCAGATGTCCAGATTCCAAGCTGGAATGGCGTGTCAAGCCAAAAAAAAAATAAACTATGGATTTAACCCAGGTCTGTGACTGGGGTGAATGTTTGTTTGATTTGTTCAGCATTCTGTCCATCACTTGTTTGTGCTGCAATTTTCGCCCTAAGTGGGATGGGTATGCCCAGACGTGGGGCCCATGCTTGCTATGCCACCGGATTCAAGCTAGTGTCACTGATATGGGGTGATGCCACAAAACCGGACCGGGATGCTTGTTTCCTGTTCTAAGCAGAACCTGGCCTGACCGTTCAGGCTGGACAGTTCCCATGTGAAGCAGGGTCAAGACTGATGGGACCAGATCTGTGACAAGGGGTGAATGTTTGATTTGTTCAGCATTCTGTCCATTTGTTTGTGCTGTGACTTCCGGTAGCGAGCAGACGGTAGACTGGACCTGGTGCCTCACCATCTGCTCACTAGGATCCACACACTAGGATCTCCGCTGGAACTTGCTCTCTCCACCTCCTAATAGGGCACACTGGTCTTGGCAGGGAGGCAGAATGGTGGCGTTCCAGGCACAGGACAAATGTTTTTGGCTCCTTAATGGAAGCCCCTCACCCATATCGGAGACTTGCAGACCTTGGTCCCCAGTCCTGGTTCCAGAAGCACATGGTTTTGGTGATCTCTTGCCTGATGAGATTGTACTATTCAAAGTATGGGTATTATGCTGCCATCTTCATAGTCCAAATTCAGACACGTTATTTATTATCTGGCCTTTGAAATTTGTGTTGGGGCATCAGCTCCTTTGAAGTGCTTTCTCCTCTGCTCAACAGAGGCCAAGGGAGTAATCCGAGATCACACCTGGCTTGTCAACCTCCGCCGACCTCATAAAGGTTGAATGGACTATGCTTTTCTCTCTATCCAGATTCCTTAGTGGTGTCAACTTAATCAGTCCCACCATCTACCTGACAGTGAGCCCAGGCTCCACTGACCAATACCTCTTCCTAAAATCAATGAACCTTTTGATGTACAGAGAGGATAATTTGGTCCTCTACGTTCAGTGTGTACCCCAACCCCTCATCAGGAAAGTTAGCCATACGCATTTCCTGTCGGGGGATGACGTCTTCACCTCCAGGGCCCTAGGCTTACAAAGTGGAACCCGTAGGCCTCCATGTGATGTACTATCCAGAGGCAAAAAAATACAACCCAGCATGCATACAACTATCACTTGGTGTCTGGCACTGCACACAATCCATGCAGGTCAAAGCTGAGTGAAGTACACAGCCACAAAACTTTTTACTAGTGTGCCAGTAAGCCTCGTTCCAGTGACACACGTAAAAAGGCCTGCCATATTACTGATGAGGCATGCTGCCACCACAGCTCTTGTGTCCCGTAACTCCAGCTAAGAGCAGTAGCCTTCTACCTTCACGAGGGAGAGCACTTGGTGCGCACCTCAAGATTTAAGCATCCTTTTCAGAATAGGGCATGGTGCACAAATGTGATCCGTGTTTGCCCAGGGCCAAAAACTAGTACCGGGGATCGAGAGATCGGTACAGCTGGGGCACGGCAGCACGTCCGTCACTATGCTGGGGACATTTCTGTCCCAGCAGTGAGATATCTGAGGCCCTTAAAGAACTCTTGACTAGATATTGATCTGGTATTCTTTGTTGCACCTCCCTGGCAAGTGTCCATGCTTTCGTGTCTGCAGGGCTGAAAATAGTTTCATTTGTGCCATTCTCCATTGTGTTAGTCTCCATTAAAGGAAGACATAAAGGCCTGCTGAGTCAGGTAAGCTTACATTCTGCAGCAGATCAGACAGTGTCTAGCTGTAAGGATGATGGTAATCCTATATTCGTTAGCTGGTCCCCACCATTGTTTTCCCACACCCATATGACATGGCAGAGTTGCTTTTGTCCTTCTATCCGAGACACTATTGTCTTGCTGCCCATCTTCAAAAGTATTGATAGGAAGAGTACATTCGGAAACTGTACATTGACTGTGTTGTAGTGGGCTGCAACGCAACCATTTATTCTATTTTATAAAGCTATCAAGACTAAATTATTTAAGCACGTCAGTCTACATGGGGGGCCAACTGTCCTCATGTCGGACCAGACCGTTCACTTGATCTTAGCTAAAAGGCCATGAAACACGAGTGCTGTAATCCGCTCCACTGACCTGCGTACTTCCTGTTAGTAAATTCAAGACGCTTACAGGCAATGGTGAGTATATCTACTGCTTTTATCAGGGTCCTGAAACAAGAGCCTAGGATTGCCTGGCTTACACACGCCACCACCACCTCTTTTTTAAAAATATTTATATGATTGTTTTATGCAATAGAAATACACACTTATCGTTACTTTTTGGGAAAATAATTCTGGAAAGAAAGGAACGCTGGTTAAAATTGTTTTGCTGAAGTAGTACGACCCAGGGACAGCTACTGCTGCCTTACCTTGCACAGTAACATCAAGGCAGCCAGTTGGTGCAGCTGAAAAAAAAAGTTGTTCCAAGTATTTAAGGTTAACAATATCGCAGTCTGGGTCTGGTTCAGAAACGTCAAGAGTCCGAGAGAAAGATTATTTAATGATTTACTATCTTCAATTCAACAAATGAGGACGATGCTACCCGTTGTGCTGTGAACCCCCAAACTCCGATCCATTCTGATCATGAACATGTAATAGCTTCTAAAATGAAATGATCTTTGCGTTGGATCGCTTTTATAATCAAGCAAAAAACTCTGTATGTGTTTTGAAGGGTTGCAGTAATCATTTTATAATGCATGGCATTCTGTAATCCCTTTGTAAACACCAGTATCCAATGTCTTTATAATCTGCAACTTGTGACGCACCCAGCTGCCGATTATAAAGAAAAGACGTCAGAACTCTGCTATTATGAGTTATTACAGTCGAGTTTTGTCACTGCCTGCTGTCCGAGCCGGCAGCCAAGGTGAAAGGTCAGGTCACAGAGCATAATTGATGCAGCTGTTTAAAGCAACAAAAACAGCACATTGCTTTTCTTCTGCTCTGTTATTTAGTGTACAAGGACAAGCTGAGAGACCATGTTTATTTTTTGCACTGAAGTAAAGAAAAGCTAGAACCTTTCTGTAGGTTTCTACACATTCCAAGCAAGTGCAGCTTTTTTTTTTAACTGACTGCTATTGAATTGTTTCAATATATACAACAAATAACTAAAATGTTTTTGATGTGTTTAATTTTGCACTAGAGGTTTTATTTTTTATTCAGGTTTGCAAACGTGCTTTTTCTTTCATTTGAAAGAGCTGTACACAAAGGTTTGAAGTGGTTTGTGGGAAAGTTGATGGTGTGATCATGTATTATATGGGATAAAGTACCCCCCTGGCATACATGATAAGGATATTGCACGTCACTTCAGAGTTCCCTAACCTTATAAATGAACACGGGCTTAAGCCGCGTTCCTCTATATTATTATGATACTCCTCGGTGACTTGCAATATCCTCATAATGTACAGCAGGGCATACTTTATTGTTTGTCGGGTGTAGGTCGATCATGTGCTACTAGTAACTCCGACACCTTCAGAGTAGCTCCCAGCCTTGAGTTTATTTTTAAATAAACACAGGGTTACATTTTCCCTTAACAGTTAAGGGAAGGCTGTGTTTATTTTACATTATTAGCTTCAGGCTGCAGATAGCAGGGCCTGATAATGAGCAGTGCTGAAGTCATATTTATGACCCAGCGCACATAGGTGAAGAACTGAAGGACTGAGGTATTTAAATCTTAAATACAAGTCCTTGTCAACTCAGTATGGGAGCATGAAAACAAAATGATGTTACCTCAATGCTTTTGCATCAGAGAAAATTGAAGTGAAGTGTTAACTTAATGATTAAGTTAACTCTTCATTTTTATTTTATCCCGTTTCAAAATGTTGCATTTACAGACCTCGAGGCTTCTTGCTCCCAGTGGCCAGTAGACACTATGCCATATTTATAACTGACAAAATACTGTCATTTGTTTCAAATAGGAGAAACTTAAAGTATATAGAAATATTTCTATGAAACACTGAGTCAATGTTTTCTCTACTTTCAATTAAGCCAATTGCATCTTAATATTTTAGGAGGCATGACTTTTCACTATAACTTCCTCCAATTTAAACAAATGGCTGTATTTTTCTGTTATAAATATCGCACCGTGTCTACAGGCCACTGGCTGCGCGATGCCTGCTGCTTGTAAATGTGGCACTTTGAAATGGGGAAAAGTTAAATGATGAGTTTTATGGAATCCATATAAAGATAAAAGTAACTCTTCAGTTTAATTTTCTCCCATTTCAAAGTGTTGCATGTACACACAGCAGTCACCTTCTCTCAGTGGCTGGAATACACTTTGTCATACTTGTAACTGAAAACTACAGCCATTTATTTAAGTGGGAGAAATTTAAACTGCAGAAAATTATTACATTTGAAAAACATTTGTAGAAAATCTTTCTGCCCTTTAAATTTCTCCTGTTTAAAAAAATAAAAAATGGTTGTATGTTTGGGTAATAAATGTAACAATGCCATATATAAGGCAAGGTACGTCCTGTGCCACAAGTACTTACAACACAGACCCTCATTCACCCATACACAAATATCCCATTCATGCACACGCTTTATCATACATCACCAAAGACCAGGCTCTCACTGAGACACATGGCAGCCCTGTCATAGTGCCCCGAGGCAAAGTATTTTGTTGGAACTCTATTCTTTGGCTCTATGGACATGAGGCTTAGATTTGATAAAATTGGGCGTGGGGGTGTTTGGTTACACTGTGGGAGTGACTTAGCCTACAGTAGTACACAACGATTTTTACTGGTCAGAAGTAGCTCTCACTACAGAAAATGTTGGAGACCCCTTCCTTAAATAATGTCAAGTAGAAAGAAGGGTGACATATAATGAACTCTTTCAATTAATTTTGCATGTAACCTCGGAATTGTAATGTGATTAATGACCCAAGTTCTTCAGATTTTAGTTAGAACAAAAGACCACAGAATATTGAAGGACATATCCACTGCCTAGTGACTGTTTATTAGCAAAACGTAATTTGGTGCTTCAAACTTTGCCTGCATATTTTCTTTAAAAAAATAAATAAAAAAAAAACCTTTTTGTGACAATGTGTACAACTAAAATGCACATTCTTTTGAAAATGGAGAACACCTGCTTGTAATCCCTTTTTAATAGGCTTGTGTCGCAGTACCGGTTTTAAAGTTTATATTTGCAAAGAATCAAGACAAGTTAATTTTGAAACATGTTCTTTATCTACTTCTGTCAGGGACATTAAGGTTTGTGGAATCCCTTTTATTCCACTCATCTAGAAAAGGAGTGACTACCACTGGAGTGGCTTGTGAAAGACTGCAGGCAGCGTACTTCCAGTGGTGAGGGCAGCAGGCTGCATTTCCATTCATTTGACTTGAATTCATTTTGGACGCATGTCATAAAGAGAATGTGACTGACTTTGTCTTTTGTTGTATAGGTCTTTCTGGAAATTTTGTGGCCATTGTGTTTGCGCAGAATCCCTGCAACAGTTTTACAAACACAGAAATATGCATAGGATTATGGGACCTTAGTATATAGAGTCATCCTACCATCTTAGTACCCATGAGCCCAGGACCAACTAGTTATAGTGTCTCACTTGCCCTCCTACTCCCTCACAGAGGAAAAAATGATTAGACACCCCAGAACACAACACTCCCAACTCTCTCCGGAATCGCGGTTGCAAGACGCAGCCTTTCGCTCACACTCTTGGACTTGTTCTCAGTAAGATCTGACAGAGACACAAACAAGTTTAAAATATTTATTTTACCCAACGTGCTCCAATATGCAGTATACATTCCACAATAAGCAGAAAAATGCATAACCCCAATACGGTCCGCATAGCAAGTAGTCTTTAAATCATAAAAGGAGCTGTTGTAGTGAAAGACAGCATAGCCTAACCTCCCTCCCCTTGTATAGAAGCAGGATGAATATATTTTAGAATATCTCTGGGCGTTATCTGCAGGCCCTGTACCTCAGTCTATAGATAGTAGATCTACATCATAGGTGCTGTCATGCTCTTCTCCCTGGAAAGGTCCCTCTCCAAGTGTGTGCTACCTATCCGTGTATTCCCATAAGTACTTCTTCCCAAACAGCTGAATTTGTGTTTTGTCTTGGTGCTAGGGCCTGACCAGAACACAATAACCAGGGACATTGTTATTCGACCTTGTTCGACCTTGTTCACAGTGTTCAAACTAAATCCAAGGAACCTGCAAAGCGTGAACACAGCGGTAGGTTCTCATGTGAAAATATCAGAAGAGGCATATGCAAAATAAACGTGTGTAGTAACGTGCGCAAAGCAGCGGGCAGGCTGCAGCGTGCTCATGCTAACGTAGCTAAGACTACAATGTCCCCATGGGCCCTATGACAAGCATCCATAGAAGGAAGATTGTGATTAAATACCATCATAGAAAAAGCAATTATCGCTCTGCTACCATTATATCATTCTGAAAGAAAAGAGTTAAAACTATTGTTAGTTAGAACAATGTTGCACCCACATAATTTTTCTGCAAAGTAGTTGTGTGAAAGAGGACTCTAAGGTTTTGCCATTTTACATAGAAAGGGCAGTATAAATGAGGCTGGCGTGTCAAAGAATTATTGTATCTAGTTCATAATGCAGATGTTAAGAAAGAAGGGTGGATAACCAATTTGTAGTGGGTATGAGCCTAAAGAAAGGACAACGTTGGTTGGAGTGGGACTTTGAGGCCATCACTTGAAGAAAGCAGCTGAGAGGATTGGCAAAACTGGGAAACATTCCTGCCAATGTTATTTACCTTGGAGTACTTTCTGTGAGATTCCCCTTAGCAAACGCACTACTTTAGTGTTGCCCTTGTCCTGGCCGTGCTTCTCTTGGAGGGATCCTTGATGATTCGCCTTTCCCTATAATGGACGCCACCCTCATGAACTTGGAAATGGTGAGTGGTAAACCCTGGTGAGCGCATGGATTCGCTTAATACTTCACAAGCCGTGCAGTGGGTTCAACAAAGGACTGGTTTTGCATGTTGCTCAAGCAGTGAGGACGGAGTTCTATTTGCTAGGGATGATTGTGGAGTAATGGGTGAATAGTACTTTATGACGAAGTGGGTTTGAGTGCCAGTAAGTTGGGTAATAGTAGTACGTAGTATTTACAACTGTTTGAAATTATGAAGATGCATAATGAAGCGCTGTAGAAAATGTTTATTATTTTAATTGGGACATAGGTGGTCCTTCCCAGGGATTCAGATATAAATATTGGTTTTAGATGCCTTCTGATGTGAATACTGTTTGTTTTGTGATGCATATTACTAAGCTTAACAAGGTTCGGAGAATGTCTTCAAAAGCTTTCCCTGACCCCATCTGAAGTTCTTGTGGTTAATTTAGGATTTCTCAGCCTGTAGGTATCCCTGTGGACATTGTTTTGATCATCTGGTACTGCATCGAAAACCGTATTCACCATGGTAACTAGGTTTAAATAAGATGGGGCAGAAATAGTTTTGTTTTTCCACACAGAACAGTACAGTGAATGTCGGGTGTAATTTCTGTAACATTCTTATCTGTGGAAAATAGGGTACCAAAGATGTGTAGGTGAATGAATACAAGTATGAGTCAGTAGTTAAATGAATGGATTCATGAGTGCTGGGAAGTTACAGAGAGCCTGTATGATGGTTTTTTGAATGCATAAACCAATCCTTGACTGAGGAGGCACTTTCATTTAAATGCCAGACCTTTTGGCATGGCCAATGTGTGTTTCATATTCTAACTTGTACATAAAATGTGGTATAGCCATATGTAGCTTTGTGGAGGCGTGGCAAGAAATCAGTTAGTCATTCGAAAGACATTACTTTCACAGTGCTTAGAGGAGGCAGCTGATGATTAAAAACAAAATGAAATAAGAATGCAATTTCATGACCAGCAATAAGCTTTCCCAGATTAATGTGATATATATAATGAATCTATTTTCATGACTTAATTTTCGTCCCCCAACGATAGTGACGTTTTTTTGCTACCTGTCACTGGCCCTTCCCTCACATAATGTCTTAAAGGGGCAGTCACCTGATTTTATTAAAAATAATAATAATAATAATAATTGCAGGTGAGAGATTTCTCCTGTTTCCAGGGAGAGTTTTTTCTGTGTTCTTGCATCCATTGCATGTAAGAAGGCTTCCACGAATATAAGACTAATGGCATTATGTCTGAGCTCCATGATGTTATTTGTGGTGCAATGCAGATTTCAAGTTCATGGCTATCTGATGTTTGGCAAATGGTGCTATTTCTGCAAATGTAGGCATACGTATTGCCACACCTGTGTGTGGAAAAAGTCTCAGTACACTCACTTCAAGCACGATCGTCAGCTGGCTCTGCAGGGCTGCATTGATCTGAGAAAGAGAACCTTGCCCCCTTGTGTAATTAACACAGGCTATTCTCATACTAAATGTAAATGGTAAGAGGAGTGGCATCTAGGGCAGTTGCCCAAGGCTGTGCCAAATATTCTATGCAGTCTGGTGGGGTTTCATAGGTGCGATTTAGTGAATTTAATTGCATCAGCTTAAATATACTATTTCTAGAGTTGCGAGTTACACAGGTAGCTTTTCTTTAACATCGTATGTCCCCAATTTATCTATTCGCTTTTTTCCCCATTTTGTGTATATTCCAATAGGCTCTTTGCTGTAAGACATTTAGTAAATGCTATGCAATTGTGACATCTTGTGTCCAGTTTCCCTTGTCCGAAGCGTCTGCAATATCTTGACAGTCGGTAGTTCAATAGCTCAGTTGTCTCAGAACATTATTGGTATGTCATCAGACTGCTGTGTACTAGAAACAAATCTAGTGGCATCAACATATTCATTCTAGACCTTTCCAGAATGTTTCTATGTTAACCAGCAAGGTGAGTACACATCCTGCTTTTTCTTCTTCAATGTTGTCCAATCGCCAGTGCTTGATAAACGTGAAGCCCAAGCCTGTCTTTCTTCTCTTCCCCTACCACCCCCCTACCATCCACCACATGTCATCTGAGGCTATGGCAGAAAGAGCAGACCAGGAGTCCCTGTGTTTCCCCTCTTTCGAGGAAAGACTTGAGGGCTGCAGACCACCAAATTTACTCACTCGGCGAAGTCCGGTCTGTCAACTCGGGATTCACCCGCAATCTCTAGTCCCCGCAGTGGCGAACAGAAGTAATAAAGATGCCGGCACCATCAAATTGTAACTCCGCTCAGAGACCAAAATGAGATAAAAACATTTAGTTGTACCATTCTTATTCACGTCACATTTTTTGTTAATCTTCTGTCAAGGATGGCACAAAGATTTAGGGTGCCCTGTCTTATGGGAGTGTTACGAGATTCAGGATGATTTTGAAAAGGACCGAGTGAAAGGTGTCCACATAAAATTTGCTTTAGTTCTACACAGTCCTAATCTTTGGCCGAAATTAAGTTAATTGGCGAAGCTGTGTAATAAGCATTTCTGATTAAATGACTGAAATCATCAGATTTAATAAATGTACTTTATATTAAATGTGCTTTATGACCTCCTAGGAGTCTATATCTGATTGCATGAAACTGTAGACCCCTAGTATACAAATTCATGGCAAACTTCTTTTTGTTTAGATGAAGATCTGAAAGTAACCATGTTGATCAAAATTGTAGACTGAGACTGGTTGAGTAGAAAAACAAGTGAGACTACTCTATTCTTGGGTACATTCATATAAAAGGGATTCATTGTTTTAATGATGTTGATAAATATATTCTTTTAAGTATAATTGTATTAATATACTCTACATTGTAAGTTTCTGATGTGACTATATTTTCTATTTTGATAGTCCGTTTTGAAGTTCATTTTCACTATATAGTTCATGGTTTGGTCGTGTACAATGAACAACCCTGCACTCGTTCTCTGTTAGTTGATTTCTACCTGCCCATAGTGATGAAGTCCCCAAAATTTCTTAATTTATAAAATATGTAAAAGTGATGTCTTAGCAAAAATGTAGTTACCATTTGCTTGATTTCTTCCTTTAGATGAACAACATACTCTATCCTTCTAAATCCTATTTTCATTCTTTTAGTTGCTATTTTAATTAGATTGGATTTTCTTCACAAGTCACGTGTTTTGATAGGTTTGAAAATGAATGAAAGAAAAAAGACTTGTAAAGCGCAACAAATGGCATTTAGGCACTGAAAGCAGGTAGTCTTCGAGTAAACAGCCAGGTCTTTAAGGCCTTGCGAAATAAGGCTTAAGATTTAAGACTGGAAATCGAAATGGGGAAGCAAGTTCCACAGCTTGGATGCAGCCACCGAAAAAGCTCTACCTCCCTATCTCGATTTCCTATACCTAGGAATAATTAAAAAATGTTTGCCTAAGTATCGCAGCTGTCTAGAGGGAGTGTAACGTTGAACTAGATTCCAGAGTTGTTTCAGGCCTATGTTGTCCAGGGCTTTGTGAACCATGCAAAGAGCCTTATAGGTAATTATTTTGTTCACAAGAAGTCACTGAAGCTTCCGAATTCCAGTTCCAGGGGGCAGTTCCCTGGCCTACTTGGCTGTGAAGTCTTGGAACTCTCTTCCCCCGGATCTGCGTAGCCTTCAAAATTCTACTCAGTTTAGGAAAAAACTTTAATATTCAATTAAGCTTGTTTTTCCTTTGCCACTATTTCTGTACTCTGTTTCTGCTTTCTTTTGGGTTTGTACCGGGACACTCTTACGAGTAGCTGCTCGTGTTCTAAATCGATGCTAACCTAACATTCCTTCAGAGACTGACTGAAATTTAGGGATATCAAGAATTAGTCTGGCTGCAGCATTCTGAACAAGCTGCAGTTTAGCAAGAACAGAAAGAAAAACAAAGAGGGGAGTAGAGAGGTACCACTCAACGAGTGGTGGAGGTGGATACTTCCTCCCAGTAAAGCGTACATAAACAAAAGGATCCACCCGCAGGTACAGTAAATCAAGAGTCTCCCGTTCATACAATATGTATCCCACGGTCGTGGAGAATACACATCAGTTGTTAAAATACCCCTCACACACCAAAAGGGCCCTTGGTGTCATGCTTCATCATAGGGGTCTTCCCGCCCCTCTACGGGACAGGGCGTGCTACAACCTACGTGTACGTGGGAGCACTGTTCTTAATGAGACTACTATGTGTAGTGCAGGGGTGTGCAAGGAAGGGTCAGGAGTGGATGGAGAGTGATTTAAAAAATACCTGGCTCTCTGGACTAGGAAAATTTATTCTGCCGTCTAAGCTGGTATTAGTAAAAAGGTGGGGGGGAGGAGGGTGTATGCCTCAATGAGCTATGCCTCCTGGTGTCGACATGTTTCGAAGCTTCCCCATGCTTCTTCGTCAGGACCTTAAGGATCCCTTCCTACGACGCACTGTGATGTGTTAAAAATCAAAATAGTGAGTGAAAAAAATCAGAATGGAAGTTAATAGCCTCCAAAA
This sequence comes from Triturus cristatus, assembly GCF_964204655.1. Classification (NCBI taxonomy): domain Eukaryota; kingdom Metazoa; phylum Chordata; class Amphibia; order Caudata; family Salamandridae; genus Triturus; species Triturus cristatus. The sequence continues at coordinate 759,004,213 of NC_140581.1, forward strand.
TTTGGTAATGCCCCAATGGGTCTTAGATACTCCTATTAACCTAAAAGGAAAAAAAACGGTATAAAAGAGAGATACACAAGACATTTAATCACGTTGATAGAAGTTCATTCCGTCGTGTTTGAACAGTGATCTGAAAAAGGAGGTGAACGATGGTCGTCTCTTAACGCTATCCATAACGTTATCGTGTGATCTGTGATGAAAATACTGTGTGACACACTACATAAAAACATAACATAACAGAACAGAAAACACACACTCTACTCAGAAAGGAACAAAGTTCCTGCAAGGCAGATATATCAGTGGTTGTTTACATGCCAAGCCCAACAAAGCAATAGTAAAACTTACTTGCTGCAAAAAGAACAGTATCCTCATGAGCTCAAATACCGAGTGGTAGGAGTGCCAAATAGGCTGCCTGAATGAAGGGAGAGAGGAGACTGTAGTTCAATCATCAATACTACGAACTACCAAGATACATCCTCGACCTGCCGGCTATGCCGTACTTACGCCTCCAAGGATCAATGTCCTGCCCAAATAACCACCCCGGTCGGCTCCGTCGATGGAGCAAGACTGGAGATATCGGAGTTTAAGTACCTGCACCAATCGGGATTACGCGCCAGTGAGCCACGTCTGATAGGCCAATGGAAAGGGGCCCGCTGGCATTGTTTACCTGGACCCGCAGGCACTGCTTAACGGGACCCGGAACCGGAAGGTAGAACGGTCGGGTCACCGTGGTTGAATGGCGAAGGACCCTCAGAAAAAAAGAGGTGTCTATCTTAGATGCCTGTATTGAAATATGACGAAGTTAAAAAATGAAAGACTGGTAGGTGATACGTCCGAACCTGCGTGATAGACAGGTTTACTCAAGGGTAGGCACAGTCACCTGGATTGAGGGGAAGGGGGGGTGGGTTAAGATCAAAACCAACTGGGAAAGGACTCCTCAACCTAATACAATACAAATACACCGGCAGTGCAATGTCTCTAAGTACATGTTGACAACCGGCTGGTACATGGCTTAACCAACCAAGAGTACATACACATCAGATAGGCAATGCCTACACGAATGAGAAAGCCACTAGAGGGGGGTCCTCTGCTGTGGTCTAGGTAGGGTATTCATAGGTGCATGAGAGAGTAAGAAGGAAAATAACCACACAATTGTAACGGGGTGTTGCTACACTGGTTCAGGACAGGTCCTGGGGGCATATAAAGTAGAAGGAAACGCCTCACTAGGTTGGATGCCCATGGTAAAAAGACAGATAGCTGAACAGTATTCAGTCAGGTATTATGTTATCAGACACGGAACTGATTCCATGGTATATCCTCGTTTAATCCATGGATATGAGTCTTAAGACGGAAAACCCATCGTTGCTCTTTCTCGAGGAGGCCATGTTCGTTACCCAATTGTTCTATCACTGTCCATTGTAAATCTTCTATGCCATGTCTATTGGAGATATAGTGATTAGACATTTTGGTAGTGCTCCTACCACATCTGACATTGCTGCGATGTTCGCCAATACGTACCTTGATTGGTCTGGATGTCATCCCCACATACTCAAGGCCGCAAGGACAGGTGATTAAATAGACAACATTTTTGCTATTACAGTTGGTGAAACTCCTCTGGTCCCACTCATCGCCATTCCGGAATGTAATGTGTATACTTTTTTTCGTCAGATGACAGGTACTGCAGTTACCACAGGGGTGATGCCCCTGTACTGGGGGTAGTAAACCAACGGTCTGGGTCGGGACGTGTTCTTGGGTCTCGTATGAACAAGCATGTCTCTCAGGTTGCGACCCCTCTTGTGAGCGAACATAGGTTTAGTTATGTTCAAGCCACAGCAATTAAGGAGACGCCAGTGTTTATTCACTATCTTAGTGATCTGGTTAGAATGTGTATTGTAAGTTGTTACACAAATAGGTCTCTCATCGATCTGGTTAACCACTTTATCTTCCAAAAGGGCCTCTGTTATTATTCCTCGCTCTCTTCAGGGCCTTATCAACGACTTTCTCAGGGTAATTCCGTTTGATCAGTTTAGTACGTAGTTCAGATGCTTGTTGTTTAAAATCACTTAATTCAGTACAGTTTCTTCGTAGACGGAGGAACTGACCGTACGGTAAGTTTTCCCTCAGGTGACTGGGGTGGAAACTGTCAAACAAAAGTAAACAATTCTTTGCTGTTGCCTTAAAGTGTGTGGTGGTTTTGAGTTTCCCCTGCTCAGGGTAGATATTAAGGTCCAAGAATACCAGGTTTTGTGCTGACACACTATGTGTAAATTTCAGAAATGCGTTCTGTTGATTGAGCCACAGCATGAATGCCTCAGTTGATTCGATGTCGCCTTCCCATACGACCAGGACATCGTCAATATACCTTTTCCAAACTTTGATGTGGGCGAGGTATGGGTTCATCGTATGCAGGATCCTGTTAGTTTCCAGATGGTGTACATACAAACCTGCTAGACTAGGAGCGAAGGTACTCCCCATGCTGGTACCGTGACGTTGCTCATATATATCTTCAGCATACATGAAGAAATTACGGGTGAGTGCCAGTGAAACACATTCCATCACTAGATTACGAGGTGTCTGATATTCCCAGGGAGTAGAGAACAATACCTCCTCAATGATTAACAGTGTTTCGTCGTGTGGGAGGCTGGTATAAAGGCTCTCCACATCTAGTCCCATGAGCAGGTTTTTAGTGGGGTCAAAATCAATATCCTGCAGAATTTGCAGGACGTTCTTGGTATCACGCAAGTAAGTGCTAGTACTTTGAACCAATGGTCGAAGGAACGCATCCGCGAACCTCGACAGAGGTTCCAAAATAGAGTTCACACCAGAGACGATGGGTCTGCCTGGGGGGAAAGCCAAGTTCTTATGGATTTTTGGTATGGTGTAGAAATAGGGGATCCTGGGACTGGTATGAACCAGAAATTCAGCCTCCTTCTTGGAGATCCAGTCGTTTGCTAAGGCTTCCTCTACCATTGTAACAATACTGACCCTGATCGACTCAGTAGGATCTACCTGTAGGATTCCATAGTTTCTGCGATCATCCAGAAGTTTTCTACATTCAATGTCATAGTTTACAGTGGTTTGCAAAACAATGGCTCCCCCCTTATCTGCAGGTTTGATGGTAATGTCCTGGTTCATAGATAATTCATGTATCGCCTCCTTTTCCTCCCTTGATGTATTGTGAAAGGTGTTACCAATTACTGTCGGGATATCTTGTATTTCCCCCATCACAGCTTTTTCAAATGCAAGGATCTCCACCGGTAGTGTGGAATTAGGGGGTACAAAAGTGGATTTGTTGCGGAGGCCTGTATCCTGTCTCACCATCTCAGTGGTAGATGGGTTGTTGTTAAAAAACACTTTCAATTTCAATTTCCGGATGAACTCGGTGATCTCAGTGAGGATCTTAAATTTATCCAACCGATTGGTGGGTACAAAGCCCAGTCCTCTCTCAAGGACCCTGCTTTGTGTCGGTGTGAGGACCACATCGGTGAGATTGACCACCAGGTTTACTTCCGGCTCGTCGATGGTTGGGGAGGTATGTTGTTGGTCATACTCCTGGTTGACATTCGAGGGGTCTCGGTCTCTGGTGAAGACCAATGGATGTTGTACCCTCCTCTGTTTCGGGCCCTCCGTGGACCTTGGCGTGCCCCTAAAAAAGGTTGTGGGGTATAGTTGTATTCATATTCTTGAGGGGGAGGTATCCACTGTGGAAAGGGTCCCATCATGGGTGGACCATAAGCATATGGGGGATACATTGGGGGTCCTTGATAGCCATCCCATCTCCCACCCCTCTGATACGAAGGGCGCTGGTTGTAATTACCTCTACCTCTATAGAAACGTTTGCCACTGCCCCTGCTGGAATTCGAGTTATCTGAACCAGTGTCAGAGGAGTCTCCATCATCACTCTGGTCTTGATTCTTAGGAACATAGTCATCTCGTGTATAGGGGTATACTCGTTCATGACTGAACCGTGTAGTGTCCTTCTTGAGTTTGTTATATTTACTTTGTTTTAATGTCATTTCAAACTCGGTCATTTCCTGATTGAGTTCCTCCAAACGTTTCTTGAGGACACTGGGGGATATGTAGGCCTTCAAACGGACTTCTAGATTAACGATCTCAACTTTAAGTTCTTGTGTAAGCCTGGTGGCTGTTTTTATAATCCGGACCAGCCAGTCCCGAGTGCAATGCCACGAGATCAGTGACCAGTCACGTTTGAAAGTCTTATCTTGTTGAAAGATAAAGGGTTCATTACGGACAATCAAACCTTGGGGGGCTGCATTCGCCCGTAGATATTCTGTCATCAATAGACCATGTAGAGCAGTTCTGATCTGATTTCTCCGCAGATTAGCTAGCTCATCCCAGTCAGCGTTATTGGGACCTGGATCGGTATTGCTTAATCCTTCAAAGGGGTTAATAGCCGCCAGGATCCTTTCCACTTCGTCGTCTGCGAAGGTCAATCCCATGTTGTCCGCCATCTTGGTATTACGGAGATGTATGTGTAGTAATACTGAATAGAGAGGGTGTGTCAGTCTAAAAATGTCATGTATCTAATGTTAGTGATATAGTAGTCTACAAAAAACGTATGTGTAACAGAGGTAGATAGCCTCTGGTCTCAAATAAAGGAAGGATGCAGTGCTATCATTTACAGCACCGGTACCAGAACACCTAGAATTTAGGAGAAATAAAACTCCCACAGCTGTACGCTGTCTATCATAGAAAGAAAAACAAAGAGGGGAGTAGAGAGGTACCACTCAACGAGTGGTGGAGGTGGATACTTCCTCCCAGTAAAGCGTACATAAACAAAAGGATCCACCCGCAGGTACAGTAAATCAAGAGTCTCCCGTTTATACAATATGTATCCCACGGTCGTGGAGAATACACATCCGTTGTTAAAATACCCCTCACACACCAAAAGGGCCCTTGGTGTCATGCTTCATCATAGGGGTCTTCCCGCCCCTCTACGGGACGGGGCATGCTACAACCTACGTGTACGTGGGAGCACTGTTCTTAATGAGACTACTATGTGTAGTGCAGGGGTGTGCAAGGAAGGGTCAGGAGTGGATGGAGAGTGATTTAAAAAATACCTGGCTCTCTGGACTAGGAACATTTATTCTGCCGTCTAAGCTGGTATTAGTAAAAAGGTGGGGGGGAGGAGGGTGTATGCCTCAATGAGCTATGCCTCCTGGTGTCGACATGTTTCGAAGCTTCCCCATGCTTCTTCGTCAGGACCTTAAGGATCCCTTCCTACGACGCACTGTGATGTGTTAAAAATCAAAATAGTGAGTGAAAAAAATCAGAATGGAAGTTAATAGCCTCCAAAAGTTGGTAATGCCCCAATGGGTCTTAGATACTCCTATTAACCTAAAAGGAAAAAAAACGGTATAAAAGAGAGATACACAAGGCATTTAATCATTCGTGTAGGCATTGCCTATCTGATGTGTATGTACTCTTGGTTGGTTAAGCCGTGTACCAGCCGGTTGTCAACATGTACTTAGAGACATTGCACTGCCGGTGTATTTGTATTGTATTAGGTTGAGGAGTCCTTTCCCAGTTGGTTTTGATCTTAACCCACCCCCCCTTCCCCCTCAATCCAGGTGACTGTGCCTACCCTTGAGTAAACCTGTCTATCACGCAGGTTCGGACGTATCACCTACCAGTCTTTCATTTTTTAACTTCATTTTTAACTTCGTCATATTTCAATATAGGCATCTAACATAGACACCTCTTTTTTTTCTGGGGGTCCTTCGCCATTCAACCACGGTGACCCGACCGTTCTACCTTCCGGTTCCGGGTCCCGTTAAGCAGTGCCTGCGGGTCCAGGTAAACCATGCCAGCGGGCCTCTTTCCATTGGCCTATCAGACGTGGCTCACTGGCGCGTAATCCCTGATTGGTGCAGGTACTTAAACTCCGATATCTCCAGTCTTGCTCCATCGACGGAGCCGACCGGGGTGGTTATTTGGGCAGGACATTGATCCTTGGAGGCGTAAGTACGGCATAGCCGGCAGGTCGAGGATGTATCTTGGTAGTTCGTAGTATTGATGATTGAACTACAGTCTCCTCTCTCCCTTCATTCAGGCAGCCTATTTGGCACTCCTACCACTCGGTATTTGAGCTCATGAGGATACTGTTCTTTTTGCAGCAAGTAAGTTTTACTATTGCTTTGTTGGGCTTGGCATGTAAACAACCACTGATATATCTGCCTTGCAGGAACTTTGTTCCTTTCTGAGTAGAGTGTGTGTTTTCTGTTCTGTTCTGTTATGTTATGTTTTTATGTAGTGTGTCACACAGTATTTTCATCACAGATCACGTGATAACGTTATGGATAGCGTTAAGAGACGACCATCGTTCACCTCCTTTTTCAGATCACTGTTCAAACACGACGGAATGAACTTCTATCAACGTGATTAAACCGTTTTTTTTCCTTTTAGGTTAATAGGAGTATCTAAGACCCATTGGGGCATTACCAACTTTTGGAGGCTATTTACTTCCATTCTGATTTTTTTCACTCACTATTTTGATTTTTAACACATCACAGTGCGTCGTAGGAAGGGATCCTTAAGGTCCTGACGAAGAAGCATGGGGAAGCTTCGAAACATGTCGACACCAGGAGGCATAGCTCATTGAGGCATACACCCTCCTGCCCCCCACCTTTTTTACTAATACCAGCTTAGACGGCAGAATCAATTTTCCTAGTCCAGAGAGCCAGGTATTTTTTAAATCACACTCCATCCACTCCTGACCCTTCCTTGCACACCCCTGCACTACACATAGTAGTCTCATTAAGAACAGTGCTCCCACGTACACGTAGGTTGTAGCACGCCCCGTCCCGTAGAGGGGCGGGAAGACCCCTATGATGAAGCATGACACCAAGGGCCCTTTTGGTGTGTGAGGGGTATTTTAACAACTGATGTGTATTCTCCACGACCGCGGGATACATATTGTATAAACGGGAGACTCTTGATTTACTGTACCTGCGGGTGGATCCTTTTGTTTGTTTAGCAAGAACAGTCTTATTAATGTATAGATAGAGAGCATTACAGTAATCCAACCAGGACATGATGAGTGCCAAAGCTAATTGTTTTCGTGCATGAAGTGGAATGAACGGAAACACTTTTCTCAGGGATTTAATTAATTATCCTAAAACAGTTAAACTGTCCTGTGTACTTGCAAATCAAACAGTAGGGTTCTATCAACAACTACTCCAATATTTTTTGCAAAGTCTGTTGGAGTAGGTAAGGCCCCAAGCCTATCTGGCCACCACAGAGTGGTGGGCAACCTTTTGTATGGTCCAAAGATCAGAACCTCTGTCTTGTCCCCATTCAGTCTTGAGTAGTTTCTCTCCATCCATGTGGCCAATGCCTGCTCACAGTTTTTAAAATTGGAGGCAGTTGCATTCATGTCCCTCGAGATGGACACAATGATTTGGTATTGGAACCCAAAAGATCTAATAAGCTTCGCCAGTCGGGAAATATACAAGTTGAACAGGTCTCATGGAGGAGCCCCGAGTCTTCCCACATGGCATCATTATGGACTCCAAACAAAACTGATCCATCAAGACCATTTGTGACCTGTTTCTGGAGCCGATCAATGAGGATGGTATCGAAGGCTGCAGTCTCCCCAGGATCCAACATGTAGCGGATGTTGTTGACTGCAGATATTAGTGCTGTCTCAGTCGCATGGTTACTCTTAAAGCCCAATTGAGATGCGTCTAGGAGTTGGAATTGTTCAAGGTAATTCATAACCTGAAGGTTCAGCTGTTTCTCAAGATTTTGGTTTGTAGAGGCAGCCGGGAAATGGGCCAATATTTCTTTCTTTTTTTAGTTCTGTAGGGTCCAAATTGGACATTTTGAGCAGAGGCTGAACTATCGCCTTTTTCCAAATTGGAGGAACACACCCAGATTCAATAACTTTATTCAGGGTTTCAGTGAGAAGGGGAACTATTCTCCGATTTAACCAAGAGCAGATAATGTTATGTCTGCTATTGTGTCAACAGAGTAAAACACAATAAACTTGCTGTGGGATTGTCTTTGGTAGACAGATTTTTTGAAGGCCAGCCTGTGCCCGAGACTCTACATTCAAGGAGTTAGAGCTTCAGTTGTAAAGGTCCAGGTCTTTGTATATATACACAACTTTAGAATAGGAATTGGCCATTCGGTCACAGAAATCCAGGTAGTTCTCAATGCGCATAGGAGCTGGAGGGACAGATAAGAGACTGATCAGCTTGAAAAGATCTCTAGTAGATTTAGTTGAAGCAAGCTCATTGGTGCAGTACTAAGACTTTTCCTCCCTAATAGGCACTTGTTTTCAGCCAAAACAGCCTTGTAGGCAATTCTTTTAGGAAGGAGGTAAGATTTTCGCCATGCTCATTCCTAGCGACGACAAAACTGACTAAGCAGTCAGTCCTCCTGAAAACCATGGTGCTGTGGGCATCTTTCTTCGTATGTGAATTACCTTGAGTAGGGCCACACTATCAATAGATGCCGCGAGCCATGCTTAAAATTATAGGGCCGCTAATTCGGCATCCTCATGAGCAGTCCATTTGCAGTTCTATCAGGTCTGGGATAAGTTTCTGCACTGAGCCCTTTCCAGCTCCTTTTAAGAAATTAGTTTTGCTGCCCATGCATACTTGGCTTGAGCTACTTTCGTCTAGAATGGAGGGCCCTGTTGCGTGAGTCCCAGCTAATTTGTTACCTCACTTGGCATAGGTCCTCTTGTACATACAGGGTTTTCCTTTGCTATTACAGGAAGTCAGGCTGCGAATGGCAGCACCTTAGCATTCATCTTGGAGTTATTTTTCCTGTTTCCTGGCAGGAGGCAATAAGTGGCACTAAAACCACTTTTTATAGGACATTAAATGTAATGCTAAGCATGTGGGTATCTTTTTTTCATGGGCAACTTAAAGTTAGCTCTTGACTTCAAGAAAACGAATGTGTTTTTAAAAAGTACATACTCATCCACAGATTTAAATATTTTCTCTTCATTATACTAATGACAACTAAATTGTATAGTCCAGTAGTGAACTTGCCATTTTCAATGACCGTTTCCCTTTCTAGAAAAAACGTTTTCTGATGACCACTGCAACGCACTTGGCTTTTGACCTCCTGGCTTGTCATCATAACTTCTCATGTCAATATAGGTGCGCATTACATGGTAGCCCCTTATCTTTAGACAGTACAGAGCATCCTGTATTTCAAAGTAGTGTGGCTCCAGTGAGAAAGATTTTAATTTTCAGCTTTAGAAATCAATAAACTGCTGGTGCTGATGTGTAATTTGAACATAAATGTAATCGTATACTTCTATATTAAATAGTCACCTGAATCAACATTGTTAAATTTCAAAATGAAAATGTAAATTCCACATATTTAAACAAACCTCTAGATATTCTCTGAAAGGAACTTCGGTCAATCTTGAACCTGTCTTCTCTGGCTCACTGCACTCAAAACACACAGCAGTTCCCTTTTATTTCCAAAGTCCTCAGGATTACGTCCAAGGGATCTCTTAACAGACCATTGATATTAAAATTGTCTGTAGAGCACTCGAACTCCCTAGGGGTTTTGGGCGCTGACGTCCAGAAACCGAATACAAATCTGTTAGTCAAAGATGAGGATATTAAAGAGCCTGCTTTTGTGAAAAGAGCCAATTTTTTAATTGTTTGGAGGGTAGGGGATCTTGATTTTCGTACGGACCATACATTTGGTGTAACTGGAACAGAGAGATCTACTCTGCCTATACTTGCAAAACATTTTCCTCAAATAGTGAAGGCCTGTATCATGAAGCGCTTAATAAGCCAAATACAGTGCTGTAAAGGTTGATAGTTTGAGAAACTGATGCACGTTTAGAAATTGTAATCAGCAAACAAGCAGCAGCATTTTGAAGTCTTGTAATTTGCTTAAGTGCCTTTTTTTGTATACCCGAATGCAGGGCACTACAGTAATCAATCTTAGACAACATTAATAAACTTATTACTGTTTTTGTAGGTCAAGGGAAAAAAACTGCAACATATTTTTTAGAGTTCTTAGGCGATAGGAAAAGGCAGAGGTAGCTATATCTGCTCTGAGAGCGTGAGCTTACTGGCAAGAATAATCTCTAGATTTCTGACCTTGGAGACGGGAGATGGAAGAGGGCCTAATTCCTGAGGTCACCAAGTGGGATTCCAGAAGGTTGTCTCTCTTCCAAACAATAGGTCCTCTGTTTTTTCTGAGTTTAATTTCAGACAGTTGTTGCCCATCCAGCTCACAACGTCCCGCATACAAAGATCTGAAACGGTTTGCAACCTCTGATGGATCTCCCAAGATTAAAATTACAATCTGTATGTTATCTGCATATGATACAGTAGACTAGTCTAATGATTTAATCAGTTTGGCCAGTGGTGCCACATACATGTTAAAGGGTCAGTCTCAGAGAAAACCTCAGGGCAAAATGAAAGGGGTAGATGTAAAATTACCAAATACAACTCTGTTCTCTGTTTATCAGAAAATATGTCAACAGAGCAGCAAGTGCTGGTCCACCAACCCCTATACTTTATAGACACTTGATCAGTACTGAATGGGAGACCGTATCAAAAGCGGCAGAGAGATCTAATAAGATCAGTGTCACTTTCCCTCCCTTATCCATGATCATTCTTATTTTTCCACCAATGCCGACTGTGCTGTGGTTTTTCCTGAAACCAAACTGCAGTGGGTCAAGGATTTCATTTGCATTCAGAAATTCAGAAAGTCCATGGTCGAGATGTTTTTCTAATATTTTTGATGCAAGAGAAAGCCGAGCTACGGGCCTATAACTTTTTGCCTCCATAGAATCCAGTGAAGGTTTTTTCAGTAGGGTAAGAATGTCTGCTTTCTTCCACTCCGTTATGAAGGTTTCTGTTTGAATGATCAAAATTAAATTGTGGTAAAATTGCCTGAGATTGCTTATGATGCTAATTGAAGAGTTGATGGAGGACAAGGGTCTGACGGTGAACCAGATTTAGTGGAGTCCAATAGCTGAACCACCTTCTCTTTCGTCAACGAAGGTAACTCTAGTAAAGTACCCCAGGACTGTGAGCATTGTCTAAACCATCTCTTGAGTTATTAGTTTTCAGGCTGGGTGTAAAGTTACCAAATTGTTTTCTGTGTCTTATCGTGAAAGGAATTAGCTAACGTATTACACATCAGCTGATCGGGTGAAACAATATATGGGGTGTCCAAACTAACCCGTTTTTTTTTTTTTACTGTATTTACAGAATTTTTTGCTGATTTAATTTTCTCTGTAAGACACTTGGATTTCTTTTCAACAATCAGCTGCTTATGTTCCAATAAAAGTTGTTTATATTTGGACTTTTCAATCTTGCGGTATTTGTCCCTCCATTCCCTTTCTTGGAGTCTACACTTTTGGGCAGTCGGCTTACTTCTCGCTATTTTTAAGGTTGTTTAAGGCAACTGTTAAGGCAGCTGCAGCATTAATGCAGTCCTTTTAATTCGAGGCTGCTGTCTGGATCTGGATCCACCAAACAAAGGCAGAGTTCGCCAGGGCCTCAAGGAAATTAGTTGAATCGATCTTTTTGCAAGCTTTCATTTTGAGACACTGCTTTAAACTCGTCCCAGGAGTTTTTAGGGTTTTTAGAGCGAACAAAATTGCTTTGTGGTCTGACCACGTCAATGGTAAAAAATGATGTAATTTTTAGACCATTCTAGTTAGAAAAGATTCCATCCAAAATATGACCAGCCGTGTGTTTAGTTGAACCAAATCAAAAGCGTAAGGTTATCTACGAACTGCTCTGTATTTGTATTCTTGCGAACTTCAAGATGAAAATTCTAATCCCGAAAGATTGTAAAATTGGGATACTGCACACAGGACTCAATATAATCATTTAATGTCGATAGAAATTGGGGTTTTGGGTCTGAAGGACGATAAATAAGAAGAACATTAAACACTTCCCTATTGTTAGTTTTGCATTTAAAATTTGCATTTAAACATAAGTGGCTCACAATCCACTTGGGAGACTTTCTCTCTCCTATTTTTTTGGTGGTTTTGATAAATAATCGCAAACCCATCTAGTTTAACCTTGCTGTCTACCCTCAAGTACATACATCCCTTGGGTACTGCAACCACTAGTTCAGAGTTTCAGGTCTGGTGTGCTCAGGTTTCAGTTAAGAACACTATGCTGGGTGTATAGTTCTCCACTAAGTTACTGAACTCGCAGCAATGCTTAGTAAGGGAATTCCTATTTAATAAAATGTATAGCAGATCCTCCTTGCATTCTGAGACTATGATCAATGTAGTGTTAAGCAGTGTAGTATTGTGTGTAGAGATTTTTGTTATTGCTGTGTTGCAACTGTTCTGGACACATATGAGCAGTGTTTACATTTTACAAGATGGTTATTTTGATTAAAGTCCAAATTATCACATTGAGCGCTCTTTAGCCTCAACTTTAAACTTCATCAGTTGCTCCCTTTTATATGTTATTAAGGAGAAATGGCAGGGGTTCTGGCCCTGGTGCATTCCAGGCACGGACAGGCGCAGACGGGCTTACCTTTGGCGTGCATTCAGCACGTCTGCGCTCCTATCAGGCCTGATATAGACAAAGCCCAAATTGAGAGAGCATCACTGTACCATCGACCCCTCACAACGGTGGTGCGGTATGTGCCCAAAAATAAACCAGGAAGTGGTGGTTTAAAAAAGAAAAAACCCCTCTGCACAAACTGCGTACTGTGGTGTACCTGTGGGCTTAAAATGCATTAAGGTTTTTGTAATGCAACAGAATTCCCCAAGCTCTTGGTTTCAAAGTTTTAACTGGACGCTGCAATCCTTAGCACTGGCTCAGCGTCAGCAATCCCATCAGGCATGATATTGGCAAAGCCCAAATGGAGAGAGACTGCTAGCCCCCAAAACGGCAGTGCTGTATGTGTCGAAAAATAAACCATGAAGTAGTGGTTTTAAAAAAAATAAACCCCCGCCGCACAAATGGCATGATGCGGCAGATCAGAGGGCTTAAAAGGCATTCACAACAACTACAAAAACCAGCAGAATCCCCCAAGCAAATTGTTAAAATTTGTCTTGCTTTCAAAGTTTTACCTGGACAGTGGTGCCTGGCTAGGATTATCGCCACCAGTTCAATCATTTGTTGAAGGTTGTATGTTACTTTGTTATGTCATGGATATCCGCAGAGTTTATTGTTTATGTTCATGAGTTGGCTAAAAATGATAATCCTGCTTTATGTAATTGCTGTTGCCCATTAAAAAGGCTAATTCACGAATTTTGCTTCCCTGGTATCTAAATTGGGTTTGTCCAGAAATCTGAGTCCATTATGCATGCTGATCCCTATATATGGAATGAGAGCCACTGTGCAGGATGTAGTACCAGTTCCCACTTGAATGAGACCTGGATTGGTGCAGAATCTGATGGAAAGTCAGAGATTTATCGATCTTAATTGTGGGGAGATGTAGTGCATCTATCCCGCATGTACGCACCCTTTGCCAAAAAGTACTAAAACCCGCTGTTTTACCGGTTTACGATCTCGTGTTCTACACATTCCCTCTCCCCAGTAGTACCACAGACAAGTGCTCAGTGTATGAAAACGCTCCACAATTTGGGGATTACTGTATAAGGGTCCTAAAGATAGGAATCCTTACGGGGGACCCACCTATGCCTTCAGAACCATGACCATGGAATATACTAGCACTCGTAGTTGGGGGCACCCCATAACCATCTATGTGGGCCCAGTCCCTCTAACACATGAGGAGTGTGGGGGTTTACATGATACCCAGTGAACAACTTTGAGCTGTTTCTTTTGACAAGCTCTATATACTACTGATCCTCATCACAATCACTAGCCATGGACACAGCACCGGCTCGGGAATGTAGAGGACAGCCATGCAGGGGCAAAAGTAGATCTAGAGGTAAGGGATGTGATGTAGTGATGGTAGTCGAACCAGTCAAATGAAATACAGAAAGTGCCACTTCTGAAACCCAACAACATTGCATCACACCTTTGTACCTGGGCGTAGTATCTCTCTACAAAACGGTTCTGGGGCCAAACAGTGGACAATATGGTTACTCCAACACATTGAAAAGCAGCACATTCTTTTGGCACACTGATCCAGCCACATAATGTACTACAGTGATTTCTCTATGGATGATTTCTTTTGCATTGATATTTTTACCAGTGCAAACTATTTCTCTACTAGACGTTTTAGAAATGTAAACTTAAGAAACACAGACCCAACCATTCTTGACCAGTCAATGAAAAAAACAGCACCTTATGAAAAGGGAGTAGTGATTACAAAGACGCATCAGTGCTATGCAGATGGTATAACTGCTCTTGTACGGATGTGGGTTAAATAAGATAATATAAAACATGACCTGCCATGGCTTGGAACCTCACCCACTAAGAACAAAAGTAGGCAGAGTGACTTGGTGCTTGATCTGTCAACAGGGCTGGTGGCCCTGTGTTTGAGATGTTTACCTGACCCACTTACCATTCTGTTCCCACTGCCCGTATACAATACTACCACCTATGGGGGAATATCGCAGTACTGCAAATAATGCTTTTATATTGAAGTGGCACTGTATTGGGGCCACTACATACAAATAACCCCTAACGAGGATGCCGTAACATTGAACTTGATAAGTATAGGAGTAAGTATACTAACTTCAGCTTTGATACGATAGTCTAAACATAACCTTACTTTAAACGTAAATCTGACCCAACTGTGTCCAATCCCTCACCTCACCATAAACCTTTAGTAACTGTAAACATAATCCATACTCCTTAAAATCAGTCATTAAACTAATCCTACTATAATCTAACAGTACTTCTGATCCTAACCGCACCCTAATCCTTCCTCTATGACTTACCTTCCCCAACTCTAAGACATATGCTGTTACTTGCCCTTTTTAATGTAGGTACATCCGGATTAATGATTGTTGGACCCGGCCCTTCCTGTAGGCTCTTCCCCAAACGTTTTGCTTTCCTTCTGCTACTTTTTGCTGAATTAGTTTTTGCTGGCATTAAGACTCTGTGCACTTTACCACTGAAAACCAGTGCTAAAGTGAATGTTCTCACTCCTTAAAACATGTTAATATTGGTTTATCCCCAATTGGCATATTTAATGTGCGGTACTACATGTAACCTGGGCCTGTAAATTAAATGCTCCAGGCTCAAACCTTCCTTTTTTAATACATGTCACCCCTATGGAAGGCCCTGGACAGCCCAGAGGGCAGGGTGCAATTTACTTGAAAAGTAGGATATGTGCTTTTAAGGTTAAATGTCCTAGGAGCGAAAAACTTGCATTCGTTTTTCACTACTGCAAGGCCTAGCTTTCCCATAGGATAATATTGGAGTTGCCATAATGCTTTTATAAGTGCTATTTCCAAATGGGAAGAGATTTGGTGCATTTGGAAATGGGAGGGAAAGCTCTATTTGGTGGTGAAGTCTGGTTTTTTATCACAATATTTAAAATGTCACTTTTAGAAAAGTTCCAAAACACACAAAGCTATGGTGCCATCTGCAAGCTATATTTTATCAGTGTTATGGTACAAATCACTGATACCCAGATTACCAAGATTATGGCATGGATAGGGTAAACCCAAGAGGCGAAGAAAGACCAATCATATTGGAAGAGGAAGCCTCACTCACATAATGTGACCTGTTTCTTCATAGGCACCCTTTCCCCACCCTGGTAGGACAATACCACCAGGGTGAACTCTACCTCCTAATGGACCTGATGGAGGATGGGGAGAGGTTGCCTATATTTCAGTTTTCCTGGGGAGGGTGGGGGAGAGCTTGCTCAGGTTTTTGTGACTGGGTTAATGCTTTTTGAAATGTCTTTGACACATTGGTTGTGTTTTGTGCTCTACATAGAAGACATATGATTAAGATGTAATTGCTTTTGAGGCTTACAAGAGGCTGGAGAGTATGAAGCATGGTAAAATTAAATGCCCTTAGTTTGCTCTTGCCATTCTGTCCAAAGAAATTATTTTTGATTGGTGCTTTGAAAACAAGAAAAATGTTTGCCTATTACATTGGACGTAATATTTTCTGCATTTTTATAACCGCTCTATGGCTACTATTCTGTAGTGATATATGTATACCGTAGGTGCCCAGGTGTGGGTTGTCTGCATTGAGGCTAGGGTGGGATCCACTGTTGCTGAATTGTTTTTTTTCCTTTACTATGCGTGTCTCCTATAAGAGTAGAGGCTCTTATTGGATTGCCTGCTTCCAGTGACGTTTGATGCAGAAGTATGATGGACTTGGAGCACTTAAGCATTTGTTTTGATTAACCTAATTTAACAGTGCAGAGGCGGACACCGACTGACAAAATGGTAAACCAGAAAGCAATTGTACCTAAAATGGAGACCAAACTGTACATTCCAGTGGATCAGCCTATATTCATATCCAGCATTCCTCGTTTTGGAGGCATTCTGGTGAGAAAGCTCAGACATTTTGCATTAGACTCCCTCAGCCTTTGCCTGTAGCGGGTGTGTAACCATAGTATGAACTAGTCACACTGCAGAAAATAAGGCTGTCTGCAAGAGGAGATTATTGGTGGAGAGTGCAATGGGGCAAGAGGCATCGCAAACCCCCACAAATGTTCATTGCAAAGTTTAAATGTACATAAATCTTTCGATTTGACGAAATAAGCAAAAGGTATTTCTACTGGAAATGCCGTACAAAGTTTAAGAAAAAGGTGTGCTGTATCCAAGTCCGAAACTGGTCAACTGTAAAAGTGGTGTAGATGTTTGTGATTAGTGGAGGTTACAGCTTACAGAGTAGATCACAAAAACAGAATGGTTTGTTTTGAATCCTAACCATTAGTAATAATTCTATGTGGAGGTTGGTCATCCGCTGTTGAGGTTCTCCTCTTAAGATAGGTTTGTAGATGGGGAAGGGCACTTGTTTGAAGCTTGTTGAAGAGTGTTTTCTAATATATGTAGGTTAAGAGGTTTAAGGTTTTAACTTGATGCAGGTTGGTTTGGAGATTAAAAATAAGATACAGTATAAAAATCATTGGTAATTGGTGATTTAGTCTTTGCTCGACATAATATCATGGGAGTGGTGTTTTTCCAGTGCTTATAAAGAAATATGCTTTTATCACTTTCCTTCCCAGGTAAATTGTATTGTTACTTAATTATTCCTCCCTTCTTCCTTGTGCCTAACCCCCTTCTTTGTACCCTTATTTTGCATTTGTTTTTCCAATTTACTTTCCATCATTTCAACTCTCTGCCGAGGTTCTCGGTACTTAAACCACTTTCCAGCGGCCCATTACCACCCCATGTCAAGGATGTTCAGAACTGAAGATAGGCTTACACCTCATTGAGAGTTGATTATAATTGACACAAAGGTTAATGGTGGGCATTTAACACATGTTCCTGCTTTGTCTGGTCATAGGAGAGAAGCCGGCGAGAAAATTAATGAATATGCATACTGTTATCTATGGGGACCTTGGTGACCGCTAACTGCTACTGTATAAAGAAGCAAGGGAGGTACTAAACTTTTATAACCCGCAGGATATGGTGGTTCATTTGCTGGCGCAGTTCACACCTCGAATTGCGTTTATTTTACATTGATGGGCTGTGAATGTGTATGGGGTGTGGGATTATTTTTATTTTTTAAATATTTTTATGATGCTAAAAAGCCATTTTAGTATTTATTTTCACCAATCGTGTGTGATTTTTGTTATTTGAAAGCAGAGTAGAACTGTGTTCCTGCTGGGCCAGGGTGAGAATTGCACACAGCATTTTATTTTGTTTTCTGTGTAATGTGCAATTTCAATGTAGGTGTCAGTCAAATGCAGTCACAGGGATTTGTACAAGTGATATTGCTAAGAGTCCAGCCTTGTTTCAACGCCAGAAGTTCAAAGCTCATTTTTACAAAGAGGCAGTAGCAATAAAGGTTGAGCTTTGTGATCTTGGGACTGTATTACGAATGCATCCCTCTTTTGTGCTAAGAAACAAGCCCATGCACCTGTTGTGTCCTGAAGTTAAGCTGTGTGCAGCATATACTATGACGCACAAAGCAGCTATTGCCTCTTTTAATTTCAGAACCGCGCTGTCCGCCGCTCTGACACGGACGTGTAGCTTTTTTGAGTCCATGTATAGGCATAAAACAGCATAGTTTAAGTAAAACTGGCCCACAATCCCCTTTGGGGCCTGCACATGGGCACTGAAGATGTTCATGATATGGACGCTGTTTCCTCCCTATGAAGGAATATGGCTCATTTACGTGTACTTTTCAGACCATCATGCAGTAAACTAGGACCAGTAGAGTTGGGTTCAGTGTTTTATGGGAGGAAATTGATTCTGGGGGCATCCATGTACCCAGTGATCTATGTTTCTAACATCCTGATGCCAAAGCTGTGAGAAATCGGCACCCTATAATGCTCTAAGTGAAAGAGGTTGACATCAGGAGATGGCACTTGCTCTGGACTGAAACTCTGCTCAGCGTTCAGCTGTGAACTTGCTAACCACTGCACAGCAACGTGCAGTAAGTAGTTAGTTGAAGCCAATTGAGATAAACCAAGCTCAGAAACATGAGGGAACTTTGTCTCGGGACCCAGGAGACGTACTAAATGTCTTACCATGGTCAAAGTGGGTCATTAGCTGGAGCATCTATTCCTGGAAAGAGTTTAGAGGTACGGGCTGCACTTATATGGTTTCTTGATCAGAGAGTGTTGGAGCATTAAAAGTGCAGCGACATCTGTTGTTTTACAGTTTTTACTGAAAAAACCCAATCCTTTTGGTGGGTATTTAGAAGTTTTAATAAATGTTAACTTAAAGCCGGAAATCCCCCTCATAACGTATACGTTTTTAGTCCCTTATCCATGTGAGATTCTCTCAGTTGTTGCTTGTGACCGAGATATCATTTGTATTGCTCCTATTGGGGTTAAAGAGCCTCTCATGTCTTCCACTTCAACCAGAAACAATGGGACTGTCAAGTGGGAGTAGAATAAGAGTCTGTAAATTATAAAGTGCTAAGAAGGTTGGGTGGTATAGTATTTTTGTTTTGGGATGAATTCGGCCTAAGTGAATCTACAGCCTTCCAGGGGTATGTTTCTGTTGGGTGGTCCAAAAAAAGAGGATTAAGGGCTGGGATGTACAACAAGAGGTTGGTGGTTTAATTGGAAATTTGGAATATATTAAAATATTAAGCATGGAGGTGATGAGAAATTACGAGTTGGTATCACTGAGATCAGTAGGGTACAAGCAAAATAGGGTTCTAGAACTGAATCTGGAAGAATAGCAGTTGGGCAGAGAAGGAATGATCAGAAAGGTTGGAGGAGAATCTGTTGCACGCCATGTTGGTGATGGCAAAAAAGGCAAGTGTTCTGATTATTGTTGGTTGATCGTTTGTTTGAACTCTTCTGAGAGGTCTTTGAGAGGAAAAATACTGTCATGACATGCTGCAGTAATGAGACTTATACAAACGGGGAAAGAATCCTTAGTATGATGCTATTGGGACGAGCCTGCTCCCTGGATCGCAGATAGGCAGGTACTGCTTCCCTTAGTGCCCTACTGCATGTGAAACTAGTATCCTAACTTTTTGTTTGCAAAATCTAGCTTGTGTACAAACGTCTAGTTCTGACTACTGCCTCTGCCCGGAATGAGACAGACGAAATGGTAATGGCAGCTTACTTTGTTTTTTGAATCTTTATTGTGATTAGACCTTTTTCTTTGCTATGGAAGAGTATATGGTCTACTGACTCATCTTGTGTAAAGTTAAGCAGTAATGTGTAACCCAGAACCTTGCGGTAACACCCTGTATGCATGTCGAGAGCATGCTTGCAACGAATATGTAGCGCATATGTGGTAGTAGGACTCCGTGGTATGAGCCAGAGTATTGGTACCAGTGGAATCTATTTTGGATGCCCTCCGCTTAGCATGGAGGATGAGGACAGCTTTATCACAGATGGATGTTTATTGCTGGCTTTCTTGTGGCTGAAGGGTAGAGACCTAGACCCTGAAGTGAAGGAGTATGAAGGCTGTTCCAAAGTATTTCTTGGCTAAGAGAGGGCATGGTCTCACAAAGTACTTGAAGAGCTACTGTATAATCATGGCTGGTGTCTCCTTGACAACCAGCCTCTGAGAGTTGAGGGCACATTACCTGCAGTCTGCATTTTCAGCCAGAGGGGCTGAGGATCGATCTAAAATGCCTAAAACTTGCCTGCCTGCTGAGAGAGAGGTGCGTGTTCCTGGGTATGCAGGATGAGACTGTACATGAGGAGAGGCCCAGCTTTGTCCTGGCATGTGTATGGGGGCACCCGCATGCAATATAAATAGGCTTCTCCTGTTGCGCACACCAATCTAACCCCTGGAGCCAACACCAGATAATGGGGGGTTATTGTTGTCTCCATGTACGAGCCACCTCTCTCTTGGCAACCAAGCAGGCCACCCCGAGGAAAATCCGTTCAGCCCGTAGGTCCCCCGGTTCTTTCAACAACCCTAGCAGCACATTAAGGAAGGTCAAGTCCAGAGGTCATCCAAGAACCGTGGGCAGCTTCTGACCTACCCCGTTCCATAAGGGGCGCAATGCTGTACAGTCCCCTGGTACGTGGAAAATGTCTGCCGCCTGAAATGTGCATCGCATGCAAACAACCTGGGTGTTGAAAAGCATTTTCTTTTAACTAAAAGATGAGCACTGGGCTGGAAAATATTTTGTCTGTTTGACTGTTGAGTACTTAACTCTTGTCCCTCGCCCTACCTCCCTGACAAGCTATGGACTGCTTGCCCTTACTACTCTGAGCGTCCACTGGGGATAGGGTTGTACTTGGCCCAGTTTGCACAGCTATAATAGGACAGACCCCAGTGGTAAACGACATGGACCACCACATTTTAGCCCCTGTAGCTCATGTCTGACAGATGTCTCTAACAATAAGACTAGAATCGGGTGAATGTTATTTAATGGGTGAGCATGTTAGTTTAACACAAGGCATTAGCCAGGTCTGGTGGCTTAGTGGACTAATGCTTTCACTGTAGGGGCCTGTGTTTGCGTTCATGGTCACAGGTTCAAATCCCCGTGGGTCTACTCAGCCTTTCATCTTTGAGGTCAATTAAATGAGTACCACTTGAAATTGTGCAACAATAAACCTCTGTTATTCAGCGCCAAGATACCCTTCTGGGTGAACGTGCACTTTACAAAAACGCGTTATTTTTTTTTATGAAGGTGTTCAAGAGCTTTGGATAAAAATGATGGTTGAGAAATAGAGTAGAAACAGAAGGTGGAAGGGTATTGGTTCTGCGTGGGGTTTTAGGTGATACAGGAAGAATGGCGCTCTGGCTGGTAAGCAGTGGGTATGAGAAAAATGGATAAACTACGGTGCTCACAGGTCAGGGGAAACCCAAACAACCCCTGTGAATGTGTAGATACGGACCCACAGCGAAACTTGAGACAATGTCCCGGGCACACGTTTAAAGTGTAAACACAAAGTTAAGTTTCCTTCTGTAACTCTCTTAAAGTAAAGTAAGTTGTAGTCGACATCAGTAGTTCTTTTCAGTTGGATATTTAATTCTGCATATGAACTGAATCTGAACGTACGAGTCGTAGGACCGGTGATCATTCCAACCTGGTCAGAACGAGTTTCATGGGTAAAAATACTGCTGTAGGCAATAGGAGCGATGGCGAGCAATTCAAACGGGGAGCACGGGTAAAACAAACACCTGCATGCAGGTTTCAAAGGTGTATACGGGCGGGTACATCCGTATCACAAATTGACCTCTGAAGGTGGTGGTACAACACTGAGAGTGATGTCGGTCTCGTCTTCTGGTAGACGAGGTTGGAATTATCACCGGTCCTACGACTCGTACGTTCAGATTCAGTTCATATGCAAAATTAAATATCCAACTGAAAAGAACTACTGATGTCGACTACAACTTACTTTACTTTAAGAGTTACAGAAGGAAACTTAACTTTGTGTTTACACTTTAAACGCGGGCCCGGGACATTGTCTCAAGAAGGTGGAAGGGAGTTGCTAACTGCTGTTATTGGAGGCAGCCATGTTGAAGCAGAAAAGATGTGAGGAGAGCACCCAGTGAGAAGGTAATGATAGAACAGCAAATTGGACAAAAGAAGTCCTTGAGGGAAAAGGTTTCCATTGAGGCCTGAAAGGTTCAGAAGATGCGCAAGATGAGTTGACAATTGTGAATATGTTGATCATTTTTTCCTTGAGTTAGTCATTGAGAGCGATGGCCCAGGGTTCAGGACAGTAGCTTTTAACGTGAATGTGTGTGCTTGTTTAGAGGACTAACGGTGTCTGTTGTCAATCCAAATTTCTTAAGTGACTTTAAAGCGGGGCTTATTACAGATGGATATGGCATTCCATCAGCAGAAAGAAACTGGGATCTAGCTAGTTGTTAGTTGCTATTGTGTGATAGCTCACCAGGGCCTCCTGAAATGCTTGCAGAATGGTGGTTAGGTTGTTAGAGGTTGGATGATTGTAAATGCGAAGGCAGCAGAAGAGGCAACAATGTGGGCAGAAGAACCTTCAGCGGGGTAATGGGTATGAAGCAGAGTCCAACTCTGCATTTTACTTTTGGCATGGTGCAGTTGGCGGTGGGTTAATGGGGGTGAGTGAACTAGGGATCTAATTGTTTTCACCCGTGTCAAACTTGAAAAATAGTTTACTGCTCTGCAGCGTGTGCCCATAAGTAGCTGGTGGTATTGCGACGTCCAGTTCTCATCCTACGAATATGTTGTCCTTTCTTTTTCACTCATTCACCCCCACGCTTGCAACCTTAGCCTATAAGGGAGCTACATTGGTGGAAGGCTGTGTGTACCTATTGTCCATACCTGCCTGCTTCATGTTGAGAGTAGCTTTTTTTTTTTTTTCTTTTTACCCATCCATGCATGTATGGTAGTTACGAGCATAATGACCTATTGGTAATAAACTAGATGTGTAGACCCGGAATAAATGAAACTTTTCATGCAAAATCGATCCTGGAAAAGTTGTGTTTTTAGTATACCCTTATGAACACGCTTATTTATTTTTTCTCCACAAATAAGCAGAGAAAGCTAAGTACGAATTCTTCAGTTTGATCCAAGTGCTGTTTTTTAACGTCTAGGGAAATTAAATGGTTGTATAGCCATGACATCAGTGGTGAACTAGTAGAACTGCAGTTTCATAGCTGGAGCTTGAATTTGAGGAGCTTAATTGCACGGCTGTGTTCTGAGTTTTGCCAATATGTATTTATCTTAGGGTGAGCAGATGTAGAGAACTGGTAAAACTGGTTGTTTCTACATTTTTTTTTGGGTGTGTACCGTTTACCTGCAAATTCCACTTGGCAGTGTGTGTATGGCGTATATTTTCATCGGCGAATGTCAGGCAATAAATAATTACATTTTACTTTAGCTCCTTCACGTATAGAATTGTCATAATTGATTACATTCATAAATTATCCTAATTCGTAGTTTACACTAGCATCCTTCGCTTTTCTGTTGACAACATTTGCAGGCCTGTTTCCCCTAGTGCTGGTGCCAGAAACCACTTCTTGAAGGTGTTAAAGTCGGAGTTTTGTGCAGGGTGCTTCAGGTGTGCATACGTGGCTCTGCCCATAACTTCAGTATATCCCATATCTCCACCGCATCACCCCTTTATTCAAATCAGTGGGACTGGAAACTGCTTCTTTCTTGTTCATTAATTCCGCACCATGGAGCACTCGTCTTGCCCTTTTTCGCCGTATAGTTTTCTCTTCCCGTCAATAAATACTGACCCGCAATGCTGAGGGGTTTTGTAATGACACATGCATTGTAATGGCATGCGATGTAATGTCACCTGCATTGTAAGAGTTGCGTTGTAAAGGCATTACACGATGTAATGCCTGAGTTGTAATGGATGTCTCCCTTTAACCATACATTTCCACAGGCAGTTAGCTGTAGTTAAAATTGATATTGTTAGTTTCTCTTGTCGGGGGAACAAAGGCATCCTAGACAAACCAGTACTCTGTCAGCTCAAACTCAATGAAATCTCTGAAAAGCTCCTTGTTGCTAAAACAAGAATGTCTGATTCCTCAGGAGATGTTGAAGAGGAAAATTCTAAAGGTAGCTATTTGGCTTGCAAATGGTCTATTGCATCATTCAACCGGCGGGGACCGTATTCAAAGTATTTCTCAGCTGATCTCTGGAGGTCCTTTTCACAGACCAATTACAGCTCTGAGTAACTCACCTCGAAAGTGAAAACACTGGGTTTCTTGGCAGTTGTTGGCCAGTTTATAGATGACATGGGTAACTATATTGACTGCACTGAAGGAAGTCCGAGTACAGGGTGTAAATTCACCCATTGAGCACGCCACTCCTATAAAGACGTTCTCAATATTACATGGACCCTCAAATGAAGGTTTGTTGACAGTTCAGAGGCAAACAATGTTACGTCTAACCTTCAATTTCTTCTCAAACAATTATGCCCATTATTGTAAGGCAGAGTTATTACTGGAATTGTTCTCTGTTTTACCTAATTTCTCCGCATCCTATTTCTAGAGGGAAGCAATGAGCGGAATGTATAAGCATCGCTGGTGTGCCTCAGACTTTTTTATCCCAGGCTCCTACACCAAACATATATTCTAACACAGAATGTTCTTATTCATGTAATATTTAAAATGTTGTTACCATGGGCCAAGGTTCAAGACCGGTATCTCACAAGGTTTCAGACAACACTGCTGTTCTAAATTCAGCAGACTGAATGTGTAATGGTGAACTGTAAATCCACAATGGCTAAAATGGAGGATACTGATCAGAAAGGAGAAACTGAACTGTACTTGTTTTCACTGAGGGTCAGGAATATCTTGGCATCCAAGCTCTGAAAACGTTAGCAAGGTTTTCCCAACAACAGTTTAGTGGTAGAAGTTTTAAGACTGATTTCTAACCAATTTTAGAATGCTGCATGTTTCTGGGAATTAAATGGCACCAATCTTGGAACCCAAGCATTTTTAGAAACCCCAGGGATCTTTATCCAGGACCATTAAGATGTTTTTATTTATTTGTGGGAGGTACCACAGCAGGGGACTCTTTTACTGGCCTTACAGGAGATCATGCAACACCACAGCTGAGGGCTGAATCTAGGTAACTGACGTTGGACCTCCTGGGCACAGAACTTATTTTCCAAGTACAGAATATATTGGAAAGGAGAGCTCTCTAAACTAATCTCTTAGACTCTGGCACTGACATCGGGTTCCAAAGCGCTACAGGAGGGGGGATCCGGAGACTGGTCTGCAAGATTCTCAGCATTGACTATTGGGATCTAGCTAAATCTAAGCAACTGACAGTTTTGTGTGGCTCACCTTTACATAGTGCTTGCTACCTGCTGCTGGACGTCATGCTTGTAAACTGGCTATAATTAGAGGTGGGAAGTCGACAACTTCCTTCATTCACTTTCTTCTGACAGGTATAAACTTTCATCATAGACAAATAGACCATAATGGCCCATTGGAAGAGGGGGAAAGACTTCCTCCTGCTGGTCAAAGAATAAATCGCTAGTTTCTCCGAGGCATTGGTCCAGTGCCCAGTTGTGGCGAGTCAATAGTTGAGTTGCTGAAGGAGTTATTACAGACTGTAAAATTCCCTAAGGAGATCCTATCTGATCACCTAGCTCTCTTCATAAGCATTGATTCATAGCATTTGGCACTTTTGTTAGTGACCCAGAGGTTTTATTGGTCCCGCTCTAAGGGAACAGTGGACATAGTGGCAAGAAAATCTACTCTACAACTTGTTGGGCTACTGGGAGGCATCACAGAAGTCGTGTGATTACAATACAGGTAGATTCCTGTTTGGTAGAGGGAGACAGGTCCTCTACTGTTCATTTTAGATCGGTGGGAAAATTGGCATGGGGAGAAAGTGTATCCACTTTCCCGTCTCCTTAACTTAAGGGAACCTCTTCAGGAGTTGATGCTTGTAACCACTGAAGCATGGAGGAAGAAAAAGTGTAGTAGGTAAGTGGCCAGAGTATTGTACCACAGATGTAGCAAAGTGACCATCCTTGTCTGTGCCGGAGTATCCCATAAAGATGATCAAATCTTGTGGACCACTCCAAAAAGGCTTTCGTGTAGCCTGGCTGGCAGGCATCATGATTTCTACTTTTCCTTGAAAAACTCCTTCTTTTGGCACCATTTATTCAAAATCATATGGATAAAGTTTACACCTTTTCAGAATGGATCTGTGCAGCTACCAAGAGCAAAAGATTTCTCCCCATGGTTTTTAATGTGTAACAGCTTTCTTATTTGAGGAGTCTATGGATTCCGAATGGCCTTCCTCACACGGAAAGCACATTGCTCCACTTAGACCTCCTCAAGGAGATTACTGTAATGGTGTTCAGGGTAAACTTTCGAATAATGCAGTGTATCTGGCAGTTTTATATGGAGGACTTTCATTTTGCGCCCTGTTTATTTCTGAAGGCATCCATTTGCCTGGTGCTATTGTAGTGTAGTGCTATCTATAACTGACCCTCACTCGGCATCACAGTGGTGGGAGATTCTAAGCTTGTCGGAATGCTCTGCAGGGCCTTAACTAGCTAATTTGGACCTTAGGGGCCAGATAAAGGACCTTCATCTCAGGCAGGGCATGACTGTTCTCTGAGTCTTGATAGGTTTATCTTGCTGAGGGGCAGCTTGAAAGGAGGAAGTGTGTCACGGCTTCTGCAGTGCCCGCTAGCAATGGATGTCTTCACCACATCTTTGGCACCCTATGGCCTTACTATGCCTGAAGCCACAGTGTCCTGAGGACCATACGTCTGCTGTGCCCGATAGGAGCCTGCAGCTCCCTGTAATGCTGGTGGTGAGCGGACCCTGCTCAGAGTTTTTAGAAGGCACACTCCTGCAAAGGTGCTGAGCAGGAATTTCCTCGCCCTCCTCTGCTCTTGGAATGGGCTCCACTGAGTTCTTGCTGTGGAGGCTGTTAGCAGATGTGAGGGCCATCAAATAGCGTTAAATGCATAAAAGCAAATGGAAAATAATTTACTTAGCAATCATATACTGTCACAATCCCATAGAGCTATAAGCCCCAAGAAAAAGTTGTCCCAATAGCCCCAGCAGGTCAGGGGAGGATGATGTTGCTACATTTCACTAGTGTCTTTGAAGATCTCTAGATTTATAGGCCATTTAGGACAAATTGTGCTGTAAAGTGCACCATTTGAACTTCCTTTTTTTACCCTTCAAACTGTTCACTAAATGGAAAGCCTTGGATTTTTAGATGGGGCTTTGAGAATTGTACATGCCCCCAGATCTTGGAGGGAACTCTTATGATGAAATATTGCTGCACCTGTCCTCTTCTTTTAGCTCCCTTGTGATGAGGTTTTGGATGCCATGAAATCTGATTTTCATGAAGCCTGGCTTCCTTCGTTCTGGTCATAGAAACTACTGAAAGGCCTATCACTGCTACCTGGCTCCCTTGTTTCCTGACTGGGAGGATAAGGATGCCTCCCTGCAGACTGGCTAATAGTCGTCCTGAGGACGGCACTGCGAAGCTGCAGTAAAGATATGACTATTGGTCTACTCGGATGTTTCCAACAGCAAGCTCCACACTAGATCTGACAAATTCTAATTATGCCAGAGAAACTCCACAATCCTGCTTTATGCAAGATTAATACAATTTCTCTTAGTTACGTAATACCCCACTTTTTGTATAACTTTGTTTTTCATTTTTATTAGAGCATACTTCTTGCTTTAAAGTCTTGCAAAATAAGAGTGGACGACCTGGTTGAATAGAAAATATATTACCAGGAGGAATTTTCTTACTCCAACCATTTTCCTCGCAGAACCTTTTAATGCAGAGTGCGCACTCAGATAGGAAAATAAATTAAGTCTAATTTTGCTACAAAAGTGTAATTTCTTAAAGTTTTCAGGAAATTGCCCAATTTTACTCCACACACACACAAGTAAATGAGGGAACCTCTTATTTCTTCTGCGTGAAAATAGCCAGATGAAGTTTGCTATTCTACCTATGGTACCAATACCTTTGGAAATCTATTACCTTTCTAAACAGTGACAGAGGTGTAATGCATGTTAAATCCCTTCATTTTTTGCAACCTATTGGAACCTTTCAAATCTCACACCTTCCAGTCCTCCACCCACATTTCTCTTCCTTTCATTTTTAGACCAATTGTACCTTAGAACCGCTATATTGTATTCATGCATCCTTCCTGCCCTATTTATGTCCAGTATTGCATGGAATTTCCCAAACCTAGGACAGGTTGCATCCTCCCCTGCCTTTTCCATAGAATTTGGATGTTAATCCATACGTGTGCCTTCTTCCGAAGTCAGGCCTTGATATGATGTTTAACGTCAGTGTAGAGGAAAACCTAGATAGATTACCTACACATACAATCTCATTTGATTATTTTTTTCTTCTATTTTAAGTCATGTGATGGTTAAAATGGATTCTGAAAATGCTTTGGTGCAAGTGCTCCTCCTACCATGATGTTTCCAGAAGGAAACACTGCTGGTCTTCTCCTGGCCTTCACTCACCTACTTCCACTAGTAGTCTTCTGACTATGAGCCGCATTATTCATTAAAGAGAGACAGTCACCATGCACTCAAAGATTTTTCTATGATGGACCGTTTATTTAGAACTTGGGCTTATAAAACTTGAATGAGTATTTTCCCCTGAGGCACTGTAGCAAGGAATTTCTGGGGCCAGTTTGAGAACATTTTTGAGTATGGGAAGGAGTACTACAAGAATACTCTTTTGTGTACGCCTACATGCCTTTGTGAATTGACCCCCAAAATATCCAACTCACTATTAGTAAAAGTGCAAAGAGGACAAAGTTTTTTCGATTTGTTCTAACTGTATATTTGGTCTGTTTACATGTCACTACCCCCTATTGAGGCCTGGAAAGTACATTTATGGTTCCATGGGATAGACCGTGCCCATCTAGTTGAAGTTAAGGACTCTGGTATTCTACTTGTTGATGTGCTGCGGCACTCTTGGGCACAGGTCCATAATGTTGAACAAAATGCAAAAGCACAAACCCCATAAACACAAAATGATGAACCTGTCTGACTTGTGTAATTAGTATATTGTAGATCTAACATTTTCATAGTCCATTGTGGGATGCTGAAATGAATAGGATGGGTTGCACACAAAATTGTGGGGGAGCTAGTGGTTGGTTGACAGTTTTTTTTATTGGCTGTGATCCTACATGGAAAGTCATGCATGAGTGATGAGTGGGGCTCCTAGTTTATCTTGAGGTGCAGCACCTAGCAGTATGATGGAGGAGGTAGTGTGTGAGAGAGGCATACAGATTTATTTTGTCATTATCTAGCGGGTATAATATATTGTGTAGGTCCAATGGTGCTTCATGGTTTATTTTAAGCTTTTAGTTTATATCCCATGTTGACAGCAGCAATTGGTTCAAACAAGGGCAGTTACATGGCACCAACCCAGTAATTTGTGTGGAGGGATGCAGTGCACATTTATGCCAAGAAAAGGAGGGGTGGGGTAATCTGAGAAGGCCTCAGTTGCATTATGTGCAACGAAGAGATGCTGAAAAAAATGCCTGCTGCATACAAATGCACCTCCTAAGTGAGGAAAGAAGCGAAAGAGCAATCGAGGTGATAACCTGACCAGAACGCCCATGTTTCAGCAACCCATTTAGTTAATGTTTATTTAGTCTTCATTTAAAACTACATTATTTTCGAAGAGGCTAAAAAAAGTAAAAAAACAACCATGACTGATCGTCACATCAAGAAGAACATACCAACTAAGAGCTTCGGTGCAAATTAAAGGAATAATACATAATGTTTCGTAAGTAAAGGTTTTTAATTTGCTGTTGCTATTATAAAAATATGATCTATGAAAATATGATGCAATCCATCAAAATAGGAGTACAAGTACATTTGCAGTTCCGAGGGCATGGACTATTCCTTTCATTAGCGGTGACATCTCACCGGGGATAGAAATAAAGGATTAATGCTTAGCTGGAGTTTAAGTACCTCCAACCTCTAAAATCGATACGGCAACTGTAAAAACCTAGTCATCGCCCATGGAATTTAAAATGAGGACAAAAGATTTGTCTGGTGAGTAATCTCAATTTGTTCTTTTACAATCCTGCATCTCATTCCAACATAAGAGGGAAATGTTGCTGTTATTCCCTGAAGGCAAGACGCATGTGAATTTTAACGGCCATATCAAACCCTAATAAGGGCAGGGATGTGTCTGACTGCCGGCGCCCTTATATTTGGTGGAAGATTTCACATACTTTTCAAAGTGCAGCTCTATTTTCCCAGGAGGCGCCGTGGTCCGAGGCCAGTAGTTCTGCACCATGCAGAGCCTTCGGCAATATTTTACTTTTAAAAGCTAATAAAAAGGAGGGTAGTACATAGTCTTAGGCACCCATGATTAATTTTAGCTAAACTGCCCTCGATTACCATAGACGATACGTTTTTTAGATGTTCTACCCAGTTTAAGGAGCTGGAGAAAGTGAAGTCTTGCTATTCATGTGAGCACACAATTTTCTGCAGACAGGAGATTATTTCCTATATTTCTTGCCAAAAAGCGACTTTGTGTTGGCAATGTTTACTGTAAACAGATTATGAAGATTATTAATACAGTACTCCTGAAGAGCCGCCAACTTCCATTGCGGACGGATTGGCGTGAGGGCCACTGTGACTGGGACATGAGACCTGGGCTCCTCCTATTCAGGTAGAAAATAAATCCGCTTCATTAGCCAAGTAGGACCCAAGCAGGGCTGGCACCAACGCACAGCCCTGGTTTACTCCATAGGGCACTGGAAATGATGAGGTAAATCGGACTGTGAAAGCCCCCTGTACCTGGGCGCAATTAGATGTATGCTAGCAGGACGAATTGAAAGGAGGTCTGGAGGGATGTCAAATCAGTAAATTATTTCCAGAACTGCTCTGTCCACTAGATCTTACTCCTGTTAAACTCTAGAGAAGGTACGGCGACGGATTATTGATCATTGTTTCATTCGGTGCCACATGAGCATGAAAACGAGCACACTAAATACAAAAAAATATTTCTCCCAAATTCATCATCAATGTAAATATCAATGTTTATTATTTTTTAATTGTACGCTGTATAGAACACGGTCAGGTGCAAGTTACCCAATAGTATCTTTTATTATGGAATCTGTTTATTGGCATTTTGTTAACATACACATAGCAGGTAGTACATTCAAGTGAACTTGCAGGCAATGAGTCAACCGGTCCAATGACATATCTCCAATCGTGTACATGGTGACTAACAGGGTCCAGTGTCGCACCCACCCAATAGTATCTTTTAATGTATTTGGGACTAAAACCAATGAACGCGCAAGCTTGCGTCTATTTTCTCGATCAATAATCATTTAAGTATGTTAAACCGCCAGCTCTTATGCTCTTGAAAAGATGGCTTTGAAGCAATGTGAAATCCCCTCCGTGCCACTCGGCCACCACAATCCACCTTAAAACCATGACTTCTTCACCGAACCTTCACTTCAGACAGGGCCTTGTTTGCTTTTCACGCACATGAATGGCCAGGGTTGCGCGAGGTTCACGATGGGTCTGCTTTCCAGGGCGTCATGCTGAAAGTCGTGGTTGACAATCCCTGAGAGGCAAGTGACATTCTTGAGAGCTCCTTCCTATTCAATGGCCCGGGTGTGCGTGTGCGCCTGAGGGCGGGGAGTGTCGGACATGGAATATGATCGCGAGCTTGAGCAGCATTGCTTTGTTGCTCGGTATTGTTTCTAACTCGGGGCTGTTCTAATGTTTGTGCACTGGTGACACACGGATTATCCCTTAGTAACAATCTCTGCAGATGTCAGCATTCAAACCTTTTACAAGCTTCCTCCCGCAGACCTGTGCTTGAATGTTTTCTGATGCTAGTCGAAAGGGCTAAATTATTGAACACTGCAGTAGTACATGCGTTGGTCATACCACATCTCCAGAGGCATCGTTTGATTTATTTATTTATTCAAGACAGGCTACAAATCTAAATAATATTCCAATACACATGCCAACACTAACGCAAAACGCTTCATCGGGGCGTTGTAGGCACTTTCAGCCAATGCATTATTAGATAATTGTTTCTTGGGTTCAGAATTCAGTCGGGTCAATTTGAATCAAAATATAAAACAAATACACAGAAGACTAAACGTAAATCAAAAGCACGTTTAAAAAAATAAATAACCTTCCATGTTTCATGTTTGTTTCTCATTTAATAACAATTAATTGACATACTTGTTACTTTAAAACAGTTACTTTACCATCTCAAAGTAGGGTTCGAATATTTAACGACATTTACTTATTTAGGAATGAATGATTACAAAATTTGAATCGTTTTTCACATTGATATGTTACTGTATAGACAACAATTGATTAGCTACATTTCTTGTAATACAGTTCATAATGCTAGTGGTATAGAGGGCACTCTTAAAGCAAGCTTGCATTCAAGAGGTTTGGGTTTCTGAAGCTGCATCTCGTTCATGTGAAGTGCTGGTTTATATTAAATAGTTATTCTCGGACAATCATCAAATCAAATATGCACTTAAACCGGGTTTCAGCTTTTGGGCTACCCACTGATCACATGCTGAATTGGTTAGAACCAATTTATTTCTCAAAGTAATTGTAGCCATACAACAATCTTATAAAAAATACAAGGCTTAAAATGCCCTGATGAAGTGTTCTGAATGAATTAAGGATTGTAGTAGGGGAATAGAAATAATATCCTGAATGGATTAAGAGTTGATACTGGGATTACCAGATGTAGTAAATGTTAGGAAATTACTCTTTTTGCATTATACCCCCAAACCTTTGCACTGATCCTGCTGTTTTTTTGGCTCGGAGTGCACAAAGGCTTTCAAACCCAAGCTCGGTGCCAATATTCTGACCCTGCAAAGTATGTTTGATTGGCTTATACTCCCTATGCATAACTTTACTTACTTACATGGT
This sequence comes from Triturus cristatus, assembly GCF_964204655.1. Taxonomy (NCBI): domain Eukaryota; kingdom Metazoa; phylum Chordata; class Amphibia; order Caudata; family Salamandridae; genus Triturus; species Triturus cristatus. The sequence continues at coordinate 759,037,055 of NC_140581.1, forward strand.
GAGTGCAAGGTTACTTACTTAATTAGTTGTGCTAACTTATGAATGGGTCTATTTAAGTGGATAATTCAAGGTATCAAAATAATCGCTACATTAAACCTGACTTGATGCCCAAATCGAATTTAATGCTACTTTTTAAGAAATTAAACTTTTAGAAAGTTGCGACTCTGTTGCCCAAGTTTTCCTTTAGCCGCTCGCAGATGCTGGCCCTGCCCTCCTCAGGAGAAGTGGGAACGGCTCCCAGGAGTACGAATAATAAAGGCCTGTGGCTGGAAGAGTTTAGCTCGAGGTGAGCTTCAAAGGGGAAGCCACCTTTGAAGGACAAATGGAGGATACACACAAAAGGGTCTGCTCTTTTGTTGAAGGAGACTGGGTGGTGTCTGGTACTGGGACGGGAGACCAGTTGCCAACCCGTTTTTTCAGAGGGCTTGTAGCCCTCAGGTAGCCATACCTCTATGGTAGGCTACCATGCCCCACACACAGAGAGAGGGGATGTTACATCATGGGTGTGGGCAAAATAATGCCCTCTGCATTAGCCAGATGTCACACATTGTACAAAGTCGTCATCAGGCAGAAGTGTCCTAATAGCTCTTTGACTAGTAACTGCTCCACCCCCTTGGGGCACTTTGTGGGCATACATGTGGCACCTGTGGCACCCAGACCTCAGTTCACATCTAGACTAGAGAGGGAACCAAGGAAAGACTGACCTGCTATTCCCTGGATCTTGTCAGAGACTGCACCAACCACTGGACTACACCTGCTGATGCTTGAGCTAGCAAAGAGAGGGCTTTGCCTGTGGTGCCTGGCTTCTAGAAATGATTCTGTCAAGACAGTAAAGGTGAACTTCACAAGTCAGTTGGCTGATTTCCTGTTCCAGGGCCACAAAAGCTGAAGAAGCTAGTTTTGGCTCTTCAGTAGCCACAATTGCTTAGTCGCCTTTGGCCGCTGACGTACAGCCCGGATGACCAAGTACAAACACTCTAAAGTTGCACCAGAGTCTCCCTGACCTGAGTGAGTGGTCAAAGTGCAGTTTGGTCACCAAGATGGACACCGGTCTTCAAAGGGAACTGCTGGTTTTGCTGTGATTGGAGACCAATGGTCCAGTGGCAACTGGACTTTTGTGAAACTAAAGAGGACTTTGAGGGACATCAACCCTTGTGGCCAAAGTTGCCCCACCTGGACTGTGGACCAAGGAGTGCCTCCGGAAGTTGCCTGTCGACACACAGCATCTTCAGCGTCCTGTATCCCGTGCATCAGGACCACTCGATTAAAGTATATGGCAGGTTGCCCATAGATCCTGGAACTGTACTTGAGAATTCTTTGCTGACAAGGTAACTTTTCTACTACTACTTATCCCCCCTGGACCTTTCCCCAGCGGGCCAGAGTAGCTGAACACAACTCTTTAAAAGTTTTACAAATTTTCCAAACTTTGTGGTTACCGATGCTTGTAAGCGTTTGAGTGAAAAGCTGTGATTTTATTATTTACTTAAAAATCTATTTCTCCAGTCAATTTTGTTCGTTTTGGCGTCTAAGAATTCGTAAAACTAAAATCCATTTTTATAAGTTTGTGTCTGATTTCTTGTTTGGTGTGAGTTTCTTATTTCGTTTTTTTGGTACTTCTAAATTCTTTACACATGTTCCTTTGTTTAAGCCCGACAACTCAAAGCCAGATCTAACCTGTGTTGTGCTAAGGTTTAAGAAAGAAGCCGACTGGACCCAAGTCAGTAGTGTGAGTGTATTGCACGGTGAGGACACACAACCACACCACATAATGCGCTACTTACCTCACAGTAAAATAAATATGAAAAAAGCTGGAGTGAGGTTTGCGTAGGAGTATTATTCCTCTAGCAACATTCAGTTCTAAAGCCCTTTGGGTAGTGACTGTTTTTTGTTTAATCTCATCATCGTACCTAGTAGATCAGTGAATTTATGTCAGTCCTTGCTTTGTTTCAATTACCATTTCCATTTGAGAAGCCACATATTATAGATTTGATTGATTTACAAGTTTATCCAACTGTCTCTCAGTCAACGGTATTTTAGAAGTGAGGATTTCTCACACGTGACATAAGTGCATGAGAATAGTGAAAAATGAAGCAGCCGTGACAATGAGAACATAAAATGAGTCAATGGGAGTACATTTGTATGATTTGGATAATTTCATGTTGTAATAAGTGTTTAAAAAATGTTTTACGTATTATGAAGCTGGGGCCTCAGCTTTGAAGAGTTCAGTCATGTAGTGGGACTTTGCTGATATTCCAAAGAGTCAATAACAATTTAGTGTCGGGTATTGGAGACTTGTGCTGCAAGCACCATTGTATTATTTTTTTAATTTGAGTCGATGATGCAGTAGGCTTGGTCTAGAATTTACTTACCATTTTGTCTTTCTTGAAGATACATATAATTAACTAAGGTATTGGGAAGCACACCCCAACTTTGACCATAGATATGACCTGAACCATGGATTCCAGTCCCAAATAGTAGAGTTGTAGCTGCATTTTGTATATTTCCGGTGCAGAAGTTATACGTATGCATACATTCATTCTAATATGGGCTGTTTTATCTTACTCTATTTTAGGTATAATAAGATGATTCGGACCCCTATTTCTTAGCTGCACAAACGCATTCTATGTAATAGTAGAACCTGTTTCCAGGCTAAAATATATTTCAGAATGAGCTCTTTTTAAGGGTGATCAGTGAGTGGAATGAGGAAAACCTGGCATAAGTGGATGGGAATATTCTTGCTGCACATTACATTGTATTGTTTTCAGTGTGCTGCTGGCTGGTCCCCATGGCTGCTTCTGAGAAGAATGATCTGAGCAGTTTGAAAAGTGGGTCTTTGTGACCGTCAGAGGTGTAAGCTTGTTGAACAAACGGCCTATGCGTCTAAATACTATAGGTTGGTTTTATAATAAAGGAAGAAGAAATGTGCACTGTTCTCTTATTTCATTTCCTTATCTGTATTTGCTTTCTTTTGCTTTTCTGCACCCAGGTCATATATATTCGTTTTCAGACAGGCAACAGTTGCCCTGAGCAGATAACGAAAGGTGCACAGAACAGCATAGCTAGCTTGCGTCACCTTCCTTTTATTCAAACATTGTCATTGCTTTGACTCCCAACAGTGCCTTTTTAGTGTGGTGAGGGTCAGAACCAGGCACACCTTATGTTTAGTTTAGAAATGCTGTTCTATTTCACGTTTTTATTCTGTATTGAGGTAAAGGTTTAACATTTCCTATTCCCAGCTGTAGTGCCATTCAGAGTTTGTTCACGTTGATCCCCATTGTTCCTGCCACACAAATTCAGGGATTGTAAAGGCTGGGAACGATTTTTATTTATGTGAAGTTGCGAGGGTGTCCTACAGTGAAGTGGAAGAAGGGAAGAGAATGTACATTCAAAGGATTATTCATGCCATTCTTGCTTTCCACAGTGGTAAACGTAGATCACTTGGAGTTTGTATTTGAGATAGGAGAAGGTTTGTTAGCTGCATAGGCATGGAAGAATTAGATTGAGAAGGTGGGAACAGAGGGTGTTAAGTTTGCTTGTGGAGGACGACTGCAAGAGGCAAGACCAGTTGGGCTCAAGGAGTAAGGGAAGTAAGGATGGTGCGGGGGTTGTTTGAGGAGGTGGGCGGTTTTAAAAGGTAAGGTAAAGTATGTAGTGAGTGGTCGCAGGAACATTGGGTTGTTGGATGTGGAAAGTGAAATTGGGGAAGAGGGTGGAGATGCTGGGTAGAACTAGCCATAAAAAACGATTGGAGTCCGTGGCTAAGGTGGTCAAACGTCACACAAGGTCAGTTGAATACACTGTACACAATTGTGGAAGCCTCAAAAGATGCACAGTGCATGACCAATGTAGTAGCTTTATTAGTGTCATCTGGGGATATTTCCAAATGTGGTTGCTAGTTGGTTATTCACCAGCACACAAGTTATTCCTTATTGTTTGTTTTTTGTTTCAATATTTGCATTGCACAATCCCAGAAAGCTTTTTTGGGGGGAAATGTATTTTTATTTTATTCAACCAAACAATCAGCACAAGGAAATGCATACATGATCTATGAGGAAGATTAGACATTGAGTCATTACAGATGTAGCCGTTCTCAACAAGACCACCCCTCCCTCCCTTCCCTGGAGCAATGTAAAAACGGGGTGCGTCAGAGTAGCTATACGGTAGTTTATTGAACCAGGGAGCCTTCTCCGATAAGCAGAGGAAGTGATATGTCGAAGTGCTATGGGCTCAGGCCCCTACACCTGCGTCTCCTGGGCAGTGTGCCCGATGGACTGTTGCGTGTCGTCTCCCACGTCCAACCTGAAGTGTTTCCTCCAGGGGTCCCAGATCCTGTGAAATATTTTGGAGCACCCTCTGCTACGATTCGTGACCTGTTCTGCCGTCATGTACATGTCCATCCGTATGGTCCATTCCTGGATGGTCGGTTTGTCAGCCACCCCCCATTTTTTGGCGCTGTCCCTTTTGGCCACCGCAAACCCCAGTGCGGCAAAAATCAATTGTAGTCTAGTTATGTCCACCTCATTAGGGATCCCCAGTATCACAAATTTAGGCTCTATTGGCAGCAGGACCCCCAGGACCTTTCCCATGAGTCCAATCACCTGCGTCCAGTATGGTAGGAGAGAGGGACACGCCCAAATCGTGTGGTAAAAGCCGCTGCCAATGGCGGTGCACATCAAGCAATGAGGTGTTTCTGCCCTTCTTATCCTGTGTAGTCTGTCCCTATCGTATTACGTGCGTTGCAGATTTTGAGTTGGATGAGTCGAAGTCATGCCTTTATAGCCACCTCTCTGGGGTGCATTAATGCTGCCTCCCAAGCCCCGTCTTCCATGGATCCTGCATCTTTCTCCCACCTTGCTCTGAGGCCCAACAGGCCATCGGAATGTTATTATTAATAGTTTTATACGTGAGGGAGACCGCTTTGCATATCAGCTCCTCTTGTAGGAGCCTGCCTTCCAGGGGTGCATATTCCGGGAGCTGCTAGCAGGGGATGTTTTCCACGTGCCATGCGTGTCTGTCATGCGTATTTTAGAAATTGGGAGTCCTCCATGTTCTATTCTTGCCTAAATTTCGCTCAGGTTTTAAGTTACCCTTTCTCAACAATATCCCCTACCGTGGAGATCCCGAGAAGGTCCCAAGTTTGCAATCCTGTGAGTTTTGATAGTTCTTTAAACCAAGTCACTTCCCAAAGCAGTGTGGATCATGTAATCTTTTTCGCCCAGCCCAGGGTCTTACTAGCTTTTTGCCATGCTGATAGGGTCACTTGGGTCGAGGGTAGCAGGTGTGAGCTGTCTTTCCTGCCATAAAGGAAATGCAAGTGCAAATGGGGTTGCATAGTCTCCCTCTCGAGACTGTATGTTGGGTGGTCTCTGTGTTTGTGTTTCCATTTGTTTATAGGAATCAGATGGGACGGCCAATAGTAGGCCTTTATGTTAGGGAGTGCGATCCCTCTGTTGTAAGGATTTCATTGTAGGGTCTGGAGTGCAATTCTAGGGTGTCCGCCCTGCCAAATCAATGACCTAGTGACGATATTAATTTCTGAAAAGATGGCTCTAGGTAGGGGATGATAAGAGTTCTGGAGGGCGTATAGGAGTTGGGGCAGAGTGGTCATTTTAAAGAGAGCTGCTCAGCCAAGCACGGTGAGAGGGAGGTCCTTCCATCTATCTGCGTCGGCCCGAAAGCTACTTCGGATTGCGCCCAGATTCTCTCGCATGCACACCTCTGCGTGGGGCGTCAAGAAAATACCTAAATATTTGAAGCCTCTCTGTGCTATGCACAGCTCCTCAGGCAGAAGGCAGTCCAGTTGTGTGTTAGTCGGGCAGTACAGTGTAGATTTGTTCCAGTTAATTTTATACCCCAAGTGTTTCCCATAGTCCGTGATCAAATCAAAGTGGGCCGGTATGGACGTTTCGGGGTGGGTGATGTACATTAAAATGTCATCCGCATAGAGGGAAATTTTCTCCTCCTCCTACGTCCGCGGATGTGGTGTGTAAGCCTCTAATCAGGAGATGGATCCGGATGGCACAGGCCAGCGGCTCCAGAGCAAGTGCAAAGAGGAGGGGTGACAGGGGGCAACCCTGTCTGGTCCCCCTCTCAATAGGGAAGGGTGCGGAGCACCGACCATTAACGCGCACTGTGGCCATTGGTTGTTTATATAAGAGTGACAACCAACCGCAAAATTTGGCCCGTGGCCGAATTTAGCCAGGGTAGCGTCTAGGAATTGCCAATTGACGGCGTCAAATGCTATTTCCACGTCTAATGATAAAAACACCTGCGGGCTTGTCCGGGTTCGCACTTCCATAAGCCAGTTATGTGTGCATCGAAGTTCAGCCGGGTGGATCTGCCCGGCATATATCCCGATAGGTCTTCGGGAATCAGACCTTCTATCACCCCCAGGAGGCGAGTTGCTAAAATAGTGGCCAGGACCTTAACTTCAAGTTTAGCAAAGAAATGGGTCTATACGACCCACATTGCTCACGGGGTTTGCCCTCCTTGTGTATGACCACAATAGTAGCCAACCGTAAACCCAGGGGGAGGATCCCCTCCTTTAGGGTATCCGTATAAAGCCTGAGAATATGTGGGGATAGAATAGCAGAGTATCACCTATAAAATTCCACGGGTAGCCCATTAGTGCCGGGGTTTTCCCTGCGGTACAAAAGGGGGTGGTGATGGACGGAGCATCAGAAACAATCAAACACTCACACCCAGTCAACAGATCTGGGTTTGATCCATCACCGTTCTTTAGCCCACTCTGCCACCCCAGTTCAGACATGGCCATATGCAAATCAGTCTGACCCTGTGCCTCATGGGAACAGTCCAGCCCGAACTGCCAAGCCATGCCTTCCCTGGACCGGAAACAAGCTTCCTAGGACCAGTTTCTGGCATTTCAGCCGTCTTCAGCCAGGCTTGCTTGAATCCAGTGGCAAAGTGAGCAAGGGACTCACGTCTGAGCATACCCTGCCAACTTATGTCCAGGGAAGACATGGCTTGGCAGTTCGGGCTGGACTGTTCCCATGAGGCACAGGGTCAGACTGATTTGCATATGGCCATGTCTGAACTGGGGTGGCAGAGTGGGCTAAAGAACGGTGATGGATCAAACCCAGATCTGTTGACTGGGTGTGAGTGTTTGATTGGTTCTGATGCTCCGTCCATCACCACCCCTTTTTATACCGGGGTTTTCCCTGGGCGCAGCTTTGCCACTGCCTCCTGAACCTGTCGGTGTCAAATCTTTGTCCAGGGCCCGGGTTTCCTCCTCTTCTAACACCCGGTAGGGAATTGCCTCAAAGTACTCCTGAATCTCGGCCTGTGATGTGAATGATCGTGCCCGGTAGAGTTCCTTGTAGTAGTCAGCAAAGGCTGTGACCACCCCCAGGTCTGTTGACTGGATGTGTCCCCGGAGGTCTGTCACTTTCTTCACCCATCTATTTTGGACTTCCCGCTTGCTAAGCCAGGCTAAAAGCTTTCCAGCCTCATCACCCACCTCATAGAGGCGGTGTAAGGTTGCCAGATACAATTTCTTGGCGTTGTCGGAAGCCAGCTCCTTGTACTCTAGACTTGGGGATGCAAGTTTACGAGGGCCCTCACGACTGCTACTCTGGGTAACCTGTCTATCTTAAGTAATTTATTATTTGCTCCATTTCTGTCAGACGCTTATCTTTCTCTTTTTTTTCCCCCTGCTATGCGACTTTGGGCCCTATCCCGTAGCACCATCTTATAAGCCTCCCAAACCGTCACGCCAGAGGGAACGGAGTCCTTGTTTTCTGCAAAATAAACTTCTGTGTCTGCCCTAAACCCTCTCGCGATTTTGGGGTTCAGTAGGTCCCATGGGCACAACCTCCAGTTACGGCCACCAGCACACTTTCAGCCCCAGCTCCACCCATAGTGGGGAGTGGCCCGAGAGGCCCCTGGCTGTATAGTTGGCACTCCCCACGTCCCCTACTTCCCCGCTAAGCACATATGTAGTCCAGTCTGGAGTGTGTGTCATGAGCCCCTGAGTAAAAGGACTGTCGGGTAAGGGGGTGTCTAGCCCGCCAGACATCCATCAACCCCATCATTGTGAAGAAGTGTCGTAGTGGTGTGGTCAGTGTGTGTCTACCCGCTCCTCCAGAGCGATCCAAGGCCGGGTCCATTACATCATTAAAGTCGCCCCATGTAAAGCGGATGGTGTCTCGATTAGTATATCGATCAGTTTCGACATGGTGGTCGCCTGCAACCTGGGGGGTGCTTATAACCAGAGCAGGAGCACCTCAGTCCCAGGCCTTCTACATACCTACCCAAGGGGTCATGCCAAAGGCGTGTGGTGTGGAAGGGAATGCTTTTCCGGAACAGGATCGCAAACCCCCCCCCCCCCGTGCCCCGGAGGCAAGTCCCAAATGTACCAGGACTCTGTAGGACCCGCGAGCGATGAAACCACAATGTGTGCCCTTGAGATGCGTCTCCTGTAGCATGGCCACGTCTGGGTGGAGATGCTTAATGTGTTGACACCAGTCCACGTTTAATCTTGTCCCCTAGTCCGTTAACGTTACAAGTTATAGCCACCAGCATGGGACAATCACAGAAAGCTTGAAAGAAATTTAAGATGAAGTCGATTTGGTTTGGTTCTCTAGCTTGGATACAGCTAGAAGCAGAGGAGGAAATGACCAAGTTCCAAGAAAAATGAAACACTACAGAGCTTTGTGCAGCAACAGGTGTGAAGATCCAGCCGGAGTTTCCAAATCCGGCAGGAAGAATTCCTTTTAGTAAATCAAATGGTTGTGAATGCTCTTCCATCTAAGCGAGAAATTTTTTGCTTCATTTGGAATTGTCCCTTTTTTAGGTCGAGCCTAGAGCAGCGCATGCGCTGCTTGCTCGACTTTTAGTAAGGGGGTTTTCAAAGTGCTACCAGAGGCATGCACGCGCACAGCCGTTCTTGTCAAGGCTCATTAAGACTTGCGTGCCTCTCTCCGCTTCAATTCCCTCCCCCCCCTCCCCCACCACAGATCGCGTCACTCTGCTGCCAGATTCTTCACCCAGTATGGAAAGGCTATGAAGCCATCGAGTCCAGATAATGTAAGATACACGCATGCCAAAATATCATATGTTGTTGCCTATTTTGTAATTTCCGTAATATTATTTCGTGTTCTGTCTACCTTTCAAGATCTGTATTTCTGTTGTGTTGAACTCATCTATTTGCCTGGAAGTGAGAGCACAAATCGGTACATTGCATGATCCTATATCTGAGCCTTCAGCACTGTGGTACGGGTGTCATTAGCTTTGTATTATTTTTCAAATTTGGTCCCTCCGATTTTAAATATAATACATTATAGTGGCTACATAGGTTCGACAAAACATTTTTTTTTAATCAATCAGACACCTTTTATTGATTACTTAAATCGTGATATTGTATGTCCAGTGTACTTCATGTGTAGTAATGTAGCCATCTATTGAACAGAACTAGAATTTTTTGACAGTGTTTTACAACAATGCCGGTTTCATTTTCGGGTCACTATTGTAGATAGTTGTTAAAGAGCTAGCAAAGTGGGCTTCCCCACGCCACAATAGAAACCTGCATCACTGCCTGCGTGCACACCACAACAGAACCAGGCTTCGCCGCCTGCGTGCACAACACAACAGAACCAAGCATCACTGCCTGCGTGCACACCACAACAGAACCAAGCATCACTGCCTGCGTGCACACCACAATAGAACCACGCATCGCTGCCTGCGTGCACACCATAATAGAACAAGGCATCACTGCTGCCTGTGTGCACACCACAATAGAACCACGCAGCACTGCCTGTGTACACACCACAATAGAACCAAGCGTCACCGCCTGCGTGCACACCACAACAGAACCACGTATAAATTATGAGTTTTCGGCTTGCATCTGATGTGTTGGCATACATGCTAAATTCAGAGTGCCAAGAAGTGGAACCATGGCAGATTTGTCTGGAAATATTCACAGAGATAAATTTAGTACACACTTTAAAAGTCCGAAAGGAGGGTTTTCTTTACACAGCAGTCCCGAGAGATGACATGTATAATTTTTGGGGGCCTAGTGATATTTTAACAATGTTTTTTTGGAATGTGCATAAAATCTCTCTTGCTGTGTGTTGTGGTGTAGAACCACTTACCCACAAAGCCTATTCCCATCCTTAGTTCGATGTCCCGCCCTTGTTTACTTCGAGATGTGCTCACTTTGTGACTTAATTAGGAACCTATTTTCACAGCCCGTGATAGTTTTTTTTGCGAATTAAGACTACTCAGTCCCATAACGCACTGTGCTAGAATTTAAGCTCGGAGCGTTATGGCACTAGCCTTTTTTTATATATAACCCACATCAAATATGTGTAGTTGCAGCAGCACTTAAAGTGCTCTTTAAAAAAACAGGACATTGAGCACTGTTTTTATTAATCAAACTGATTTGCCCTTTCGGAAAAAAAGAAGAAAAAAACGCTATCTGCTTGTGAGTCGACTGCCTTTCTAGCAAGCAAAATTCATATTCAGTTTTAATGCATTCTATTACTAAGCAGCTACATAAAAGACAGCATTAAGTACTAGAACATTTAAAAAAGCAACAACTTGCAACAAGAAAAGCTTGCGGTGGATAAAAATGTCACTCCAAACTCCTTTTTTTATTGGTATAAGCCGACACTGCATATTGTGACGTTCCCTGTGTGAGGCTGAAAAAGACGACTGGGGAAGGGGAGGCAAAAGTTACGGCGCTGCTTACTCGGAACACGTGAGAACATCAGACGCCACAGTGGGAAATGAGAGAAACAAAGGGCATGTACCCAGGCCTCATTCCATGTATCATTTCATGTTTACTCGAACAGTTTTGTGCTATTTTGAACACTTATTATCTTCATTTCTCTCTCTGCCTCACAACTCCCTGCCTCATCTCTCTCTTCACCACCTCTCATACACTATCCAGCCTCTCAATTTATCTCACTTATTGGCCTTCTATGTTTCTTTTTATTGATGTCCTCTTTCCCTCACCTTTCCCATTATTTTATTTTTCTCTCTACAATGCTCTCTCTACCTTTTCCACTCCATCTATCACTCCCTTTGCTTTCATCTCTTTCTATCTCCTTCACTGTTTCCGTTCACTCTCTCTGCTTCCAATGTCTCGCTCATTTAATACATCTGTCTTACCTCTGTCTCTCTCTCCCTATTTCACCATTCTCTACTTCTCCCTCGCCCTTCCTCTGTATTAGCCTCATCTCTCTACCTCATCTGCACCTCTTTTCTCTCTACTTCTCATATCTTTCTATTTTTCATCCCACCGGCTCTGCCTGCCTCTTTGCCTCGCTACTTTGTTTACCTGACCTGTCATTCTGTGCTTCACCTTTCTATTTGTGCTATCTCATTATAACTCCCCTCTCTTCCTATTTTATTTCTCTCTAGACCTTGCCCCTCGGGTCGGCACCTTTCTTACAAGTCTACATTTAAAACTGCATGCCAGGCCTCTAAAAACAAGCATTGGCCTAGCCAATAGGTCTCGCCTTTGGGACCTTACAAGTTTTTAGTCATGCAACAGTTGATGTTATTGCACCAAGGATATTGTGCTGCGTAGCTAAATACTTATAAGGTCCCAAAAGCGAGACCTATTGGCTATGCCAATGCTTGTTTTCAAGTGCCTCTCTAGATTTGGCTTTGTAGCAAGAATTTGTTTAATATTTTGTTATCTCTTTTTCATCTAGCTCAGACGCAGAAAACGGCGTGGATGAGAAAAGGAAGAATGCTAAATTGATCCCTACAGTATCTCATCCCGCGAACAGTGATGCAGAAGTATTTGAGATCAAGAAGAAACCTTCCATATCAAGGTAACGGACCTGAGTCGCATGCTTTCCGTTCTGAGCATCAACCCAGCTTTTGTATTTACGAAAATTTGATTTGGGTAACAACCACTACTGTTATCGTTGAAGTTTGATATAGATACTGACTCTGTATGATGTGCTAGATAAAAGTAAGATTATTCAATTTTTATAGAATGTGCTTTTTGTGAATATTAGGATTTTTGCTTGTAAAGTTGACTTTTACGAATACTTTAGAGGTGTGGGTGCCGCTTCGCACTAAACATCTGTTGTCACGCTGTTAAAATTACTCTCCTTGCACCAGAGGGCAAAGATGAGAAGTCTTCCTTTTGCAGTGGATACTTGCCAATCTCGTGCTGTAATAAAAATATCTCTAACAAGCATTTGCAATGCAATAGGTCTAGCATTTAAGAGTTTGAGCTATTGGCATTGTAAATGACAATGCCTTTTGTTTGTGTGTGTTTTTTTTTTTTTTTAAACAGATAAAGGGCATGGTCATTTACAGTGCCAATAGCTTGAACTCTTGCAAATGCAAGACCTATTGCATTGCAAATGCGTTAGGAGAGAGCGTGTTCTGCATTTTCCTGCCTGCAAGAGCAGGCAGGACAGAGCTCTTTGAGAAAATAATGCTTAGAGGCTCTAATTAAAGCCTACCGAGCAACAACACACGTAACGGGGTGTATCCTCCTGGGAGGTTTCAAAATGGGAAAAGGCGGTACTAAGGAGGGACTACTAAGCCTATTGACTTATGAAAAGCCATAGTTTACAATGGACAATGACCCAAGTCAATGGAAAAACTGGGCCGAGAGTGGGCGGAGCTTCACATCCATACCTTAATACAGCATGCCTTGCCTAGCTTCGACCTAAAAATGTTTTGGTCCTTGTAATTTGAGGTGCATTTGGTAGCAACATGCTGGCAAGCTGCTCACACAGTATCCCCAAGTCAAGCAAAATGCATTACTTTTGGTATCTTACATAATTGGTGGGCCATTTATAGGCTACAATCAAATTTGTAAAGGGCACTACTCACCCATTAGGGTTTCAAGGCGCTGGGGCTTGAACAAACAAATATGATATAGAAAAGTACAGATATTTCCTTCAAAAAATGATTTAAAAAATGTGTCAAGACTAAAAATTGGATTACGTCCAGTCAGTTACCTTCTTACTTGTTCCCTAGTGCTTGAGAGTGGGCACTTGGGGATTTTCTAAAATTTGAATAAGACTTAGGCCATCAAAACCTCTTCAGTGTGCAAATCTATGTACAAACCGACAACTATACACTAAATGATTGGTTCCCCCTTAAAAAGTAACTGCATACAAATCCAGTAACTCTCAGTGGAAATCTGATTAATGACCAACAAAATGACCAAACTACACTATGACCTCCTCAGCCATATATTGTACTCCGTTCTGTGTAAACAAGCTCAAAATACTCATGCTAATACAAACCTGATTCAACCATATTGCACAAATCAACAGACTTCTCGATGCCTCCTTGGAATTGAAGCATTCATAAACTGCACCAAAGAGCCCATACCTGTAAATAAATACACATTCAGCTGTTTTCCATTTTTGAATTTTTCCATACAGTTCAACATTTCTGCTTTCAGATCCACTAGAATAAATCTACTTTAACCGGCTACTTGGAGACAAACTGTTCATTGAGTATTATTTTTGACCAAGCAAATATTTTGCAATCTCAAGTAACTTCTTCCTCAGAGGCCTTAACTTCCCCTTAGTTTGAGATCATGTTATTGTTCTTAGGACTGTTGTCTAGAGTAACACTGCAAGAAATAAACCTCTTCATCTTGAACAAATAGCCTTGTAATGTAAGAGCACATTTTGAGTTGACTGATCTAATCACCTCGAGTTCCCTTCTTTGTTTGGCATGATGAGGAGCACAGGTCCAAAGACAAAGTCCAGAAAACATGGGTCTGAAATATAGAAGAATATATCTAAACAAGCTTAGCAGATTTGTGCCCCCTGGTCTTATGCAGTACAGGGCAGTTAGACACATAAACGTACACTACATCACAGTGGCAGGCATCTTGATGAACTGGAAACTCTTCTTGAAGAGTATAATAGCAGCAACATCTGCTCATTGTACATCAGCCAGGTTCTACCAAGAAAGCTAAGCCTTTTGGAACTATAAAATTGGAGTTGCTACTGAATTACCACCTATGTACTACATTGATGTGACAGAAATCAGTACAAGAACCACAGGAATGGAACTAAAACTGTTTCCAAGCCCAAATTGAATACATCAAACAGCTAATCTAAACAGATCTTTGAGGTAGTCCTATGACCCATGCAATCACTCACTTGCACAGAAAATGCGAAGACCTTATTGAAAACACCAGATCATGCTAGAATTATCCTACTCCTTATCAAGAGGTCTCTCTGGAAACCAAAACATGTAGTCTGAGAAACCAGGGTATCTGGATTATGCATCATTTTATTTTATATTTTTTTAAATTAAAATTTTTTCAAATTTTGTTTTTTAATTGATTTTCAAGCAAAGTTAAGCAGCAGGACTGCCACGCAAGGCAGTTCATATAGAAAGTAATCGAAAAGAACCAACAATGCGTAATTGAGGAACACCGGGGGATAAAAGTATTGTATAACATTTATTTTTTTTAAACCGACTTTTATTGAACTTCACAGAGAAAAGTATTGTATAACATATCAACAATTCCAGTGTACAAGGTAATGATTAATTGTTTCATGCATGGGTTTAGTTTGCTCCGGATTGGGAATCAGCCATGGCTTGGCGTTAGAGAAATTGACGTAGGGGCTCCCATAGATCTCTGGGCTTGGATGCCGTCGGTAGTTCTTCTGCATAGAGTTCCATATTTTCTTTGCAGTATACCAAGTCTTTAAGCCAGTGGTCAGCCTTTGGTATTTGTGTTCCCTCCCATGTAATAGCCACTCGACGATTGGCCATCAACAGTGCAACTCGTGGGAGTTTACTTGGTGCCCCTTTCACATGAGGAACATAACACAGTAGGCATACCAGTGGTGTACATTACAGCTTTACTCCAGACCCTTCCTGTACTTGTTGTACCACCTGTCTCCAGAACTGCGCCACCCTCTCACACTCCCAGGCAAGATGTATGAAATCAGCCTCCAATTGGCCACAACGTCTACATCTACTAGAGTCTCGCAGACCATATCCGTGTAATCGGAGGGGCGTGTGATATGTCTGATGCAAAAACTTGAAGTGTATGATTCGGAGGTTCCTATTTGGCGAGAGCTTACTGGTTAGGTTGCAAACATGTTCCCATTCCTCTGTCACATGGGTGGTCAACCTTTTGTTCCGTCTAGTTAGACTCCTATCCAGACCAGTGATCTTCTCTTCTCGCCCTATACATTTTTGTGATCAACTTTCTCTGTGTGCGTGTAGTCAATAGTAGCTGCAGAGACAGTAATACAGGAGGCTCTGATGGATATGTAGTGTAGTGCGATTGCATTGCTTGTCTCAGTCAATGTATAGTGAATTGAAAAAGTAGGGTAGGGTTAGTGACGTACTGGAGGTCCTCGGTGGTTAAGAACGTGCCATTCAGATACAGATCCTGCATTGTGGTGATGCCTGCTTCTTTGAGTAATCACAAGGGGCCCGCCTCGTGTGTCACCGATATAGCAGTGTGATGCTGAAGCGGCAGCGCTGGAGCATATATTGGTAAGTTATCGGTGAGCTGGCCTATGGATTGCCACACTGCAATCGTGTTATCTAGCGTGTTGATTTCAGTCTTTGGAGTCCTAGTGTGTGAATAGACCACAGAGAGGTGTCTGGTATGCATCGCCCTCTTCAACTGCCACATGTGGGGTGTAAGCATGGGGGTATAACCAAAAATAGGCATATTGCGCTTCTGCACTCAAGTAATATTTGTATGGGTCCGGTGTGCTAAATCCCCCTTAATCCAGTGTAAGGGAAGCCTAACTCACCCGTGCCCGTTTACCTCCCCAGATCAACCTGAGCAGAGAAGTTTGCAGTGTTGTAAAAAATTGGTATGTTAGTGTTATCAGGATATTAGCGAATAAGTAGAAGAAGCGCGGCAACACCACCATTTTTATAATTGCTATGCGGTCTGCTAGGGACAACGGCAATGCTATCCATTTATCGATTTGCTAGTCTAGTTTGACATATCCTCTACCATAGTTTTCTCGTATGACTGTCAGGGTCTCGATGAACCCAAACCCCCAGGTATTTGACCATGTCTGCTGTCCAGACCAGTGGATATTCCATAATTGGAGGGGGGGTGTTCACGTCAGAGATATAACCACTGACCTGTCCCAATTAATAGTGAGGCCTGATATTAATCCAAATCTGATGTACTCTCGCAGTATCTCTGGCAAATAACTAGTAGGATCTCTGACGAAAAGCACCATGTCATTGGCTTAAAGGGAAATGCCAACTGGTCTATAATTATAATTTAGTGCAGTTTCCCTGTGCCGCTGGTGTATCACACATGCTAGAGGCTCCAGTGCAATAGCGAATAGCAACAGTGATAGGGGGCACTCCTGATGAGTGCTGCGTTTGATGGAGAAGGGTTCGGACGTTAAGCCTCCCACCCGGACCCGTGCAGAAGGGTCCTCATACAGTATTCTCAGCCAGCCCACAAAAAGTTGTGGGAACCCCATGCGCTGTAAAATGCAGAACATATAGCTCCATTCAATGGAATTGAACGCTTTGGCTGCGCCTAGTAACACCGCCGCGGCATGCAATTGTGGGTTGAGGACGTGTAGCATCGCAAAGATGGTCCTTAGATTATGAGATGTGGAGCACTCTGGGATGAAGCCAGATTGGTCTGGCAGGATCAGACAGGGCATCAATGGCTGGAGCTTAGTGGCCAATATTTTTTGCTAATATTTTAGCGTCGGAGGTCGATATGAGTCACACGTGTCGGAGAGTGACAATCGGTGCTTGACGAAGGGACAGAGGGAGTGCTCCAGTCTCGTGCGCCTCCGTGTATACCTCAAGAAGGTATGGTGTGATGAGATCCGCACATTCTTTGTAAAATTCTATAGTGAATCCATCTGGCCCAGGCGCCTTTGTGTTAGGCAGAGCACTTATTGCTGCCTTTACGTCTTCCTCAGTTGTCGGTTGATTCAAATAATCCCGATGGCCATCAGCTAGCCACGCGCAGGCAACGTCCTCTAGATATTCTCCCACAGCAGAGTCTGGCCCTGTTCGGTGTACATTTTAGCGTAATATCCCCTAAATTGTTCTACTATGTCTGAGGGATGGTAATGTTCCACACCCTTACAATCCGTTATTTTCTCTATATGATGATGTTCTGCTCGCGCTCTGAGCATCACGGCTAGAATGTGGCCCGGCTTCTACTTTCACCATATTTCCTTGCGACGTATCGTCACGAAATATATTTAATTTCTGATTCTGCTAGCGTGTCATATTCTAGGATTAGCTCGTGGGTTTGGGCCAGTGTATCAGGGGATGGACGAGTAGTGTAGGCCCTCTCCAACCCCTGTAAGATAGCCTCTATCTTAGTGAGTTGAGCTCTGAGATCTTTGAGGATGCCAGCCGTAGTGCTGATGCAGGCCCCTTGGATCGTCACTTTAAATGCCTCCCATAAGGTCGCCGCACTGTCCACCGTGCCTTTTATTAACCTCAAAATAGTGTATTATTGCTTTATGAATGGTATCGTTCTAGATGGGATCTAGTAGAGCCTATGATCTAAATCACCATGCAAATGGCCTGCGAGTCACGGAGTGTTAAGAATCAGCTGTACTGGGTTATGATCGAATAATGTGCATGGGAACGTGGTGATATGTCACCCAAGCAGCAGTATCCTCGCTCAAGAGCCAGTACTCCAACCTGGACCAGCTGTTATGTGCAGGGGTGGCATGCGTTCCTTCCCACGCTTCGCCATTACGAAGCCTCCAGACATCCACCAGCCCAAATTCCAGCATGGCGTTGTTAACACTTTGGGCCACTTTAGGCGTGCGGATGCCGTATGGGCTAGATTTGTCCAGGTTAGGGTCGAGATAGGTATTAAGATCTCCCCTCCACACTACAGCGGTCTCCGGCCATTCTCGTAGTGTGCCATACATTCGCTGAAATACTTCTGGCTCGTCGGCTATAGGGCCATGCATGTTTGAGCGTGATCATGGAGGTTCCAAGTTTGCCTTGAACCATAGCGCAGCGACCTCCATAATCTGTGTGTTCTATGTGGCGTGAACGGGATACCCTTCTTTTTTTTTTTTTTAATTTTTTTTTTTAAAAACCTTTATTCGTGCATCTCAGAAGAACAAATACGGGCCTACAACCGTCAGGCCGGCCACGTTACAGTGAAGCACTAATACCCACATTACAGCCCCCGTGCGTCAACGGTCAGGATTAACAGCGAGTTAGGAGTCACATACTGGGAATAGCTTTGACACCCGGGGAAGGAGCGGTGAAGGTTAATTTTAAGTTTTTTAGATAATTTTATCAAAGAAAAAAGGAAAGTCAGTGAAGGATAAGAACAAAGGAGATTCGAGTCCGCAAAATAGCTTCACCACACGGGAGAGCAGCAACATCAGTAAAAACATCAATGGAAGTAAAATCTCAAGCAGTGAGGCGGTGCAGAGAAATAACAGGATAGTCACATGAGCAAGTACGCACCCCTCCAAAGTCGCCCCCACTCGATCCACCCCACACCCGGACCCCGAATCGGAGAAAGTGGAGCGCAGAGACATAGAAGAAGAAAGGCCCATAGAACTAATTAAGAACAGAGAGTATTACCCCCCCACCCTACACCAATGCGGAGGCTACGGCCTACCCCCCCCCCAGCATAGTGCCTGTCGCCCAAGGAACCCGAAATAGAGAAAGTAGGAATAGAGTAAAGAAATGAAGAAAACAGAAAAAAAGGCGGGGAGGAGCCCACGGGACACCAGGGCGCCCCAAACCATCAGCCAGTTATGGCCTCCACACACTGAGAGCCCACTACGCCAAAAAACGTCATGCAAAGATACCATGGCACCACTGTTTAAGCAAAGGGACACAAGTACATACATACAGTTCCAGTCCCAGGCCAGCCCGTCCATGAACGATGGCGATAGAAGTCAGTCTAGCCCTGGCCCGATCGCGGGCTTGGGATTAAACCAGCCCCTACATGAAGGCCCCGTGTCCCGAGCAGACAAAGACAAGATGGCCGCTTGTGAGAGGATGGTGAAGTAGGATCACGAAATGGCCGCCGACCATCGATTGAGGTCCCTCTTTGCACCACATAACGTCCAAACCTGGCAAGTGAAGTACAGGAGATCCACAACAAGGAAGCAGTAGGCCACCGCGGACGGTTCCTCGAAGCCGTTAGGTATCGCTCAGCAGGATATTCTTGCGGATGCGGTGAGGCAGGCAACAATGAAGCAGGCAGCCATGACCAGGGGGACAAAGTATCCGCAGTTGAAGTGGAGAGCGGTAGACCCCGGGTGCCGGGAACGCCAGTTGAAGGCACCAGTGTAGCACAATCATACACCGCCGTTGCGTCCCCGCAAGAGGACAAAAGTACTGGGAGACCCACGCCCTGTGGATGACAAACAGAGCGCTCACGACCCGCAGCCGACAGTATGGGGTCAAACCGCTCACTCAGCGCCTGCAGGCCAGCGCACATCTGTAGTTGAAAGTCCCGCAGGACAGCCAGAACGGAGCCGCATGTCAGCGGAAGCTGGGCCCCCACATCGGCAGCGATCCGGGACGGCACCGCGGAGCTGGTGTCCGGAAGAGGGAGGGCGAAGTGGGCGGCGGGCGAGACCGGAGTATCACCCCCCAGCCGCGGGCAGGCACTCAACACCATGTTTCGCCGCTGTACGTTGCAATGGCCCCGGGGGGGGGGGTCGCGGCAAGGAGTCAATTCCCCTCAGGTCTACGCCGCAACAGGAAAGGCCGACAGTCGCTTCTCTTCCCGCAGGTTACCCTTCGCCGCCGGCTAGGCAATAGGTGAAGAGGGCAGCAGCCTCTCACAGCGCGGCCCTCAGAGCGGGGCAGGAGACCCACCGCACCGGGGCCCACCCCACAGCTCCAGCCCCTCAGGCACAGGGTGCAGAAGGTGTCCAGCCGGCCCTCCCCGGGCTCATCCGGCAACGATCTGTGGTGCGGGGTGAGATCGGGACCGCGGGGCCCCGGTTAGCGCTAGCTGGTCCGGTGACTGCGGAGCTTCCAGGGGGCCGGCAAAGGCCAGAATGGCGCCGGGTTTCAGTGCAGAGGACAAAAACACCCAGAACTCGGGCATCCGGGCGGGCTGAGACTCCGGGAAAGCGACAGCGCGGGCAGCGCGTCTTCGCACACGTCGCGCCTCGAGAATCGGCGAGGATGGGCAGCAGGATAGTAGTCCGAGGCCACGGGCCGACGGAGCCGGGCGCTCAAGCGTCCGCTCCGGTCGCCATCCCGGCTCCCCCCCCCGCAGCGTGCGATCTTGATGAGTGGAATACAGTCATTACAGCTACATAAATTGTTTGCACATTGTTTTTCCCCTTTATCAGTCTCCTCTCCACCATGTTTCACCAGCCCTGGCTCCCGGCGTTGATCCTCCGAGGCTGGCCGAGTTTCACTCCCGCCGCCTGTCTCTGTGGCCGGTGCCCCGCCCCGGTGTGTATCCCCCCCCAGCAGTTTCTTTCCTGCAGTTTACCGGCTTGTTGAATCGTCTGCCGGGTGCCTGGTCTTTGTGTGTATCGGATCTCCGTCAGGGCGCGGGTCCGACGTAGGGCCGCGACCCGCCTCCCTGCTGGCAACTCGTCCGCCCGATCCGTAGCGTAGCGTGGGTGTATATTTAAACCGGTCTCTCTGGTGTAGGTTGCTCCTGGGCCTCAGTGTTTTCGGCGTCTCACGGCCCTTCTCGCGGTTTCAGGCTGTTCTGCTCATCAGGCGCCGCGTTGTCTCACGGGAGTCCCCGGCTTCCGATCAGCATGTAGGCCTCGGTCATCTCACTCGGTGCCGTTATGCCCTAAGTTTACGTAGCGTTCTCTAGTTAACGGTGGTGCTAGCCGCTATCTTCCGGCGTCCTTTCCCGGTTCTTAAAGTCGCCGCGATGCCGGATTTATTTCAGGATTGTCGGGGAGAGACGCTGGCGGTCGCGGAGCTCTCCTAGGCAGCGGCCATCGCTGTCGGCTGCAAGCCACGCCCCCCCCGGGATACCCTTCTTAATGAGAATTAGGACTCCCCTAGCATAGGAGGAATAGGATGAAGCTAATTTAAACCCAGCCCATTAGTGTGCAATCTTCACTTCTGTAGATTTGGTCAGATGGGATTCTTGTAGAAACAGAATCTGTGTGCCATGCCTGTTCAGATATGCAAATGATTGGTGAATTTTCTTGGGAGAGTTCAGCCCTCTAATGTTCCACGTCATATACCTGTAACCATCACCCATGACCCCTTCCAGCGCTTTGTGTCATAAATGGAGCAGTCACCCGATAGGCATAGTTCCTTCCACTAAAGATGCTCTTTCTCTGCCGAGTGTCAATACAATCACAGTAAACAAAACTCTTAAATACAACATTGTTACAGGAATCGCCTGTAAGTACAAAAAACCACCCACCCCCTCCCACTACAACCTCCCAATTAGGTCGAGAATGTATGCTTCCCACCCTCCCTTGTCTCACCCCGTACCCAATGTTGAAATTCAAACAAATGGGGGATCTCCCGTTGGGGGGGAAAGGTCGACGGCAGACACCTACCATGTGGTAGGGTGGCCAGGCTATTATAACAGAACACCCCATCCGGCTCAGATAAGGTGAGAGAGTGAACGTGCCATCAGCTTTACAGTTACATAGCTGCAGTACACCATTAAAAGTTAAGTGCATAGGAGATCCGTGTGGACTAGGAACGGCGGCGGGTACCCGCCATGTAGTCGGGCAGCCGGGCCGAAGAACAATGCACTGTAGCCGTCCCAGCAATTGACATCTAGAACCATAGGTAAACCTTGAGCCTAACTTAACTCTTGCACAGTACGCAAATAGGATAGTCTTAGCAGTTTGTGATTAACAGGAGGCTGTAGGTGCAGGGACAGTGATCCAAGCCATCCCAACCAGTTAAGTTACATACATGAGTGACATAGTACAGAGTCATAGATAAGTATCAATCATTATCACTAAGGTTCTTTGATTGGGTTGAACTTCGCCAAGAGTCTGGAAGTGGCTTACGCGGGCAGATATGTTTCGTAAATTTTAGGGCCAAATTGGCGTCGGTGAAAAAGTGCGCCTGGCCAACATGAGTGATTTTCAGCTTTGCCGGATATAGCATTGCATACGGCACTGAAGAAGACTGTAGGATTCTTTTCACTTGCGCGAGCTCCCTGCGTGCGGCCTGCACTGTTGTGGTGTAGTCCGGAAAAAAGGACAGAGTATTGCCCTGATGGATGATTGGACTTCTGGCCGTCACTTCTTTTAGGATAGCATCTCTGTCTGCATAGTTTTAAGATGCGCGCGATGATCGGGCGCGGAGTCGCACCCGGCTTTGGTCTGGGGCCGAGAGAACGGTGATCTCACTCGACGATCATAACCGGGGAAAGTACTGAACCAAACCGTTCTCGTAGTAAATTATCGACATAGGATTCCATTTTTAGGTCTCGCCTGAGCCAGCGCTTATAGCGCTGCTCTGGCGAGAGTTTTAGTAAGCGGGTTTTGGAAGTGCTAACTAGTGGCTTTTCAGGCCTCCAGCTTGCGTTCGCAATGTCGTGCACGCGCACAGCTGCTATCCTGCTTTCTAGCATCCCTCACGTTGCAGGCTTTCCTCCCCCTCTCTCACCCGCTCCTCCCCCACCCTTACTGCGTGACAACAGACAACAGGCGCCACTGGGCTCGAAGCCAGACAGAGCCATCCGGCTTCATTAATGATTAATTACAGTGGGCAGATTGGAGCATTTTCAGGAAACTCAAACACACTAATAACTTTCTTTTTTTTTTTCTTTGTCTTGGAGCACTTCATACAGTGCTCGTGTTTTCTGTTCACAGGCTCCATCCTCCGCGTCTCATTTTTTTTATCATTTTACCAGCTCTACTTACCACTCACTTTACACAGGACTATTCATTTTCTAAAAAAGGCAGATTGGAGCATTTTCAGAAAAATCATACAGTGCTTGTGTTTTACGTTCACAGGCTCCATCTGATCTACAATAGCTCAGAGCCGTAATCACGTGAGCATGTTTAACCTGTAATACTCAAAATAGCAGGAGATGCAATCCACGTCACTTGCAAAGTGATATTAAATTCATATATCCCTGGGACTCTTGCGGAATCTTTATCCCTGTGCATTTGGGGTGGAGGAGTGGGGTTTGGGGCCGGGGTCTGTCTGCAGATACTGAATGCAAATGTAACCCGGCGGTTGCGTGCGCTTCCTACACGTGGGCAGGCACCGCCATTGTTTAACAAATGGAATTTGGTGAGTCACGCTCTCGTTGTCAAGCAATCCCACGTGCCACGCGACGAGCCTGGGCTTTGATGGAAGTGCCAAGCAGGGCGTTCCGAAGATGTCTTTATAATTTGGAAGGCTCGCTCTCTATCGAAATCTAATCCTTTCATGTTGGGACCTGTAAAACAATCACAAACTTCGCCTGTGATGGTATCTGCTGTAGAGGCAGAGAATGGATAATACGGCTTCAGCAATCGTTTTTCATGTCTGTTGGGTTGCGCTCCTAGGAATGAAAATGTGCACCGATCTGCTGTTACAATAATACAGCCATTATTCTGGTGCAGCGTGAGAAGGGTCGGACTGGGACCAAAATTAGGCCCGGGGAACCAAAATAAAAGTGCGTCCTCCCACCCCTCCCCCAATAAGCGGCACAGTTTTGCAAATTGGGGCAGATTTGAACTTGTAAAGACATGCGGTAAAAGTATTTTGCGATGTATGGAAGACTGCATGAATTTAAGCTTGCTGCAGCCAATGTTTGTCTTTAATTTCTGGGAAATTAACAGTAAAAAGCAGACCATAAAACAGACATTGGCATAGCCAATAGGTCTCGCTTTTGGGACCTTATAAGTATTTAGTTATGCAGCACAATATCCTTGGTGCAACAACATGAACTGTTGCATGGCTAAACACTTATAAGGTCCCAAGGGCGAGTCCTATTGGCTATGCCAATGCTTGTTGATATTGCTGTCGTTTCCGTAAGGCCAAGGATTCTGAGGTTGTTCTTTCGGGAACGCGCCTCTAAGTTTTCATTTTTAGACCTGATCACCTCTACTACCTTCTCCATATCTAGGATCTGTGTTCTGGTTTCGGATTGCGAGTCTTTGGTGTCAGATAGCCTAGCACATCCAGGCGGGTTTCATGTGTGTCTATTTTTTGTCTGACAGTGTCAAGGCTGGAGGTCAGGGTGTCTATTTTGCCGTCAATAGTTTTGAGACTGGAACGCACTTCAAGTATATTAGAGCGCATGTCTTCCTCTGAGTTGTCTGCATTTTCAGGGAGTCCTGAGGTCGCGCCCTGTTCCGGTGCCATGTCCATTGTGTGCGTCTGGCGCTTACGTTCAAACTCTATCTTGGGCTGCTTTGGGTCAGCCTTGCCCATGTTCGTGTATACCCAATTCCAGATGTGACCCGCAATTGCTAGTTCTGCAAACAACTTGCTTTGGACCCCCTTGTGAGTCGGATAGCACGGCTCCTAATGTGGTAGGTCAGTCTGTTTGCAAAGGTTGTTTTCAGGTATGCGAAGAGGGTGCAACAAACTGAGGGCACCGGGGCCCGAGGTCCGGCAGCAGAGGACCGCGCCGATGCACGACCACAGTCCTAGGGCAGCAAGCCAGGGTGGGCCCCCACCCCACAGCAGTTGACACACGGCGCAGCAGATAAGCCGATGGGTACAATCAGGAGGAGCAAGCCAGCACACTTAAGCGGTATATAGTGCCCCAGGGAAAGTTGCACAGTAGTTTCGCCCTCACTCGCTGTATAATTAGGCGGCTGATAGGGGTATCGTCAGTAGTGCGGATCGGCTCCGCCATCTCAGGGTATAAGATTAGGAGGCCCAGCTGGAGCCGCGCCGCAGTGAATGGGGGACCCGGCAAACCAGCACAGTACCCGGTCAACCCCCCGCCGTGGTTACAACGGAGAGGCTGAGGACCGCCCGTGACGCGCCCTTGACCACCTTCACCCCTTGCCGCTAGGTCCAATGCCAGGTACTTCTGTTGGAGGGTGCAGGCTGGAGCTCGGCACTCAGACGCAGGGTAGCTTTCCAGCGCCAGTGTACGGCAGTCACACCCGATTGGGGCCAGTGTGGGCCTAGGCCACACAACTCGCAGCAGTTCAGCCCTAGTCCGGAGGCAAGCGCTGCCACTCACCTAGTCGGCACCTCGCAGGAATCACTGACTCTCGCCGTCTCCTCCCCACCCCGCCACACAGCCCGCAGCCGCCGGCCGTGGATCGAGCCTCCTCCGCCGGCCCCCAGGAGCGCCTCCGTGCCGCACCGTCAGCTCCGATGAGAGGTAACACGTGGTCTGGCGGCAGGCTCTCGGTCGGCCATGCCGCAGTCCAGTTAAGTGCCCACTTGTACCGCAGTCTTGCACCAGCAATCCTCTGTCCATCTTGGGGTGCGCTTCAACTCCGACACCTAGCGCCGGTCGCGGCTAGTCAAAGCTATGCTTGGGCCGCTCGAAGCAGGGGTGTCTCTGTGGGGTGAGCTGTTAGCGCCGATGTTTTTAGCCCCCGGATGGCGATTTACATAGTGGTATTTGCAGGATGATCGAGCCTGAACCTTCAAAGTTTAAGAAAACGTGTGTTAATATCTTTAGAAATGGTACTTCTGGAGAATGCAAAGTAGAGGTGCAGTCATATTAAAGTGAGAACGTTGAAAGTCTAACATCTAAGTTGAAAGTGAGATTTTCTAGGGAGAAACCGAAGTGTGAAAATCAATGTATTGAATGGAAAATGCAAAGAATCCTTCCAGTAGGAGTATCCTGTGTGTTTTTGTATTCTCAATTTTTCATATATACTTGTCCTAGGATTTGCCAATTTGATTGTTTTTTTAATGCGGTTTCCCGGTTCCATTACCATATTGTTTTTAGTTTTTGAGCACTCCTTCATCTTTGCTATATTGACCACTTTCTGATGATTCCTGATAATTCTCTTCAGGTAGTCCTCATTCACCTTGCAAATCATAATCTTTGGTGCACATAAAAAAAAACATCCTGGAGGAATTTCATAGAAAATTTACCATCATGTAAGTTTAAGCTTCATGATTCCATGGGCTCAGTTTACAATAGTAGTGCACCTATGTATTGATGTACATCGTTTTTTCATGCAACACTTTCGCTGACAAATTAATTTGCTGGTACTGGTGTACTATAATATGATCGGCCAAAGTCTCCTTATCGTTAAACTCTGTCTATGTTAATTGATAAGGCTGGGGTGGGAGGTGAGTGGGATATACAGTGGGCCCTACAGTATTTAATTTGACTCATCTGAGGATGTTTAATATTTTATTTAGCACAGATTTCAGTTGGGTGTTGGAAAAAGATCCTCAAGAAGGTCTTACCTATTTTAGGATTTTTCACACCTTCTTCGTGTGATGGCTTTTTCTGTTATCTTATTGCCTCTGCTGACTCTCATAGTTCCATTCGCTAAGGGGATTCTGAACTGCAACTTATGAAAATGTGTTTATAGGTTTTGCCAGTGGAGACCTGCCGTACCTGCCACAGCTCTGTTAGCCCTACAGAAATATTAACTTGACTTGAGGGCAAGTAAGGGAAAGTCAGGAAATTATTTAGTTCTGTTGTCTGCTGTGTGTTGCCTATTGTAGCATAGCCAAACTACTGGTCAAACGGTAAACTGACTTAAAAGCCATCACAGTCTACGCAAAACCCAAACCATCATGGCCTATCATTAACAGCATGGAGCCACCAGCAATGTGTTTAAGAATATGCATTTTATGAAAGCAATATACAGTGTGATAATTGTGCCTCTGATGCACGGGGGGCACAAAGAAGAAAAGGGGACAAAGTTTCGAAGTTACAACACCCTCTTTGTGTTTTCTGGATTAGTTGATCCTTAGTTCAGCCTTCACTTTCCATGCTTGTTTTTCAGAACCAAGGACTGCTATCCCTACATGTCACTGTATGTCCACATGATGCTGGATGTGCAGGCTGGGTGCTACTACCTTTTATTTCCAACTTTTATCCAAATTTTTCTGAGGAGTCCGATAGTCTTAAAATGCCCCTTTGTGGCCTGTCTCTTGCCAGAAAAGCAGACGAGTAGGGGAAAGTAATAAGAATTAATAGTTTGCTTAAGTTATAACTCTCACAGGAATATGCCAACACTTTCTACCTTCCCCAGCTTGCCAATGGAAATGGATATGCTTTAGCAATTCAAGTGTTCACTGAGGGAGCAAAGTCGTAATGGGGAAGGTAATGATTGATATGTGGCGTGGCCTAATTAAGTAGTAGAAAGACATATTTTTCTTTTAGCCTAAATTGCAATCCGTATCCCATCCAGGCCCTATGGACTGGAGTAATAAAAGTAAGATATATTACTGGAAATAAGTTCTTTATGGATCAACAGGAGAATGAGAAAAGTTCTTCAGGGGAAGACAGAGCCACAGTCTAAGGGCCAGAAAAGGAAGCATGTGGTCTCCTCTGTGCGGAAACGTAGTGTGAGGCAAACTATCAGGAGTTGATGAGATGATCTCAAGTGGTGATTGGCAGCCCCTCACTTGTTCTTGATAATCGAGGGCACTCAAAGCTTTCCAGAGGAGGCCATAGAAGGTGAAGCAAATGATCTTTAAGTTTTGTGTTCACAAGCAGCTAGTGCACAGAATAGCTAAGAGATGAGACTGGGTTGCTTTTCTCTAGTTTACATACACACTAGGCAACAATTTGAATACTCAGCATGTAAATTGCTATGGTCAAGTTATGAGGCGATCGATATATGCCCAACCGTAATCTGTTGTTGGCTGGTGGGAATACACTGCAGCCAAAAGTTCAACTTCTGCAACTTGAAGAAAGATCCCAGTATGATAGCGCTAATCAGAGCTTACAATAGAGATAGGCATCCCCAATAACTCCGCAATTTGTATTTCGATGGCAGTAGTATTCTTGATGTTCAAAAAGCAGAAAAGGTTCTCATTATGAAGTTGAAGCATTTTAGGAGATGGACCAGTTCTAACAGCATAATTTCAGACTCTGAATCATTAGGTCTGTCCCATCCCCTGAGGTTTGTGCCCAACAGTTTGAGTGACCGTTTAGTTTTACCTAGCTAAATTGGAGCTGTTGTGGCAGAGGTTTCTCTTAAGACTAGTATCTGTTCTGTCCTGCCATATTGGTTTGGTTCCTTTTTGCATGCCCTCGTGCATTTCCCCAGCCCCTCCTCCCCCCCCACCCCCTCTCCTAGGCTGCTGCATGAATGGGTTTTTCATGGGGACCCTTGGAAGCCAGTAGTCCAAGAGTTGACCCCATCCATGCGTGATGAGGAAAAAATCTTGCATTGTGGACTGCGCGTTTGCTGTAAGGCAAAGCGCTAGTTGCATTGTAAGATTGGAACCGTGCCTTCTTTTAATATACTTAATCTTCGAAACACAAAGCAGACTCAATGTGTCACGCTTGTGATTTGGTGGAAGGCAAAAGAGAAAGTCCTTCCAAGTTTATGCTGTTGATCCAGTCCTGGAATTTGTAGTGTGAAACAAACTATCATGATTGAAGCCTTTCTGTTTGACATAAACTACAAGCATCTGAGTTTGAGTGACGTTCAAAAATAGTTTTTTGTGAATGTTAATGATTAACAATTTAATTCACAATTGACTATTCTCCGCCATTTGGCGGAGACCTAGTCTTTGTTGAATGAGTAATATCCATAGTTGCTGTGGGTAATGATGGAACTACAAGGGAGCCTTGATAAACTCTGAATCCAGTCGAATGGTAACGGTGCCCATGCTGCAATGAGGATGTAACCCAAATGAAAAGGAGTGGAGCTTGTTAAAGTTCAGCGGCTGTTAAAGTTGGTTTGTGACTGCACTGTTTGGGCTTTTTTTTCCAAGTGGAGGCAGGTGAGGCAATGGTAATTGAAGAGATCTTCAGGAACTAAGACCTTTGTGAGTTTTATTTTTCTATAAAGGATGGGACGATTCCTATAGGGAGTAATACTTTGAGACTTATTCCAGGAGTAGGGTAAGAGTTTGCTGTGCGAAATATGCACTTGCAATGTGTGTCGCTAAGGGTGATAGCTGTCATGCTTGAGTTGCATACCTTTAGCACCTGGAAATCTGTGAGGTATATTGTATTCTGAAGAGCAGGTCTGTTTGCGTTGCCTGAGGAAGTTCTGCTGTCTGAAATACATGCATGTAAACTGCATAACATGAGAGAACTGACCTAATTCAGTCTCAAAAAATCAGTACAGCCAAATGTTGTCTTGCAGCTAACTTTCAGATTGCAAGAATTTCACAAATGCCTATGTTGGCTGGAGCACATACGTCACCTCTTTTCTTGACTCCAGTCGAAGTGGAGGAACAGTTCTGCTTTTCTAGCGAGAACTAACAAGTATGCAGTATGGCTATGCCACCATTGGACTCTGGAATCCATTAAGTGCCCCTGTCTTGCACAATGAATAATAATTTGCCCTTGTGTTCCCCCCACACAAGGGTCTAACAGCACTCCAGGTGTCACTGTAAGGCTGCCACCTAGAGGACAACCCTTTCCATCACTGTGCCTACATAACACTGCCACCCAAGTGCATACATCCCCTTTCCTCCAGCTCCCTGGATATTGGAGCCCTTCTGCATACTGCTGGCAACTCTTCAACCTTTTTACTAGGAGAACACTGCTTATGCCTTTTGATCTTTCCCTCCTGCATCTTACTTGTTCCCAGCCGCTCAATAACACTACCTGCAAAACTCTGGAGTCCTCAACCTTTTTGCCTTGCAGTGCTGGCGATCTCAGTTACAAGTTCCACAATACCAACCTTTCCAATGAAGCTATAGAGAACATGTATTCAAACTGATTATGTCAACAAATCAACACGTATAATCTTCATCACAGTATGTGTTTCACCATATTTTACAACCAATTACTATACTTGGACCTGTACTGTTTTACCAGCTCTTATCAGATTGTTCCTTCTCCAGTATTCACGCTGTCCGCTCTTGTTCTCATGGCAAACCACTTAATATTAGTTACCAATTTGTTAACTAACCTCCATCTCTTGATCCCTAACCAATCTGTTACACATGTTCTTCAACATTCTGCCATGTGCTCGCCCACCTCCTAGAATTTTGATTACTTGTTGACAAATCTCTCAACATACTCGCTGGATAATAGCCAGTTCCATAATGACCAGTCTTTTCTTTCATTATTTCCTCCACATCATTACTCTGTCAGCCTCTACCTGCACTCGTCTGCACAGATGGAGAGTGCCCTTCCACAGGCCGCCTGCAATTATAATCCTACCAACTTGCTTCCTGTGCTGTAACTCCTCCCTCAGCTCACCCAACAGAAAATGCTACCTTGACTTAATTCTCTTCCTTGGAGATTACCCTCAGAAACTTGAACACTTAACATATTCCTTACTCCACTAAACCACTGTACGGACTGTTAGACATGGGGGTCTCTAGTTGGCAGAGGTAGGTACCTTTTGACCAAATAGGAACCCTTGCTTCTAGTCAGGATAAGGGGGAAACACACTGTAGATAACCCCTGCTCACCCCCTTGGTAGCTTGGTACGAGCATACATGCTTATCCCCAAGGCAATGTGAAAAGTATTTGTACCAACACTCACAGTAACACAGTGAAACACCACAAATGGACACCACACAGGTTTATAAAAATAAAGTTATATTTATCTAATTTGCACACGACCAAAACCACAAAAATCCAACTTACACAATGAAGGTTATGCTTTGAAATGTTCTTTTGAATGTTCTTATTAAAAGCAAGTTGGTGGTTGCTGTATTCTTTGTAATAATCAAAGGCAATGTCACAGATTCGTTTTCCTGAGCACCTGCGCGCGGTGCTTTTGTGGTGGCGGGATCTGCCCCCACAAGCCTGTTAGCTCTACGATCAGTAATGACACAAGTATGCCCCCAAATGCCGTCCCCGGCGTCAGCCACAAAGAAATTATGCTTGGAAATGCATCCAGCAAGAGATTTCACTTAGACCGGTCCCGGTACCGCAACTTCAGCTGTGCGAGTAAGGACCGTGAATATCACCAGGGGGAGGGGCCCCGCTATCCAGAGGCAGGCTAACACAGTCCCCGACAGGCCTCGGTAACTGGACTCAGGCTCTGGGCAGCTCCGCCGACTCCAACCCGCTCAAGGAAACCCAACAAACAGCAGTGCGGATCGGAGCGTTACCTGGGGAGCCTGTCGTGTGCTGTGGTCTGCGCCTTGGTGATCTTCCGACGGGAGACCCTCTCCTTCAAGGGCGCTTCGTGGGGGAATTGGGGCCGCCATCCCGGATCTGAGAACGTCTTCCCTTCGGCTCAGGCTGACGTCCTGCTGGGCGACTCCCTCTTCGGCATTTGACTCGGGTCGCTGGCGGTGACGGCACATGTAGTACTGTGCTCTCTTGTGTCTGGTCCCACGAAGGTCACGGTCCGAGCAGGGCTGTGCAGGCACACGCACACAGCGTTCCAGCTCGCTGGGTCTCACGGGGCTCTTCGTGCAGGCAGGGCTGTGTGTTGATGAAGGCACACAGCATCTTGCAGGTCGCAGCTCGGGCTGGCGGCGGTGAAGTCTGGCAGCACGTTGCAGGTCGCGGCTTCCTCCCGGAGTATTGACACACGCACACAGCTGCTTAGATGTGAAAAGCGAAGCACTGTTCAGCAAATGCGAGCCTCACGAAGGATGTCAGCTGTGCCCAGACACACACACACACACAGCTGCTTGGAGGTGGTCTTGGAAACTTTGATGATCCTGAGTTTCCACAACAGGAGGCCAACTCTCCTCAGGCCCTTGGAGATTTCCTTTTCAAGTAGAGGACACCGCAAAGTCCTTCCCCTTTCCTTGGCAGAATAGCCACTGCAAGTCAGCCCCAGAACACTCAGCAAGGGCAGTCCTTCTCAGTTTCTGGTGCTCTTCTCCTTGGCAAAGGTTTCTTCTCGATTCCAGGATGATCTAAATTACAGGGGTTTCAGCCCTCATATTTATACCCCAAAAGTCTTTATTCTCTGTTTAAGGGGTCCTGGACCCAGTCCAAACCATTTCTGGGTGCACTCTGCCAGTGCAAAAATCATTCCTTTGAGAATGTGGGCCAGGGTCTTCAGACGCACAGCAGGAGGTGGCGCCAGTCTTTTGTGGAAGGCAGGCACAGCCCTAGACAGGGACAGGCACTACTTCTCCCACCACTCCAAATGCAGATTGGCCTGACTCACCCAGACTCCTTGAGCCACCCCAGCCCCTGTCACTCCAAAGCCAGACAGTCAATCCACAACCAGGCAGAGGCACACAGAAAGGTTGAACAAGAAAATAGCCACTTTCTAAAAGTGCTATTTCCAAACACAGAATTTAAAAGCCATCCTTACTAAAAGATGTGTTATTAAATTCTGAGTTCAGGGATACCGGACTCCAATTTTCTATCTCACTGCTATGGGAAGATATGCTGGTAAAATGTTATAGCATTCCCCATTCTGTCCTATGGGCAAGATAGTCTTTCAATCGTGAAAAACGAAATCGGCAGTATTTCACCATCAGTACATGGTACACACACCAGTACATGTCCTACCTTTTACATACACTGCAGCCTGCCCAGGGGAATACCTTGGGCCTACCATAGGGGTGTCCTATGTATAAGAAAAAGGAAGGGTAGGGCCTGGCAAGTGGGTACACTGGCCAGGTCAAATTGGCAGTTAGCAAAACTGTGCGCAGGCACTGCGGTGGCAGGCCTGAGACATCTCTTGGGGCTGCTCAGGTGGGTGGCACAATCAGTGCTGCAGGTCCACTAGTAGCATTTGACTTACCAGCCCTGGCACATGTGGTGCACTTTACTAGGGACCTACTGGTAAACAAATATGCCAATCAGGGAGAACCAATCACAATATCAATTTATACAGGGAGCACTTGCACTTTGACACTGATCAGCAGTGGCAAAGTGCCCAAAGCATCTAAGCCAGCAAAAACTAAATCCAGCACAGCATCAAAAACACAGGAGATCAAGGCAAAAAGTCAGAGAACCACGCCAAGGATCCCAGGTCTAACACGGACCTATTACTAATGGCTTTGCATCTGGCATTCCCTTCAAAATTGGTAAGATAAGTGCAGTCTGCATTTGGCTGAACCCACTGCACCAATAGTCTTGCACGCTCTGTCCCTCCTTACCCACTGCTGTCAGGTTGACTGCTTTTTCCTAACATTATTGGATGTATATCATTGCATTACTTTGACCACCATTGTATCTTCATGCCATTTACTTCTGCTTCCTCACTTCGCCCCTCCCATTATTTTGACCAATTATTCTGGACTTTAAAATACCGCTTACTTTGATCCCATCACTTATTCTATCCCATCAATCCTAACAATGTTAACAAACAACATATCCTAAATCATCCCTGTTAAAAAAAACAAAAAAACAATTAAATGAATATTAATAAGCGCATCTTTTTAATTAAATACAGTTTGAACCTTTGTGAATGTCAAATACTTTAATAAAGTGTATTCTATCCGTAACCTTTACAAATGTTACATTATTATATTAATAGAGATTAAATTAAATCATAGAGCCAAACGCTATACCAATATAAATGTTAAGTTGAATTGAGGTTTTTGTAATTATATGAATGTGAAAATGTTTAATTATTTGAATATGTATTTTTAAAAAGTGGTAGGCAAGCCCTAAACACCAGTCGCATGCTTAAATGCTTTCACCTCTCTAGGTGTCACAGCTAAGTAAACATTCCCAGTGGTGTGGGGCTCCAGCTCTCAGGTTTTTAGATCCCATGTTCCAGTAGCTCATCCAGTCCAGATTTTTTCTTGGCATTCTGTGCTTTGAGCACTGACAATATAGTGGTATAAACATTATTAAAATTACAGAATGCAAAGAAACCTGGATCAGATGAGCAATATGCATGTAATGTTTTGAGCCCTGTTCACCAACGACACCACTCCTTTCATAACATCTCCTTTTGACAACATCTACTGTTTTTTTCACAATGTATATGCTCAGCATGGATTTGTTTTTCTTTCCACCTTTTGGTCATACTCTAAACAAAGATCTTGGACTCAATCATAATTTCCCTGCAGTTGTTCAATCACCATTCTCTTGTAAATGTACATATGTCTACTGCATCTAAAATCCTCGCCTCTGTCAGTCTTCCTTTAAAGAACCTGGTCATCTTTCTCGTTTGCCCGGAACTGAGGAGTTATGCCTCATCCCAGTATGTGTTTGGAGTCGTTAGTTCTGCCCATATCCACCATGACTAGATTCCAGTTACATGCAAAACATCCACCAGAATCTTGTCTTCGCAATTAAGTTCCCAGCAAGCATGTGAATATTGAGTAACCTTAGTTACTGATAGAATCTACTTGTGGGACCCCCCTTCAATATGCGTTCTTTTCGATTTTCATAATCCTTTTAATGGAAGCACAGTATTCAGCTCTCTCCACCAGTCATTCACCACTCTACAGCGACAGAAAGCTAATTGGCAAGCAGCCAAATAAAACATGATTTTAAAAAAGCAGCCCCTTTCTAATGAGTCACTCGCCACACCTTAGATCGCTCTTTAAGCTCGGCCAACAGATGCTGTATAAGTATCCTTAAGCCTGCATGTGCCTGTTCAAAGGTCAGATGTTTCATCTGCTTGGCCCTCACTTGAGGAACACCCTTCCCTCTCTTCACCAGAGTTAAATGGAACCTTAAAGTTCACGCCACTTGATGTTACCACGCACCTCCAATATTATGTACTATTTCTTGTTGCTATGTACATGCTTTCTGTTAGATCCCTTTAAACACAAATGTATATTCCTTCAGTACTAGTCTGGCATACATTTCTAATTCCCCATAGAAAATAAGAAACTATTGTTTTTGACATTGTTTTGATGCCCTTTGATATGATACATGCCAACTTGAACAGTAACAGGAAGGCGAGACGTCTTTCATGTGCATTTCTTCTATAGAGCAATGGTTACACCGCTGCTGTTCTGCCAATTTGATTATAATCTATTACTCTGTTTCAGAGGCAACCTACTGAGACTACTGGTTCAAAAATATAACCTTTACTAGAACAAAATGCAGTTTTAACCAGCTGTATGAACTGAAGAATTAAATGCATCCTTTAGTATCTGGGTGCGTTGTGGGTTGGCAGGGTCGGTAAGTCTACCAGGTGTGTTCTAAATGCACTGTACCTTCCTTGTTTACAGGTTGGCTGCTTGTATCCTCTGCATGTTATTGTGTCAGCCAAAAGTACAGCATGCCAAGTGTAGTGTGATGAAAGCAATAGCGGACTCCCAACACAAGAAGGTTTGTCCCTTCTTTGAATGCTCCTGTATTCTAAGCTGCAGATGGAGATGTGTGCTTTAATGTCTCAGATTTGCTGTATATCGCAGGTATTGTATGCCGTCAAAGAACCTGCACTGACGAATTTCAGGCCTTTGATGGCAAAACCTATCTTACACAAAGAGGCAGTGATAGTGGGGACATAACTGAGCCCCATCTACCAGAATGGCAAAAAGTTTGCAACGGTGCCAGTGAAAATGAAGATATCAAAGATTCTTCTTCACAGTTTTAACTGAGAAATGTAATTGAATAGTTAACAGCTTGTTAAATTACTTTCCAGATCACCAGCATCACCAGACATCTTGAGTTCAACAAAACCTGAGAGGAAAAAATCTGGCCTCAACCAGGTATGATGGTTCTGCTTTGTAATTTTTACAAAAAAAGTGGTGGGCTTTCTTCTGGCATAATTGATCTTCAGGTTCTTTGCAATTTCATTTTGTGTTTGCAAGTGGTATCCTTCGTAGGAAACTATTTTAAGACGTCATAGAGGGACAGCGTAGCTGACCTCCATGAATCATCTACGACTCACATCAAAATATAGGATGAGCAGCCTCTTATGGGTTGTAGTCATTGCCTGGCATTTCATTTATCTAAGGGGGCCTCAATCTGATGTGCCAGGCGTGTTATAACTTGGGTAAATCTGCAACTGGGTCTAAATTCAGATGAATGATCATTTGCATCCACCAATAGACTTGCATTCCTCCACTGATTGGGTGGTAACCAGCTATTTTTGGCTCTGATATTTGTTAGAAGTAGTCAGTCTCCAGCAAGGGATAATCTGGAAACGCAAACCTTTTTAGCACAAACAGACGTTTTCCCTTCAGAGGTAAAGAAAACCATCTTATTGTTTCATAGAAATGCTTTACTAGCATATCCCATTATTAAGTGAATTATGGAGGGGGAGACATGCGGTGGTAAATTGATCATACAGCAAGAATCTCCAGATTACTTTGTTGTCTCCCATAACAATTGCTTTCTTTTTTAAGCCACTGTCCTCGTGTTTCAAGATGCTGTAAATATGCTCAGTTACTTAAGTTCTCTGCATGAACTGCCAGGGTGGCATTTTGACTTGGCTCCTCCTAAATTGTGATGCAGTAATGGGCTCTGAATAACCAGCTGCACCTAGCTCACTTGATAGCATTATCTGTGGGCAAACCATTTAGAGTTAAAAATGTAGGGCTCAGTGTGATTTGAATCAGTCAACACTACCAGATATTTTATCAAACAACGGCGGCGCCGGAGAACTCTATGAAGACTGTTATCAAATGCATCTTCCAACAATCTGGCAATCCTTGGTTCGCTTGCCTTGCCTCAGCCAAAGACCTCCTGCAACTTGCTATAGAGAACTGGGACTCCAGCGTAATTAAGTTTGCTACTATTAAAACAACAATAAAAAGCAAGTATGCCTATGTTATCGCACCTTGGATATTGAATCCTTGGTAGCAAGAGGCTTCCACGAGACCCAAAGCCTCCCCCCACACACTCCCCAGCCTCAAACCTCATCTTACGCAGGCTGTGGGGAGACAAGCCCTACATAGGATCTTAGCAGCCATACTACATCCTCTTCCTCTTAAAGATCTATATCCAACTGGGAAAGTAAGGCCGGCCATCATGGAGTGTCGCCTCTGCAATTACAAACGAGAGTCTTTGGCCCATATTTTACTCTGCTGCCCGGCGTTGCGGCTAGTTTGCAGAATCTACCTCAAGCCCATCCTCCTCCAACTGGGAACTCTCACAGCAAATGAGGCAGTCCATCGACTCCATACATTGGACATAGTGAAGCATATGGCCAACTTCACCAAATTTGTCCACTATACTCGTACAAAACTGATGGACATATCCCCCCTAAGCTGTCAGGCGGGAGCCGCTGGGGTTGTTGGCTGGCCACTCTTTAACAGACTTATTCAATCTAAAAGACTGATTATCACGTGCACTGTTTTCATCTAAGAAAGCAAAGGAGATTTTAACAATGTTTTGTACATATACTTGCTCTTTTAGATTCTTATTCTGCCATTTTTATATGTTGTATTTTGTAATGGTTTTTAGTAACCACACAAATAAATAACTCATTCATTCACTACCAGATCTTCACCCCACAGTGCATGTCCTGGAGTGACATTTTTATTTAGAAAGTAATTTTTCTTTACTAGCATTTTAAGAAAGTCTAAATTCTAGTAAAGAAACCTGGAGAGTATTCCGATTCTTTACTCGTAGCACTCAGCAGTAACCCGTTCCTTTATTTTCTATCATTTTTCAGAAAACCTGCAGTCCAGGCAAGCGGAATATGGAACAAATATACCCAGTAATCATTATCTAGGCACTGTCCTCAGTTTTACCTTGGGTGGCTTGTCTTTGAGTCAAAGTTTTCTCCAGGTTCAAAGGCAGATTTTATACATATAAAAAAATAAAATAATAAGGGACTAGGATAAGAAATGTGAATGAATCATTCAACAATGCATTTAAATTAAATCTTTAAATCGCCATCTGACATCAGTACCTCTTCGGGTGAAAACATGTAAGAAAAGATGCCACCCGCAGGTGGTGATTTTCATGAACAGTCTCAGAGTGGGATATGGCTAGTCTCCACATATTTACAATCACTAGTATAGAAACCTAGATTCTGTGGTGAGAGGCTATGGGGAGTATTTTACTAGTTTGGAAGTTCTCAATTTCTCCACCTCCCACTACGTCAATGGGTTTAAAATAGAGATCTTAAGAAAAATATCTAAACAAATATACTGCATTTGTAATATCCTCTAACCACCTTCTTCGATCAAACCCATTAGCAGTAATGGCACACGAGGTATTGTTCCCCAAACAAAGACTTATCTCTGGGTCTGACTTGCATCTTACTGCTTCCTATTGGACCAAGGTGGGTGATAAAACTGCCCCTTGCACCTTTTGTAATTGAAATTTGCAAGCAACTTCACCAGCGCAAATTCAGCTCACTGTTCATCTTTTCATAAGCTTCAAGACATACCACACACCTTCCAGGTTGGTGCAGCGAAGCCAGATGCAAGATTATTCTTGTATTATTACCCTTACAGGATATCTGAAATGTCAAAGTCCTAGCAAGTGTAGCTGATGCCCTAACCTTGGAGACCGCTAGCTCAAAATAAGGTATAAAGCTTTGTCAAATTATCTCTTGGTACTCTGAAAGACCGATTCCCTACTGTCTGTCAAAGGAGCCTCTTCAGCATATCAAAATGATGTGATTCTGAGGCAAGGCCTTTCCAGATGTAGGAATCTGAGAACGTAACAAGTAAGTAGAAGCTTTTCTACTGGAGCTTTCCCCCCTTCCACAGCCTCAATTCTGTTATGCCTTTTTTTTTTTCCTGTCATTTTTTTTTTATTTCATTTTTTTTAAATGTAGGATATTCTCTAAACGGGCTGAAAAGGGATGGAGAACCTTTTCCCTACACAAACAAAAAGAATAGTTTTTGTAGGGCATCCATTTCTACTGTCTCAATGGGGAGCTTACAGAAAAGCCACACTGTGTGAGCTTCCTTGTGTTCTCCTTCAGTTGTTGCAGCGTTATATTTGGGACTGGTTCCCATTAAAGGAACAACTTTGTAGAATATTGAAATATCTGGGTAGTAACTACTGCATCAAGATACAAGAGATGCTGCTACCGAACAGGGCTTTTCCATATTGGATTAAGGCTGTTGGGGGTTGATTTCTTGGGACCAAAGGGTGGGGAGATTAGTGGATGTATTCTCTCTATCCCGGCACAACAATGGGTGTCCCCAAGGAGCACCAAATCTGCAGTTTGATCATGAGGAACCACAAAAGCTTGTGGCGAAGAAAGCGAAAATGATGGCAGTTATGCCACAGCTGTGAAGTGACTTTATACATGGAGATATAAATTATGTGATGACGTAAAAGTGCCTGAAGTAGTGTTCAAGCTCTAAAGGGACCTGGGACCTCACGCCACCAAATGGTTGTCACATATGGTGCCACCAAAATTATTTTTGTCACTTATGGCCCTATTGTTGATATGAAGGAGGATGCAACAATATATTGTATGTGAGGTTGAGTATTTTATGACAAATTAGTTGCCCCAGACATTTGGCACAAGTTCAGTTTCTGTGCAGACCACTTACCTCTAGGGGAGATCTCGTAAAAGCTATCCAAGCCTGCCTATATTGAGCTTGATTAAAAAACAATACCTGCCACTGGTCTAAAAAAAGGTCACATAATTTCAGGCTTGTATGTGATCCAAGCTCTAACAGTTTACCTTCCATGCTTCCTCTGAAGAGACACACCGGTGCAAGTCATTACCATGTGCAAATGTTGGTTTTTCGGGTTCTTCAAAGCCCTGTAATGTACAGGATGATTTACAAAAGTGCCCTCCTTCCCAGAGCTAAACCAATTTCTATCATGATATAGTAAATCATCTTTGCCAGACTTGTCTGAAAAACAGGAACTTCATCCACAAAGAGGTTGGTTAGTTTGCTTGGAATCCCAGATCCTTGATAAAAGGTTTTTCACCGGAAATGGATATCTGTATTTGTGTCTTGTTTGTAAAGTACCATCTGTTTCTTTAGTGTCTATAGAAATAGTCCGTATTCAATAGATTTTTGTTCTGTTCGGAAGATTATTGTAATATATACAAACTGCCCTTGTTGAAACCTCATTGAAAGCTTTTAAGGAGATCCTTTTGCTGGGCTGTCAGTGTGGCGATCACCTATCCCAAAACCCCATCCACTCCAATATTGTCACCAGATTGGGGAATGGCAAAGAATGCGGTCTTTTCTGGAATATTTCTGACTATTCCATTGTCTCTCCGTCCTCGCCACCTTTCTCTGGTGACTGAGATAAATGAAGGGTGAGCCTTCTTTGGCGTGTGTCTGAACTGAAGAGGTCTGGGCATAGTACGGCTGCAAGTAGATGGATTGGCAAGTTGATATAAGAGTAAGACTATACACTGATGAGCTCCTTCCAGTTTCTGATTGTAGATCAATGGAGCTGAGCTAGATTTAACCCTCCGATTCTAGCACACCTTCTGGCAAGGCCACTATCAATCCTGGACCAAAATTGCTGGCAGCTGCAGTTTAATCAATTACGTTTTTTTTATTGTGTAGTGCAGTTGCACTAGCTGACCCAGGTTTCCTAGGTCTGCTTGCATTGATCTGCAGAGCACTATCTATATCAAGCATGTAATCCTGAAGGAAGTTTGCACTGGGTCCACTTAGTGAACTCAAGACTGTCTTCATCACAGCTCAAGGCATTTGTGCTTGAACCGCTATTGCTAACTTCACTATGGGGTTGGTCTCTTTGCTTCTGATTTACAGTGACCAGGCTAGTCCCAGTGCAGAGATGCATCAGAGGGTGAGAGGTCTCCATTCCGGAGTGCAGTCGTCCATCTGACTTGTAGATGAATGTCTGTTTTGCACTCAACTTCTCTTCCAGTCCAATGTAATAATTGACCCAGTCTCAGGCTAGCAATTCTGCAAAGATACATGAGAGGGTATTGCCAAAGTGAAAAGGCAACTGAGACATGCTGACATGGAAATGTACTGAAATCTGAAGCCCGTTTATGCTTAAAACCCTAGTCTAGATGTGCCTAGTGTATGATAGCATTTGTAGAAGTCTTACTAAGTAAGCTGGGAAAGCCACACTGCATTCATTCATACCTCAAGGCATTGAGTTATACCGTGGCTATATCCCTTAACTGCTGAGCGGGAAAAGAATGAGACCGAGCCCATCAAAGTGAAAGTGGACTCAGAAGGACTATTGACTGCATTGGATGTTGCTTTCCTTTAGAATCTTGCTGTCTTTGAGAATTTTAGGCAAGTTAGTTGTTTTACAGCTGCATGCCTTCTCAGTACTTTCAATAAAGAGAGAAAAACATAAGTATGTCTTGTTGATTGCCATACAGATAAAGTTGTCTTCTCTGTGTGATTGAGGGCTGGAAAATGTTAAACGTTTTGTTAAAGTCTTGTCGTCTGCTTTTTAGTAGTCAAGAAAATAAAGGGTTTCTTCATGGTGGCCCTAATATGCTCAAAATACCAGTAGTTCTTAAACTAATGATGACTTCCCTGGTGGAATAACCGTTTTCTGTCATTTTAGCTGTCCTTTCTCAGTGGATTGGCAAGGTTATCCATTTGTAGCGAGCACTTTTAAATGAGCGACTTTAACTTCTTTCAAAATGAGGATCTGTACCTCTGAGAAAATGTTTTGGTGAATTTCTGGTGAAAAATAAAACTATTCTGTAAACCCCCTATTGCCAGTTTGAAATGATTTTATCTTGTACAATTGTCTATTGCAGAATGCCTTGCAATTGGCTTAGTCAGCTTTAAGTATAATATTGCTAAGATGCACTAGTACCCTATTTCAAGGGATGGGAACCAAACTGGAGGTGATCATTGTGTTCTGTTCTGGAGGATGTTTTGAATGGTTCTGTATATCAGCCACCACCTCCTACTCAGAGCCTATAGTGTTGTGCAATACGATGATCCAAAGACTCCAGTCCCTTGCGAGGACATTTTGACATTAGCCCAGATGTAATTGAGTGTCTGACGTCAAAGATGTTTTTTCACTCTTTAGCAGTAAGAATTCCACCCAACACAGATTGATTGCAATATTACAAGATGGTGGAGGAAGACGCTAGCTACGTTGGGGATGGTGCGACTTTAAACACACTTCTGAAACATTAAAACTGTGTACACTGTGGTTTTGATGTCCACTAGCTAGTGAA
The DNA here is from genome assembly GCF_964204655.1 of Triturus cristatus. NCBI lineage: Eukaryota > Metazoa > Chordata > Amphibia > Caudata > Salamandridae > Triturus > Triturus cristatus. The sequence continues at coordinate 759,078,943 of NC_140581.1, forward strand.
GCACTACTAACATGTATGGTTTCAAATTGGCTTTCAATTGTTAATCAGCTTTTTTTTATATTCTTGTTTTATATTTCGTAGACCTGTGATGTCCACTTGCTTAGTAGTGTCAATTTCTGCTTTACTTGTGATGTCTTCCAGCCATGTACCTTCCCATAATAAGCCAAAATTAAAACTAAGCCTTCCAATCCCTCATTTCCTTTCAATGCCCAGGTTTTTTTGTTTATTTGTTCGCTTTGGCAGTGCTGATGGTGAACACTTGTATTCAATAAACGATCAGCAATGAGCCCTAACTTATCTGTTTTTATTTGTAGTTTTCCAAGGCAAATGCTCAATTTCACAAACAATTTCAGGATGTACCAAATGAAGAACTACTGAAGCAAAGTAAGTGGCTACTGGCACAGCATCTTAAATGTTGCTTTTCTTGTTTGGGCTTTTACTCGGTAAAGATTGGGTAACAGTACCATAAACTATTTTATTAACTATACAATATTTTGTAGCAGTGTTGGTGACAATGCTGTTTAAAAGTCCATAACCTTCAAGGAAAACATTAACGGTATTGTAGAGAAACAATTACTTTTTGTAGTTTTGTGAAGGCAGGTGTAGTGCATTACTGTTGGTAATTGGTGTAGAGTTGGTAACCCAGTTTCCCGACAGGTGTGCCCTAAAAAGGTTGGTTTATTTCTCTGCCATATTCATTGTCCATAGGATGCATTGTGGTGTAGCAAACTTAACAATTGCATGCCTGGCTTCTCTTGAGTTGGCATCTTTTCAACTTGTTGGTTAGCTCTGGCTGAAGGGTTTTTAGTGACTCAGGAAGTTGTGGCGCTCTGCTGTGTGATAGTTTACGTAATTTGTGTTGTCAATTTGGTACGGTGCAACCAGGTAAGGGGATGCTCCTTCTAACCCCTAAATGTGTGTAGGGAAAACCCTGCACTACGTTATGTAAAACAAAGTCCTGGGCACACGTAAAATAGTAGTATATAAACAAAAAAAAGTCAAAATCAATGAAATGGAGTTCAAAGAATGTCAATAGGTATGATGGTTCTTTGTCTTTATTTATTCCATAAAGTGAGTAAGAGAAACCAGCCAACACGTGTTTCGTCCCCACTGGAATTAATCCTACAACTTCTCAGGGCTGAAATTGAAGGATCTAATAGGTCGCTCCGCCGGTGATAATTCGGACCCTGCTGGTCAAGGTATACGTCACTCAATCGGTGTGCAGAATTAGAGAATATATCAAGGATGCATCACAATAATGGTGATCCGGCTTGTAATTGTGCCGTGAGTAATCTGAGGACGGAGGGTAGTCCGTTGTTCAGAGTGAGGATCCTCAGCGAGTGCGCTGTGGTGTCTCAAGGCGTCGGTAATCTGAATATTGCTCCGGTTGTGGACATTAGTGTGACACATCCTTGGTATTATATTCTCTAATTCTGCACACTGAGTGACGTATACCTTGACCTCGGCGAGGTGGAATTCAGAGGACATTGGCCTCTGGCAGAAGCCCGTCTCTACTACCTGTTCTGTAGCCATACACCACCAACATCCCAGGCAAGCAAGTCCTCCGTACAAAAGCAGCTTTTCTCCCTAAGGTTGTCATGCCTTTCCACATCAGACAGTCTATCACCCTGCCAAACTGTTTCACCCCCAATAATTCCAAAGAGGAATAAAGAGTCCATCTCCTTGAACCAAAAAAGGCCCTAAACCTTTGCTTCGATTGCAACAAAGAGCATCGGGTGGATGACCAGCTATTTGTTGTTTTCTGGGGAGAAACAGGAAAGCTGTTAAAAAAATAACCTTGTGAAGATGGGTTGTCTTGTATATCAAGATATGTTATGGACTAGCCAAGAAACAGTTTCCAGAAGAGCTACATCCTCCTTCTACCAGAAGAAAAGCTGCTACCAGGAGCATGGTGTGCCAGTCTTGGACCACTGCCAGGCTGCTTTGTGTACGTCAGTCCACACGTTCACAAAGCACTACTGCTCGATAGCCAGGTCCAGCGTTTTGCCGTACAGGATTTCCTGATCGGAGCCTTCCACCGACTCACCAGTTGGGGAGGTACTGCTTTGTTTCCATTCACAATGTGATGAATCTGCGGTTAGAAGTATCCATCAGAAGACTAAGTTACTTGCCTTCAGTAACGATCTTTCTGGTGGATACTTTAGTCCCAGATTCCTCACCAATCCACATATCTCCCCGTTCTGTGGAATGATCTTGTCTAGTCCACAGAAGTAAGATTCCACTGTAGAGCTCTTTACACTGGCACAATCCGGTTATTGAAGGCTTCACATCTAATGGTACAGACAGATATCAGAATGAAACTGATGTTGAAGCCTGGCTATGTAGCGGCCCGAACGTCACATCCAGTATGGGCCAGGCCTAACATGGAGCCACATGATACCACATAAAGAGACACAAGGTAATTGCTGCGAAAATTCTCTGAATCCAGTTTGGTGCTTTACAAGTTGGTTATTTACAAGGTGATGAATCTTCATTTAGATGGTGTATCCGCCAGAAGGATCATTACTGAAAGTAAGAAACTTGTTAATTTAGTCTTTGGGGTGCTCAATTTGACAAGATTGCCATTGGTAAAGCCCCAGGCCACCTAAGGCCCATTTCACCACATATTATCACCTTGTTTTTCAGTGTGCCATTGTGCAGCTTGACTTTCCCTGAAAACTCAGAATGTTAGGCGCAGTTACATTTTGTCAGATCCCTAAAGGTTTTTCATATTTCATGAAAAACAGTAGACCGAAAAGGGTAGACGGGTAAGCTTTGATCCATCCAGAGAACAGACACAAAAATATGAAGGAACAAAATCAGGGCATCTGAGTATATTCAACATGGATGCCTCCTCGGTGGCCCCCATGGAGGAGGGGAAACAGCTGAGATAGCTTTAAAACCTTTACCAACTTTGTAAGCCTAGCATACAGCACAAGTGTGACATTACGGTTCAGAAATGGAGGTGAAATGGGGTGCAAAACAATGCGTGCTATCAGCATGGATCATTCCTTTTTGGCTGATGTGTAAGACCATCTATTTGTGTTGCTTGGTGTCCATCTGGCAATTCAGCAAGATCTCTCAAAGTGGGCATGATGGGTTAAGTAATCTAACGCACAGACAGCGTTAACTCAGAATCTGGGACAAAGCAGTCAGCAGAAGCAGCACCTTTAGACGCTTCACCCAGAGTAGATTGCTGAGCAACAAATTAGACAACAACAACCTTTAGAGGCAGTTGAAGAGCATCGAACAAACCTTTAATGCAAAACCCATTTTTTGGTTGGATATCTGGCTTAGTTGAGCATACCTCAACATAAAATCTGTGAAAACGGTTGGTTTTCTTAGTGGCTAAAATACAAGAAATGGTAAGGGCTACTAAACCAGCTACTTGAACAGTGTGTGTGTTTGTGCTCAACAACTTGATGGATAACCAGCAACCAGAGACCCCTTATAGTTTCAGAGACACAAACCATCAACTTAATATACAGGATCACAGTTCACTTGTTATGTAGCAGTAACATCAACCGTGGCGTTGGTTACATAGGCAGTGTTGAGTAAACAATTACGTTGTTCCTCATCGAGGGCAGTAAGGAAAAGGGAAGCTAGGTTTCACACTGGTCCTTGAACCTGTGTGATGTGAGAGGCAGAGAGTAACAATATTTCATACTTTGACGATCTAAAGATAGAAAAGTGCTGTTTTGCAGTCCGCAATAGTGCAGCCTCAGCTTTGGGTAAAACCACAAAAAAAGGAGACCAAATATAATGCTATCCTATGCTTCAATGAGATGGGCTGCAGCAGTGACAACATACAAAGACTTCATCAAGAGCAGAACTATAATAAGCAGGCTGTTTCTTTTGATCATCGTTATCTAACACCAGCATTCATAAATCAAGCCCTCCCTGTAATAGCATTGTAACTTGTAATGGTTTGGTGCACTCAAGCAGTCCTAAGGCAGGTGCAGAGGACTTCAGTTCCTTTAGGAAGTTGAGAATGAACTAATTTGATCTGAGATAGAAATTCCAGATCCACAGCTTGTTGCAGTAGAAGACTGGTCATCTGTTCTTCTCTTTCTGCACTTTTTCATCTCAAATCCTGCATTGTTGTACCTGTCAGGGAGTTCTTTTAAAATGTGTAAATCTGATCATGTTTGAACTACCAAAATTCAAGTTGTCATCGGCTATCAGAAGCAACAGTCTATTAATGGAGGATCAAAGCTGTTTTGCTGGGGTGGAAGAGCATGGGTTGCAACATTCAGCAGAAGAAATAGCTGTTAAATGATTTATTATGGAGTAGACTACTTGGAAGAATTCACGCAATCTAAAAACAGGGACCTGGTCACTACTCCGTTTCTTTCCATTACCAGCATGCCACTTCCTATTGAAGAAGAAAAAGTGCAGCCCTCTCCTAGCTCTGTTAACTCTTACAAGCCATGCAAATGATTTCTAGAAGGATCATTTGGAAGGAAGTTTGACAGTTTCAGTTTAGATCAACTCCCCTCCCTGTTAAGACTACATGCAAAAGTTAGAAGTATATTTATGGTCGCCAGCCCTGCGGCCCTAGAAATAAACAAAATATATATATATATATATATATATATATATATATATATATATATATAATTTTTAATTTCTTTTTTGAGCAAGCTTGACTCCTGGGTGGTTGTATATCTGGTAATGTTCATTCTACACAGGGCTCCTATATCTCCCCTACTCACTGTCTTCCCAGATGCAAAATGTGGTTATATTCACTGGTGGATACTTATACTCTTGTTTAAGGCACCAAGGAGCAGATGGCAATGGGAGAGGGACATAAAGCTTAGCTGTCTTAATACTACCTCTGGGGGTAAAGACATGGCTGCTCAGAGATGAGTTTGGGGGCAGTGAGTGATCTACTCTGCTTTTTGCACAGGTGTTATCGTGAAGGGCTGATCCTCTTCATGGAAAAAAACACTTTCTGCAAATGAGCCTAAACGGAATAAAGAAGTTGAGAAAAATGTAAAGATTTGTCTTCAAGAAAGCAGAGGCAAACACTCACCAATTTTGAAAGGTTTTTGAATAGGCAATTGCATTATATCAGGGAGTAGTGATCGGGATACAAACAAATGTATACTGCGTGTGGATAGAAGTATATATCTCCTTATGTATTTTGGTTTAAGTAGAACGGTAATCCTAATGTATTCTTTTGATGATTATATTTATTTCTTTGATATTAGGTTTCACCTGTGCACTTCAAAAAGAGCTCTTGTATCAAGGGAAGTTATACATATCTGAAAATTGGATAGGATTCCATTCAAAAGTCTTTGGTAGAGACACCAAGGTTAGTATACAAGCAAAATTCACAATATATCATATATGTAAGTTGGATTTTAGTATTTTTGATAAGAGTGCTTTCTACAATATTAGATTGGTGTTGGAAAAGTAAGATGTTTAGAACAGCATGGAATCATCAAAAGTTCTTTGTGATGCAAGCCTTGTAAGATAGCCTAGTATTGTGTTGTTTATCCCTCAAAATAGCTGTGATAGAGTAAAGTAGAGACTCGTTTTGGTGCTCAGTGGAATGTGAAGGTTTGCAAGGTAGTAGTCAAGGTTCTAAAGCAACCTGTTCACGTCAGCATTCCATATTGAAAACCAGCCATTGGAACCATGTTCAAAATAATGTAACAAATTGGACGGTTCTGCCAAATAAATTAGTATATTTGATATTCTACACAGTTATGAGTTAGCTAGTTTTTTCAACCTTTTCATATATTGTAAGTACCCTTTTATTTGCACATGCCAACAAAACCTGTAGCTGGAGTTCTCTACCAGTGCTTCACACTCACATTTAATTTGAAGATTTTTGTTTGATTAAAATTCCATTAGGATCCATGAGCATCAGCGAGTGCCTAACAGTGATTATAATAGAACGCTGACTAGATGGTTCATAATCTTCTTCCCATTACCTCTGATTAATTGATGTTGTGAACATTTATAGGTTTAGATTTGGTAGTCTGTGTACTTAGTTTTGATTGTGAGCAAAATACCTGCTGGAATAAATACCTCTTTAGAGTAGCTATTGTAGCACTGTAAGCGATATGAATGTACATAGAAAGACTACTCGAGCTACTTGCGACCTGCATTAAAAACTTATTTAAAAAGCAGATTTTTTAGAATCCATAAAAAAAACAGGAGTCCTCTACTTTATGAAATTCAGCTTTTCAAAGATTGCCATCAAGGAAGACGTGCTGTGGGGTTATGGGGTGGAGAGCTGCAATAAAAAAAACGTACAGACCAAGATGAAGCAATCTGATAAAATTAACTGTTAAGAGGAATATACCTCTATATGTTATGAAAGATTATGGAAAGTTTGATCGGGAGCATGGTGGTTTTTTCACATTATTGAGGGTCAGTTATGGAGGCTTTCTCTGGGCTTAACACCAACTACTGCGTGTATTGCATTAGGAATGGAATTAATGTTTATTCACTTAATTCATTTGTATGTCATACCTTTATTTTGTTTGCCATATCACTATATTTAGAGTAGAACATTACTACTGAGCCACCTGAAAAGGCTTCTTTGAAAGCTGATGTCCTGGGACCAATAATCAATATAAAGATTACTGGTTAAGCGATGTAACCAGCTCTGTTTTTCAGATTATCAAATGACTTTTTTAAAAGGCTATTTAAAAACTTTCCTGTCAGTTCTACCTAGGGAAAACAATTTAAACAATATACGAATGTTGCTCATTACTTAATTACGGAGGTTTCAGTTGGATAACAGTGGTATATGCTAGAAGTCTGACACTTAAATTGGAAATAATTTATTCGAAAGCTTTGTTAGAGCTCTTTAACTGCCTCCTTTTTAAGAGGTGCCGTTAAATATGTATGTAAAGAAGATGAACAGTTTGTTCTAATGATAACATTAATTGCCACTTTAACATACGTTTTACTGAATTGTTCAATACTTGAAAGAGTATAATATGTAATTATTTAGAGTTCTTTCAAAAAAGTTCCAACATATTGAGAATGCCTCGATAGGCAAGGCAATTTGTTTTATTTTAACATTTTGTTTTATAGTGCAGAAAGTGTTGCAAGCATTACATTAAACTCAATAAATCCTCCGCGCATGTAGTGAGCGAGAAGACGCCATATCGGACCCTCCTGGGTTACATACATGTCACGAAAAATGTTCTTTCTTCATATTGTTTTCTAATCCCTAACAGCTCACTTAGTTTATCTGCTCACATTTCAGATTATTATACCTGTGGCTTCTGTAGTAATGATGAAGAAAACTAGAACTGCTCTCTTGGTGCCAAATGCTCTGGTCATTTCCACAGCCACTGAAAGGGTAAGTGGGATTTCACTGTCTATAATACTTACGAAAATCTCTCCTGTGTTTTGTCCATATTACTTACTACTTTATTTCTTGGGAAGTTGTGTACACTTAGAACAAGACAACAGGGTTAAATGATAGGGAAGATGTGGCTTCTGTAACTTTTTCTGCTGTTTCACTCTAACAGTATTTGACATTTTTGTTTCTTTTTTGCAGTATATATTCGTCTCTCTTCTCTCCAGAGACACCACTTACAAGTTACTGAAATCTGTTTGTACCCACTTAGAGGTCAGTTTTTAAACTAATTATGTGTTTGTCTTGGATTATTTTTTTTCCCAAAGTTATTGTTTGATATCCAGTTTACATAAATTACAAATTACAAATTCAGGTTTTATGTCTCATGAATTACGTACTTTGTCGGAGGATCCTTTTGACTAATCTAGACGTTCTATTTTTACTAGGCAAAATGGGAATGTAAGGGTTACGAATTTTATTTGCTACTTATACGTCTGTGCATTTGTAAATCAGTGTCTTTGGTTTCAGAATTTAATTTAATAGATGAGCGTACTCTATTAACTTAATGGCCACTCATCCATTCAGGAACCCTCAGATTTTATACATCTGGCGTTAGCCAAGACCATGTGATAATACTATAAATATACTTAGAGACTTTCAGCCTGCCCTCTTCATCCATTGGTCAGTTGCTGTGCCATTCACATTTTTCTTCACCCACTGCAGCATACAGCATGGGGCAGTGGGTCAACTTCACTGTGAGCGATGACATTCTGCTCTTTCACAAAGAGTGCATCAGTACACAAGGTAGTTCCTTTCAGTGCCAGGGACTAATATGTCAATGAGTGCTTTTGAGTCAAAAATAATTTTACTTTAAGTTACTATGTTTTCCCAATATCAACAAGAGCACAGCTGCTTCCACAACAATATTGTTTTGCAAAAGCCATGACAAAACGCACATTGACAAAGCCAAAAGGCTGGTTCCAAAGCCAGACCTATTTCCAGCGTGTGACTCAGAAGGATTGCTCAAGAGGTTGATATTGAAGCAGTTAGTGACGTTTTGAGTTTGCTCACTAGGTCCTGGTGTTCTTCGTGGAGAATGATGGGACAGCAGCTACAAACTGCCTTTCAGAGGGGCTTAGCTAGGTCTTAGTAGCCTTACTAAATTTCCAAAGATCTGATTCTGATTAAATAACCATGGCACATAGTTCTTGACAAGATGTCTTCTGATCAGAGAAACAGCAGCCTCTAAGCCTGGATCCCTTACGCATATAATAAAGTAGTGTTTGGTTGATCAGAGTTCCTATTGAGTCTGCAAGTATCTCTATTGCGTTACTGGCCCACTAACAGCTTGACAAAAAATGTGTGTGGTCACCTATTGGTCTTTTGGGCCAGTCAGCGTGATTTAAATGTTACCCTATTAAGTACCAAGAACCAATTGAAAGCATGGAGAGACTTGCGCAAAATTCAACAGCAAGCGAGCAGAGCAGCCCCATTCTGCATGTCAATGAAAAAGCATAGTAATTTTGGTTGGAGGGCACTGATCTATGTCCACTGTGTTCAGATGAGGGCCTTGTTTTGGTAGTGTTTTAAGAAAGCTGCAGCGCATATCAAATTAATGAGGCCAATTGTGAATTCCTGTAAAGGCCAAGGACGTTGTTTATTCTTGAGAGCTGGATAAAAGGAAAGTTTTGCTATGTTTCTAGAATCATGTAGAGAAAAGTGACTGTCTTTGGTGGCATTGGCTGGGGCAATGGGCGAAGTGGGCTCCTGATGCAAATTAAGCACGGTCTAGCACCCATGGGTCCTGTTCATGCTATACCAATCTGCAAAAATAAAATAAAAGCAACTTGAGAGGCCATACATGGTTAAAAAATCCAAATATCTAATTCAAGCATCAAAAAGGAGATTTGGTAAATGCTGCAGTAGATCACTTCTGATGTTTACCCTTGACGTTTGTCGCACAGTATTAATTACCAAGGCTAAGTGGGATCCATTTTGCCTCCAGTTTAGCATGGCACAGGACGCGCGTGGGAAAAGCTTCCCAGACAGTGGCAGTGTATTGCGTGCATTCCTTTACCTAGAGGGAAGCGTCCCAGACACTGAATTGCGATGGAGAGACCAAGGTACCTTTAGTAAATCCTAAAGGCATTTTTTTTCCCAACAAGGAGATGCTGCCAAATTTCCCCTAGCACTGCCATTTGGTGGATCTGTAGTAGTTGTAAGCTTACTAGGAAGCAGTCTACCGCAGCTCAAGGGGGACCCATGCTCGTTTTAAAGAGAGACTGCTCAGGGAACGCAGGTTCCTGTTTGCTGAATGAATGAATTGGTTCATGAATTCATTAATAATAAACTTCGGCAGAACACGATTACTCCAGGGGTGTCCTGTTCTCTGAACTGCAGGAGCCAGGCACTCCCATCACTTAGTCGGACAGGAACTACAGCAGAGACCTCACCCCTAATTTGCCCATCCCCCAACATAGGAGCCTGGCCACAGTGGGATGCAGGGGCATAGATGTGTAGCTGGCACAGGGGCATCGTGTTTCCACGTGTTTAGAGGAGCCTTTTTGGCTACCTTTTAGTACCCACCAGAATGGGGGAGGGAAGAGGGCACTCTCTTTTCTTGCTTTAAGACCCATGGTGACCTTGCAATACTAATGGTGTCAGGTTGAGTATCTTTGTCGCAAGGGCACCTTTTTGCACATGGTACTACCATATTTTCAAATTACAGTAAATCGCTTATGTTTGCTTATTCATCCCACTTTCTATTTCCATACGTACTTTTTACTGCAACTGTATATAACTTTTTACATACCTTCTTTGCAGGGGTGCCAATTACAGATGTACACATCCATCGCCTGCCTTAGCTATGTACATTTCATGTGTTTCAATATGACAATTGTCTTTCTCACATGTACGTGTCAAAGATCTCTGAAACCCAGCAGCTCTGTATCAACCACAATTAATACACTGCATACCTTAAGCTCCAATGTCTGGACATCAAAGCTTGGCACAGGGGACGGTCAGTTCTTGCATGTGTGTCGTTGCATATCATCAAATACAGTTTGTCTCCACGGGTGCAGCTTAATTATTACTCACATGTTTCTTAAACTGCACCGGCCCAGTAAAGCACAGCTGGCCTTTCAGTGGGCAGACTTAAAACCCCTTTGAGCCCATGAACTCCTGTTTCCGCCCCTTCATCAGTATGAATCCGTATCATCAATGACGTAGTCTTATGCCAATTAATTTCTCCATACGCTTCTGTGATCCTTTTCTACTGTGGTTTCCTCTTCTCTGAGGCAGTTGTCTGTGCTAACAGCCTGAAATCTGTGGCATGTTTCTGTCCTGGCCGGGAAGGTGTTCAATGGTCCTTCATTATCGTTGTTTCTGGGCACCTGGCCTGTATTGCGGTCTGCAGTATCCTGTCCATCTGACCACTCCCTTCCCCTAGGGGACATATGGAAATGTTTGAAAAATGATGTGTTCTGTATAATTGCCGCTGTTCTATTCCTCACACAAACGAATAGTTCCTGGAATCTGGAGTGACCCCCATGATTGCTGCTTAAAGGGGTAGCCAAAATCTGCTTCTTGGTTGTCAATCCTTGACTAATATCTTGTCCCCGACCTCCAGGCTGAGGGGCTTGGCATTCCTCCATTGGTAGATGTGTTGGTTGTGGTCCGCTCGCTGGTGAAGCTGATGGTTGATTGGTGTGGCTGCCTTCGCCCATGCAGTGTGGTCCGGGAAGGCATCTTAGATTCTCTGGCCAAAATATAATCTGATAGGAGCTACTTCTGCTGTGTTGCGGTATGGTGTGTTGTGGTGTGGTGTCCTGTAATCTAGTCTCTCAGAAAGGCATAGATTACCTTCTCCACGCATTGCTGTTCACCTTTGGTGATGCAGATGGTTTTGACTAGTGTTCACAAAGACCTCTTGATTTCCCAGTAAACAAAAGACAGTACGGCTGACCAATGTTAAGCACATCAATTTCAAAGTAAATGTTCAATTTTTAGATAGGTGCAAACCACGTCCAGAGCAGGCCGTACTTGTGCTCTACTGGAAACCAGATATGTAAGCTTTTAGACCGAGGGACGGTGCACCAAAGAATAAAAGTCTTTCAAGTCATCCAAATTTCGTCCTGTGTTCTTTATTTAAATTTTAAAATTCAGACTCGGCCAACGCGTTTCGTTCCTTACGAACTTCGTCAGGGCCCAAGGAATCACATGTGGACAAGCTCCAAAAGGTCAGTAAATGATCAACTCCAAGATGGTCCTGGTTTAAATTATCCCAAAGGTATGTGGCCTTTCCAATAATCAAATGGTATGAATACCCCTGTTTCCTATGTGCGTCCACAGACAATCCAATTGTAATTAGAACTCCAGACCATCTCCACAAAAAACTGTCGCAATATTGAACCAACAATGTAGTTGTATATTTAATGCCAGTGTATTGGCTCCATTTTCGTGTAGAAGTCTCCTTCCTCACATTCAGCGGCGAGAGTGACTGAACATCTGGTCCTGAAGAATGTCCACGAACCCTGACTATGGTCATCAAGGGCTAAACATGTTGACCTTTTTTAGGGGTATATTTGCTGATAACCCCTGGTCCACTCTCTTTTTTTACCCTGTTCCAGTGTCTGTATAATAAAACATATTTGGCCTTCTGGACACTGTTTTAATTCCCCCTTGTGTGCACTCAGACCCTCGCCACCCAGACCTCTGGTCCCTCCCCTGAAAACACCTCAGCTCCTCTTTAAACCCAAAAGAGTTTTAGCCCACATCAGTGGCCTTGCGGCCTGGCGTGAGGAGGGAACCCCATGATCAAGCATGTCACCCTCGGGTGAGTGAGGGTTTTTGTCCTATTTGAAATCTCTTCCCAGACACAGGATACTCCTGTTGCGCAGCACCTCCAATCCACTTCTTTCGTGAAACATACTTTTTGGGAGTTATTATCATTCGTATAGGGAGCAGTATGTTCTCCTAGATATGGCCTCTCCCTTGGATCCCCAGTGTGATTATAAATAATTTCAGGTGCAACCATTATGTCCACTATGGTCCGGGGTGTTAACTCGCACACCCCCAGACCAACAACATTACAGCACAGTGTAGAAACTAAGGAAGCCAGAAGCACTTGCTATATGGACGGTTGAAGTCTGGTGTAAAGGTGCACAATTGGGATGAGGTTGAACTGCGAGTTTTGCCTCCATAATTGAACCAGGTATGACCTTGAGCCACTCGATTAGCTGAACATTGGCATCTCTGCTCCTTTTGCTTTTGGAGCCAGTGTTTCATTTGTAAAATGAGTGCCAGTGCCCACAGCCCAGCTCAGAACCCTGCAGCTGGCACTATTAAATGTCAGTTAACAGGGCTGTGTAGTCTTGAATCCACCCCAATGCCTCTTTAACCTATTGCCAGACACTCCCTACCACTTTGTCACTCTTGAAGGGCCCTGCTTTCTCCCATTGAGATGGTGTCCTGCCTTTCTCATCCTCCTTTTTTTCCGTTTTTGTTTTCTGTTCCGTAAATGTCCGATCAGCAAAAATAAGTGCAGGTCCCCCAAAATAGTGCTGGTGGTATCCACCGGCGCACCCCACTTGCAACTACTGACTCAAATTAACCACTGGAGAAGACTCATGATTACCTGTGGGAAAGTTAACTGGTCGCAGCTCGATCTAAAAAGAATAGTCCACTTGCGGTGGCATAGTGGCTTCTTACTCCTGGCCCCTCATTCGATGTTTCTAGATAAGTTGTTTTTGGATTCGAGAGTTAGAAGCAAGCACTCCTTATGGCCACAGTGAAAGGTCCGCCAACCTTCGCAAAAAGCCAATGGAGACTGGAAGTGAAAGCCACATAAACTGTTGATTAAAAGAAATTCGGGTATTGTTATTGCTGGTGCTTCTGAAATACCAGCAGAGTCTGAACTTCCAAACTTCCGGTCAGGCGGGGCTTGGGGAAGGGGCGGTGGCAATTTGTTTCCTGGATGGTCAGTACTTTTCCGTTGGGCATGATTATATATAAAGATGTAAAAGACCTTAAATCGGTAACCTTACAATGGACGAGCTGGAAACGTATGGTGGAGTGAGTAGATGGCTGAATTCTTACTTTTCATGTCGACCACTATCTTAATGTTTATTTCATTTGAGCACATTAAGGACTGTGCAACTGCAGGAAATAGTGTTTCAAGAGACTGTGGCAATCAACCAACTCATGGATTATTGAATGATCCAATCATTTACAAACTACATAATCTTTAGCATTTACGAATTGGAAATACTGTGCTGCTAATCTGATTTTTGGCAGAGACCAGATTAAAACGTATATTCTGATTCACACAGGTTTTGGGAAATCTATCACTGTCAAAGAATGTAAGTGTCGAACTCTTCCACACCCTTTCAACACTAAGTTTCGATGGAATGCTGTGCTTAAAATGTTTGTGAATATCCACAAAGTTGCGACTATAGGCATTCGCCTAATTTTCACTGCCCACGACTCTGGTCCTTCCCTGAGAGAAGATCTCGAAATGATGATTTTCTGATCCTATACACCCTAATTGTGCTGTCATGGTGCAAACGGCGGAAGTAAGTATATAAATTGGTGGAAAAACACACTTTCTGGCCGTGTAGACCATAGATTTCTCCACTTGGTGGTGTGTTTTGTTAGTGGAGGAATTGCAATGGGGAAAGAAAGCAATAAATGTGAAAATACATTTCAGACTTACTAACTCTTATGAATTGCTGGATGAAAGGCAATCCTAGGGCTTAAGTGTAGGACAGAAATAAAGTGCATGATAGTCTAAATTTGCGTAGCTTTCAGTGCCCTCTGCTGTGGATTTTTGTGAATCCCCTAAATGTCTGAATCTACACAAATCATTTACCTACTTGGTTTTGAGAAGCTTGTCTCAGTTCAAATCCAGTTCTTTTCAGCATCGAGAGGAGGTATTAATCAGCTGCTCGATTTAAGAAAAATGTTTCTTTGATGTGATTTCTTTTTTGCTTGTTTGGTTTGTTGCACTCTAGATAACAAAGTGTTTTCAAGGAGTAAGACTAAGAAGGGTTGTGTGGGCAGATGGCCCAAATGTTGGGTGTGCTGTGAGCATTATGATCAGTTTCTCCGCTGAATAAAGAGGGATTTTGTGCCACTTGATTATCTATAAATGGCTGGTTGTTGATGGAAGCAAAGCACAGCTGCTTGGTAACCTCAGTTTCATGGCTGTTATGGTTTTATCAAGACACGTTCCCTTTTCTTCACTTCGTGATGTAACTTTTGGTGCAGTGTTCGGGATAGGCCAATCTCAACACCCTTCTGTTGATGAGAGATGTATCGACTAAAGTTTCATTGAGTACCGAAATCGAGTTCTTTTCAAAGAATAAACATAGGCTGGAGATGCTTGCTTCTAAACTTCCTGGTGGTGTGCCTTTGGAGCTGCATTCCATTATTGTTAGTGTGGCAGTGCCCCTAAAGTGAGGACAACCCATATAGAAATCTACCTGATTAGCCCCCCCATACCTCCTCAAAAAAAACCTCAGTCCACTCCACGTGAGATGACAAGAAGACTCATGCTCATTTCTCTTTTTTTTACATTCCCTCGGAGGGGAGATGATGTTTAGGTCCTGTAAGGATGGAGAGCACAATGCCTCCTTCTGGACCTGCAACATTGCCTATAATGTCAACCTACCTAATACCAATAATGTGGTAATAAGATCCCCGTTTCGAAAAAGCTTTGCTTTCTGAAAGAACTATGCCTAATTACCTTTTATAACCCTATTTGACCTATAATATTTTTGGATGGTGGGCATTTACTTTAACTCACAAGCCCCGGTGTTGTGGAGAGAGAACCACTCCAGCACCGAATCACATGTGCTGGGTTTCTGGTCAAAGTTGCCCAGATGGCCAAGGTTATACCTTAATTACCTATATATCATTGCCGATGGGATGTGGGAGGGGTAAGGGATATAATTCGGCGAGGCAGTCCTAGCCCCGTTTCTTGATAGTGCAATTATGTTTTTGACTCCCTGTATCATGGTGTAGTGAGCGTTACACCTTGGATCAGGACTTAGTTTTGTACCTTACAGGAATAATCTAGAGGTTATTTTTACCTTGAGATGAGCACCTCTCAGATAGGTACCAAAATCTCATGTGCTCTGTTGTGCCCATATCCTGAGTTCCATGCAGTTCTTTGAGGTCAGAGTCTCTGTTGTCCAGCAAAAGGCATAAAGCCCCAAATGATAGAGGGATCCTCTGTTCCACAGTTGGGTGATCTCCCCATTGTTTCTGATGATGAGAAGCTCTTTATAGAGGGCCACTAATTGTTTTTTACCTGTTAGTACTAAAACGAAACGTAAATAAAAGAACTATCACACTCATGGACATGAAAATCAATAAATACGAATTGCAAGGCCGTTCCCAACTGTTGCTATCTTTTCCATAAGGACGTTATAGATGCTAGTTAGAAGGTCAGCATGATAGTATCATCTCTGACCGAATGTGCCAAAACATTTAGGAAACCATTATTTCTCTAGACTATCATGATGGTATGTTGAGTATTTCGCATTTAACACGTACATTGATAACATGCATGAGACTTAGGATGGTGTTGCACAAGATTTTCTTGTCTTTGCTTGCCTCAGTGAACTGCTCTAATACTTGTGGGGTGTTTGTTTTTTTTCTTGACTCCTTATTTTCAGATCGGCAGTACTGCAAACAGCCCCTTTCCTTCATCGGCTGAAAACAGTTTCAGGGTCGAACGTCCCACATCTTTACCTTTGGTAAGTCATGTTGACTGTCTCTGCTCGCCATTCTTTTAACTGACTTACTTTATCAGCCTCCAATGGTACCACGGGCTGCTTCTGCTCCTCCTTTGAGCAGTCCAGTCTGCATGGCGGAATTTTCCAGTGCTCTTCATAATGCCCTTTTGCAAGGCATATCTCTCACCCTCATAGTCACTGGGGACTTTTTTGCAATGACCTTAGACTTTGGAGTTCTGTACAGTTGGCAGAGTCTAGTCTACCCCATTGTGGATCGATTTCCACCAGTTCGCTACTCCTTGTGGTTCTGTAGAATTCATGATTAAAATGTGTCTGAACACTAATCGTAAACACAAGTGATGACCAATTAGATGCCCCATGTACCCTGAGTGTCCCAGCCCCCTGAACATTTCAATGGCAGTCCGCTGTTCTTGAGAACTTAAATGCTTAGCTTTTTTCCATTCTCCGTAATAGGTCACTGGTGCAGCATTTCACTTGGAGACAAGATAGAGCTTCAAATGGTGCCTGCCTGAAAGTAGTCCCTCCTTTTTAACGAGCAGCGCTCCAACTCCATCCATAACGCCACGTCCTTTGGCGCCTTGGATCCATTATTTTTCTCTGGGTGAGAATCCCAGTTCACTTTTGGATGGCGGGTCTTGCAATGCTGGACATACATTTGAACTGTGGGACATTGACTCCAGATTCTTAGCAGCCTGGGTTCTTACACCGAGTTAAGAGAATCTACTTGAACTCTGCACCACTGTAAAGTAGGACAAAGAGTAAATGTATTATAAAATGCTTGATGCATTGCAGCATTTGTCTGGAACCTTTGTTTAATTGACTGACTTGTAAACAATGTTCCCTCTAATTTTTTCCACTCTGTGCGGGAGTGTAAGATCTCCGTGCGCTGGAGACAAGTCTATGTGCACCAAGGATCCAATGAGGCATGCGATTGCTGCGTCCAGCTATGTATATCGGTACCAATCTGCTCTCCAAACTTTTGTTTATAGCAATATTGAAAACCGGTGCAGTTCACACATACAGCTACATTTAATAAGGTTTTGAGACCGTTTTGTAATAACGATACACTTTGTCATGACATGTATTGTTTCTCTAGTGGCACCTGCACCCCAGGTTTAGAAAAGGATAGGACCATTATAAGATGTTGCAGAAGGTAAAGTGGTGGCCTGACGACAATGACCTGAAAGGGGTAGAGCTAGTTAATTCAACCTTTATGGGCCCAGAAGAGGGGTTGAGGTAGGTGGTATTTGTTACAGCATATGATTAGAAAACATCCTCCAAAGCAATCCTAATGGCTAACAAGTCATAAGTGACTAACAAAGAGAGTGGTGGTCGTCTTACCTGCAAGAGTGTAAGCCACTTCTTGAAGCTCTGAATCATCAGGGTTATCATGGCCCAGTAGGAGTATGGGATCTTGGCATGACGTCTGTTTTTCTTCTGCTATACTTTCTCCTTCTTGACTTGCTACCCCAGAGTCGCCCAGAGTCTCTTTCCCTTCAGCCCCTGAGCTCCCCACACCAGGCTCTCCTTCATGGAATCCAGGACCTCCACGGGTGTTAGGTCTGTGGATTTTGGACTTCACAGTATCTACTCACTAAATCTGTCCAGCAACTTTGTGTCCCCTCACTCCTGGACAGACCCACTATATCACTCCACTCAGTGGCATTGCTATCTGCTGATCCACCATGAAGCTGGAAGCGCAAGTGAAAGTATTTTTCTCATCATACTGGTGAAAAGTAAATAGGGCAAAGTGTGTCTGTGATTTTGAACAATTTTGAGAACTGTTTGACTCTGGCTTTCAAAGTCGAGTTCAAACAGGTACTGGCCTCCGACTGTGACAATGAGAACCTTTGCTTCGAATCCTTGAAGCTAAAATTGGGTGTCTCTAATCCACAGTCTGCATAAGAGAGCATCTCCTTGTGAATTGATTGTGGTGTGAAATCCTACAAGATGAGGAGTAGGGACAAAAGTCGCTATGTAATGCATGGATAGTCATGAGAAGTGCCATTTTAAACTAGGTTAAAGTAAATGCAGTCCTTATAAGTGAGCAGGTGATTGTGACACTATAAAGACCACTACTCTTTCAACAAACCCCAGTAGCAGTTACACTTCTTTTTGCTGCGCCCCGTTTTGAGACTCCCCTCTTTTACATCCCATTTAAAGCCATCCATGGTGACCAGTATGATTACTCCTTTTTTCTGGCAGCACACTTGACACATGAAACAGAGTGAGGTGCGGAAGCCCTGTGCCATAAAAGGGGATTAAGACTAAATGAACAACTTTCTGCAGTCCAATGCAGGTGGGTAGTGAATAGGGGTTGGCGAGCCAACTAATTACCAGGGAGACCTGAGCCAAGCTCTAAGAACCACTGTACGAGCCGAGCCCTGACAATATTTGCCATTTAAATCGCTCTACAAACATTACATTAGATAAGTTGTCTTTGCGATTCAAGAAAGAGTATTTCTTCAAAACACCGAAGCATTTCACCTTAGCACATCAGTATATTTAAGTATTTTTAAATATTGGGAGTTTTTAAACATGAACTGAAAAACCCTCCTACCTGGGCCCTGATGACCATGCTATGAGTGAACAAAGAGGCAAGTCAGTTATATGCAGGAAATATGGCCTAGATTCCTATTTTAGATAGAACAACTTTATAAGCTATTACTTCACACACAAGCAACGTTTTTTTTTTTTGTACAGCACACATCCTGACTCAATTATTTGAAAATGGTCTTATATGTGATAACGAACAAAAAGGTTGCTCAGTGAAATAATGTATTTGCCCAGGATCACACAATCTGGTCAAGCAGAAATTGAGCCCAGGTTTTCCAGTTTCAGGCTGTACACTTCAGCCACTAGATTGGTATCTCTTAGTGCCATCCAAAGGTTAATGCTTTGGGTTTAATTCTTAAAGGATGTGATTAGATTTTGGTTACAGGCAGAATCCACCTCTTATTTTGTGCAGTTTTACCCAGCTCTTTACAAAGGATAACCTATATTAAGTTTCATCAGTGCTCTGCTGCATCAGGCTGCTGAATCCTTGCAGGCCCCCCACTCGACAATAATGTAAGAAATCGGCAATTTAACAACTGCCTGTTCCGAGTGCTGTCATCCACCGTAGCAAAACCCATGCACGTAAGAGAAAGGCTTTCAAGTCCTTCCATACGCATTCTGCTCTTCAACACAGGCTTGAAAACTCGCTGTCATAGCAGTTCAGCTGTCACTGCAGTTCAGCTCCAAGAAAGTGTGCTTTTTATCGCACCACTCACAAACCATCTCTTGGTCTTGCATGGAGCAGTGAAGTGTGCGCTGTGGGAGAGTGTGTGCGCGCTGGTGAAAGGCAGTGTGTGCGTCCGCTCAGGCGTGCATGCTACAGGGAACGATGCTTGTAAATAAATTCATAGCCAGATAACGGGGATAAAAGAAAAATCCACGCTCTAGCTGACAACTCACTATTTCTAGGCCTCATTTTTATGGCTATTGTAGTGCAGTCCTGCAAAGTGCAGTGAAAGTGTTTTGCATCGTATGTGCTGCAGAAAGTGCTAGACTAGAGCCTTCTGGCTTGTCATTTTAGCTGTCCATTTTCCCTTTATGCAATTAGCCACACATTTAGTTACAATGATGTAGCTGTGACTAGCCATTGCGTTTCTTATAACTTTCATACTGTATCCAAGTTCCATACTTGCTACCTGCTCCTGGAGAAAGCCTGGACTACTGGAACTCCACCGGAGCTTCAACTGTACAGAGGGAGTAACTTGGTTATCTAGCTAGAGTGCACTCGTAATTGAGGTGGTGAACAGTGTGTAGTATTCGTGCGTTATGATTCATGCCCTATGTTATCTTGTTCCTAGCTGCTCAGCCTGTGTGTGTGTGCGCTCTGTATGGAATGTTGGTGAATGGGCCATGAGTGGAATGTTTGGGTGATGACAGTTGGTGGATGGGGCTGAGCAGCTCGCAGGCTGCTCCTGGTGGGGCTGCCCTACAGCACTTGTACACCTGCTGATGAGGATTTATTCTACTGGTTTACTTACCTGAATAAACCTACTTGAAACCTCCTCATACAAGCGTGGTCCTGATTACTACATTAATTTTGGTAACGAGATGTTGACGTCCCCACGCTCTACAGTTGGTACAAGCGGCCTGAAGAAAGAAAGCTCAACATTTCGCAAATGTTTTTGTCTGTGCCTATTCTTATATGTTAGGTGTGGGCAACTAGCCTTACATGAGGGTTGACTTAAAGGTTTTGTTTACTCTTTTTAAAATGAATGGGTTTTTAGTCCCATGTTCACACAATTTTACACTGTACCCTTACGTAAGGGTTGACTCTAAGGGTTCTTTCCCCTTTTGTCTTGTTGCAAGGAGTCATTTTCCTTGTGTGCGTAAGACACCTTGTGCCGCACGTAATATTTTGGTTGCAGGGTTTGGTTCCTGTGTGCGTAAGACGCCATGTGCCGCATGTTTGTTTTTGTTGTGCAGGGTTTTGTTCTTGTTTGCATCCTTACATGGAGAGCATATATGTAACGTTGTTGTCCCTTGTAAAAGTGGGGGCAGGACATTGGGTTTCAGTCCCTTTAGTCCACATGTTGTGTCTTCTCACATGGAGAGTATATATGAATTTACACGTTGTACCTTGTTCAAGTTGGAGGCAGGGTAATGGGTTTCAGTCCCTTTGGTCCACATGACTAGTCTCCTTACATGGAGAACTTTCATTTTGACGTTCATTTTTCCTTATTAGAGGAGGGGGGTGGGTATTCTTTATCCATCTTTCCTTCTGGTCTCTAGTTCCTTTCCCTCTCGTGATGCGGTGTTCCCGTCATCCCTGGGTCTGGGCTTTTGACTCTTATTGTACTCGTTCCTATCCATTTTGTGATGAGGGTGGTATTTACTTCATCTTTGGGCTGTGGACTGTTTGTTTGTTGTACTTTCGTGTTTATAGTTTTAATGTTTTTCTTTTGTTCAATGGGGAAGGGATCATGTAGTATTCTGCTGTTATGATTCATACCCTATGTTATCTTGTTCCTAGCTGCTCAGCCTGTGTGTGCTCTGTATGGAATGTTGGTGAATGGAATGAGTGGAATGTTTGGGTGGCTGGATGATTGATGACAGTTAGTGGATGGGGCTGAGCAGTTAGCAGACTGCACCTGGTGGGGCTGCCATACAGCACTTATACACCTGCTGATGAGGATTTATTCTACCGGTTTACTTACCCGAATAAACCTACTTGAACCTCATCATACAAGCGTGGTCCTGATTACTACACAGTGCCCACCACAAATACGACTCAGTAACTTTTTTTTTGTTCGAAGAAAACTGTAGGCCATACTTGTGTGGTCACTTGTTGAGTTTCACCCACCTGTACGATAACCTTCTTACATAGACATTTTTATGTTGGATGTGATTGGATTCCTCCTAATGTGTTTCTCACTTTCAACAGGATTTCAACGTAGATTTTTCACAGCTGGATGGAATGGCGAGACAAAGAAGAGACGAACTAGATGGGTTTAGCAGTACTTGTTCTCAGACTCCAGAATCTGAAAATTCTCAAGGTCAGCATGAACTGTTTTATCCTTTTCATTGTGAGAACATGTGCAATGTTGTTAATGAGCAAACTGGAGGTGATGGCTTTAGAGGGCCCTTTCTAGTGTCTTTGGGGTTTCTGCACACTTTATGTAGAATGCAGATTAGTCTTTTCCATTTTGATTCATATTTACTTAAATGAGCCTTTTTAGTGAAATGCAAGCCAAAAGTAAGTATTGCTTTTTATTGAACATTTTCTTTGTTATGATACCTAGAATACTGTATGTCTATCTTTCTTAATACAAATGTGTGGGAATCTTCGAGCAGGCCACAAACTGAGCTCCAAAGCATTCTTGTCCAGTATATGCTCTTAGTTGCTGAATGTAGTCTCCACAGGAACTGATACTCTGAAGACTAAAGCACTTTTATATTAGTTAATACTATGACTTGGCACTTTCGTGTTCCGAATTTATGGAAACCTTGCCACATAGTGGCCGGACCCTAACTGGTTCTAAAGTTGTTAATTCTGCAGTTAATTCTGCAGTTGTTACCTGCAGATTCCTCACAGTTTGAATATCATAGGAGCTAGAATGGATCCCAAACCTTTTCCACAGCTCTTCCACACCAGTAGTGGGCACTGTCTCTGTGTTGACATGAGAAGTGACATCATAATGGCATCACCAGAGTCATAAAGCGCACACCCTAGTTGCCAACATGTGCTCCCTTTTTTCAATCCCCTTACTGCAGATCTGGAGCTTGCCGTTTGACAGTTCTGTCAGGAGTTCTACAGCAATTTCCCTTATAGTCCTTCCTTTCCCATGCCCCCCCAAATATTCAGGCTTCAAACCATGCAGGGATTGGGAGGGTCATATGTCTATTACTGATATCTGCCTTTTTTTTTCTCGGCTCAAACTATGACTTCTGTGAGCCCTGTCGGAGCATTCATCATAGAGCCATCAAAGAGCCGAAAGCAAAGCTCTTCATGGCCTGGGCTAGAGAAGTTTGTTGGGACAAGCGACGCTCATCCCTGTTCAAGGTCCCCAATGTCCCCAGCTTCGACGTAGAGGGGAAAAGTGACAATAGCACAAGAAGAAGAGAAGACACAACAAAAAACATAGGAAAGGTATGTGCAAACCCTTCACTCTCCACACCTTGGCGTGGTGCTGCCTCCCGATCAAGCGCCATTGCATACTCCACTTCAGGAATTATCTTGCCCTGACCTCCCTGCTCAAGGTAGATATTTGGCATGTTTACTATTCACCACGTTTAAGGTGTTGAGGATAGCTATGGTCCCTCTTGGAGCAGCATCAGGCCTCGTGGCACCTTTTAGGTGTGCTGTATGGCCATCTGCCAGCTGGACTACCTACTGTGCGAGTACGCCCCTTCATGCCTTGGTTCTTTTTGGCACCCACACCTTCAGCCCTGACACTGCCCTTGGCTCCACCGGTGCTAGCACATCTTTCTCGAACACCGCCATCAGTTCCTCTCTGCGCTGCTAGTTGCACCAATTGCAAAGTCAAGAGATCAGGATCTTTACCGGTCTAGAAGAGGGGCCCACAGTCTCCTTGAGTTACAACACAATGGCCAAGAAAACGGTGCCTGTTCCTGAACAAACCTTACCTCTCTGTCTGACTCTGACACTCTGGATATCCAGAGAACAGACGATTAGGGTGATCCTCCACAATACCTGTCAGGTGCCTACCAGGACTTGGGTGATGCCAGTAGCAGAGACATCCTCCCTGAATTACAAATGTTCCATCCTGCTGGACCTTTGCCATCAAAATGGCTTCCTATCATGCAATGGTCCCGAAGGCGGCAGCAGATTTTAGAACTTCCTCTTCCTTTTGGTTTAATCAAAAGCAAACATCCGAAAAGAGGATCTTTAATCATTTACTCAAATCTCTGACCCTCTTCTAATGCTCTTTTAGAGCCACTTTTGGTGGTTTGGGAGAGGCCTACTACATCCCCTGTGGTAAAGACCGTAACTAGACAATACCAGCCTGTCCAGTAGACCCAGTCTTTCTCTCAGTCCACCCTTCACCTGAAAGTCAGGTGGTTCAAGCCTTTTGTTTGACAAACTTCTCCTCTGGTGCCTTTCCTGCAGCCCTTGCTAGCAGGAAGTCCAAACATTTGGGGCTTTAGGTGTGAAAGTGTTGACCCACGCATTATGGGACATGGCAAACCTAGTTGCCAACAACTTGCTGAAAAACCTACAAGGCAATTTTCTGAGTTGCTCTGGGATGGCTTTGTGACAGATTTTTCAATCCATCTTTGATTTGGCGGAATCTATTGCCAGGGCAATGAATGGTATTCTTGTTGATGCTCAGCAGTCATTCCTGACTCAGAACTTGATTCTCCTCGTATGTGCAGAGCACCCTCATTGATTTACTCATCAAGGGGTACAAGCAGTTTGGAGACCAGGAAGTCTCGCTACTGCGGGCTCTTTGATTGCAGTCGCCTGAGCGGATTTGAACTAAGCTTCAGGTTTCACCATCACCATTCTCAAACAGCTCTGCAGCAGTAGTCCCAGAACCCTCTGCTCCGACAAGAGTCTACGGAAAAGGCCAGGGCAGTCTTGCGCAACAGCCAGCCGCCTCCTACCCTGTCTCTACTGGGAAGCAGCTCTAGCTTGCCCTGGTCAACCCATTTGAGACCGGTGGTAGGCAGGGTGTTTCCACCCCCCCCCCCCTTCTACAGGCTTGAAATGCCATTACTTTGGACTAGTGGATCTTTCAGATTCAGTTTACCAGGCTCCTCCCTGCATCCCCCACTCACCTTGTTCTTGCCAGTTGGAAAACCATCTCTGCACCCTTGAGCAGGAAATAGCAACCCTGCTGCTGAAGGGAGCAATGGAGTTGGTACAGGTGTAGACGATTGGGCAGCGGTGCGATTTCCTGTACCTCCTGTTGCCGAAGAAGCACAGTGGTCTTCACCCGGTCCTAGACCTCAGGGTCTTGAATCTTTCTCCACAAAGAGAAATTCTGGCTATTGACCCTTGCTCACTTTCCAGCTTTTTCTGCTGCAAAGCGAAAGACTAGATGGTGTCCTTGGATGCATATTTCACATTCTAAACCAGCTGTCACATAGGCGGTACCTTCAGTTTATAGTGGAGCCACCCACTACCATTTTAATGTCCTTCCATTTAGACTGACTTCAGCATCATGTGTCTTCACCAAGGTGATGAAGATAGTAGTGGCACATTTCAATTCCTGTATTCCCCTACCTAGATGACTGACTTCTGAAGGCCTAGAGCTGTAGCATCATTACTTGCAATCAGCGGCATCTCTGCTGTTCGACATAGGTTTTTTGATCAACATGCTCAAATCTCACATTGATCCCCATCAGTCTCCTGATAAGAGTCTCCTGTCTTTCTGTATTCCTGCTGGTCATTCATGCCCAATGTCACCGAGGACTCTCCAGTAGTGTCTCCGCAAGCAGCGAGACAGCCGGCCAAACCATCATGGGCAGTGAAGGGAGTGCACTACCACTTCCGTAAGTACGGTCACCCCCCAGGCTCCACCCCCAAGACTCTGCAGGAAAGGAGAAATAAAGTGTGTTCTTTTCCCCTTTCCTGAGGTTTTTGGGGGTGCGATGCTCCTCCACCATATTTGAGGAGCCGCTGCTGAGCTGCACCCAAAGAGAACGGTCAGTTTTTTAAAAAAATATTGACTGCACCTGGGACATATGAACTAATGGACAACTCTTTCTGAGTTTCACAGACAACACGAAGGGCAACGCTGGAAAGAAGAGGACCTCATCAAGGTGGATTATTCTATTTTTTTAAGATGTGTTCTACTTTCTTGGGGTTCTTTTCAGGGTGAAACATATGGGCCCATTTGAAAATAAATATATATATATATATATATATATATATATATATAAAATCTACTGGCGGTCGCCAGTAGATAGTTATAGTTAGGACCGTGTTTCCATAGGAAATCTCAAAATTCTATTTTGAATAACTTTGGCGCCAGTTGACGAATCTTCGCGAAATTTTCAAAACTAATGGGGCGCTCCACTCGGCTCCTACCCTGAAAGTCTCGGGGGGGATTCGTCAAGCGGGGACTGAGAAAAAAGGGGGGTCCCAAAACGCGTTTTCCCCATTCATTTTTCCATAGGACCTTTAGTCGAAGGTACAGCCCGAACGGCTGAACAGAATTACTTGAAATTTGGCAGAGAGGTAGTCCTCAGGTCAGGGATGTGCCTTTTGCATATATGGAGTCAATCTGTTCAGTAGTTCCAGAGAAAATTGCAGTAAAAAGCACATACATATCTATAGCCGCGCACCGTGCGCGCACCCTAACGTGCGCGAGCGTAATTCTGATTGGTTGTTACATGTCAGTCAACGTTCGAATCGGTCGAAATCAGGAAGTGTCGGCCGCCATTTTGTTTGTTTTCAGTGCGAGAGTGTAAAAGGAAGGTGGCGAACGTGAAAAGGAGGCAGGGTAGAGAAATCCTGACCCCCTAGCCTTGGTCAGGGGGTCCCTGAAGGACCCCGAAGGCAGAAAAAAACATTAAAAAAAAAAATGTTTTTAAATCGCGGGTGTGAGCGCTCGGTGAAAAACCATTAAAAAAAAATTTACAAACTTTTAATACGTAGTTTATTGAAAAATAAATATATAAAAAAAATAATAATACATACATAACTTGGCATTTTAAAAAAACATACAAATTCACTTAAAAAACCATAGGTTTCACACATGTTATAGTTAGGTGGATATTTCACTCGTAAAAAACCAATGAAATTCCCCCGTTATAGTTAGTTGAGATAACTATAACTCGCGCGACCGCCACTCTATCACAAGGATGATGTCATCAGTGATGTCATGAGTGATGCCACTGACCATGTCATGAGTGATGTAATATGTGACGTCCTGAGCAGAGGATTGCGGGCGCGCGAGTGAAATATCCACCTAACTATAACATGTGTGAAACCTATGGTTTTTTAAGTGAATTTGCAAGGTTTTTAAAATGCTAATTCCTAACTATAACGTGTGTGAAACCTATGGTTTTTTCAGTGAAGATATGTTATATATATATATGTCAGGCGGGTGCAAGGGGAAAGGACAATAAACTGATTTTGCACGTACCTGTGGTCCGTCCTCCATTGGTGTTTAACGCCGGAAGCTTTGCAGCGATTGGAGTTTAGCGTGTATGTGTATGTATATATATATATATATATATATATATATATATATTCACTGAAAAAACCATAGGTTTCACACACGTTATAGTTAGGAATTAGCATTTAAAAAACCTTGCAAATTCAGTGAAAAAACCATAGGTTTCACACATGCTATAGTTAGCTGGAGATTTTACTCATAAAAAACCAATGAAATTCCCCCGTTATAGTTAGTGCAGGCAACTATAACTCACGCGACCGCAATCCTCTGCTGATGCTAATACTGTATTTAGACACTTATTTGCCCATGTCTTCTTCCATTAAATTTTAGCTATACATATATTACAAATATTTTTTTTTCATAAAGACACATGTCATCAGCAGAGGATTGCGGTCGCGTGAGTTATAGTTGCCTGCACTAACTATAACGGGGGAATTTCATTGGTTTTTTATGAGTAAAATCTCCAGCTAACTATAGCATGTGTGAAACCTATGGTTTTTTCACTGAATTTGCAAGGTTTTTTAAATGCTAATTCCTAACTATAACGTGTGTGAAACCTATGGTTTTTTCAGTGAATTTGTACGGTTTTTTAAATGCTAAGTTACTTTACGCCGTTCGTGGCGTGCGCGCCCACTTAACGCAGTTCGTTCCGCACCGCGTGCCCACGTTACGCTGGATGGGCAATGTACGCACGATGCGCTTCGCGCACCGTCCGCTCACGGAGGACATATTATGCGCTTCGTTATGAAAGGTAAACAATTAAAATGTTCTTTTAATTTATATGCCATGCTCAAAAGGAGCCCTGCGGGCACCTTTTGCACACAGGGGTGGGAAAGTGTGGATACTGTTTTTTTTATAATTAATTTTTACCGTACGCGTACGGTAAGCGTAATCGGCGTTTTTAAAAAAAAAAAGAAATTAAATTTTTGGCCTTGGGGGTTCTTTTGGGACACCATAATCAAGGCTAGGTGGTTGGGAGCTGTCAAACCTGCCTCTTTAGATGTTTTCACCCTTTGTTTTTCCTCCCTAGGTCAGAGTGCGTGAGAGAAAATGGCGGCCGCCGCTTCCTGGTTTCGACCGATTCGAATGTTTACTAAGATCTAACAGCCAATCAGAATCGCGCTCGCGCACGGCACCGTACGCGTACGGTAAGCTTACCGTAAGCGCACGGTAAGCGCACCGTAAGCTGCCACAGATATATATATTGATTTAAATGCTATTTTCTCAGGAACTACTGAACAGATTTACACCAGACCTACAAAAGGCACTTCCTTGACATGTAGACTACCTCTCTGCCAAATTACAAGTAACTCTGTTCAGCCGTTCGGGCTGTAGCTGTATCTAAAGGTCCTATGGAAAAATGCATGGGAAAAACGCGTTTTGGGACCCCCTTTTTTCTCAGCCCCCGCTTGACGAATCCCCCCCGAAACTTTCAGGGTAGGAGCGGAGCGTAGCGCCCCATTAGTTTTGAAAATTTCGCAAGGATTCGTCGACCGGCGCCAAAGTTATTCCAAATAGAATGTTGCGGTTTTCCTATGGAAACAGGGTCCTAACTATAACTACCTACTGGCGACCGCCAGTAGGTAATATATATATATATATTCACACAAATATTACAGGTAGTTATAGTTAGGACCTCATTTCCATAGGAAAAGCATTTTTTGGTTTGCTTACAACTTTGACGCCGTGTGACAAATCTTCACTAAATTTTCCCCACAAAAATGGCACGGTTTGTCTAGCTCAGCATGAAAGCGGGTGCAGAGAATAGGAGGGGTGGGTGTAAGTTTCCCATGCAACTTCCCATAAGGATTTTGAACACTACTACAGCTCGAATTGCTGGATGGAATTACACCAAATTTGTCGGAGAGGTAGCTCTTGGTCCAGAAAGATCCCTTTTTGTGATTTGGTTAAATGCATTTAGTAGTTGTGGAGCTATTAAATGAAAATCAAAAATTGTATATCTAGGGAAGCGTACCCTCCGTGGATCCCCTGCGATGGTCACGTGCCCCCAGCAACACTGTGATTGGCTGACCACAACCTGACTAGGAGGTTGCGGTCGCCATTCTAAGTATTAAGGAATGTCATGAGGTCTTAAAATGTTTCTGCAAAATGATTCAAGGGGTCAGGGTAGAAGTACCCTGAACCCATGGGTGTGTTAGGGTAGGATCAGAGGGACCTATGTTGGGTGCCTTTGTCAAGGCTTCGCCGAAACGCGTAGTTCTGTTTGTATAACACAATAAAATCTTTATTGTGTCGTCCTTTGGTGTGCCGCTGGATTATTGTCTGGGAATTCTCGGATCTCGTCCAAGTAGAAAACATATATATATATATATATATTCACCAATTTGCTCAGAGATGAGGCCGCAACTCACCAACAGGAGGTTCTCAAAACCTTTATTCCAACCATTGCAGCTTCCCTTCACGGTAATTCGTCCCTTTGGCCTTACGCGTTTCGAAGCATTCGCGCTTCTCATCAGAGGCCACACGCAGGAAACCAAGTTCATTAACGCTGTATCTTCCCAGCATGCTTTACCGAGACTCCCAATAGTCTCAGGTGTAATCTCTTTAAGTAGAGTTCATTTTCCACAGTGCATGTTGGGAAATGTATTCACGTCGCTCATTTCACTACCCTCTAGTGGGTTCACTTCCTGCATGCCATTCCGGGACAAGTTTAGAGCCCTCCATTGAGCTCCCTGAAAAGATTTTGCAATGTTAATAGTGACCCTGCTGGCGCCAGTCAAAGAGGAACGTTACCTCTCTGTGGTCCTGTTCATCATTTTCAGGTAGCGCGATCCCTCCACGGCCGGAGCCGCCGCGATGTGTATTGTCACCAATTTGCTCAGAGATGAGGCCGCAACTCACCAACAGGAGGTTCTCAAAACCTTTATTCCAACCATTGCAGCTTCCCTTCACGGTAATTCGTCCCTTTGGCCTTACGCGTTTCGAAGCATTCTCGCTTCTCATCAGAGGCCACACGCAGGAATATATATATATATTATTTTCCAATCCTGGCGGCGGCGAACAGTCAGGCACAGACTCCGTGAAATTGTGGCAAAAATGAAATATTTAATCCAACAAAGGTTAGACACGTTTCGGCAGCGCACCGCCTTGGTCACTACGTCTAGTGCATACTGGTTTGACAGATATATACGCTTTACTTTAGTTGTCAAGGCAACCTCACAGAGGCGATCATAGACATAGAGAATCACTCTGTTTCAACATGACCATGCAAGAAAAGGCAGCGAGAGAGTATATGCCAAATAATCAATAAAATTGAATTACAGAGAAACACAAACATAATGTAAATATATTAAAGGCATACATTTACCAGATTGTAGTGTGTTACTAAAAAAGGACAGAAACTGAAAATGGGGGCAAGCAAATGCCCATGTGTAACAATGTCTTATTAGCATGTATAGACATAGAAAAAACATGTGCGCGCCTGGAAGACCCTGATGTGATAATGTGACCTGAAAGGTGGTGTGGGACTATCGTAGAGGATAATGTGGAGAATGCCGTGTGTAGTAAGTACTGACTGAGATGTGGCTCTCGCTCGGGCGTAAACTTACATTGTGTACGCTATGCCCACTAGTGCTATAAAGAAACAAGTAAAACAGCTCGCTAAGCTGAAAGTGCCTCATGAAGATTTCCAATTAATAAAGTGCTGTCAAAGTAAGCTAGCGATAGAGTCAAGGTCGACAAGGGTGTAAGATGCAGTGATAGATCGCGTCTGTTAGCGATCTGAATGTGACTCTGTAAATACTGAACAACGAAAATTCATATATTCAGTAAATGCACTAAAACAGTATTGCCCGAGTGGGCTCTCGGTGTATAATCCGCTACGAAAAAGTCTAAATTTAGTCCATAAATAGCTACAGGGTGGGCCCACCACGGCGTTAACGATCATGTTGGTAAATGGACGTACAAAAATCAAAAACCGGTTGCTAAATTATGTGTAAAAGCGTTAAGGCTAATGTATGCCTAAGCTAAAATAGTGTGTCCTAAACGTTGCAGGGTTTGGAAAGTGTAGCGGGACAAGCAGGGACTAATCAAAGGTGTACAGTTAATGCTTCATCCGCATTCATTCCATTGGGGATTTTGGAATTGTAGAGGATGATGTAACGTGATTCGAGTCTCCTAAGGGCAAGTTGTCTATTGCCTCCCCGAGGGTTTTTGGGGATGGTGTCTACCACATAGAAAGAAAAAATCATAGGTTTCAAGCACGTTATAGTTAGAAATTAGCATTTAAAAAAACCTTAGAAATTCACTGAAAAAAACATAGGTTTCAGGGACGTTATAAGTTGGACATTTCACTCGTACAAAACCAGACACATTCTGCCGTTATAGTTAGTTCAGATAACTAGAACTCGCGCCCCCACAATGCACTGCTGATGACGTAACATATTACATAATTCATGACCTGGTCGGTGAAATCACTGATGACATCTCAAATGACATCACTGCAATACTGCTTTGCTTCCTTGAAGCGAGAGCACGTTTCCCTGCTCTCGCTTCAAGAAAGCAAAGCAGCGTTTGCTATGGCAGGGGGTGAGGCGTGCTCCCGCCCTGCCATAGCAAACAGCAGTGTCCCGGGGGTGGGCACCCCGGGACACTGCAGGAGCCGGCCCGGGGAGGTGGCAGTCCCCGGTGCTGAAGGGGGGCTGCGTGCCCCTCTGCATATAATTACTATAGCCCCTAGGAGGTGGTGGTCCTTGTGGGACCCCTGAGCAGGCCTAGGGGGTTAGGGGGTTTCTACCCTGTCCCCTTCTTTTTTACCCTCTTTTTCACTGTTTTCTTGTGACTCGGTTTAACCAAGTCACAAGATGGCTGCCAACAGTTCCTGGTTTGGAGTGTTGGTAGCCAATCAGAGTGACGCTTGTGCCCGGTAGGGTTCGCGAACCCTCCTCGGTGCTCAGATATATAAATGTATTCTTTCTTTAATTTCCCAGCAACTACTGAACGGATTTACTCCATTTAACAAAAAGGGATCTTTCTGAACCAAGCCCTTCCTTTTTGCCAAATTTGGTGTAATTCCGTTCAGCAGTTCGGGCTGTAGCTTTGTCTAAAGTTTCCTATGGAAATCAACATGGGGAAAACGCATTTTGGGACCCCCCTTTTTTCTCGGCCCCGCTTGACGAATCACCCCGAAACTTTCAAGACAGGAGCAGATCGGAGCGCCCCACTAGTTTTGAAAATTTCGCGACGATTCGTCAAACGATGCCAAAGTTATTTGGAAAACAAAAAACGCTTTTCCTGTGGAATTTAGGTCCTAACTATAACTACCTACTGGCGGGTGCCAGTAGGTAATAAAAAAATATATAGATCTCTTCATTTGCATGCATCTTGCCCATGAACAAGGAGCAAGCAGCTCTGAAACGCGTAGGGCGGGCTTTGAAAATAATCAGGAGAATGCTGGTTACTGTTAAAAAAGAATGCTGCTTGAGAACTGCAGGATTCGCCTGTCTCTTTAATGCGTTCTCGCAGGTGGGAACCCTTTTTTTGAAGATGTAAATCCGGCCGGCCTGGTCGGGAGGACCGCACCGCCACAAAAGGTGGGCTGTGGCACACAGACTGACTGGAATTGTGCCTGCAGAAGAACAGTTAAACATGGGATTAAACCGGTGACTTTGATCTGGAGGCTCACTGGAGAGCTTGAATTTGCACATATTTGAATGCGAGTGGGGTGGAACCCACTGGAGGTCGTGACCTGTAAGAGAGGGCACTACGAGTCCCACAATGTTGTGTTCATTATTAAGCCCACTAGAGAGCGATAAAATATATAAATAGTGACTCGCACCTTCGGCTTACATCTGTCTCATTTGCATGCATCTTGCCTGTGAACAAGGAGCAAGCAGCTCTGAAACGCGTAGGGCTTTGAAAACAATCTGGATAATGGATGCTGGTTGCCATTAAAAAGAATGCTGCTGGAAAACTGCGGGATTCGCCTGTCTCTTGAGTGCGTCCTCGCAGGTGGAAACCCTTTTTTGAAGATATATCCACACCACTTGACTTCAGAGGAAAGTGGATTCCTTATTGAACAAAAGGCAGCAGTTCGCAATTAATTTCAGATGCGTTTAAGCTTCATAATTAGGCTTAATTATTGGAAAGCAGTCCATAGTGCCAAGCGGCCAAACTTAAAGGCACTCTACCCCATTGTGTTGTAGTCCAATAATCCTCTATTTCCCAGAATGCACAATGGGAGTTTATTTGAAAATCAATTTGAAATGCAGTGCGGCACATTAAATCAAAGTTCAGTACTTTGTCAATCGTATTTCAGTACCTTCGCACTGCATTCTGGTTTTGATTAATGTACTCCCAAAGCACCTTTTGTGCGGCACTGCCACAGATGCTAAATGTCATTAAGAGCCCAGGCCTCCGAAGTCCACCTGAAGAGGTATAATACCCCTCTCCTATCCCTGGCTCGCCTCCAAATATTTAATATCAGGTTAACTCCTTTGCATTTCTCTGATGGAAGCAGGCGGGTTATGCCCCCATTAATAAATCCACAGAACATATTTCTCCGTACTAGGGACCACCAACCCTGGCAGGCCAGCCTCGGTAATGCAGGAACGGAGAAATTAGCTGACTCGACTTCAGAGGAAAGTGGGCTCCTTTTTGAACAAAAGGCAGCAGTTCGCAATTAATTCCAGGCGCGTTTCAGCTGCATAATTAGCTCTAATCATTGGAGAGCAGAACATAGTTCCAAGCAGCCAAATTTAAAGGCAGACTACCCGTTGTGTCGTAGTTCAATAATACTCTATTTCCCAGAATGCACAATGGGATTTTCTGTGAAAATCAATTCGAAATGCAATGGAGCATATTAAATCTCATGAACTGCTCTCCAGCCGCCAATGCCTTTCCCAGAGAACACATATGCACCCCAAGTAGTTCCCATCGTTGCCAGACTGTTAATTTTTTAGATGACATTTAGGGTCTCAGGTGCTCCCACAGCAATGCTTTTTAAAATAAACCATGCAAAACAATCGCTGGCAAACCAAAAGTCTGGCAGCCAGTGCTAGACTGATTAGCTTTGCCAGTGCTTGCTTAAGAAGGGAATTAGTGAGAATATGTACTCAGCTCGAACTAACTGCTTCAGAGCAGTTTCTGTTGCCCTCACAAGGTGGCAGAGTACATATTTGGTGATAATGGCAAGTAGCTTGTTAACTTTGAGTGACAGTCACTATGAAGGTAACTCATATTTATTTTACACTTTCCAGGTCAAGAAAAAATTGCATAGTAAAGAATCCTGGATAGGATGAGGACATGGACATTGTTTAGTGAAAAAAAGAATATCTAGGGTGAGGTCGTGCTCCAAACCCTTTAGTTTTTTTTTCTTATTTTTAAAGCTGTATTTTCCTTAACCAGGCTGTGAGCCAAGGGACCTTTGCATGCACATGCGTTGTGTGATTAGCTATGCTATATGTATGACCTCTCTAACTCTCAGCCATAGTGTTTGTATCCTGTTGTGTGTTAAGAATTTAAACCTGGTACCAAATTTAAGTGTCTGCTATAAAGAAGCTGTTTAAATATGTTTTGCATTGGTTATTCAGGTGTTTCCTTGTGTGTGGCAATGCCCAAGTCTTTAAAAGTGTAACTTTTGACTCGTTATACGGAGTGCACAATGTGGCAAAGCTGTATACCACGCTGATCCTCCTGCAAGACTTGGGAAACTGTCACCTATTTAGTTCCTGTGAGTTGTATTAAAAAATAAATGGGCATTTCTTTTGTTGCCAAACGCAGCAGATGCAGAACGTTGATCCCATCTTTAGCTCAACTAAAAGATGTACAGTACCGAGGATGGTAAAAGGAAGTGGTACCAAAGTTAGGAATATTTCTAGGCTTTTATATGCGATAGTCCTTCCAAGGGTGCAAAATGATCTCTAATACTGGGCTTCTTATTGGATGTGTGGCTTATTAGGGGATCTACACCTCCCTGCTCATCATTTGGCTGATCAGGCTTCAGCAATGCATCTGCATTGACCTGGATATAGTACTATTCCTTCGTTGAAAAGGTCAAAGCATCATTGTTCAATAAAACAGTGTTTCGGGTATGCCCAATTTGAGTGCCAGTTCTTTGAAGGCAGTTGTTCTTGATCTTTGATTGTGTGTGTCCAAATCCATCAAAATCCCATTCTTGCTTTGATCCGAAGAAACATAAATAAGAACGAAGGGGAGAGTTACTCATCAATCTAAGGTTTCTTCTCCGGCTTATTTCAAGTCTCCGGTATTGGATAAGTTACCATACATATAACTTCTTGGCCATAAACTGGACTGCCCACATACGCTGGGCCATCTTTATCTGCAGCCTTTGGCTGAAGTGCTGCAACCTGATGCTGGCCTCTTCAATGTAATTCATGGCACAGAGGGCTCCCAGGTGAACCAAGAGCTAGGAGGTAGATTTAACAGCTGACGAAAGGTTCTTCATCGTGGTTTTGTAAGAATCCCAAAGTGCAACTCTCAGGACAAATACTGGGTTGTGGCCCTGTTATTTCAGTCCAATACACCCCAATGGAAATTGTTTACACCAAAACCATTTCTTTAGTGCCTCGAGTTTTTTTTCACCGTAAACATGAGTGCCTGTTCCACATGGGATACTGGTTATTGTACAGATGGGTAACTTTTTAAAGCAAATTCTGTTATCCACCTCTTTTTTTCTTGACACTACCTCGAAGGTTAAACTAAAAAGCTGAAAATGTGATAAAAGATCGGCTTCCTAATTTAATGAAGTATTATATCTTGCTGCTTGTGCTAGACAGCCCAGTTTATCGGAAGAGTAGAAGTTCATATTAACTTTTTAACCTCCCACCGGGTGTTTGGGAACATTTTGGGATGGGTTGTGAATTAGGATGCGCTATGCTATGATTTTGAATTGCAATAACATGTAAAAGTTTATTTAGGGTAAACTTTAAGAATGATACGTGTTTTGCATTCTAAGTGGCTGTTTATCTCTTTGCATCGTTTTGGCCTCAAAGGCAGCTTGGTGGCAGTTACTTCCATTGTTTTGTTTTTCAAATAATCCGTTTCTGTTGTTTAAGAAAAGTATTTGTTTTCGATGCCCCGAGTGAAAGGCAAAACAGAGTCCTTTCGCCACGGTGGTACCTTGTGGCACTCGTGAAATTCAATGAATAGATGGTTTCCGATATTTAATGACAACCTGCCTGGAACGAGTGCCTTCTGTGCAGTCTCGAATGTACTTGAAAAGAGAATGATCTTTTTAATAGTACAGGTTACCTTAAGGTAAAAAGTTCTATTTTATAAGCATTTAATTTTTGCCCTGACTCGTCCTACGTTGAGACACAGGGCGCAGCTGTTGTTGACCAGAAGACCTATTACCCTGTGTCCGAGGTAGGAATGTGCTCTGAATTAACAGGAAAAAATGTGCACCTGATACAGATCACTAGATTCGCATGCAACTTTTTATTATTGTTTTTAGTCTAGTCTGTTCACCAGGCGCGCAACACCCATTGGGCTCACCGGGCTTCAGCCCCCGCACCCCCACCCCCTGTGTGTCGGCCCGGCTGAGACAGCCTCGCGGGCTGGCGTCCGTCTAATTGCAGCCGGACCCGAGTACTTCACAGGTTTTAAGATCATTTACTCGTTAATGAGTCTTTTGTTGTGTTTTCACCCCTTCTTACAGCCACTCTGCCTATGGCTGAAAGATTCCCCCGCACCCCCCCCCCCCCCCCCCCCCCAAAAAAAAATCTTTTTCAGTTTGGCTCTAGTTGTCCGCCTGCTGTTCACATACCTTGGGGGGAACCAAAAGGAATGCGCAGGTTTTTCAAACGAGCCGTTCGCAATTCTGGAATGTTCACCGACCGGCTCGTGCGGTTAGCTGCGTCGTCATTTGAACGGCACGTTAAACTAGTTTTGTGCGCGGCGGGTAAGTGAAACCTAAGTATGTGCTTGTACGACTGCTCTCGCGATTGTGATTGCTGTCGAGAATAATACAGGGTCAGCTACGAGTGGTCAGTGAGCCGTTTGTGGTGCTGGAAAACCATTACAGTCACTCCAGCTTATAGTTCACATTCTCACATTATGGCTGGCGACGGGCTCTTTCTGCACTGCTAAGGGCACCGCTGTCACCAGCTGCCACCCAGGCTGTGAACTTAAGCACGTCTACACTTGTTTAATTTTTAAAAAGGTAGCGTTAGATCGTCTCTTTTTAGAGAGAATAGGCAGCCTGAGATTCCTAGTTTTTCAGACTTTCTGTAATGTAATTTCCTTAATTTATATCCATATCACCCATTGCCACCACTTGCAACCTTCATTAACAGTTAGGTTATAAACTCAACAAATTCAAATTAATTTACATCATCGGGTACATCGAGGCTTTTACTATTGACAAACTCGAATTTAGAGCATATCTAGTCTGGAACTGTGCAATCTCCTTCCTGCCAGTCTGGCCTACCTACACCAAATGCGCGTGCTTACTGGCTGAATTCAGTCCTTTCGAATGCCCCCTAAAACGTTTTACTTCGCTAGTGTATCCCAGAGATAGATTGCTTAACTCCTAAAAGCAAGTAAGGAAATCACACACCGCCACTTTACATCATTGTGAAACACTGTGCAATCATTTACCAGCACATGGAGTGCGAGGGCTGTAGCACTTCTTTGATTCGCTCTAGTCGCTCCATCCTGGGGCGTTTGAGAGTCAGGCCTTGCAATGAATTCTGGGCCATTATAGTGGTTTGGAGCCTAGCCGGAATACATTTCTTCTGTGGTCTAACTCTCATCAGCCCTCCAGCCTAAAGACTTTCAGCTTCCCTTTTGGAATGGTTGGTCCTGGGATCGCCTTCCATAGAAGGTCGCGAGCATTCCAAGACAGCCTGTTCAATTTACCCAGAGAGTATTGTGCTGCCATGTGTTCCCTAGTGAAACCAAATCTCTGATGAGGACTTCTCTGAGCTCTGCTGTTTAGTTGACTGAACTCCCTCTCTCCTCCTCTACCACCTACTAAACAAAACTACCCGACAGCTTCTAATGCCTTCAGTTGCATTATAGTCATTCAGAAAGGTCAGTTTGTTTTCTGCACAAATGTACAGAGCAAATCCTGAAGAGAGTTCTAAGTGATTGAGAAACTGTCTGGGTGTAAACTGCACACAAACATAAATGTCAAAAGTCTTGCTGTCACTATAAGCAAGTGTGCTTGAATGAGGTAAAATATTCTTCTTAAGGTAATACGTCTTGTCTGCTGGTGTGTGTTTCCATTATTTGACAATACATTTCATGTAGCAAAAGTTTTGAAATTTCCACAGTAACCTTAAATTTAGTTTGGCAGCTTTGCTTTCACTACCTACCAATTCATCAAACACCTTAGAGATGCAGTAACAGTCAGTCTTGACGTTCATAAATCATTTAGTCCTCTTGCCTTCGAAAGAATCCCACAATCATTCACTGCCTGCAAAGCCAATAGGCGATTTCTAAATTACTATAACTGCCATCCTGACCCCAAATTATGAGGCAGACTCGATAAACGTATGCTACACCCTTTAATGAGTGCAGCTTGTGGTTTATGTCTTCTGTAATCACAAATGAGCTCTTTTGTTTTGCGGCAAGTCTGTGTGTGTAAGGCAGGACACGCTCCTCAACCAGCATCCTTTCTTGTATGAGCTCTGATTGACTCCACGGAGGTAGAATGGGGCCCCTAGTGCCTAGCAATTTAAACCATTGAGTAGGTTCATTGACTTTTTTTTAGCCATCTATAACATGATATTGTTTGGTTTTTTTTTGGTTATTTTTTTTATTTTATTTTAATTCCAGAGAGAATAGTTTGCTAGACATGTTTTTTAACCAGTTTGGGTCGCCGTTACTCGAGTTTTGGTCGCCTGTCCTGCCTGCTTGTGCTTCTTTGGTCACCTACTTACTCTTTGTGCTTTTGCTAGTATGCATAGGCATTCACTGTTGGTGATAACAGGCTGTGCTTTATCAATAAAGAGTTATCCCTTTGTTGAAAGAAACCTCGGATTTCCATCTGTAGTTGTAGCGCATCTCAACCAAAGACGTTCATGCATCTCCCAATTGTATATAAGGGTTTCTGGCATCCTCCATGCTCTTTTCCACAGTGCGTTGGTCAACATGCGCCAAACTAATGATCATTTGTTCCAATCTGAATGCAAAGGTTTCTGCGTTGTGTAGTCAGCCCAGGGATGTGTTCTATACACCAACTCTGGCAAGTGTTGCTATGTGGTAAAGGAAGAGGTGAGCAGTACCACACAGCCCCGGGAGCCCCGGGGCCAGGTGCCCTACGCAGTGACCCTTGATGTCCTTAATTACACAACCCCACTGCAGCTCTTCGGAGATGCTGCCACTATGAGGGTGTCCCAGTTTACACTCGCCTAATCCACACGAATGGAAGCACCACCCATCTTTGCCATATGGATGATTCAGAGATTGAGCTTTATATGGCTGCAAACTACTGCAGTCTTGACAAGTGAGGGGCATGCCAAGTATTTCCTGAGAAGAAGCGTTCTTGACCGTGAATTATAACTAGGGCTCCCAGTTTTATGGTATTTATATTTTTGACATTTCAGTCTGTATTTATCCATATTTATTTTTTGTCAACTTTTATCTGTATTTATCCATATTTATTATGGGTATTTTGAAAAAAATAAAGCTGAAACTGGTATATTTCCACATTTATTTAACCAATAAATATGAAATCATGCTTGAATGCCTGCCAGGTTTCAGTGACATGAACACCCAAGGAAGATAAACCAATGCACGTATATCAAATATGCACTTTTCAGTATCTGCCTTGTGCATAGCTACTGTTTAAGCCTCTTCACTAAAATTCATTTTTTTAACCCCCTTCCTTACTTATCAATCCACACAGTTGTTGGCCTGGCAGTCATGGTAAGGTGTATTTAGAATCACTGAAAAAGCACTCAATTTCCATTTTTATCCTCATTAAAAAATAAATGCAGACAAAAAAATAAATGGTTTTCGGTCTATTTTTATCTGTAAAAACGGAAAACAGGGAGCCTTAATTATAACAGGCACAGTGAATTTGATTGATCCAAAAACTGACATTTTTTAAATAAAGTTACCTATTTCTTATCGCTCAAGCTCTTGTGGTAAACTTCCCCATAGGAGCCTAAGGTATTTTCTTCAGGCAAAGGAGGAATGATGAGTTGTTGATTTGGGGCTCCTCTAGCTCTTAACTTTTATCGCTGTGAGGCTATAAAGTAGTTTAGGAATAAATTGTGCCGCTAACATAACAAGCATTGGTAATCCATCCGTTTCGCCTGTGTATCGAATAAAGAGCTGTTTAAAAAAATCATTGTGCAGGAGAGGTAAGGAACTCCCAGACAGATAACACTGGAGTGGAGAGGATGTGACAAAGCAACCAGAGCTGCTGGCTCGAGAGCTGGGGATCCCGGTTCGAGTCTCGGTGGCGCCCCGCAACATCATGTGATTCTATGCAAATCACTTATTCTCTTCAGGTG
This sequence comes from Triturus cristatus, assembly GCF_964204655.1. NCBI lineage: Eukaryota > Metazoa > Chordata > Amphibia > Caudata > Salamandridae > Triturus > Triturus cristatus. The sequence continues at coordinate 759,119,117 of NC_140581.1, forward strand.
ATAAATTGTTATATAAATATGCTGCAAGAGTAAAAGGCAAAAAGTTATGAAAATATAGTTCCACCAAAGTAAATGTCAACAGTATTTCAGTGGCGGCAAACTGATACCAGAAGCAGACTAAGAACAAGCATTGGTAAATGCAGGAAACTATGCTAGAGCCAATAGAAATGGAGGAAAGGTAAGTGGTACGCACAGGAACCAATGAGAAGCCAGGAAAGAGATGAGTCAAGATGTAAGTTTATATTAAAAACAATAGATTTCTTAAGCACAGCGCAAGCGCTGTGCAGGTGAAACCTAACCAGCGCAAGTGCTGTGCTGGCAAAACCTAAAAAGCATCAGAACTCCTGTTTCGTCCCTGCAGTTTATATCCTTTCTCTGAAACTGCCAGAGGACATTCTAAATGTTATGCAATGACCCTGGCTGTGCGAGGAGAGCGTGGACGATAATCATGGCTGGATGCGAGAGATGGATCGTGCTTGGATATGAAAACCAAGTCGAGGTTGGTGAGCCTCTGCGATTCACCCAAAAAACAGAAGAACTGTAAAATTCCTTGAGGGTGTGGGTTTTCAACTCTCTTTTGAAAATGATTGCTCTTTCAAGACAAGATAATTGTAACAGACTAGCTGTGCTTTGAAATAAAATAATGACAATTGTTCTGTGACTTATTGCGAAATCCCATCTCCTGCCAGTTGGAGTATAGTAGTAAAAACCTGTGGGGCAGTGTTGCACACAATTTCTGCAGCGGTAGAGACTGAACTGAGGCATTGCAATTTTTCATTAGTTACTCATTAAAGTGCCTGTAAAATCTGAGTTTCAGCTAATTTTTCTGGTAATGTCACTTGAAAAGCATAGGTTAAAATGTTTTTCTACAGTCTCGGAATCAGAATTTCTGGCCCCTGACCATCAGCAGTCCCATGTAGCCCTGGGAAAAATGAAACTTCCTTGAATAACCAGGAGTTTTTCAAAAAATACAAAAAATCATGTAAAATAGATATCCGGTTGCTTATGTAATTTTAACTGAAAATGACCCCTTTCGCCCTGTTTTTTTTCATAATTTGCTCTGGAGGTTTGAATGCCACCTTCCCCCTGAATTCCACTGTGACGGTGTGGTTGCTCACTGCGTTTTAGTACATGGGTTTAATCCTTATCCATGTCAAGCTGGTCAATGCCACCAGGGTAAACCTATGAAACTGAAGTGATGTTATGCGCCGAGGCACTGCCAGGCTGTCTGCGGGCACCTGTGCTTCAAATAGAGTCCGAAGGTAGGCTGGAAGTGGAAACGAAAACGATGTGATGTAGTAGTACAGATTGTGTACCAGACAGATTTGCCCTTCTCCACGAGTTTCTACCTCTGCAAAGCTCTAAAAAGAAAACCTATCTTTTAAACCTAAAATAAAAATACACATCTTGCAAACCTTGTCGACTGGTTCACTTCTGACGTGGGCCAGCTTCGGGCCAGCTTCAGGCCTGAGGCTACAGGAGTATTTCAGTTCAAGGGAATGGTGGTATTTTCACAGTTGTTTTTTGTGTCAAGTGCCTAACCTCGTCTGTCATGTGCCCAGACAGATTTCTCTGCTCAGAAGGCAATGAGTCAAACACACTATTATCAAACAATGATTGTGTACATTTAAGACAATGCTCGCATGCTCATTCTGAGTTGTTAAATGCTTAAAGCTATAAGCCTAATGGATTCGCTTGGCTGTCCCATTATTACACAATGCAATAGTTGCGTCTGTGTTGCTGTCCCATATTTTTTTTTCTCAGCTGGAGAAACGTCCCTTCTAGTTACCATAGAATTCCTGCAGCATGCTGCTCTAAAACGAGAACAGAATGTTCAGATGCTTAAAAGAAATAAATATTTTCCCACCCCATGATCTGGATGGCAGCCATCTTCGATACTTCATCTTGCCTCCCATCTTCATAGCATCACAAGTAAACTATTCATGTGGTGCGTTAGTCTTGGGTTTTGTGATAGCCCACACTGGTATGAAAGCTTCCCCAGGTTAGCTTTTATGGGCTGATTTACATTGTAACTAGGCACCAGCATATAAAGGGTTCAATATAGGAAGACCTTGTTACTGCATATAACCAGTTTTAAGATGGAGAGTGCAATGCAGAATTTCTGCCGCATGCCTCTCTTGTTCAAGCCAAACTTTCTCTTTTCAGTAGCACATGGTTCATATTCTCCTTTATAAAACGAACACCATGAAAGAAAAAAAAAACGAAGCATGCAAGAATGGAGGCATAGGTAGGAGGCGAAAACTGAAGATGGCGGCCAGAGGTCTGAGGCCTCAGGTGACCTAAACTAACCTGGTATTACAAGGAGTGTTGTGACAATATCACCTAAGATGGAGCCCCTACGTTACTGGTTGTAAATTTACCTCCTACCTATTTGAGTAAAGCAAATATGTAGCAGAGACCTGGCTTGCCTAGATTTGCAAACCTCGCATCGCACATGTTGCCACTTCTAGAAAATAGAAAAAAAGCAGAGTCTGTATGGGATTACAAAGAGACGGTGAGAATCAGCATGGAAATAGAAGCATGCAGATGGTGCTTCAAATTGCCTACATGTTCGAGCATAAGCTTTTGTTTTAATACATATTGATAGGACTGTTGCCAATATTTGGTTCCAGTTTCTATAGAATAGTAGTGCTGCATCACTTTGTTTTGCTGAGTTGTCTCTTATCAGGAAAAGTAATAAAATACCCATGTTATTCGATCATACCTAAGGGGGGTATGGCTGTGATAGAATTGGAGGATGTCAAAAATTTCCTAAGGTGTTGCTTTTCAATTGCGCTTGTCCTCTTCAGATCTGAGAAACTCTAACCCCCTACAGCATTCGGGTTTTCCAACCAGCAACTGAAATCCTCTAGTAGCAGAAGGCAGTTGTGAGCAATTATGCTTTTGCTGTGATAGTGGTCTCCATAAACCATAATGGAATATATTTTCAGTCTAAACTATTCATAGTTCCAAAGTTCTTTAATAACAGGTTTACAGTATTTGCAGCTGTCCTTCAGCCCTCTAACACTGCCTCTTCATTTCAGGTAACGGTTAGTGCTAGCCATCCTAATAGTTATCTAGTCCAAGGCAATGGGAGCGGGGTGCAATTCTTTTGCACACCACAACTCAGCAGATCAAGCCCCTGTGATTGAATCCGCCCAGAATAAAACTGTTTTTGGCAGAACTAACTGTTCTTCTCCTAGCCTGCCCTGTTGAATCTGCCATAGAGGAGATTTCAAAGGATGTACTGCGAGAGAGGCCTTCATGTGATTTTCCTTGTCTGAACATTAATGTCAATAAAATGGGCAGTCTTTGCTGCCTCGCCTGTTGATGTCTTCACATGGATTGGCTTGCATTTGGCTCAAATACACGGATGTGATTTAAATAAGAAGTCATGTGACTTGGAGGACCAGACCAAATGAACAATCCCGACCCCCCCAGCTTGCAACACTGTTGAGAAATGTGGTGAAAGTTGAACCTTAAACCTAATTTTATCCCTTAGAGAAATTAATCTGGAAATTTACCAAGCCCAAACGTAACAAAAAAAAAAAACATGTTAGAGAAAAAATATTTATAGACTCTGTAAGTAGATTGGTCCTAACTCTGTGGTTTGATGTTGAAATTTCAGTGTGACAGTTCGTAGTCCAAATATACTTCTAACTCTCATTTGGCTCTGAGAAGGGATACAGACCATTTATGAAGACAGAAGAACCCTTACACGGAGTCTGTAATTGGCAATTATGCCTGAATTTCCACACGCATCTTCGCTTGTTAGAGATGGTAATCTGGTGCTGGATGCACCAGATTTACAGAGATATGAAGATTGAGGCATTCTTGTGATGCAGCAAGTAATTAGGTTTGTATTTTTTCTGTGTGAACAAAAAATAACCGCCTGAGGACCATTAAGACTGAATCCATCCAACCACGTTAACCCACTTCCCTCAGTAAATGACTGTCTCTTCTCTTGCTTCATGCAGTCTTTGGCAGAAACTTATATTCCTGCTTCACTCATCTACTGTACCTACAGGGTCTTCAATTGAAGCAAATATTTTTAAATTACTAAATTATTCATGGGACATTACAAGAGTGCTCCAGATTCCATATTTCTTTACTTAAAATTCAAATAAACAACGAAACTACAGAAGAAAGTGTTTTATGGCAAAAGCAACAAGCATTTACAATGCAATGGTCTCGGCATTGGTAAAGTTAGAGCTATTGGCATTGCTCATGACATTATTTTTGTTTGTTTTTGTTTTTAAAACATTTAAAGAAACGGCATTGTCATGAGCAATGCCAATAGCTCTAACTTTAACAATGCCGAGACCGTTGCATTGTAAATGCTTGTTAGCTGATGGTCACTGCTCAATACCTGGGCATGCACCCTTTTTTAGTGGGACAAACTTAAAACATATCATTCCTGCACTGTAATATAAGGTTTAAACGTACTACTGTAACCAACTGGTTTCACCTGCCCCTACTATGTAGGCAAAAAGAGTACTTTGCAGAGGTGTCAACTAATTCATGGGACCTTAACTCCACGAACACCTACTTCACAGCAGGGCTTCGAGCTAACAAAAACAACCCTCGTGTTCACAGCGGAGGGTGTCACATTACAAACCCTCACAACCAACTCATTGCCTTCTACAACCAGGTAAAAGTAATCTACACATAACTCACAAGGCTGGGGTAAAAATAGTACAATTGCTAAAATATTTAAAAAATGAAAATATAGCAGCTACTTCCTTGTACGGACTTCAAACACCGCTGTCCAGATGACCCCCAGGGATTAGCTTTCTGGCTGCAAATAAACAGAGCAGGTAAGGCGTAGGGCAAACATCCGGGCCTGTGGCGGGAGCAGGGCGCAGCCGCCCATTCCCAGCCAATTAACCACTTAGGGAGCAGCTGTGAAGGCACCCCCGGGGAGCCGCCGGCACCAGATCCCGGCCGCCCGCAGGTAGCGCTGCAGGGCGCCGAGGCGGAGACTGGCACCGACGGTGCACGCTCCAGCATGCCTCGCCCTGGGGGCGATAATGTGCCCCCCCAGGGAAGCCCTCTCCCAGCCCCTTAAAGTGTACTTAGCCCTCAGAGGGGGAGCCCTGAAAACTAAACCAGGGCCCAAATACCTTTTAAGAGCCATGCGCCTCAAAGGAACCACGTCCTCGCTGCATGTAGCGCTTTAGGGCCAATAATTTAAGCCGAAACTAGGGAACCTAGAGAACTACCTTACAAAACAGTTAGCACGTTTTAAACGACATGAGCTAGACGTCAGACAACCATTTCTTTATTTCAAATCCCATCTGTGCAGCCAGCCACACATTAAATTATGACGTCAGCATCGTACGATAGGCTGCAATATAATCTACATAGAGGCAGAATATTACCATTCTCACCCGTCGCTCCACATCCGGGGAGTTGGGAAACACCTGGAGGAGGTTGACCAGAAATCAATGCACCCAAAGCCCATTATTGGCACCGAGAAACAGACGTTTTAAAAGTGGTTCACACGAGGGCTCTGAGGCCCGAGATGTCCGCGGCCATAAACCTGACACTACTGCCCTGGTTTCTTCTGCGTGGGGAGGCAACCTTAACTCGTAACGATACGTTGCCCCTGCTGTGAAGGCATCACATTAAACCAGGCGTGGGACCCCTCCCCCTCTATAGCACGAGCCCTGCAAACACCGGGAGTTTCCAACTTTGACGCTCAAGTCTCCCCAGCGTGGCTCGAAACAACACGAGGGTCAGTGCACTCCGCGGGACTTACTGCAAATGCCTGCGTGAGAAAGAGGAGCATTGCTGCAGCTGCCACCGCTGTCCTGGCCATGGTGAGGAGTCCCGGGTCCGCGGCGCCCCTTCTACTGTCTGGAGCGGCTCCTCGTGGGATTGGTGTCTGCTGGGAGTTATGAAGGGGCACTGGCTTCTAAAACATTTTATCCAACCTTCACCTTTAGCTCCCCAGTGAGCAGCTTCTCCCTCCCAGGGCGGCGCCTCCCCCCGGCCCTCCACGCTGTGCCCAATCCCAGGAACGCCACAGCAGGCACTCCCTCCCGCCCGGCCCTCGGCCTCATTAAAGCGGACCCCTGTTTGCAGCATGCCCGGGCCACGCGTGCCCCCACCACGGGAAGCGGAGGCGGCAGCGCTCCTGGGTGGCAGACGTGAAGCGTAAAACAAAGAGCACATGTTATGGAAACCAAAAATTACTCAGAGCCGCGCTTCGTAGCCATCTGAGATTTGCTGAACTTTACTCACTACGAGAGGAGTTTTCAGGGACATCATAACCCCGCAGCCGAGCCCCATTTATATACGTATAAATTACCCTACCTCTGTACTTCTTCAGCTGAGCTCTCTTTTAAGTATTAGGCTTGGGGATTCATAACCATATTTTGTGCCGACACATGAGGTGACGTCACACAACCTCTAAGGAAAAACAGATATGGGCGCGTCGCTTGAGTTCCCTCTACCTCCTTTGTCCAAGTAATTTGAGGTGACTCCACATCCAAGACAGGAACAAGCACACCACTGCCTTTCTCCGAGGCGAAGCAGAAATGCCTCGGAGAAACGCAGTGGCGATTTCGAATTCGGGGGCGTGTTTTCCTTTTCTCTCCTCTTGCCATTGGCTGGAGGAGATAATTAGAAAAGTTGGAAAAAACACGCCCCCGAATCCGAAAAGGACAGGGCCTGTTCGGAGTGACGGACCTCTTCTCCAATGGCTGGCCAGCATTCAAGAGGCCAGCCAATGGAGAACAGGGGAGAAGAGGGGCGTGTTCAAGCCCCTCTTCTCCAAGTCATTAAATCTCGGACCGAGACTGCGCAAGCGCAGCCTTCGAGCCGAGACCTAAAAAGGCAGGTATACTACCTGAATATTTAGTTTTAAATATCATGCTTCCAAAATGTCATAGCTGAAATATAGACTACTAAAATATCATGAACATAAGTATATATTGGTAGCTATAAATTTACTATACTTAACTTCACTTGAAGGTTTATTTACCTTCCAAGTATGTAGATATGGAGTTAAGAATAGTAAATCTGTACTTAAACACATATTCTTAACTTCATAATATTTTAGCAGCTGATTTAGGCTGCAATATTTTGGTAGCTTGATATTTTTGTGCTCAGTATTCTGACTTGCTGCCCAAAGCATCTAGTTGACTGGATCACAAAACGCAGTGATATGGAATAGTTCTAAGAAAAGGTCAGGACTCTGATCCATCTCTTCCTCTGGGGAAGAGATGGTTCAAGGAATATTGTCTATGAACACTACGGCTCCAGGCCCAGACGGTATCATTGCTATTCTATAACGTTTTTAAAAAGACGAGCTGGCCCTTTCATCAAAGAATGTAATAGTTTCTTTCAGTCCTGGCAGAAAACCGATTTTGTGATGGCAGTAAAAGTTCCTTTTTAGTCAAACAGGATAAGCACCCTCTACAATGCTCGAAAAATCGTTTTGACGAACCGGGCAATAAGCCTGGAGGAAAGAATTCCAAAACTGATGAACTCGGACAAAGGCGGATTAATTAAGAACAAGCCAACTTTTAAAAATATTAGGAAAGTCTTTAATACAATAGATGTCTCCAAGAGAGAAAAATAACTGTTTCTCTCTGTCACTAGATTCTAAAATTGTAAAATGCAAGTTTAGCTGGATTCTTCTAAAACCTGGTAGCAAACCATTAGTTACACATTTATCAACTGTTACAGCAAGTTATGTATCTTCAAAACTGTATCTAAATAAAAAATGTACATTCTGATTGGATGGAAGAGGTAGAAAATTGTGGCTACTTTTTCTTTGGCGTTTGCTTTAGCAATTAAATGATACCCGTTAAACAATCACAAAACAAGGTTATTAAAAGCTTAAAGTCACCCACTGATAATATTCCCATTATGTTGAGTCACCGTGACCCCTGCGCCCTAACTGAGCTACTGCTTTGGGGTATTCACTCAAATTTAAGTTTCACAATCCGCATTCACACAAAAGAATGGCCTAGTTTGGAAGTACATTTTCTAATATATAACAATGATATATGAGCGGTATTCAACGACTACCCCAGATGCTCTATGCGCAAATGAAGTAGTATGAATATAAAATATTGTGAGCATTATATGCGCCTCAACATCTGTACGCATTTTAATTATGAATAACGCTACATGTTTTGCAAAATAAATAATATATACAGACACAATCCCAAAATATCCAAACTGAGAAGGGGGATTACCTTTTTTTTTGGGTACAGAAAAACACAACTCCACACCCAACGGGCTGTAAAATTGACCGCTGGAAATCTCGTTAAATATTACCTTCCTTTAGAAAGGGTCTCAAATTGCATTTCTTTTGAGTAAACTACAGTGGATGGAACGTAACCATAGTCTGGGCCGGACTGGTGCTTTCGGGCACCGGGCAATCCGAGTGACGCTTGGCTCATCAGCTGCCCCTGGTTCGCAGACGAAATTTCGTAGCTGCAGCGAAGAAGTTACTTTCTCTCCTGATCCTGCTATTCAAGTCTGGTTTTTAAATATGTTTAGTAGGGATTTTTAATGGCTAGTCTGTTCAGACCTGGGCTTTCAGCATTGCACTGTTTATTCTAATATCCTGTTATTAAAGCTGCGCTGTTGTTAATCCTCCTTGAGTGAAGGATTTAAATTCACTGACTGTGAATAGAGCACATTTCTGACTCGTATTAAGCTGTAAGAAATCAAAGATAATACTGTCGTTTCTAAGAAAAGTTATTTGTTTAGTTTGAATATTTCATACTATTTCGTTTTTTCTTTGCTGCTGGTTGAACTTTGAAATGCATGTGTAGTTTTCTGCGTCTCACCCATGTATGTTGTGAAATTTACATAGAGTTCCCAAGCATACTTTAAAACTGTACGGGAAATCACTGTTTTTGGCCATAATTTTCACTTCTTTGTACGAAAAATGCTTTGTAGGGATGATTAATGTAGGATCGTTAGTAAAGGTATGAGGCAAACGGAAAACCGCTGTTACAAACAAAATATATTTCACGTTGTAAGGAGAGCCATAAATTAGGTTAGAGTGCTGAGAGAACATCTTCACCTTTTAGACTGCCAAACGAAATTTTTATAAATCAGACTGTTATTTATTCACTCGAATGCATGATCTGAATTTCAACCCATGTTGATTATGCCTTAAATAGTTTGCAGATTTGTTTTAACGTTAATTTAGTAACGAGGCATGTGCAGTGGTTAGTATAGCATGTATATTGTTTTATTAATAAATAGTAGAATGAGTTTGTTTAGCGTATCCCTTGGATTTTACTATGCCTTATAATAATGTGATCACATTTGAATTAGCTTAACCAGAAGTCCATTGGGTCCTTAATTCCTGCATATATACAACTATTAAACATCTCTTTTTTGACAGAATTTCCCTTGGACGCTCAGCCCATTCTGAAAGTTTCAAAGGCTGAGAAGATACCTGCTCATGAAGGAAAAGCGAGGGATGCCCCAAGATATGGTAAATCAATGCACTCTGCCCCACTGCGCTTTAGTTTTAATGTGAAATGGCTTTGATGTCACTGCTTGTGTAGCACACTGCTACCATTTCTGTGGCACAGTAGTGTTTTCAGAGTCTGGGACCCCTTTTTTGGATAAATCTCTGTTCCTTTTCTCAGCAGCTGGTGGTTCAAGACTTCAGCGACTCTTCCATCACACAAGATCCCGGCAGCTATTGTCCCTTAACGGGCTGCTGATTTGCTACGCAGTTCTGTGAGTAGCCACAGTTTCTCATATTCCAGCAACAATTTATTTTGCATGTAGAATATATTTTTACTTCCTTCATGCAGGATTCCAGAAATATTCTAACAGTCACGCATAGGATGAAATTAAAGGCATAATGGGGTCGCCTAGCCGTTCCCCCTAGTGGAACTTGTGTTAAAGCTTAATATGGCATCCTAATCTTGTGTCCAGGAGTCTTCAGAATACTCACTCACCCAATATCTTTGAAGTGTCTAGAAGGACTGTAAGAGGGTGTTCAATAAAGTGGTGCAAAGCTGTAGGAAGCAAGGAGCAACACTTTTGTGTGTGCGTCATAATCCATGCCCGTGTGTATCAAGTTTTGCCAACTGTGACTTTTATTTTTGAAGTAAACTTTAGTTCTTAGATCTGATGTTTCTTTGAGTCCTTCAACTTTGGGAAAAGCCTTCCTCTTCGATTTTTGCGTGGACATTCTCTTCTGTTTTTTGGGGTGAAACGTTTAACCAATATTCTTCCGTTTCATTTTCACTGTCAAATGCATGACTTTCTCTGCATGTTCTTAATTTTATGTGCCAACACTACAGTGTCATTTTTGAGGTATTCATTGGGATTAGCCTCTTTTAAGCAAGGTGTTGTTGTCAAACTCCCAGATGCTGACTTCAAAGGTTGTCTCGTTCAATGTTTCGGTATCTGCTGTGTATGTACAAGTCCTGGTTAAAACATCAGTTTGTAAGACTAGTATCCTACATAACTCTCATTTGAGGAAGTGTTCTAATGTACTTATGGTTTTGTGGGTAGTTTTTAATGGTGAGACTGGTCTTGTATGAATATCTGATAATAAATCCCTATTGCTCATTTTAGTGTAAAAACGAGGGCACTGGCCAGTCTTAGTTTTCTGACTCTCTTCAGTAACTTGGCCATTTAATAGTCCCAATGTCTCGCTTTGTATTTATTGGTAATATTATGAATACTTAGTAAATAGGCACATCATTGGCAAGTCGCCTCTAGAAAGAAAAAGTGATGGCAGAGTTTGCACATTTTTAGATCTAAGGTTAGCCAATACCTTTTTGATTTTTATTGTTTTTTAATAACTGTGTATAATATACTTATTTAAAGGGGCTGTCTTCATTCATTGGTCTGTTGGAGTGTCATTCAAATATTGCTTCCACCCACAACAGCATGGGGCAGTGGGTCAGCCCACTTCAGCCATTGGGTAACTTTCATTTGAATGACTGCATTTTGCTCTTTCACAGGGTTCACATACAAGGTAGTACTCTTCAGTGACAGTGATTTGTTTTTACTTTATTGCTCTGATGTTGCCTTTATTAGAGTCTGATATGAAGGACACTTTCTACCAGCTCTTCCATGTGGAGCATAGGGTGCATTCCAGCTTTATCCGTTCCTATCCCCTGCTAATGGTGTTTCTAAATTCTTTTTGGAGTGTCATTTGTTTTTTTTTTTGACTGCGTCTGATTCCTAGCATACCAAATTGTATGTAATACTGTTTTCATGAAGTTGTAATTTTTTTCTTTTTTTTAGTATGCATGCAATGAAGTGTATTTCTAACTGCACTCCTTTATGTTATTCTGGAATGTATTTTGAAGGCTTCAGTTATATTTGTAAACCGGTTTAGTCCATAGGTATATATGTATGGTTTTCTTGTTTGCTTTCAGTGCTCTTTATGTCGTTATATGTGTATACTAATGTAGTCTGTATGTCTTGGTTGTGTGGCTGTCTAGTGTGCTTTCGGTGCTCTTGTATGTCCTACTTATATAGACATTTAACTATTATATTACTAAGTTTAACTCTGCCACTTATTCTGGTTTCTTGTTCTATCTATCTGCATTTTCAACCCTATCAGTCTGTTCATCTACCTTTGCAACCTTTTCTATCTTTGCAGTTCTGTCTGTCTGTGCAAGCCTCTGTCTGTTTGCCGGTTTGTGCAAGCATTTTTATCTGTCAGTCTAAGCCTCTCTGTGCAAGTCTTTTTGTCTGTGCAAGCCTTTCTGTCTGTCCGTGCAAGCCTCTCGGTCTGTCTGTGCAAGCCTGCTGTCTGCCTGTGCAAGCCATTCTATCTATCTGTGAAATACTCTGTCTGTGCAAGCCTGTCTATTGGCTAAGTATCATTTTCTGCCGGTCTGTGTAAACCTTTGTGTTGCTTTGTCTGTCTACCCAACCCTCTCTATCTTTGTAAGCCTTTCTATCTTTCTGTGCAATCCACTCCGTCGGTTTGTATAAGCCTCTTTCTGTTTCGAAGAAAGTTTTACAAAAATATTGCCAAAAAGCATTAGAAGAGGCTGTCGGCCAACAGAAAACCATTGACTTTTTCAGTCAGGTGTTAGCCAAGAACTTTTGATTTTTCGCAATTATGTGTATAATATAGTTACTTATAAGGTTTCTCGGCCAGACTTCATCCATCAGTCTGTCATTCACATTGTTTTTCCAGCCACTTTAGCACGCATCATGGGGCTGTGAGTTAGCACACTTCAGCCACTGACTGATTTCACTTTTGAGTGACCGCATGCTGGCCTTTTACAAGGATAAATACTTAAAAGTTATACATGGAATGCTTGATTTATCTCAGCCACTGGTATTTATTGTGGTCGCATCTCAGTCCATCGTTATTCTGCACAACATGCCACTTCAGTTTGGACCCAGCCATATGCAAGTCAGTCTTGACCCCCCCCCCCCCCCCCCTTCAATGGCAACAGTCCAGCCCGAACTGCTAGGCCATGTCCTCTGTGAACGGAGCACAAGCAGCCCAGAACCAGTTTTGACATGAATATGACTCATCAGCCAGGCATGGCTCTCACAAGGAGCACATCCACGCACAACGTCCTCTTTAGCATCAGGGACTACTATGGTAATGTGGCTTTTTTAAACCAAAACATATTTGTGGCTTTAGCCAATGATTTGTTTAAATTGATGGCTTGGTGAGTGCCCAACAATAAGGTTTTGCACAAATCATGACAGAACAAAACACGAATTGCCAAAAGACTGGAGACCAACGCAAACCGATTGGCTTTGCCAATGCTTCTTCTGTCTGTTTACCTGTTTCATGACTGTCCGTTGAGCATGCTCTCCTCAAATAAATGCTTCTAGTTAAGTTTATTTGCTGGTTCAGCTAGGCTTATGTTAAGGTGTAGTTTCAGAATTTGGTATTCGTTAATCAGTTCTTAAAACTCCTAGATCCTTCAGCCCTTTCACTGATGATCTGGCATCAGGTTTTCACTTGGGGGGCGAGGAGGAAAATAGACCACTTACAGGGGCATGGAGAAATGGGCAGGGTAGATGAATTGGGATTCACAATGTGATGTAATAGCTTGTGTATACATATCCCATATCTCACGTTCCACATTGTGCAACTCGGGGCTCTGCAGCAATAAACATCTTGATCCATAATCTGCTAATTGGACTTGGGCATATCCTCAGGCAGCTAAATCCTGAAAATATATACAACCCACCAGAGAGACTTGTGTGTAAAATTTACAGGTCTGTTACAGGCCGTTTAAAAACTGCCTAACAAGAAGGAAGCAGTCTCAATATGGTAATCTAGCGCCACAATGCATAATTATTTTACTTGTTTATTGATGAGCAGATAAAACCACACCCTTACACATAATTTAATCTAAATCTTTAAAAAATATTCATATAGAATGTAAGCCTCAGTATACAGGTCTTATGCAGTCTCATCAGTTTAATCTAACTCTATCTCCTGCTTACTAGCAATTGTCATGGAGACAATAAAATGAAAACGTGGGCTCATTACATAATTACTTTAGCCTAACTCGCAAAGAACGGTGCAAAGAATTCTCAGTGCCTAATGTCTCTGTAGATTTAGTTTCAGTTTCTTATTGTGAATCAACAGAAAAGAGGGTACAGTACAGCAGCATCTAAAATACCATCATACAAGGTCTCCAGTGGTATTCCAAGCTCCCTATACATCAACAGTGCCCACTCCTTATGTTTAGTACACCTCATGTCCAACATCATAGGTAGATCTACTGTTGCCCAGCGGAAAAGTGTCGGGAGTTTGAGGGATGGAGTATGGCAGGCAAAATAGAGCAGAAAGAGGTCTTGACTAGGGTCCTACAAAATCTAGCATATTATTTCGTAAGGCTAGTCCTCTAAATTTGCTGAGGGCTGCACTCTGGAGAGCTAGTATTGGTGATGGAGTGTTTTTAGTTATGTGTGTCTTGTGAACCGAAGCCTGTGGCTATTGCCCCACCTGCATGCACCATCCAGAGGCTGAGGATTGAGAACAGCATACAAGGAAGTGGCAGGGGGCATTTCTCCAGTGCCTTTAAGAGGCCGGTACTGCCAGGTATGGAGTACGTACACACCTTTATTTTGAGGTAGGGTCCTGCACTTCTCAGTAGCTGTGCTATACTTTTAGATGGTGAGTGCCGGCACTTTTCAGATGCAAGTAGGTACTATTGTGCAGGATACCTGTACTTCTATTTTTCCATTTGAAGCAGTGCACATCTCCCCTGGAATCTGAGAGTTACGGGGCCTGACGGACTGTGAAGGAGCAAGTCTCTGTGAAAGGTCATGTGTTTTGTGTGAAATTTGGCATAGTCTAACTGAAGAGAACTTTAATATACAAGCAAGACCCTAGGTCAAAGCAAAATTGCCAATTCCTTCAAACATTTGATGTGTGGTAACCAACAGGCAGTGTAAAGAATTTCTGTGATTAATGGCCACACCAAGGCACCTTGGGTAAACCTAAGGTGTCAAATGCTCGGCTGTTTAGTGGATGGAACATCTATGAAGAGTTGTTGGCGAGCCATAGCCCTGAAGTAGGTTTAATTGATCGCATAATCTTTTCTGTGCTGAAACAGATTAAAGAGCGGGTCTCAAGAGTAAAGGAATAGCTTGAATTTTTAGGAGACACTGCTGTGCAGCTTGCTTGGATCAAAACTACAGACACTAAAACGTGCAGATGATCTTCTCTGAGTTTCACAGGTATGCAATTGTGCTGGGTTGTGCAGATACAGCTGTTTTGGAACTTTTCTTTAATCTGATAAATTTGGCAAACCTGCTATGGGCTTGGAACTAGTAAAGCTAACCGGAGAGACCTTTTCATCAAAAAAGGACCTATTCTGTTACTTTGTGTATAAATACTGCTTGTACATTATACATTGTGTAGTTGAAGACCGCTAACTGCAACTTTTTTGATTCAAAATCATCAGCTTTGCAAACTTCAAACCAAATGTGGCCGCTATGTGTCCAGTTCTTAAAATATTTCACCTCTTAATGGTTATGACCAGCTGAAAGGACTGAACCAACAAGATGGGCATTATACACTCTGTTGCACGATCTCTATTGCCTCAGAAAAATAGGGCAAATTCCCTTAGTCTGGAAGATGCAGCAGGAAGCTAACCTTATTAAACTTCACCATTTGTGATTTGCCGTTCAATAGGATACTTTATATGGGCTGCGTGGAATTTGACAAAGCGGTGCAAATGTAGAACTCAAGATGATATTCATTTATGAAAACTAAGGTTCTTTGCACAAATGATTTTCAGATCCCATAATTTGAAATAGTCAGTTTAAGGCTTGGCTATTGTCGACTTTAGCAAGATAGTGTCCGCACAACACACACAATATGTAAGAACATACTGAAAGGAGATTTGGTTCCTCCCTCTTTAGCCATTGACTTGATTGGGCATGCCCCCTTCAGGTATTGGCTTACTGAGTTGTCTTAAACATTTTAGTATCCTCCCATAGCATTTCGTGAATGTGTATATTTTTGGTGTACATTGTGAATTTGTTACGAAGCAGAAATTAATCCCTTCCTAGATCTAGCCCTGTCCAGCTCAATGGTAAAAAAGAGGAAAAAAAATAATCCCAAACTTCAGCTGAGCCTGTGGGTATCTGATGCTTATGCTTTGAAAGCATTGGAAACCAGAGCACAGAAGGCTGCAGCATGGAGTCTCTGTGAAAAACTTGTGCTGATAGGGGGCCAGACAGATTCTTGATTTGTAAGTCTTTTTTTTTTTTTCTTTTTTTTTTTGCACCCACATATTTTGCATCCTGCTTTTACTATTCGGATTATCTGGATCCAACACACTTTGAAGTGCTGCACCTGCATGTGGTTGAAGTTATCACATTACATACTCAACGCTAAAGCAGGGGTTTTACACCACAAGAGGAATGGTTCTGAATATAGATAGATATGTTGTTTGTTCCTGTATACACTACTTCAATTATATTACAACCTCAGGAGTAGCAAACTCATTTTTAAATTATTAGTTGCATTTTTTATTCTTCTCTTTTAAAAGATACAAGTCTATCCTAGGAAATGTAAGTCAGAGAATTCTGTGTTTTTTTGGTTTTTTTTGCCCACCTAGGGTACTGGGATCTCACTGCACGCAATCTACCTTCCTGGTTATAAACAAGTCAATTAATTTTAATTCATGGATAGTGTTTTGGAATCTTCATTTCACTGGAAAGTTATTATCCTTTTGCTAGGTCTTTAATGTAGTTCCTGCTTGAAATCAGCAGATATATGCACAGCAGTGTAGGGATCTACAACGGTTTTTGTTTCTCCCATTTGGGATATATGTCTGGTTTAGTATGCTGCACTTTTGTACATTCTCTAGAAACCCCTGTAGCTATTTTTAATAAGTTGCACTGCTGGATGTTAAGTATTAGAACAAAGAGGTGGATTTCTCCACCTTGGAGCTTAAAGTGTTAAGTAATGTGTGAATAAATCCCCGCTATCTTTAGCTACCTATTTGAGGAGCAGATTGAGAACTTCTGGCATGAGGAAAGTAACTTCTTTTAAAGTTTACAAGTATTGCATGACTGCACACGCTTCACAGTTGAGCCGAGTACATCCAGTAGTAGGATATTTTGATTGCTTTTTGAATCATTCTGTATTACAATGTAATTAATCTTCTACCAGCTCTCAATTGTCTTGCGTATGTTTTCCCCTTTTCTTCCTCAGTGTCTGTATTCTAATGTTTTCGACTATCTACATGAGATCTAAAATCATTATCCTAGAAGAACGCCTCTCGACAATGGGTCCTTTTTTTGTGAATGAGTAAGTATACTTTTATCTAGTTGGTGATCTGCATATTGTGTGTGTGTGATTGTTGGCTCAACCGAAATTGGTGTCAGCACTCGTCTTGTGGTGGTGATGTGATCGTTAGTCTAGTGACTGACAAGAATTCTGAGAAATAGACTGACAAGAATTCTGAGAAATAGACTAAGTACTCAAAATATTTCCAAATAAGCAGACAAAATAGCACCGTCTTACTCAACAATTGCCTTTTGCTTAATAGGAACATGAATGCTTTCACCTTACTCTATTCTGTGGTAGCAATTGCCCATTTTGTTTTCCTAAAATGCGGTGTATGTATTGTATATTGTCTCTAAATAGTGTACCGCGGACAATTAATATTTGGAGTTCTGTGAGATTGAAAACCATGATTGAACTCTGTGAAGATTGAGAACAGTCTTAGTTGTTAAAGCTAAGAGGAGAGCTGTTGTGATGGATACAAAGTCGGTTGCTGTACAGAAGTTAACAAAAGTTGAACTGTTTCCGAAATTCACTGACAGGACAGTGGTGGAAGCGAGTGTAAGAGTGTCTAGGGTGTCTGTACTGGATACCGTGCTTCTGGAGCGGTAAGTCTTAGCTATTCATATCTCAGAGATGTGAGACAGGTAGCTGAGATGACAATGGCCCTCCTTTTGATACTTAACTAGCTTCTAGACTTAATATTGCAAACAAGGAGGTTATTAGTACATAAAATGTACCCAGTTTATACATTTGAAGAGATGCGGAATGGAAATGACATTAAATAAATGGGTATGTCTTTTAATTAGAGGCCACGAAAAAAGGAGAGGCGCAAAAAGAAACCATGTAGGCTATACATGTGTTTAAAAATCCAGTAGGGACAGCAGAGTAGATTCTTAAAATAAGGTTTCTTCTTGGGTACTGCTACAGTTTTTAGAGGAAGGACAATATGCTAAAAAAAATCAAAGGGGGAATATAATTTGCAGGTCATAACACTGAGACAGGCTTGGAGTGGGGGCGTGGGGTTGTGACAAATGGGAAAACTCAACAGAAAGTTCATAGTGTCCAACAAAGATTCCTACCCTCCCAAGTGATTTCTGACAGAGCATATGACGCTAGTTGAAATGAGTTTCCGTGTTCAGATATATTGTGGAGTGTTGTGTTTTGGTTACTTCAAGGCTCTGGGCCATGTGCACTGTGTGTATTTGCCTTGGTGTTCTTGAGTTTGGGAGCATTAATCCTCACCTTGCCTGCCTAAGTAAAAATGGTGTCAGATGTCAAATGAGGTGGTTTCCTGGCCTTCAACAATAATACAGTAATGCTCCAAGAGGGTATGAATACTGAAGTATTTATTCTTCATCATTGTCAAATATGAACAGTGCACACAAGAGTCCTTGTAGCTCTGTGAGTGAGACCGTTTGTAGGTGCAGGTAGATTTTCTCTCTTCACATAGATGAACTGTCCAAATCTCCCTGGACACCGCTGACCTTCAAAGAAGATAAAATCAATTGGGAATGGTCTGGTAAAGTACCCTTACTGCTTGCGTACTGATTGGGGTATGTCCTTGATATAGGAATCATCCCACTTCATTTCCCACCACAGAGAAATCTCTGCAGTTTGGCTCACCCTCCATCCTGACGAAGGAATGTGATACTTGCTTTGCTAGGACTTGGACTCCTGCCTCTGGTCCTTCAAAAGCTTTTCTTCTTTGGGCTGAACTTTGACAGCAAGGGTGGCTTTTCCAGGAGACCTGTGCAGGTAAGGTTTCTGATGCCATGTAGGACAGAGTCCCTATTCCACGCTTGCACACCAGCGTCCCTTCCCTGGAACTTGTGTACCTGCTGGAGTATAGAGAATTTCAGTCTGCACCAGATTCTATCTGAGGACTAAATATCAGACTAAACGAGAATTGGTCTCTTTGTTGGTCCATTGGAAAAAACGTTTTGGGTAATCCTGAGAGAAATGTGTGTTTTGAGTGTGGTCCATGATGAGTATGGGGGGGGGGGTTCCAGTGAGGTGGCGATTTTTTGCATTAATGTATATAGGATTGACTTAATTGTGTTGTATTACTAGTTGGATTAATTCATCCATTGTTGGTCCTGTTTAAGATATTTATGAATAAAATATGTATGATAAAATAATGAAAAATGTTTTTGTAAGTCAGAGCAAAAATGTAAATTAAAAAAAAAAGAAAATGTAAAAAAAAGTTTGTAATAAAATATTTGAGGGTGTGTTTATGGGTATATTTATTTTCATGTTTGATGTTTTGTTTCCCCTTTGTTCCCAAACCTAAAATCCGGTATTACGGGGTTCCTTTTGTGGTTGGGAGTAGAACCATGATTACATACATGTTGCCCTCTACAGTGTTTCATTAAATATAATGGACTTGAAGATTTATCTAGGAGGGCTTTTGGAATGCTTTGTGAAACCAATAGAGTCGTAAACCTCTAAGAATAGGAGTGTTTTTGCAGGAATAGATTTCCAATTTTTAAAAAAATGACTTTACTGGTGCTCAGATTTAAGAAATTGTACACCAGTCGATAACATTTTTCATATTGTTTAGGATTTTATGTCAAAGGAGGAAGTAGCAACAGGGGCTGTCTCCCCCTACCTCCAGTTATTACTTGAACCATTTCCATTGAACTTTTTTCACAGGTTTAGAGGAGTTGACCAGACTCACTGGTACTCCCCTGTGAACAGCACAGAAGTCCCCCTCTCCCAAGCTTGCTACTTAGGTTTCCTCCTTTCTGTTGAGCTCCGGATTATATTGCTTCTTGTCATCTGCTATAAACTGCAGCCCTTTCACTTCCAGTGCGCTCGAATATGAATCCTAGTCTATCTCCCACACTGTTGCTTCCTGCCCTACCCATCTCTGGACTGTCCCAAGCTCTCCACTTAATCTAAAGCTTTTTTAACGTCGAGCCTGCCAAGTCTCTTATGTATTAATCTGGGTCTAGATTTGTAAAAGATTGATTCAGATAAATTCCCTGCTTGTCTTTGGCTTCCTATCCTCAAATTTCTAACAGTTCTTTTTGTGGAATGCTCAAAGGGTGAGCTGCGCAGAAAAGTGACTCTCCAAGCCTGCTTGGATCTGCCGCTCTGGAATTACTTTTTGTATGGTATTTTTTAAAAATATTTTCAGGGGGCATGTCCAAGATGGCACCTAAGTAGCTGTGCTTTCTCTGAGCTCTGCCGCCCGCTTTTGCAAAAGTAGCATGCTCCGGGACACCACCATGACTCAACACCATGGGGGAAGCCCTCTGGGTACACTGGGTGGCAGCATTGCAATTTTTTGGTTACAATACTGAGATCTCCGGCCTGAGAGGAATAGCGTAGACACAACTAAAATGGCGGCTTTCGCAAGCCTTGATCCTGACGGCCCTGGCAGGCTGTGCTGAATCACCTCTGGCCCCAATGCATCACATGGACTGCCCAGCACACAATAGCAGTGAGACCTGCAGCGATGCTTGTTCGACCAACGCCCGCAAGTGCAGCGCGGAGGCAGGATCCGGGCTGTAGCAGTGATGTCAGTTGGATCGTGTCCCCTACAATAAAAGCCATCTTCAGCCTGCATTAAGAAACCAAGAGGCAACAAAACTTCACAAAGGACGGCCCTGGGATGGCAGCAAGGTGCTAGGCGACGCATACTGATGGTGGAGGAGAGGCGTTTCTACTTACAGCCAGGGGAGACAAATTGCAGCGATTCTAATTTCCTGGCACAGAGAAAGGACCAGGGACCCTGCAAAGATGAACATTGGGGGCACTGCTGGGAGGAACATCCGTCCACTCAGCAACAGCGTCATAGGTTGGTGTGGGCTCTACTGGAGTGGGTGCCTCATCGAGGGAAAGCCTGAAAAGGCAGCCCCCACCACAACGCTTTCAACCTCTGCCTACTGAGGGAGTGTACACTGATTTAGCAGCTTTGGCGAGCTTCGGACCCTACAGATTTAGCAGCAGTGGGGCCTTGGCATTACTGTTTCAGCAGACACACCTGGTGAGACTTGCAGTACGGGGGGGTCCCGCATGCAGACAGAGACCTGGGGGAGACTACTTCTAGGAAAACCTTTGTTATTTGGCTCCACAGGAGTCGAAACAGCCCCCCGCCGGCTCCTCTGGCAGGATTCTGCAGAAGAATTCCCTACCAAGAGGATCCCCCAGTTGTAAGGGAGCAAGCCTAGACACACCTGGTGGTGGTGACCTGGGGCTCCTGACTCTCTAGTCAGCCTGACTCCATTGGTGGGGTTGACCTGGTGCTAAAACTATCACTTTGAAGGACATGCTCAGTAAGCCCCCAGCCAGAAAATCTGAGCAACATTGGGACGCCTCACCCACTGCACCCTCCCACGTGGCTGCGACTAAATCAGACTCCTAGGAGGAGGAGGCGGCATCTGTCACCCATGCCTTGTTGGACACCCTATTTAGCACAATGAGAGATGACATAGCTGCCCTCAAACAAGACAGGGCAGCAGATGTCAAGGACATAAAGAAAGACCTGGGGGAATTGGGCCAAGGAGTGGTCACCTTGGAACAAACCTGTGACTCATGAGAAGAGGAACTAGACTACCACCGATATGAATTACTACAACTGCGTGACGAAATTGTAGAACTGCAATCGCACCTTTAAGATCTTGAAAAACAGATTGTGCCAATCCAACATCAGAATTAAAGGGGTCCCTCTCCAGGCGTACTGGCGGACTAGGTCATTTGCTTATTCCGCCACGTGGCGCTAGACCTTGCAGACAAGGACATTGTTTTGGATCACACCCATAGAGCGGGCAGACCAGCTAAATCCCTTGACATGCCTCAGGATATCCTGACTTGCTTGCATCACTACTGTCAGAAAGGGTTGTATGACAGAGGCGCGCATGGCTAAACCACACGTGCCTCTACCACGCACCCCAAACCACAAATGCGTCGTAACCACGCACTCCTTTACCACGCATGCCTTTACCACTCATTTTCATTGTAAAGGCATGAATGGTAAGGGGTATGCGTGGGTAAGGTTTGTCACTACTCTGACCCTGTCCCAAGCCCTAAAATTTGAATCCCCTACCGCACCCCCCACCCCGCCCTGAGGCCTAAACCTGCCCTGCCTTTAAAACTACCCCTCCCCTCCCACTGCCAAGGCCTAAAACCATGCCTCTTACCATATATTACCCCGCCACCCGCTGTCTCTAAAAATACCCCAGCCACTTCCACCCCCACCCCAATCCCTTTTACAGTTCTGAGGCCTAAAACCCTGCCCCAATTTTTAAAAAAAATGATCCAGATTTCTCTCCCCTTCCTGACCCCACTCCTTAAAACTCCCCACCCTGACCCCTAAAAACCTGGCACCCCCGCCCTGACCCCTAAAAGCGACCTCATCCCAAACCCCCCCCCCCCCCCCCCCCCCCCCCCCCCAAACCCAGCCCCAGCCCCATTTACCTGTTCCGCATCCGGAGCTTTAAGTTCCGACGCTTCCCCGCCCATCCTGAACACTATGTATGGTTAAGGCAGATGTGTATTTCAGGCAAGCGTGGTTAAGTTTGCAGTGTTCGGTAACGCGTGCCTCTGCTGTTGGAAAAAAGCCATCATGTCAGTAGTGAGGCCAGAATGCTATCCTCTTTAAAGGGAGCGATGGTATGGTTATTCCAAGACTTGTCTCTTCTAACATTACAGCGCCATATGGTACTTTGACCAGCCACCTTATTCCTATGGGAGAAGGGTGTCCTGCAGAAGTGGCAAGGGGGGGGGGGGGGGTGTATCACCTTTCTTGGCTCATCTTCATCTGGAATAATGAGGCCCATACAGTCCGCACCTTGGAGGAAGCTCACTCTGTGCTAGGCTTGGAGGGCACCGCAGGAGGAGAACAACCATACGAAGCCCACTACAATCATCCACCATGTTGCGACACCCCCCTCACGATCTGTGAAAAAGTGCCTTGGTAAGCCTTCAGAAACAGAGAGCCGCAAAGAGAGAACATCTTTACTACGCCAGCTCCAGGTCAATGTATCAGACCCTGACAGTGCCTGACTGGCATCTGGCTAAATCATTGTGGGAGTGCGGGCCGGACAAACAGACGTGGAGGCTGTATATAATGAGCAATGATTTGTGTTTTATTGCCAAGTCTCTGGGATTTAGGAATCAGAGCGAGATCTTCCTCTTTACTACTCCCACAGTCCTTCTCCCCAGCCAGGTGGGGGTTCACTGGCTTCTTGTCCTGTTCTTTAGTCTCAGTTGGCCCTGATCGTTGCCCTTGCCGCTGAACTATGTACCAGGATATCGGAAAAGTGAGGGGGGTGTGGTCTTGGATCCGTACTGACGTGCAACAGGAACATCAGGTTTGTGTATCTTACCCCGCTAGCTCCGTAACCCTCATGCCGCCCGCAATGCCTTCCCGCTCCTCTCCCGGGCTGGAAACACTCACCGGCTCCGCCACAACACTCATGAGTTGCGGCCGCTCCCCAGCATCCTCCGGAGGGCACCACCACTCCTCGCTCCACTGCTCGTCGTCTTCTGGAGAGATCGCACCATCTTCGCCTCCGATGCCGCTTCCTGGTTACTTCTGATGCCGTCCTCCACTCGCCTCCGAGGATGACCTCTGCCGGGGTCGGGTCCTCCCTCTTCTGCCGTGCAGTCTTTGTTACGTCTTTCCTGTGGGATAACAGGGCAGGTAGATGGAACTGTTTTCTTGGACCTCGCGCTATGGGTTTGTCTCGGAGTCCATTTCCAGGGATGATAAAGGGATCGATTGCCCTGACCCGATGGGGCAGGTAAGGAGTGAGTTCCCTCTAGCGCCGTCTCACATCATCAAGGTCCTTGGGGCAACCCCAGCTTGGATCTGCCTTACCCACTTTTTATTGACACTGCAGCAGAGGTCCGATCGCATTCCAACTCTATTGCTGAAACAATTACTCGCCGACAACCTGGATCTCTTCTACTTCAACTATGTTCCCAAGAGGGAAACGCTCCAGCTGTACTTTTCTCTTACCTCTCTTCTCCTCTTGCTTGACGACTCACACACTAGTGCCTGTCTCAGGCGGTGATGACCCGGCTAGCCTGACAGGGTGGATGCACTGCTGCTCAAAGCACCCTCACTAGCTTGGCCTTATTACCCATTCTAGCAAATGGTTAAAATACTCAGCCTGAACGTCTGAGGTCTCCGTGTCCCAGTAAAGCATCTGGTGCTTATTTCCATGCTTAGAGACTTCAACTGCATTATTTGACTTCTCCAAGAAACCCACATTCTCAAAGCTGACTGAAAACGCTTGCTCTGCCGTTGGTTTAACTGTCAATACTTTTCTTCTCGTCCAGGGAAAAGGTTGGGGAGGCGGTCCTTTTGGCCATGCACTTCCCGGGGC
The DNA here is from genome assembly GCF_964204655.1 of Triturus cristatus. NCBI lineage: Eukaryota > Metazoa > Chordata > Amphibia > Caudata > Salamandridae > Triturus > Triturus cristatus. The sequence goes on from NC_140581.1 coordinate 759,143,189, forward strand.
AGGTGATCCAGACACAAGCTGAGTTGCCAGGCTGACCTCTTTCGTTACGTATCTCGAATGTATACACATTAGACAAACACATCTGGGAAGCCCTAATACCCCCACATACCACGCACACAACCTCTGCATCTTACTGGACTCCTCACTGTCAATAAACCACCAGATCAATGCTATATTCTCATCCTATTTCCACACGCTCCGCCTACTCTCTGAAAGACATTCAGATGGATCCCCACAGAATCCAGAAAGACTGTCACCCACGCACTTACCAGCAGACTAGACTAGACTATGTTGGCATCACCCAAAAACAGCTCTGGAAGCTACAGAACGTCCAAAACGCCGCAGCTAGACTGGTCCTCTATATCCTCGCTGCAGCCACATCACTCAACACCTCCGTCAACTCCACTGGTTTCCAGTCAATAAGAGAATCACCTTCAAGCTCCTCACACATGCCTACAACACAGGACCAGCATATCTGAACCACTGCCTATCTTTCCATGCACCCTCCAGACAGCTTTGTTCTGCCCAACTTGCAGTGGCCATCGTCCTACAGATCCACAAGACCAGAACCGGAGGAAGATCCTTCTCCTACTTCGCCGCCAAGACCTGGAACACCCTACCCATCCACCTCAGGCAATCACCCTTTCTGACCCAATTCAGGAAGGATCTCAAGACCTGGCTCTTTGACTGAACCTCCATGTCCAGATAGATCAGCAGCCTCCTGCTCCATCCCCAATCCTCTTCCCCCCCCCCCCCTCACCCCGCCCCGTGCCTTGAGGCCCTTACTGGTGAGTATCCTGCTAGAACAGCTGAATGGAAATTGGGCGTGGATGATAGAATCTGGAGGCAATGTGGGCATCAAGGTATATTGACACATATTCTCTGGGATTTCCTCAAACTACAACAATACTGGACGGATGACCTGGCCGACATTAATGAGATTTACCTGTATTATTTACCCCTTGGCCTGAACCCCTTGCATTTACTGATAATGGAGGTTGTTGAGAAGGTCCCTACCCTTCTTCCTTTGTCATTCTTCTTTATCTTACCTCCCCCTTCTTATGCCAGCCTACCCCCCCAACTTCCTTCTCCCCGGGTTAACCTCCCTTTCCCACTTACACCTCACCGGCCAAGGGATTCAGGTGAAGAGATTGTTCTGTATCGTTAATTCCTTGGAACTCAACAAAATAGATTGACAACTAAAATATTTCCAGCATTCTATTATGACTCTAAAGCTTTTCAACCAGCTTTGGACTGGTCTGGTGCATTTTATACAAGTTTGAAATTCCTTACTGCTTCTCGGGCGAATAAGTCCAAGGTCTCATTTTGCATTTGTTACGGGACAAGGTTGATGAGCAGGATTTCATAAATGGAGGTGTACTCTCATACTTGCTTCAAGGACACACTGTGTTTTTAGAAGTCGAGAACACTTGTCAGTTATAATCTCAATCCCATTGTTAGTTCTTCTTTGGCATGCTTCCTCTGCAGACCCGCCTGCTTAAACTATGCGGGCACAAATTGTTGCAACGATGAAACATTTGACGACGTGGCAAAGCAGGTCTTTCTGAGTGTAATCTTGAATGAAGTAAATTGTTAACAGTAAAAGAGGGTCATTCCCGTAAGAGGCCAGGGGAACCCTTCTTACCGGGCCCCCATTTTGCTCGGCCTGCAGCCAGGTCACAAGTTTGCTCTGGGGTTGCAATAATCTAGGTGCTTGTTTACAAAGCTGCCTCTGAAGTTACGGTTTTTTGAAAGAACGAATATAGTTTTAAAAACAACTTTAACAATGTATTGTTTTAACATATTTACAAGACCGGTTCCAGACAATAATTTTGCTACTCGTTCCAGATAAAATATTTGGGATTACGAGTATTTACAGATCGGCAAAAGGGGCAGAATTATCTCTCACCCTTGTTAGCCATTTGCCAAAAGCATGCAGACATTTTTAAAAGCAACTTGTCTGAAAAGATGATGCGCTTTGCAAAATCGGTGTAATTGTCACTTAAAGCCCGTCAGGATTCACAGATATTTGTGGTCTACATAAAGTTCAAGAAAACAAATCCCAGGGGGTTCTAACTACAAAAGGAAGCAGGAATATGGTACACCAATTTCTACTTGTACGCAAACTTTAAGAAAGGCTAAGACCTGACATTCACCTTCACAATTTATAGTGAGCACCGTGTGATGGGTCTTAAATGGTCGGTCGAACGGGTGAAGATTAAATGTCGAATGTCTTAAATACATTTGCATGTGCTTGGAAGCAGATCACTCCTGTGAAACTGGCCAGACCAGACTGGAGTATATGGTGTATGCAGTTGTCATAGATAATTGATCTAACCATACTTCTTTCTCTCATCCCTTCTTTCCGCAGACAGACGCAGGGAGGTTTAGCAATGAGACCAGTGCTTCATGTTAATGCTGACACCATCTGTGACGAACTGACCTCAAACCTCGCAAAACTAGATAAGGTACATGGTGTATTCAGAAAACCTCCCCTTTTAAATGCTGGACTTGTAGGATGACATCCACATTTTAGAAGCACAATATCTAAGCGTAGTTGAGCACTAATAAATAAAAAATCTGAACTGCCTTCTTTTTATTTCAGTAAATTTAGCTGTTCACTATCGCTCTCTTTAGTGTCATGAAGTTCCCTACGTTTTTTCAATATTTCTTTGGCTGCGCAGTCCGGATTGTATGTTGCCTCTACAGTGCATTAACATCACTGTTACCTTTGGAAGTATGTTTCAAGGCCTTTATAGTATTTATCAATTTGTCAATAAACCTGTTCTGTAAACAAGTTTCCCTTGACATCCCTGGTCTTATGTACGTCTCTACGCATCTTCACTGCCATCTCGTTCCTAATCTATCCCAAGGGTGCAAAATAACATTTTCGGCTATCAATTTATACAGTTTATGCGGTTCAACAAAACAATTTTCTACATTCCAGAAAAGCATCTCAGTTGTAAATCAACAAACACAGGCATCTGATATGGACACAGATGGCTCTTGACCTCGGGGAGAGCTAGTGTGGGCCAGTGTTTGTGTGTGTCCAGATGTCCGGCATGAGGAGTGCATGATCACTATATGTGGTGTGCCTGCCGTGTCCTCATTGGTTGAATGTGTCCATGTACATTTGGTAAAAGACAAACCATTGATGGACGGAATGCAGAACAAATCAAAACATTCACCCCCAGTCAAGAGATCTGGGTTAAATCCATCATTCTTTTGCTCGCCATGCCTCCCCAATTTAGACCTGGCCATATGCAAATCAGTCTTGACCCTGTGCCTCATGGGAACATCCAGCCCGAACTGCCAAGCCAGGTCCTCCCTGGACCGGAAACAAGCATCCTAGGACCGATTTCGGGGTTTCACCCCTCTTCAGCCAGGATAGCTTGATTCCAGTGGCACAGTGAGCCCAGAACTCATGTCTGGGGATACCTGGCGCACTTAGGACAAGAAAGCAAAAGACACACAATTGATGGATGGCTGATGAGGGCTGAAAGCCCGAAACCGGTCCTAGGATGCTTGTTTCCAGTACAGGGAGGACCTGACCTGGCGATTCGGGCTGGACTGTTCCCATTGGGTGCAGGGTCAAGACTGATTTGCATATGGCTGGGTCCAAACTGGAATGGCATGATGAGCAAAAAAACGATGGATTTAGGCCCAGATCTCTGTACTGGGGTGAATGACATTGTTCTGCATTCTGTCCATCAATTGTTCGTTTTCATGTACATTTGGTAGCTAGCCTTGTGGTATTTCTGGGAAACGCGAGCCTTTGGTATTATAGAAGGGGACGCCCAAGCGTCTGCGCCCCCTTCTATAATACCAAAGTGCCCCGGGGGGCGCAAAACAGGCGCAAACGCCCGTTGCGCCCCAGGGCACCTTCTGTAATATGGCCCCTGATAGAGACATCAAGCCACAGATTCCTTACCTTTAAACAGATACCCAATTAATGCCCTCTCCGGAGGAGTGACTGCAGAAAGGTTTTAGACTAGGCTATTTCTTCGCCATGGCGTAACATATTTTTTGCAGAGGAGGACCCAGTGTGAAATGGTCCTCTTCTGAACTGCTCACTCCTTCTTTGCTCCAACGTACCCTATGAAGAGTTGGTCATCCACCCGGAACTCTTTAGTGCTATCAGTGTAGAACGGTAAGGTTTTTTTTGGGTCCAAGCAGTGGAGGTGCTCCTCTTCCTTGGTAGGATGCGGAGGTGCATAGAAAGTGGGCAGAGTAACCGTTTGAGCTAGAGGGAAAAGGTGTTACCAACTAGGTAAGGAGGCTTAGATGACCGTGCCTGCAGTTTGCTCACCTTCCTGGCAGAAGTTATTTCCACTAAGAAGGATGTTTTGATAGTTAGCAGCCGGAAGGGGCCATTGTGCAGAGGTTCAAACGGTGCAAACATCAAAAAGATAAGGAGCAAATTAAAGTCCCATTTGGGCGTAATAAAAGGAGACGATGGGGAACAGATGGATAAGCCCCTTCAAAAATCTCTGTACAAGAGGAGACTTAAAAAATGATGGCTGATCTGGCAGCCGAAGAAAAGCAGAGAGGGCAGAAAGGTAGCCCTTCAGAGTGCACAGAGCAGATCCCTGCTGGGCCAAGGAGAGACTAAAAGACCAACATCTCACAGAGAGGCAGACAAAGGGTCAACCGATCGTTCTGTACAGTATTTACAATTTTCTTGCCATCGGCAGGCATATACCGACTTCGTGGAGGGACGCCTGGCTGCCGGAATAACCTCACAGCCTTCGGCAGGAAGGTCAAAAGTTGTCAACTGTCGCAGCTCAATCTCCTTGCAAGGAGGCAGAGAGTGGACAGGTTCGGGTGGAGGACCCTCCTCTGCTGCTACGACAGAAGATCCTCCCGAAGGGGCAGCCTGACAGGAGGATCTATGCTCATTTGCAGAAGCTCTGGATACCCCACACTCCATGCCCAGTCTGGAGCCGCCACAAGGATCACTTTAGTCTGGTCGCTCCTGATCTTCTTGAGCACTCTGAACAGGAGTGGAATTGATGGAAAGGCGCACAGGAGGCCTGTGCTCCACTTGTGCCGAAAAGCATGGCCGAGCGAGAGCTGCCTTGGAAACGCCAACGTGCTAAACTGCTGACATTGCGCATTCTCTTCGAAGGTGAACAAATCTAATTAAGGCTGTCCCCACTACTGAGAGAGACCTTGCAACACCTCCGGATGTAGACGCCACTCGTGATCCACAAGGCACTGGCGGTGAGTTTGTCAGCTCTGGCGTTCAAAGCACAGGCCAGAAGTTGAACCACCAGCGAAATGCTGTGTTGTTCCAGCCAAGTCCAGAGAAGCAGGGCCTCTTCACAGAGGGTCCATGACCCCACTCTGCCCTGCTTGTTGCAGTACCAACGGTCAGTAGTATTGTCTCTGGACACCTGAACTAGCCTTCCTTTGATGGATGGTGTTAGATTTGGGGGTCTAGTTGGCAGAGGTAGGTACCGTTGTCCAAGTAGGGGCCCTTGTGTCTAGTCAGGGTAAGGGGGTACACTCCTAAAATAACCCCTGCTCACCCCCATGGTAGCTTGGCACGAGCAGACAGGCTTTTCTCCGAGGCAGTGTGTAAAGCATTTGTGAACACATACAGTAACCCAGTGACAACACTACAGATGGACACCACACAAGTTTTATATCAAAAATAAGTATTCTTTATATAGACTTATTACAAGACCACAAAACAACAAAACTCCGCAATACTGTACTTAAAATTGTAGAATTAGCTTAGTTCTCTTCAGATGTAAAAATGCGACACTTTTAGTTCAATGTACCTTAAGATGCGTAACGCAATACAACTAAAGTGTTGCAGGGAAGGTGATGCGTTGGTTCCTTACACGCAAGAACGGTGATGCGTCGGGTCCCTACTGCTGCGTAGGGGATGTGTTGGTTCTTCTCTGCGAAGGGTGGTGATGCGTCTGTTTCTTACTGAGCTTCCGTGGCAATGCGGCACACAACGCCGCGATGTGATGCAGATCCAGTGCAGAGAAACAAAGATGGTGTCTTTTCTTGATGCGTCACGATGCGGACCGCGACAGGCCCTGCGACATGCTTCTCGGTGATGTGGTGGCGTCTGCTGCGACGTCTATCCTCTTCTCCGATGGTGCGGGACGATCTGGCAATGATGCGAGCCGCGACAGGCCCTGCGACACGCTTCCCGGTGATTCGGCGGCGTCTGATGCGACATCGATCCTCTTTGGCGATGCAAGTTGCTTCGACAACGATGCGAGCCCCGACAGGCCCTGCAACATGCTTCCCGGTGATGCAGCGGCGTCTGCTGCTATGTCGATCCTCTTCTCCGGCGATGCGAGGCGCTTCGGGGACCCTGCAATGACTCAACTGTTCTTGTGGGCCGCGACAGGCCCTGGGACACGCTTCCCGGTGATGCGGTGGCATCTGATGGGACGTCGATCCTCTTCTCTGGCGATGCAAGGTGCTTTCTCGTTGTGAAGCGACAGCTGCAGTGCGCCGACACGCTTCTTGCTCGTGAGTCGTGCTTCCAGCTTCTTGCGACACGCCGTCCCTCAAAGGCTCGCAAAACAGCAGGCACTTCCAAAGAACTCTTGGGGAGCTGGTGGGTGAAGTCTGTTGTCCCTGAGACTTCAGCAGGAGGCAAGGTCTTTTCTCAAGCCATTGGAGATCCTTCACAAGTTGAATAAAGTACATAAAGTTCCTTTTCTCCTCTCTTTGGCAGTCAGGCAACCACTGCTGGCCAACCCCTCAAGCTTAAGCATAGTCTATCCTCAGTCTCTCTGGTTCCTCTCCTCGGCAAAGGTTTCTTCTTGTTTCCCAAAGTGATCTAAAGTTCTTGGGTTTGGGTCCCAATATTTATACCCAGTTTATCTTTGTTCTCTGAAGGCAGAGAGGCCTTTGCCTAGTCCAAACCAGTTCTGGTCAGTCCTGGGGCACTTTGTTGACAAGACTCCTTCTTTCCTTTCAGAGTGCAGGGCAGAGACATCAGACGCACCGCAGGAGGTGTAGCCAGCATTGTGGAAGGAAGGCACAGCCCTATTCAGGTCCCAGGTGCAACTCCTCCGATCCATATAGATGCAGATCTCTCTATTGAGCCCTATCCTGACTCACCCTGTCTCCTGGAATCCCCCTGCCCCTGTCACTCAAACTCCAGACAAGGAATACACAACCTAGCAGAGGCAGGTTGGGATGGTTAGACAAGAAAATATCTACTTTCAAAAAGTGGTATTTTCAAACACAGAATGTTAAAACCAACTTCACTAAAAGATGCATTTTATCATTTTGAGTTCAGGCATACTAAACTCTAATTTCTACCATGTTCCCTGAGTCAGTTAGGATTATAATATGTAATAATCAAACTGCCCCCTCTGGCCTATGGGGAACAGGTAGCCTTGCAATAGTGAAAAACGAAAATGATTAGGACTATTAGGACATGCCACACACACACCAGGGCATGTCCTACCTTATGCTTACAATGCACCCTGCCCTTGGGCCTACCACAGGGGTGCCTGATATGAAGAAAAGGGAAGGTTTAGGGACTGGCAAGTGGGTGCACTTGCCCAGTCAGCATGGCAGTACCAGACTGCACACAGGCTCTGCAATGGCAAGCCTTAGACACACTTTAACAGGCTGCTCCTGTGGGTGGCACAACCAGTGCTGCAAGCCCACTAGCAGCGTTTGGATTACCAGCCCTGGGCACTCCTGGTGCACTGTACTAGGGTCTGACAGGTAAACCAAATCAGCCAATCATGGAATCACTAATCCATACATCAATCTACCATAGGAAGCACTTGCACTTTGGCACTGGATAACAGTGCCCAAAGCATCTAACACCAGCAAAAACACGTGAGGCAACGGCAAAAAATGGAAGGGAGACCCACGCCAAGGTGCCAGGTCTAACAGATGGTAAAAAGGCTTTCAGTGCCAACCGGATCGCCTGAAGCTCCAACAGGTTGATATGGCGCTTGGCTTCCGCCAGAGGCCGGAGTCCTCGGATCTCCAGATGGCCGCACCATCCCTGAAGGGTCACATTCATCACTACTGTGAGATCTGGGTGGGGAAGAGAGAGGGGTCTGCCTCTGACCCAACTGCGGTTTGTCAGCAACCACCACATGCCCTTCACGGTGCCCTCCGATATCAGAACTCGGTCGGTGAGATTTTCCCAATGCTGTGCCCATTGGAACCTCAGGTCACACTGCAGAGCCCGCATGTGCCATCTTGCATGGTCCACTAGTCTGATGCAGGAGTCTATGAGACCCAACAGCCTCCGAGTCCTTCTCACCAAAATCCAGTATAGAGGCTGAAACATCACTATCATAGCCTGAATATCCTGGACTCCTTGCTCGGGAGGACAAGCCAGAAACTGCACTGTGTCCAGAACTGCCCCAATGAAAGGGAGCATCTAAGAGGGAGTCAGGGGTGACTTTGGCACATTGATAGTGAACCTCAGCAAATGCAGGAGGTTCGCCATAGTCTGGAGGTGGAAGACAACTGCTTGGGATGAGCCTGCCAACAACTAGTCGTCGAGATAGGGGAAGACTGGGACCCCTGATCTCTGCAGATGTGCCGCAACCACCGCAATCATCTTGGTGAACACCTGAGGGGCACTGGCGATACCGAAGGGGAGCACGGTAAACTGAAAGTGTTCATGGTTCACTGAAAACCTCAGATAGCAACAATGGGCTGGCAGAACGGGAATGTGGAAGTAGGCGCCCGACAAGTCCAACGCTACCATCTAGTCTCCCGGGTCCAGGGCAGACCAAACCTGAGCGAGGGTGAGCATCTTAAACTTCTCCTTTTTAAGGAAGTATTTTAGGGCCCTAAAGTCGAGGATAGGATGAAGGCCTCAGTCCTTCTTCGGAACCAGAAAATAGCGGAAATAGCAACCTCAGCCTATTTCTAGTCCGGGAACCCTCTCTTTAGCTCCCCTGGCCAAGAGAGTCTTGACTTCCTCGCGGAGTAAGGCAAGGTGATCATGCGTCAGCCAATCGTATGTTGGAGGCATGGTGGGGGAGTAGTCTCGAAGGGGAGGGAGTAGACCCTTCAGACTATTTGAAGCACCCACCTGTCCGAGGTGATATCTCGGCAGTGATGGATTTGATGGCGTATCCTGGCACCAACTAGATGCCCATGATCTGGAGGAATCGAACTAGGAAGGTTTTGCGGTGGAGGAGGGGGTTTGTGGCTTGACCTGACTTCTGGCCACCTGACTTGTGAGGGCAGGGTGAGCTACTGCCCGCAGAGATTGTTGAACTTGCAGAGTCCTCTGGCTGGAATAAGGTTGGCGCGGTTGGAAGCTCCTTCCATAGCCACGAAAGGGGCAAAAGGCAGACACCAGCTGGGTAAAAGTGGAGCGGCCCAGGGACTTGGCCATAGACTGCTATTCCTTGAAGCTCTCGATTGCTCCACCTGCCTTGTCTCACAGGAGCTATCAAAGATCATGACCATGAAGTTAGCTTGGATATCCCCCCAAAAAGCCAGACGTCTTCAGCCAGGCTCTGCTTAGCTAGTCTATCATGTCTAAGCCACGTCTTATGGCTAACTTCACTGCATCGCTCCTGTCTGAACAGCTTGAGAGTGGAGAGCACGGTCCTCCTCAGAGACTCTGGACAGCACTTGCGCAACCATATCCCATAGCGAATGGGCGTAACAGCCTAAGAGGCATGCAGTGTTGACCGACCGCAGTGCTATGCTGGTGGAAGAAAAGATCTTCTTACCGAAGCTGTCCAACCTTTTGGATTCTCTATCTGGAGGTACGGTGAGGAACGCACCATGGGAAGTGAAGGCTTGGACCACCAAGCTCTGTGGGGTGAGATGGGTAGAGAGGAAAGCTGGGTCGTCCAGTGCAGGGTAGTGGCGGCAGACAATGGTACTATTCACAGGAGCCCCTCTACTGGGCTTGGCCCAGGTGCCCAGTAGAACATCTGTCAAGGTCTCGTTGAAAGGCAACAAGGGTTCAGAGGAGGAGTCATCAGGCTGCAGGACCTCCATCAAGAAGTTAGTCTTGACTGCCGCCGTAGGAAGCTGCATGTACAAGACCTACGTACTACTATTGCAAATGAAGCTCCTTCCTCTATAGCCAGGGTAGGGGGAAACAGCTTGCCAGAGTCTGGAGAAGTGGTCAGGCCGATGGCATCACCCAGGTCCTCATACCAGTCCAGGCCTTGGTTGTGTTGCGGGATTTCTAAGGGACCCTGCTGCCCCTCCCAATCCTCATCCTTGCCTTACCCTTCGGAATAGGGCAGGTTGAACAGCATGGAGCTGTACGGCTACGTCTGTCGGTGGACACATAACTGGCTCCGTGTTGTTTGGAGTGATGGGGGGGGGGGGGGGAGGCGCTGTTGGTGGGCAATGCCAATGGCCTTAGCATCTGGCTCTGTGCTGGGGAATGTTGCAGAGGTACGACCTGTGCCGGTACGGGTCCAAGTATGGATCCATGATGATGCCGTGGTGTCGGGGCTGAAGCCGGAGGTGGGGACCCCACTTGATCTCCTGAGCCTACGGGGCCCGAAGGCTCGCCGGCAGTGTCAGGCTGCCCAAATATGGCGCACATGGTGTCATCAAATTATTTTAATTGGGTGGGTGAAACGCAGAGCCGACTCAGGCTCCCGCTCTGCAGAGCGAGGCCTTGAATGCCTAGGTGAAGTCAAAACCTGCTTCAACTTCTTGTGCGTTTTATGGTGCTTCTTACCTGACTGCGATGACTGTGAGGAAGAAGACTTCGACCTAACCAGAGCTGTGCTCAGACCGGAAGAGAGATCGACAAGGCGACCTTCGAGTTGCTGGATGCGGGCCGCAGTTAGCTTTAAGGACCACTCCCTCAAAGCCTTCGACATCATGGCCCAGCAATCTGAGCATGACTTTGTGTTGTGGTCAAACTGCAGACACCAGAGACACGCAAAATGGGGGTCAATGATCTAAATCCTCCGGATCCAGCCTGATGCCTGGAAGTTCAAAGGTAAGGAATCTGCGGCTAGATGTCACTATCAGATTCCCATAGACTTGGATTACATCTCGACCTTCTAATTATTAAATGTTTCATTCCGAGAACAACAAACTATACAAAAGAAAAAGGTAAATTAACTTAATTTTTTTAAATAATCTTTATTATTTTATTTTACATACATTTAGCCTCCCTCCCCCCGACCTTCTCAGACATTTACATTTCGGCATAATATTACATAAATCAAAATGTTGAAGTATCACATACTTAATTCACCTAGTGTAGCTAAGTTCATCACAGCTAGTAATTACAATACTGTATTATTCCCTGCTATATTACGTTATTGTACAATTAGCACCGCTAGGCATCTAGCCTGCTCTCTTGAATTTGCATCCATTGGCTTGAGGGATCCCATATATCCAGCCTTTTTTTCTGTTTTTTTCGTCCTTTCCTCCTATAAATAGCAACCTCTAAGCTACGAGTCGCCAGCAGTCTGGCACGCCATTGTTGGAATACTGGCGCTTTTGGATCCAACCAAGCGGAGACTATGCAAATTCTTAAAACTGCCATTGACACAAAAATCAGTCCTTGCATGCTTTTTGGTCGAATATCTCCATATATACCAAGCATTATTTCTCCCACGGTAATTTCTATTCTTACATTAAAGATCTCCGATAAGAAGTCAGATATTTCAATAATAGCTCTTGTAGTGCATCACATACTGCAAATATATGTATAATGTCGGCTTCATAGAAGGCACACCGTGGACATACTGTTCCCTTACCTGACCCCCACTTAGCTATCTTGCTTGGTGTATAGTACAGTTGTAATACTGGGCTTGTAATCTCGCAGACATCAATATAGACTGTCATAATTCATACGATTTAAAAAAGGTTTCAGACGTGATCCCCAATTTGTCCTGCCATTTTAAAAGAAATGTATTCAAATCGTCTGGAAGTGAGGCCATCATACAGCCATACATTGCTCCAATTTTTACTACTCTATTTTTGCTTATAATTTCTATAGTTTGGATTTTTTAAAATTTAGATCTGCCACCCCCTTTCTTTGAAAGAAAATCCCTGATTTGAAGGAATTTAAAGAAATCCCTATAATCTAATGTATAGTAATTTCTTCGTTCTTCGAATGATTTCAGCCCAAAAGTAGAGTAAAAACACCCTAATTGTGTGATCCCTGCACTTATCCATCTATTCATACATACATCATTGAATATCTCAGGGAGATTGTTGTTTTTAGATAATAATGTATAAAACGATAGCCTCCCAATTCCCCATAATTTGCGCACGTTGTTCCAGGCTTTATGGATACTAACCAGTGTTTTAAAACAAACTTTTTAAAAATAGCTGTCGTATGAGTGCCGCCATAAGTACCTGCTGACTTCATTACCCAGAATAAGTTCTTGTGGTGTTGGTATGACACTGTCCAATTATCCCTGTTTACAGACAATAGTTAATTACAGTAATTCAAGATCGTTGGCCCAGCGATACAGTTTAAGATTGGGGAGGGCTAAACCACCTCTATCTTTAGGCAAAGTAATGAATCTGATTGCTCTGCAAGGTCTTCTATATCCCCAAATAAACCGTGAAAACATTTTTTCTATGGCTTTAAACCATTGTGGTGTAAACTCCAACCAAATTGTCCTGAAAAAATATAAACATTTTGGAAATAAAAGCATTTTAATCACATTACACCTTCCCCTATAGATAGATGTAATGTGTTTAGTCTACTAAGGTCTTTTTCTGTATGTTGTATTAATGGATCAAGATTAACCTTCACTAAGCTATCTAAGTTAGCCGTTATGTTGACACCCAGATACATAGCTTTTTCCACTACTCGATCATCTCTCATCGTGAGTTTGTTATTAAGAACTATCTGGGTTTTATCTTGATTCAGCTTGTACCCGGATACCTCTTCAAAGAATTTAGCCTCATCCTCTATTGCGGCGACTGGATCGTTAGTGACCAACCCTATGTCATCTGCATAAGCCAATGTTATAGTATCCCAAGTTTGTGACCGTATTGGTGGAATTAACAAATTGTCTGCAGATCAAGGGGTCAATAAATATCGCAAATAGGGGCGAGCATGGGCACCCCTGTGTTGTCCCTCTAGTAATGTCTATCTTCTCTGAGACTGACCCATTTACCATCACTACAGCCTCTGGTGTTGTGTATATAGCATTTGGGTTGCTTCAATAAAAGGCTCCCCTATACCACTTCTCGACATTGCTGTCCAAAGGTTTTTCCAGGAGACCCTATCAAAGGCTTTCTTGGCATCCCGCAGTATGAGTGCCATAGGGTCTCCTGCAACCTCAGCAATGTCAAAAAGTGTGATCACTCTTTGGACATGGTCGGTAGTAGACCTCCCAGGGATAAAACCATGCTGGCGACCAGATAAGATTTTATGAATAATTGGTGCCAAACGACTGGCTAATAGTTTCGAATAGATTTTTGAGTCACCGTTAATCAGGGTGATGGGATGATATGATCCGAGTTCTGTAGCACCACGGTTTTAGCTCGAGACCATAATCCTGGGGGTCGACCACCCTGAAAGATATGTATGACAAGATCACTTAAGATTCTCTTTAGTGGCTTAAAGAATTTTACATAAAACTCTGTGGAGATACCATCCATCCCAGATGCCTTCCCCTTAGCTAGACTATTAATTGAAAGTAAAATTTCTTCCCACTGTGGTAGAACATCCAAACTGTCTTGATCCTCTTGCCCTGATCTTAGGGATGTGGTCTGATCTATATATTCCTCAATCTTATCCTGTTGTATACCAGTCTCCTCATATAAATCTTGATAGTATCTTTGAAATGCAGCTCTTATCTCTTTAGAATCAGTATTTCATCCATATCTCGGGTCTTTAATCTCCCTTATTAGGTTGGCTGTATTTTGTTGTCCAGTACGTACAGCCAACTTGTTCACTCAGCTCATTACGTAATGTGGCCTTAATTATCGTTTTTTCTGTAAAGATATTGGTAATAGCGGTTTTAGCGATTGACACCATTTTTAATTCCCTTTCAATTTCCCGTCCCTCTTGTGCAGCCCTTATCAGACCCCCCTCGACTATAGCCAGATTTCTTTGTAGTGCCCCCATTTCCTGTTTAGCCTTTTTATTAACTCCGAGAACTCCGATAGCCATTTATTCATATGTTGGCAATATTCCTGATTTAGCAACAAAGCTCTCTCAAAGGTCCAGATTTTCAACTCACTGTTCATTCCTCCATCTTCTAGGTTCATGATTAAAGGATTATGGTCCGATAAAACCCATGGTAATCGGTCTATTGAGGAACTAGAATTTATCGTACTCGATACAAACATATAATCTAATCTAGCAAATTTTACATGTGGATTAGAGAAAAACGTAAAGCCTGGATCATTTGGATGTTTTATTTGCCAACAGTCTATCAAGCCAGGAGTTTGGCATAATTCTTTGAGGGCCTGGAATACTATTGGTTTCCTCCCCTTGTATCTAAATCCAGGATCCTATGACCAATCGCACGGGAGGTTTAGATTATAATCGCTGCAAACTATCAGTGGGAGTGGCCAATGGGCCAGTTCATTGGAGATATATTCCAATACGCTCGGATCATCCATAACACTTCCGTATATTGTACATACTGTCACTTTTTTATCATTGTTAAATTGACATTCTATAATTGCCCCTCGCCCATACTTATCAGCCAATGACCTAGCAAATTGCATCTCGCTCCCTTTTGCCAGAATGGCGACCACCCTGGTCCTTGTACCCTGTGTTGTTGCCGTAATCAATCTATATCCTAGGGTTTTAAGTAGGTGCCGTTGTGACCCATCAATGTGAGTCTCTTGAAGACAAAAAATATTAGCCCCTATTGCTTGTAAGCCCACAGCAACCCTTTGTCTCTCTTTCGGATCATTAAGACCTCAAATATTGATAGTGAGAATCTTCAGTTTAACCATTGAAAACTATATCTTTACCTGACTGCTTATCAATCTCCTTTAGGATTACTGACCCTTTATGCCATTCTTGGTTTTTAATCTGCTTCTTATACCATAATTCACTTTTCTTAGTTGCACAATTTATATCCGTCCGCTGTCTGAGATCTGTATTCCCCCCCCCCCCCCCCCCCACTCATGTTAAGGCAATCCGGCTCAGTCCTGAGCCTGTGTGAGTCTGGATCAACCTCCCACTCTCAGCCCTCCTCGCTTCCTCCCGTGCTCAAAATCACAAACAGCAAAGAGGAAAAAAAAACCCTCATTATACTAAGAAAGCAATTTTGCAACCCACACACATTTTACCAGTTGAGGCCTTCCTAAGTAAGTAAACATTTCAACAAACCAAATCATTTCATATTACAGTATATGAAATAGCTTAGACTCTGCTTCCTTAATCCCTCACATGGTATAGCAACTATTATTTATTTACTCTTGGTAGTCTTGTTCTTCGCTATCTGAGATCTCATCTAACAGTGTCTGGGCTTGTATTTCAGATATGAAGTAATAGTTCTGCCCTTGAGAGATGACTTTTAGCTTATCCGGGTTCTGTAGGAAGACTGTAGCTCTGGCTTTTTGAAAAGGAGTTATAAGTTGCCCGAGTCTCTATCTCCTTTCCACGGTGGCATGTGCAAAATCTGGTTTTGTGAAAAAGGAGTAGTTCTCCCACTTCCTCTCATGTTGGGTCTAGCAAGATCATACACGGCCTGTCGGAGCAAGAAATTTCCAAAGTATATTAAAATGACACGAGGATACGCTTGAGTTCGTAGAGCGATTGGGTAATGTCAAAGGAAATCTATGTACCCGTTGAATTTCCTTATCCCACTCCCAGTGTGCTAATTCTGGTAGGGAAATTTTCAGCAGGGTTACTGTAAATTTCCTAATATCATTGCCTTCGCTATTTTCTGGTATTCCCAACAGCCTCAGCTTATTGCGGCATTGACGATTTTCTGCCTCTTCTAATTTCCACTTTACATCCTTCAGCGTTTTTTCTTGCGAGGACGCCTGTTCCTTTAGAGTGTCCACAGTATTTTCTAGATCCTCTGTGCATTTTTCCACCATGTTTAGTCTCTCTGTAATCTCTGCAAGTTTTTCCAATTTTACGCATTGTACCTTTGTAGCTTCTTCGAGGCTAGCCATGCTTTGCGGTTTTCAGTTTTGGCCTCATCTCGGAACGATCTTAGGGATTGGAAGATCAGCGCGAGATAAGGCTCTTCAGCTTCACCATAAGCTTACTGTGCGGCCAAACTAGTCGGCTGTTCTCTAGTGGGTTTTCCTTTCTCATTTGAGCTGTTAGAAGGTAACAACTGTGTTGCTGGATAGTCCCATCCTAGTTCTCCTTCTCCCAAAAATTTCTTGTGGTTGCTCTTTTTCCCCAATGACCCCCATTTGGTTCTCTTGGGTATCCTTCTCTGGTCTTGCTGGCTGTAGTTACTCATGGAAGAGTCCCCACATTTCACATAATTTCTACTTCTTGAAAGTTCAAACTCTGAGTCTACTGATTCTTCATTTAGAGAGTAAAATTTCTCCAAGGAGTCTGGAGAAAGATATATCCTGCCTCTTGGCTCCTTTTCTGAATAGCCCCTTCACTGAGATCATGTTGTTGCCCTTGGCACGTCTGCTCTGGCTTATTTGCCATCTCTGGGGTCTCTTCAGTCGGGTTATTTACACTTTCTTTGGGGAATCTGTCTTTATCCGGAATTTCTTCCTTCTCATTATCTTCTCTTTGGGGGGCCCTATTGAGCGCTTCAGGTGTTCCTAGTACAGTATCACAGCATGATCCCCAAGAGGGCCTTCCTTCCTCCAATGAACCCGGTGAATTATCCAGAATAATATTCTGAGAATTCTTCGTGCCAATTACATCTTCACCGGCAGCCAGCCTGTTTTGTTCACCCGGTTGCCCTTGTATTACCATCTCTGGCCCCTTCTCTTTCTCATTGTCCAAGGGTAAAAACAGGCTAGTTATCGCAACCTGCTTTTTTTCCCCCCCTGCTCCTCCCAGTGGCAAACCTCTCAAATCAGTGGTTTTGGTAACCTCAGTTTTATCTTTGTTTTTATCCAGTGTACCCCCCTTACCAGAGCGTATTTCAGTTTTCCTTAGGTCTGTATCAGTTTTTAAGTCACTTTCCTTTCGAGTAGTAGACAGCGCATTCGAGAGAGTCTTACCTCGACATCCTCGCGCTGCCATTGCCTCCGTGCTGTGATCTCCTTGGCTTCTCCTAGCGTCCTCGTTGCTGGGCAACCCCAGCCGGCAGCCAGCACAGATTCTCCCTCTGGAAAATGTCAGAAGCAGCTGAGCAAGTGATTCCCAGCGCGTACAGCAGGCTGGCTTGTATCGATGCTCCCCCTGTCTCTGCGCTCCGTCAAGCGTTCGGAACCATCGGGCCCTTCGGATACTTTCTATCACTCTCATTACTTCACCGTTCCTTCGGTTCAACACTACCATGGAGCTCTTCGCCTCTGGAACATCCTCCAATTGCTTTCATGCCGGTTTGCATACCCTTCATTCCATCCTACTCGGGTAAGAGCACAGCGAGGATCGGAGCAGAGGTGAGTGAAAGCGATCTCACTCAGACGCCATCTTGCCTCCAGGAAAATTAACTTTCAATGCCACGGTTAGGTAGTGCATTTGATTTAAAACGAACAAGAATTATTGTCTAAAGTGTACAGTTATTCCATTAAACATTATGTGAAAGTAAAAAAAATAGGAAGCCTAGCTAATGAACTGTTGCCTTGTAAATTAATAAATTATGCTTAACCAGAATATTCTGCAGTTGTGAAAAATATTTCAAAGCATGTTGCATTAGGGTCATGTCCTAAAATGTGGTGTGTATATTACAGCAATGTCGAGTTCGGTTTTCTGAGGCCTATTCTAATAACTATGGCTACTTAGTGCAGCCCGCACATTATAAATGTGTGCCATTTAGATTTTTTAATTTTTACATTAATCGTTGCACATTGGCTGCTAAACTAAATAATGTTTAGTAATATGTCTGTGTGTGTTTATTGACTTGGAAGAAGCAAAACGTGCTTTTTATTTATTTATTTTTTTTTTTTTTTTTTTAACCCCTTCCATGCCCATGACGGAACGGTTCCGTCATGAGCATCGGTTGCGCTGTGCTCATGACGGAACCGTTCCGTCATGGCCCCGCCCGCGCTCGAACCCTTCAGCACCGCGGGGGAATTCCCGCAGCGCTGAAGGGGTTAAAGAAAAGAAACGGAATCATTCATACTTAATTTCAATTGGAACACCAGAGTCTTTTACTGCGATGTGTGACGTTCATGCTTGAAAACGTTAGTCTGAAGTTCCATAAACTCTTTTAAGGGCCGACTAATATATGGCCACTACCCTGGTTGCATCATTGCGGATCCATTTATTTGGTATTGGGCTGGCCTAGCAAGCTAAATGGATGAGGCATACAAGCTGAAGGAAAATTCATATTGGAACTTCCGATTTTATTCCTCGAAAATAAACTAAGCTCTTTCCGGAAGGACTTGTATCTGGTGCCCTCCCTTGTTTAGGGCTAGCTTACACTTTATTCAGAATGGCCAGTCCACTTTGCCTCTGCATTGGATTCCGGAGTCGGATTCAAGACTTTGTTCCCCATGTCCCAGAGATAAATTATTTACTATTGGGGGGGGTGGTCCGCTTCTTTACTCTATAATGTAATGTCTCCCAAGAACATCAGTACTCTGGAGTGGTTAACGGTGTAGCTCCTGCCTTGAAGATGAACTTCCAGGAATGGTAGGAGACAGGAAGTTGGGCAGTAAATGGGAGAGGAGCTTCAACAGGAAAGCAGCCGACTAGCTGCTCGCAAGGCATGTCTATGAAGTGGGACTCAACACCTGTATGCCCTTCCACAGCGCTGCTTTGGCGAAATGCT
Source organism: Triturus cristatus (assembly GCF_964204655.1). Classification (NCBI taxonomy): domain Eukaryota; kingdom Metazoa; phylum Chordata; class Amphibia; order Caudata; family Salamandridae; genus Triturus; species Triturus cristatus. Next base: position 759,161,992 of record NC_140581.1, read on the forward strand.
CAACTATAGTAATTCTTTGGATATAGTCATTCCACAAGTCTCTAATGCAGTCTTCATATGAACCCAAATGCATCACCCGAACAAGTGTTTGCTGTAAGTTTGAATCTCTTTTCTTGAGGTCCCTTCCTTACCTCACTGTATCTGCGAGGAATGATATTAAAACAATTTCTCATTCATAGCACTATTTCTGGCTGTGCTGCCTACCTGACAAATGCGGATGACTATTACCTTATTTGACGTGCTGGCCTGTTTTATTTAAGCACAATAGAAGATTGTAAACGATTCAAGACTTTTAATATTGTGTTTATGGTTCAGGTGAAAATCAATGGACACCATCATGGAAAAAGAAAAATGATAATCGGTTTTGGCAAACCTGAAAGATGTTCTCAAACCTGAATATTATGTTTATATAATGCAAATATATATAGGAAATACAGCTTTTAATGGTAGTCAAATGGCCAGTTTGGGCTAGTTATTTACTTCGGATTTATACTCTGATTTATGATTTTGTCGCAGTGGTGAAATTGTGTTGTACTTGACACATAGTTAATGCGTGTCACTTTTCCATGATTTTATTGTTCTAATCGTAATCTTGTTCTTTTGAATTTCTAATTTGAGCATATCTGCCCTTTCAGATCCAGAAGAATCTGCAGAGACTTCTTGAAGATATGGTGTGAAGATGCTTGGTTCGGTAGACATGCCCTCTACCCCTACCCATAATCCCAATGCACTCTGCTGGTCAGAGTGGGGTTACCATCACAGTGGACCTAAAGTTACATGTGTATAGATTGTTAGGCCTTTGATCTTGGGAGCATCGGTCTTTATTGTGCAATAATATGAAATATAATTATGTATATATTTTTACGGGATGGTAGATTTCCATTTTCCTATGGACTCTTAGAAGCTATGAAAAGAAGCACTTTGCTTAGCAATGACAAACATGTTTTTGCTGGAGAATCTTGATGTCTTAGTAGTGTTTTGTAAAACCTCTTTAACCCATGCACCTTACTATGTTGCCTTCATTTAGTGAGGAATTCCATGCCTTACGCATTTTATAAAGGCAAAGGGATTTAACCCCTTGAGTGCCCCGCCCTTTCCACGCCCTGTGCCGGGCGTTTCATTAGCGGGCGGGGCTCATGACGAGATAGTCTCGTCATGGGCACAGCGCAACCGCGGCCCATGACGAGACCATCTCGTCATGGGCACTCAAGGGGTTAAACAAAGTTGATTAACATTACCAACCAAAGCTATTTGAAGTGTTATCTTTTTAAAGAGACCCCACGCTGATCTGGTGTCACTTATAATGTAATTTATTTATGCGTCTGCTTTCACCACTTATTTGATACCATTGTACTCTGAAACACAGCAGTGCACATATAAACATAGAATTTAGTTTACCACACAGTAATAATCCAGACCTAAACATTGATATTGTAGGGTAACAACTTCTTCCATTGAGTGAGAAAGTAGTGTTTGAGAAAAATAATTGAAACATAAAAATATTTGTTTATTGAGCCCAATGCATATTTAGAATTTGAGCACACGTCCTTGTTTTACATGTGATTTTTGTGTCTGTCATTGTTAGAACTTCCTTCTTTAGTTGATCCTAATGGTGACCTTTTACCACTGGTGCACCCTTATAAATAATTCATTTTTATATATGTGGTCCGAGTATAAATGTGTGTTACTACATTAATTTTTCTTAGTCCACGAATCATTTGTATGATCTCTGAATATTGCCAAGGAAACTTGCTGTGATTTTTGAGAGGAATGTATTTCGATCTAAAGTTTACCAAAGTAAAAAGAAATTGGAATACGAATTCTGTTTCTCCTAGAATGGCTTTGGTCCTTAGTTCCATTACAGATCCCTTTGATTAGTCATTTGGCTAGGTTTTACTCACTAATTGCACAGCAAGCCTCTAACCCAATTGTCTTAATATTTTTCCACCAGAACGGTCCTGATCAAGTGCTTTCCGGTTATTACTACTAATGTGCGAATGCTTAGTATTACACTTGAATTGACTCCTTTGCCTTTCGGTCAATTTAATGTAAGCAAATCCACCAAAATAAGGAAGCCACTCTAGATAATTGAAATTTTCAGTTTCATTTGCTGGCTAGTTACTAAAAATCTTGCTAGCAGTTTGGATGTGAGCTTCTTAAGATTTCGCTCCTCTGTTACTTAACTATCTTTCAAATTCATGAACTGTGATGGCTGACAACTTGGTACGTTTAGTTTTTCAGGTCAATTCCTTTCTGGATAAAAGTACCAAAGTATTTTAGTTGTCCTCAAATTTAACATGGCTAAAGGCCGTCTTGTTTTGCAATCTTAAACATTACTCCAAACTGGACCTTTTCCATTTATTGACTTTAGATTACATCCTCTGGTTGAGAATTTCGCCCGTTGAACAAAATAAAACAGCATACCTGCACATTGATAGTAGATGCCATGCTTGTATGTGACCTCAAGAACATGATTACATTATAAACCTTGCTGATGCAATCTTTTTTTTAATTGCTTGTAAATGTCTGGATTTTAAAGTATGTGATGCAGGAAATTTGGTGGGAGGCATTTGTTGATGTGGTAAATCTGGCTAAAAACACATAACTGCCTGAACTAAGGATGCTTTGCTTCTTTTTCTATGCGTTGTAAACGACTACAAGTGAGCCATAGTGTCCTAGATGCATATACAAATGATCCATATTACTATATATTTATAATTTCAAAATGGAAAGTCACAGGTCTGGAAATATTGAATGAAGCCAAAATATTACATATCCTTTCTTCAAGATCGAATAAACATGTTAGAAACCTGGTTAAAACTTGAGTTATGAACATGTGCTTTTAACTACCTCTTGAACAAGTGCAATTAGCAAATGTATGTAAAAGGGTGTTATGGTGTTTTGGTCTTTTCCACTGTAACTGAATGAAGAACTTTTATGCATTTTACCCATTTCTATGAAATGTATGATATTTTGTTAGAAAATAAAATGATAATTGAAAGAGTTGTGCTCCAATCTTTCTTCTTGTTCAGATTACTCCTGTTAGCATTGAACAACTGGTTTATTATATTTGTATAAAAGGACCGCTACTTTTATAGTTTTTTAGTTGGTTTATTTTTTGTATTAAAGCAGGGGTTAAAAATCTACACTTAAATATGTTCTAGGAAGGTGTGGCTATGCAGATAGTTATTTTATGTACCAACATTTTTTTTTTTTCATTTCAATGAATGATTATGTATCTATTGTAAGTGAGGGTAGAATGGTGAAAGAATTCTAGTTCCACAACATGGAACTGAGTAGAGGTAACGTTCCAAAGAAGGCGGTTGATGCTGTTGGAGGGAGCTTGTGGATAGTTATATGCTTACTGCACATCAAATAGTAAGAACTGCATTTTTAACCATAACTTTGTAGAGGCACCTTCATCACTGGTGACAAGCGCTTCACTAGGCTCTCTGAGATGCGCCTTTGTGCCTTACTGGTGAAGACTGGCTAAACTTCCTTCTGAATGCCCTACATATATTGCTTTGATGGACTTCGGCAAAACTTAAAACTGGGTAAGGACATGCAAAGGCCAGGAAACTATCCCATCAGCAGAACAAGTCCCACCAAAAAAACGAAGTCTGGCAAGTATGCAATATTGTTACCGCTGCTGTGTGTCTCTAGTCAGGCAAGTGTGCGACTGCTCTAATGGATGCAACTTCATTCTCTGGCTGCCTGTTGTATGCGTCACCACCGTTAATCAAGAAGCAGCTCTTCTCTAAGCATGGCTCTGAAAGCCAAAAAACCAAGTCTGTGTTCCGCTATCACAGTGATATTTCACTCTGGAGGTTGTTTATATGTTGAAGAGGACATGCCCAGCTAGCAATGAGGCTTGGGTGGATAACTCCTATCAAGCGATCTAGTATAGAACATTAAATGAGGAGGAGTCGCCTTTGCATACATTAAATGTTATCATTTAACACGAATGGAGCAAGTAAGGTGAACAGCGATAGACACTTTCAAAATGTAGATTTACCATCAATTGAAAAGTTAAGATGCAGAATTGCATGATTAACATTTCCAAAGCGGTGTTTAAATAATGCCTACACATAATTAATTGTGAGTTAATAGTAATTACGTTTTAGAATAGAAATCAAAAGAGATTTGAGGAGTGTGGTGACATTTATGTTCAAACTATTAACTTTTTAAATATCCCCTGTGAAAAATTGGTTTGTCGGTTAACTGGGTGTGGGCCCTGGTCAAGCAACAGCCACAATCCTTTGTGGGGTAAAACACAAAAAGTCTCTAAAAGAACCGGTGCTTAACCCTGGGTAGCTTGGCACAAAAAGCAGTCAGGCTTAACTTAGAGGCAATTTGTAAAGTATTGATGCAGTACACAAACCGTAATTAAGTGAAAACACAAGAAAAATACCAAACCAATTTAGAAAAATAGAGTACATTTTAATCAATTATTTAACTTGAGAACGACAAACATCCAATCATTAGAACCAAAGTAATTAATAACTAAAAGTGCCAACCACGTACATGTAGTCACGCGAGTCCTGGTCAAACTCGAACGTTCAGGCTGACCGCGATGGAGTATGGTTCGGTTACTGGAAGTGAATTGGGCCCAGTCAGCGCTTTCCTTCGGACTTAGAGGAAATTCTTGAGAAAAATGAATGTCTGAGAAGCTCCAGTTCAGCAGGGCAAGGCTTCAGGAGGTGTCGAAGGAGTTACAGCTGCTGTGAAGGGTTCTATGTTTGGACTTAGTTGCCGAAAGGGATGTCCAAAAACTCCAGCGGGACGAAGAAGAGGGCTGTAGCCGAAGCCACTTCCACGAGGTTGGATACCACTTTGGCGAAGCACCACTGAAATAGATTTGCTGCTGTGGAGAACTTAGTGGGAGAAGCTGCGAAGTTAATCCGACCAGCGATTCACCTGAGGCGGATAGGCAAGTTGGATGGATCCGGTCTCCTCCTGGTTCTCAGAGCACTTTATGGCCAAATTGTGTCCTAAGTCCTCCTATTTAGAAATTGGCTATCTGGACACATTTCGCACTGCAACCAAGAGTCCAGACCTGGTGGGACATCTCTTGGAGGTTCAGGGCTCAGGCTAGGTCTAAGTATGGGTTCAAGATGGTAGGAGCCTGGTATATCCCTGTGGCTCTGAACAGGAGGGCAGCACACTATCCCTTGGAGTCACTTCTGGTAGTCTTAGGTGCAGGTGAGGATCCAGGGCTGGTCTGAGGGTTCAAGGCAGGCTTCAGGCAACAAAGCAATTCTTCCAGATACAGTAGCAGTCTGGCTGAGTGCACAGCAGAAATCGTCTGAGAGTACTTACAAAGGTCCCGTAGTGAACGGAGTTATTGGCCTGAAGGTCCTATTTTTATACATGTGTGCCCTTCTTTTGGAAGGCAGGAGAAGCTTCTGGAATCCCCAATATTATCCTATGGGAGTGGTTGGCCTCACAGTAGGGAAAAAACAATTTGAGAATTTCACTACTAGGAGATATATAACTTAATAAAAGGGGTGTTTAAGGCTTGGCAAGGGGTTTGAATGCTAAGTCGACACGACCATGTGACAATGTATTCAGACTGCAATGGCAGGCCTGGGACAGGTTTTAAGGGCTACTTAGGCGGGTTGCGTAATAAGTGCTGCAGGCCCACTGGTAGCATTTAATTTACAGGCCGGGGTATATGGTATACCACTCTACACGGGATTTAGAAGTAGATTAAATATTCCAATTGGGTATGTGCCTTTCAAACCATGTTTAGGGGCATGAGTTCAAGCACTTTATTACTGGTTAGCAGTAGTAAAGTGCACAGAGTCTAAAGCCAACAAAAGCAAAAATCCTGCAACCTTTGGAGGTAAGAAGGCACGAAGTTTGGGGCAAGATCTTAATCTGCTCTTGAATTGCTATGTGAGATCTTTTAGGTTTGGTGTTATTTTTTAAATGTAACATGTATCACACTTTAAGGCGGTGGGCTTTGCCTAATTATCTATAACATAACTACTTGATTCTGTATTGTATGCCTCTCCTGGCTTTATTTGTTGGGCAGTCATATGTAGTAGTAAAAATACTTTATTGCATTAATCATTTGATTATAATGGAGAATAAGCAGGCATCAAAAATGGATAAAAAAATAATCACATTTTCATTGCGTAATATCATAAAAAAGATATACATAGGTCGTGATACCTATTTTTACATCTAAATACAGATCCGATAAAAACCATCTAGTCGTGTAATGTTTTATAAGCATGTTCTATCAAAACGGAACCATCCTTCTGATTGCTCTTTCCCCTGTGAGTCTAAAACAGTAATGTATAGCCTCTGTAGTTCTTATTTTGGCATTATTAAATATGGGGCATAAATATAACCTCCGTGTTGGCAACAGTCTCAGGCAAATGCATATTAAATGTTCAAGAGTTTCCTTGCTGATTCCACAAAGCCGACATCCCTGAGTGTCTTTAAGAGCCTTATTCCAAGTCCCTTCAAACTCCTCTATCGGAATATAAAATTGTCTGAATCTTGGGTATTTCCATTTAAAGTAGCTGGTCAAATTCCATCCCAAGTATTCTTGAGCTTGCAAGGTATATGTGTCAATTAAGTCCGTGTGTTTATATTTCCCGGCTTGTAGACTATCTGAATTCCACTGTGTTAACTTTAAAGTTTTACATATTAGTTTTTTCCGCACATCCCTGGTCATTCGTCCCATCTCCTGTATATCAGGCAGTTCATAAGTGTCTATTTCCATCATTATAGTAGAAAGTTGCAGATCTCTTACTTTTTTACTCCAGAGTTCCTCCAGTATTAGATGTTTCAATGTCCATGAATCGGCCTTAGCACAATCGATAATGTATTTAACACAACAGATCTTATGCAGCATTTCCAGAGATTTTAGGCCAAATTCCAACCGTATAATACAATGTGGAGTAGCCTGTCGTAAATTGAGTATGGTGCGTACACATTTCATAAAACATTTTTCGTGATCAAAAATGACTTTCTTGTTCATGGCAGGAGTTGCGTACAATAGAAATGGAATCATTTTCATCTGTAAAGCAATCATATGAAGTATGGAATGTACATGATGCTCTTCGTTGGTTGATAACTTGCAGGATCTCCCGAGCCACACTGCAAGGTTCACATTGGCAGATCATTTAAACACTAAGGAATGTCAAGGGCAGCACAGTGACATTTAAAATTCCATGATTTGCTGTGGTTCTAACCCATCCTACTTTACACTCGCCTGCATATATGTTTGCCCCCTTTTAAGGAAAGAAAAAGAAATAGCAAGACATCCTTCAAAGCAAGAAGAAAGAAAACGAGCCCTGACCATCATAAGCCATACTTATTATTTACATTGCAAATTCTGATGTTCCTTTGGAAATTTTGCAACCGGAGAGCTGCATCTTGAAAGTGAAATAAACCAGCAACACTTTGTTTACCCCTTGACAGTGATTTTTTTCCAGAGTGACTCTTCTTTCACAAGTTCTCATTCGTTTCTCCCATTTTCATCAACACCTTCCTTTCATGTCCTTGTGACTCCTTTGTCTCCTTGTCTATCTTCTGTTTGCTTGCAAAGACTGCCCCAGGCATACTGGTATCTCCTCTGTAGCCATCAGCATTCACCAACGCAAACTACTATCTTTGAAAGCCAATGCACCATTGAAAACCACATCGAGCACTATCACCTTTTTGCCTGCAAATTGACTGACATTCTAAACTTCCCAACCTCCGTTTAAGAGTTAGTAAAGAGTTCAACAATCTTTTGTATTCAAACCACATTGGCTCTCCACTGGGGCTTTTTATTTTACTCTTTGCCACTGACAAACCTTCACCTGGATTTTTTGTGTGCATTTTTAATACGAAGCCATTACTTGCATTGTTCTTGTTCCTATTCTATACTGTTTATAATTGTTGCACACTTCAATATTTTAGATTGCCCCATCTGTCCAAGAATGATTCCAGCATTAGAAATTCTACACGTCACAATGAATTGTAGCTACAACTCAGTTGGTAACTACATTAGCAGCGTTTGAGAATCTACCATATGATTCGTCCCATTTACAAAAAATGCACATCAACACAACTCTGCTCTTTTGGGTTATCCCTCACACTGTTTTCAGTATATTATTCCTCACACATGCTAAGACTTAAACTTATTTCTAACTCCTCACTACCCGCAGGCTATCCAGTTTCTGCCACCCGACAATTCTGTTGATCATTTCCAGCGACGTTATCACTTTTTACTGGTGGTATCAGTTAAACATCTGTCCGTGTCGGAATGTCCTTTCAGACGGCCAAGTGGCCAGGTAGGTGCTACTGGGCCCAACCATCGGGGTGGTTCTTCCTTTCTCTGATGGCCTGGGTCACAACCTACTATGGGTCCTGACAACTGGGCCAACTAACCCTTCAGCACTTGACTGTCCATGGTAGCGCGGGTCGAGCAGTCCGAAGTTTCTCAGGGGTGTGAAGGGAGACAGATGGATGCGGGGGTGGTGAATACAGGCTCCCCACTCAAATTACGTTCAGTTGCTGCAATGATTGTCCAGTCAAATGCTTGCTTTTATGAAAAAAGGAGTTTTTATATACCAACACAAAGTGAAATACAGCGTACACAAACAATACACAGCCCCTCATCCTTTTCACGAGCATACTCTGATTTTCCGTCCATCTGTGTACCTGCAGAACTGTCAGTCTGTTTTCTATCTCCCCGCCTGTCTGTCTATCTACATATGTATATCAAATTGTACGGTCCATGCTTTACTTAACTAACAAGTGATGCTAATAGACACTATGTTTGAAACAATCAAATACCTCATCTCCATTTCTATCTCAATGTTATAAGTGGTATGTCTGTGGAAATTATAATGTAATTCAATAATTTGGAAATTCCATTTGGATTTCAGTTTATTGCTCAACAAATTGATTTCTATTGGTCTTTTAGTGGAAATCTCTTCTGATACATTCTCGTTGCCTATCTATCTTTTCAGACTGTATCTGCCATTTCTCACATCATATTTTTCCACCTGTCTGGCAGTCTCTCCAGTATATCCCTTCGTTGCTCTAGTTTCTTTTTTCCCCCCATCTCTATCTCCAATACCACTCTTAAGAATCTTCCCACCTCGTTTGACCCCCTCCTCTTTGAAAATACTTCTTTTCACTTTGTTTATTTATGCCCATCCCTTTGTCCCTCTTTCTACCAGCTGCCTCCCCCTCTTTCAGTTTCCTGCCAGCCTCACTCACTCTCACAGCTGTCACTTACCCCCCTTCCCTGCCCCATCTTTGTTCCTGTCCTCTCTTTGCCCTCTGCCCCTTCTCGCTATCTTCCCACTGCCTCGCAGGTGCGTCCCATTAGTGGGCACAAAATTGGGCTCAGACCAATGCTGTCACCATGAATCGCCGCCTACCCCTCTCTTTGAAGCAGAGTGGCAGGCTGAGGCTGTTTCTTTTGTTTTGTTTAAAGAAAATCTTTTTATTGAACATCTTTTTAAACAGATTAATCAAATTGCTTGAACTACATTGGTCAAGTATGTGTCCATCTGTGCAGCACATTTATACACATATACATTTGTATAATGAACACAACCGGTGAACTATACAAGAACCCCACTGCCCAACCCTGTCTCCCCCCCCCCCCCCCCCCCCACCCCCACACACATTACAGTGCGGTCTCCCTCCTGCCACAGGCTTTTCTCCGGTGTCCTGTGGAGCAACACTTTCTTTGGACAGAACCCCACGTACAGCTCATTACCTGTATTACCCACTCTCCTGTGGTCACGGCAAAGTTACTGGGCGTTAGCAGCATCGGAGGCTGCCTGGCTTCCTGTGGCTCAGCGGCCTCCTACTTCTGTCTTGGGGGCATTACTTGGAGGCGGTTATCATTACTTCGCACAGCAAAGAGGACTTGGTGGCCCTAGTTTCCTGGATCTACCAGGGAAAGTGCCTAGTCGTTGCTGTCCTCTGCATCATCATGGTACAGCTGCTGTTTGTTGCCATCCTGTTCCTCATCCAGTTCCCCAAGGCTTCTGCTCACTATGAAATTATGGGTACCTGCTGCATGATCTACGACCACTACAGCGACAAGCAACCCAGCAGCATGGCCGTAGAGGCACTCCAGGACCTGAGTGCCTTGCCCCCTCTGCCTTTCATACAAGTACCCAAGGGAGAGCGGGCAGGACGGAAACCTGGGACCCCAGGGCTGAGGGGTTCCCCAGAAGAAAGGGGGTACCGGGCAAACCGGGCTTCCCAAAACTGGTTGGGGCAACGGGCTTCCCAAAAATGGCCGGGGCAACGAACTTCATCACTGGGAAGGGGGGGGGGAGGGGGGGACTGTGATCACTGGTTTCAGGGGACCCAGAATCGCCTTCTACGTGGGGCTAAATAGTCCACATGATGGCTACAAAGTGCTGAAGGTTGAAGATGTGGTCACCAACGTGGGCAAACACTACGACCAGTCAACGGGCAAGTTTTTTTCATCTACCATTTCCTGATGAGAGGCAGTAACAGCATGCCAGCATGTGGGCAGACCTTAGCAAGGATGGGCAGGTGAGCGAGGGCTCCGAGGCTGGAGCAGGAGTGTGCAATGGTAGAGCTCGGGAAGCGAACACCTTGAAGTGTGTGAGTCAAATAGTGGGGGTTTGCCCCAGGCAGGTGGCAGTCGGTGGGGCGCGGTTGGCCCTCCCGCATATATATTTTCAAGTGCCCCGTGGAGGTGGCGGTCCCCAGGGCTGAGGGGGATCGCACGGGCCCCCACATTAATTTATATATATTTGCCCCAAGGAGGTGATGGCTTTCATAAGCTCTAGGAGGAGGGACCTGTGCGCGCCACCCCCTCCTATTTTTTAAAATATGCCCCCAGGACTTGCCCTACCTGGGTGCTATAATAAAAACAAGCGCGGGAACCTGTGCTTTTTTTTTTTTTTTTTTTTTAGTTTTACAGCGGATTCGCGACCCGGTCGTGCATTCGCAGCAAAATTGTAAAAAAGGGTTTTTCGTCCTTGCCCCCCAAAGAGGCATAGGTGGCCAGGGTATTACTACCCTGCCCCCTTTTTAAAAAATGTTTTTAGTGGGACTCGGCTGAAGCAGAATCCCAAGATGGTTGACAACACTTCCTGGTTGAAGTGTTGGTAGCCAATCGCTTTTCAGTACTGGGACTGTCGGATCCTCTGAGGATCCGTGTCCTTGTATATACAAATTTGAATTTCTTTTAATAACACAGCAACTACTGAATGGATTTACATCCATTCACACAAAGGTTGCTTCGTGGGAGCAGGTCCTGGTGTCTGTGGATGGTGGGTGTTCTGAAGGTGAAGTGGACGCATCGATCAGTCCATGGGAGTTCGATGGTGTGGCTGAAGGTGATGGAGATTCCTGTTGTGAAGAGGGGGTCGAGGGTGTGTCCTGCTGAGTGGGTGGGTTCAGTCACAATCTGGTGGAGTCCAATGTTGTGGAGGTTGTCCATGAGGGATGTGGTGTTGGGGTCCAGTTGGTTGTCGAGGTGGAAGTTGAGGTCTTCCAGCACAGTGAAGTTGGTGGATGCAATGGCATGTGGGGAGATGATGTCCGTGATGGAGTTGGTGAAAGGTCCGCGGGGTCCAGGGGGTCGGTAGATGGGGGTTCCTCGGAGGGTGGTGGTAGGGCTGGCCAATATCTTGAAGTGAAGGTGTTCCATCAGGTCTGTGGGCTCATCGGGCAGTGTGCTCAGGAGGAGGGTGGAGTTGTGAACGATGGCGATTCCTCCGGGCGGGTGGGGCGGTCCTTCCTGGAGATCTTGTATCCTTGGGGAATGGTGATGGCGATGTCCGGTCCCGGGGTGGTTTGGTCCAGGTTTCAGTGAAGAATGCTACGTCCGAGGTGGTGCTGTCGAGGAGGTCCCACATTTCGGTGGTGTGTTTGTGGAGGGATCGGATGTTGAGGAGGATGCATTGCAGGGTCTTGGGTTTGGTTGTGTTCTTGTGGGCGCCAGCGGCGCGGCTGACCAGCGGCCACCATTAAGTAGGGGTCGGGGAGGGCTGGACAGCTGGGAGCGGGGAGGGGAACTGGAATGGGCTGGTTGTGCAGGGGGGAAGGGGCCTTGTGGGCAGCAGCTTCAGGGAAAAAACCAGCGGACAAGGGCCGAAAAAAAGAGGAAAGAGTGGAATAGGGCAGAAAAAGAGCAAGAAAAGTGGAGGAAAGACACAGAAGGAGAGTGAAAGGGGGAGATTGAAATGAGGGAAAAACGAGTAAAACTGAGAGAAAAAGCGGAGCGAGAGATAGGAGACCGGTCCACTGGACCATCAGGGATGAAGTGCAGGTAAAACCTGCGGGTGGAGGAGGGCCTCGAACACTAACACTCTAAAGTGCAGGGGCTCCGGGGAAGGCCTCACGTAATGGTGGAGCTGCGAGGGAGGGAGAGCAATTTCACTGACAGTGAGTCAGTGGTTCGTGATTACTCTGCACCCCAAGTATTGAGCTCTGCACACCCACATACACCATCACGGCTGACACACAAAAAATCTCCGACAAAGAGCCCTCTCGCGGGGCTTGTGGGGCATTGCTGTGCTGTCCCCACGAGGAGCAAAAGTCCAGATGATGAAGCATGTGTGTGTGAAGGCAACACTTCCAAATTAGGAAGATTTACCCCCAGAACCATAGATTCCAACCATTTACTACTTCTCTTCTTTCTAGCTCTTTTTACTAGTGAACAAGTACCCACATTGATTATACATATTATTTTAATTTTGGAGCATGGGTACTGGACCTTTATCTTGCTCCCAGTCCCACCTCTCTTTAATTAATGACTCCTGTTTAAACTGAACATTAGTGCACATGTATATAAATCTATAAATTCTATAGTGCATACATTTCAGTAATGCGTTTAAATGTTTCACATGTTTTAATAAAGTTTTAGGCACACTGTGAATATAAAGGCAGGTGCATGTGTATAATTTGCATCTCTTTGACGTGTAAGGGTGGAGTCTAAATTACGCTGCTCCACTAACGGTAGTGGTAACTCCCCATTCACTATAGATGACATTCATGTTAAGCCGCACTAGTAGTTTGGGTATCAGGAGTCCCACTCTGTCAGTTATTCCAACTCCTGAAGGGCTATGTGGCAAAACAAGTTCCCTTCAGGCCTCTCAGCCACACAATCAGTCTTACCTGTTTATGCAGGAGTTGCACTACCGGAGTCTCTGGGGACGTTTCACTCAGACGTTGTGGTGGGCTGCAGTGGCTGCAGACAGTCCATGGCAGTAGCTGCTATGCAGGGTCAGCGGCTGGGCATCCGCTTTTTCTGGTGAGATGGTAAGTTCCTCTGATCATTTCCACAGGTTGTTGGAAACTCACTCGGGATCCAATCCTCAGTCAAGGTTCGGGCATGCACCGGTCACCATGGCATCCTCTCCTTTCGACGACGGAACCAGGCAGTGTCCCCTGTTCTTCACAGTGCCCCCCTTTGGCATTCAGGGTCATGGTTGATGGCCCCATGGGCTCAGTAGTAACTGCCTCGTCAGGGTAGCCCCCTTTGGCATACAGGGTTATGGACTTCACACAACGGCTACTGCCTGATCGGCATGGCAGTCTTGCAATATTCACGCCAGCCACCTCTGGCATACAGGATAGTCTACTTCACTCCACTCTCGGGTTACAGCCTGAACAGCACAGCAGTCTTGCACCCACAGCTGACGTCATGGTGCCCCCCTTTGCATAAGGGTCACTAACTGAAATCTGTACATAGGCAATGACCCGATTGGCGCAGCAGTTGTCTCCTCACACCTCACTAAGTGGATCCACTCTGCAGTATCCCTCCACTGGACCTCGTTTGCTTCAAGCGCTCTCCTCTTCCTCACAGGTCACACTGGCCCCGGTAAGCAGGCAGGCAAGGGTGATCCAGGCTCCAGGGGAAGAGGTCTTTGATGTCCCTGACCCAGCTTGGAGACTGGCAGACCTTGACCACTAGTCCTAGTCACAGGTAGAAGTCTTGCAGAGCTTCTCCTCCTTGACATACAGCCGGATTGGTTCCTTGACAGATGGTAATGTAGGGTGCCTCCAGCCCCCCTTCTTATAGTCCTTTTCCAGACCCCCAATGTGATGTAGGGTCTGACCCTCTTGAAGTTTGTGATGCGGATCTGCTTCCTTTTGAAGTGCCCACTCCTCTGCCCTTCCTCCAGAAAGCAGTCTGTCACAGCAGGAGCTACTCCAATTCTGATAGCCTCACAACACAGGTCATGGGAGAGACTAGAGGTTTAGACCAGGATGCCATCCAGAGTAAGAAGGCCTTCAAAAAAGGTAAGCCCATGGCCGCGGCCCAGGGAAAAGTCGGGACAATGTGGTCTTAACCACATGCGTTCCGACTACGCTGGCGCAACCATGCTTGCCTTAACCATGCATATGCCTTAACTACGCATATGCGTGGTTAAGGCAGTGCACTGGCTTGCTGCTGGCCAAACGGAAGCAGGAAGATGCTGCAGTGAGGTGAGTGGGTCTGAGGTAGGTTTCAGGGCAGTGGAAGGGGTTGGGGTAGTTTAAGGGACAGCACGAGGAGGGATTGGGTAGTGTAAGTAAAGGGGTAAGGTTTTAGGTGGGTAATGGGCAGAGTCCGCGTGGGTGGTGGGGTGGTTGGGGTAGTGTTAGTAAAGGGGCCGGGTTTTAGGAGCAGTGCGGGGGTGGGTTTTGGGTGGAGGGTTTCAGGGTATTGGTAACCTTAGCCACACATACCCCTGACCCATTCATGCCTATACCACAAAATTACGTGGTAAAGGAATGCATGGTTAAGATGCATTCGTGGTTTGGCCTGTGTGGTAGAGGCACGCTTGGTTTAACCATGCATGCTTCTATCATACAACCCCCCCAGCCCTACTCTTCATTCTGTTATCAACTCCATCTTCTTACAGAGATGTGCCCAGGCCCCTTTCCATTGACCTCTTCGTGATTCAAAGAGCACCTTTTGAAGTGTACTGAAGAGCCTGGCTCTCCTTCCTCCAGTGTGTCTTATCCAGCTCTCAGGTATGCAGCAATCCACAAATCTGTCTGGGGGATTCCTCCATATGCGCCTCCATTCAGCCCTGGGTCTCCAATAATGGAACCCAGGGCCTTCTGTGTATGGTACCATTCACGGGCACACAAACATAGAACACAACTGCCACCACATGCGCTGCACAGTACTGCATACTAACTGATTGAGGCCAAGGGTGGGTTAAGTACAGGGCAGAGGAATTTTACATGAGTGAGCCTGTAGGCTTCACTCTAGTGACACAGGGGAAAAAAGGCCTGTTACTCCTACTGATCACTACACGGTATGCTGCCACCACTGTACTCATGCTACTTGTGCAGTAGCCTTTCATCAATTGGATGGTAGCTCTTTGGGTGCCCCTCCTGGTCCAACAAGACCACAATCTGAGACAGGCCTATGTCATGGCTCATATGCATGGTCCATGTTCGCCCATTACAACAAAAATCTGCACCAGGGATCCAGATACCATTGTTGCTGGGACATTCAGGGCAGGGGGGCACGTCCATCACAATGCGAGGGACTTTTCCGACACAATAGTCACATTATTTGCTCCTTACATGTAGTCCATGCTATATGTAAACTCTTTCCACTTCATTTACAGTGTAACAATGTGGGTGAGGAGGAGCCAAGATGGCGACCGAGACGGCTGCGTAGATTCCCGGCTCCGTGAACCTCCGCATCCCGCACGGATATCCTGTACTGGATCCTCAGCTTGCGCCATGGGATCGTGTTTGTGAAGGAGAGTGGCAACCGATCGTGTGACTCCGGGGTTTCTGGCTATTGTACCGCCTGAGAAATTTGCGGATGAACTTTGCGGCCCGTGCGGCCCCGGAGCCGGGACCTCGAGTGGACGCCTTGGCCGGGTGGCAGTTTAACAACAACGGCCTGTGGTGACTGGGTGGAGTCGGTCCACCAGAGCGGTGCTGCCCCCGGCCTGCATTTCGCCACGGCCGCTTCCGTTGCTGAAGCGTAGTGGATCGAGGGCATGCCCGGGGGTGCAGTTCTCAGACTCTTCGGTGTTTGCCCCTGCCTTTGACGGTGAGCTGCCCGGACACCGCCCCTAGCTCGCCCTGATCCTTGCAGACTGCTCCCGGATTTTCGCGGCCGCTGGTCCTTGGTGGAGACGACTGTTGCCCGAGTCCACGCAACGGCTGAATTTGTACCTGCCCCCGGACCCCTGTCTCCGGCGACGTGGACCCCGAGGTGCTTGTCCCTGGGTCCCGGCCCCCATACGAGCCGGGCCTCCCCCGGCGGCCATCTTGTTGCGATGCAGCCTACTATCCTATCCACCGGGTCGCAGCAGGATTGGGAGTGTGTGACTTTTGGGAGTGTGGCAGAGCGACCGCGGGGAGCAGTGCTGGGGTACGGCGACCTCCTTGAGGCCCTTGGTGCCCTTCATTTCTCCTTGGCTCGTGGCATCGAGGTCTTGGGGAGTAAGATCGACGGTGTGGCATCAGCGTTGGGACAATGGCGGCATGCTAGTCCACAGTTGCACAGGGACTTCCTACACTGCACACAGGAGGATAATGTCGCGGCCATCCCTGCGATTAGTGCGCAGCCGGACACCCCGGACAGTATGCTACCGTATGATCGGCTGACTGAGGGTTTGATCTGTTCCGGAGGTAGTGGTTCCGAGTGGAAGGTGGTGGCCCCGTCCCGTGTACGACCTCCGGTGACCCAGGGACTTTACCAGCAATGTCTGTCTACTTTGGATGATTCAGCCTTCCCGGACCTTGTGTGCAGTACAGATCCTGGGGCAGCACTGGGAAAGACGTCCCTCCGAGATGCGGACTGTGTTGGCGTTCTGAGACCTCCACCCCACCTGTGTGCGTCGCTTCCCGGTTGTTTTGGGACATCCCTTCACCTTGGAACATCGGACATGGCGCTGGGTCGAGGGGTAGGCATGGGCAGCATCGCCAGGAGTGGTCAGGGATGAGGCTGATCCCTCGGGGTGGTCATCTGGTAGACGGGCGGACTCATGGTTGTGTACTCCCAGGACATAGCTACTAGCATATTCTGTGCGCAATGCTCCCCATTCCCCCTTTTGTTATGGTCGATTTGGTGCTACTTATTGTTTGCTGCTGGGATACCTTACGGTGCGGGAGGGAGAAGCCGGGGGTATGTTCTGAAGGCCCTCCTCCAGTCTATTATATTTTCTCCACCCCCCCGCCTGGTGGGGTTCTTTCTTATTCCTTTTTCCCTGCTTCTTCTATATTTCGGGTCTAGTTCCAGGGCGACAGGCACGCTGCTGGGGGGAGGGGCCATACTCATTTGCAGAGGTGCAGGGTGGGGGGGACTCTTTTCTTTCTCAGTCTTCCTCTCTTTTTCCATGGCCTCCTTTTTCTTCTCCGTTTCTTTTTTGTTTCTTTTCTGGGATCAGCGTGGTACGCCTCTTTTGCTGTGAACCGTTGCCTCTCCGTGTGTGCCACAGTTTCCGGGGGTTCTCTGGGCGTTAGGTATGGGGGCCTGCAGGCGCAACTGTTTTTGATATTCTTCCCCATCATTTCCTGTGTGTGCGCCATGGATTCAATTGATTGCTGTTTATTGCTAACGTCTATCATGCGGCCTGCCCTTTATCGCTGTTGGGAAATTGTTTGGCACCTGATCCTACTGTTTTGTTTCATTATAAAATGAAAAACCCCTTTTCTCCTGGTGTCCTACCTGCGCGGCTCCCGGGCCGAACTATCTTAGTATGAAGATTTTGCTACCGAGGTGCCGCATGTGCTTATATTTGACCTTATTGCTCTGCTTGCTTAGCGGCCGGCCCTGGGGGGTTGTAGGCCCATACTTGTCAATGATCGAAATGTCAATAAAGGTTTTTCAAAAAAAAAAAAAAAAAAAAAAAAAACAATGTGGGTGAAATAGAAACCATACCTTCCATGGCTCAAAGTGTGATATGAGATTTATGTTCATTGCTCTATGTAAATTTCTTATCTCAAATATTTGACTGCTATTTCGGACCTCTTGGTACATTCTTCTGGGTTGTGCAATGTCAAATTATACCTCACAACACTAATGAATCCACCTTTTCCAAAGGAATCTTTCCAGGAACTGAACTGCATTAGGCTTTCTCCTACATTGAACAAGTTTAGGTTTCACAACTCAAAGAATAGCTTGCAGTGTACACATTTGTAATCTTAAAGTTTGATAGTCTACATCTCAGTCTCTATTTAACAAATATTATCCTTTACAATAACCTTTGAAAAAAATGGTTCTGCTCGTGTCCTTATGTATTATATTTATCATATTTTCTTCTGCTGCAAAATGGTAGGCTCTCAAATAGACGCTAAAACCCTTAACTGCTTTATTGGGCTATGTAAAACAAATCCCTAGTGTCGGGAGAGGCTTCTTAGCAATTTCTGTTGGCTAAACCTAAAATTGACATGCATTGGAGGGGGACACAGGTTCCGAAATAGATGATTGGCTGAGGGACACTACTAAATGTAACGGCAGAGCTGTTACATATATATATCCAGGCCAAGGGATATTTGGAGACCCTTCTGGGAATACCTATGGGGCACAAGACAACAATGTTTTGCCTACTTAGATGTTCTGTTTAGGCTGGATCTGCACTCATCATGAATGTACACACTGTATTAGAAACTTGAATCGTAGTCTGAATGTGACACAACAGATGATTGCTTGATGTTCAGTAGCATTCAAAAGCCTCATTGAAACAATACGCTTACTGTGAAATGGGAATGACTTGAGATGGTGTTAATCTATACAACACTGGAAAATCTAAATAAAAGTATGTAAAATAAAATTTGTATTGGCTCTGCATACTTTACTGTTTGTATCTATGCCCCCTTGCTCCTAAATACTTGTCTGTTCCTATCATTTTGCCATGTTTATATACAGTTTTCCTACTGCTAATTGCTAGATCCTCACAGAATCCCTGATTTGTTTTTCCAAGTGTATCGAACATAGCAGTGTTGTTTTTATTGACAGAATTTCTGTGATAAGTTTTTCTAGTTAATTATTCAAGTACTAGTGTTAAAGGTTTTTAGCAAATGTGCAAATTTGCATGACAAACATATCTTAATTTTATGGTGCATGTAGTCCCAAATGGTGAAATAGTAATAATGAGCATTAAACGACAAGTAAAAGTGGCTTAGAAGGTCCTTTAGAACATAATTTAGCTATTAACTTGGACACTGTCGCTCCAACAAGAACCCTCCCCCCCCCCCCCCCGCCCCATCCTTGACTCCTTCAGATCCACCCTCAACAGCTACCACCACTGGGTCACACAAATCAAGAAAGAAGCCTTCAATACCTGCATCGCCGCGAGCTCCAACCACACCAAGGAACTTTTTAACATAGTCTGAGAATTCTCCTGCCCGTCTGCCACTGAGAACATTATCCACCCTTCTCAAGCCCTCTGCGCCACTCTAGCACACTACTTTCACAGCAAGAATGCCACAATCTACAGTAGCTTCGACCCCCCCCCCCCCAGCTCACCGCTTTCAATCACCTCTGCACCCTAAGCAATGCTCCCCACACTCACTGAATCACCGACTGGAAACAGCTCTCGGCTGAAGACACCGGCTCCACCCTGAGATCCATACTCGCCGGATCTCCCTTGGACCCTTGTTCCTCCCACATCCATAACTTAGGAAGAGAAGCAATCAGAGTCCCCCTCACAGTACTCCTCAACACCGCCATGATCACATCCACAATTTCAGACACTTGAAACCCTCAGCCAACCCCAACAAACTCAAAAACTACCGACCCATCCCTCTCCTCCCAAGCCCTGGAGAAAGCCATCATCCGCCAGCTCACGGACTACCTTGGGAAAAAAAACACCTGTTCGACCCCTCCCATTCAGGCTTCTGGCCCAACCACAGCACCAAGACTGCCCAATCGCAGCTACAGGCATCGGACACCTCCTCGACTTAGGTGGATCCGTCATCCTCATCCTCCTCGACCTTTCAGCAGCCTTCGACCTCCACACCCTTGTCAACATACTCCACCACTTGGGCATCCATGGCAAGGCTCTCAAGTAGATTGCCTCCTTCCTCTCAGGCTGAACACTGAGGATCCACCTTCCACCCTTCTCCTCCGCACCCAAGGATATCATATGCAGCATCTCCCAGGGCTCCTCCCTCAGCCCCACCCTCTTCATCACCTACATGACACCTCTGGCCAACATCGCCTGCACCTACGGACTCAACATCCTCTCCTACATCGACACCCAGCTTGTTCCATCACAGAAGACACGGACACCGCAAGAACCAGCTTCCAAACCACCATGACAGACGTCATCACCTGGATGAGGACCAACTGCCTGAAACTCAACTCGGACAAAACAGAGGTCATCATCTTCGGAAACAAGCCCTCCCCCTGGGACGATGCCTGGTGGCCCTCACCCCTACTGACCACACATGGAATCTCTGAATCATCCTAGACTCCCACCTCACCAAGAAGTAACATCCCCATCTCAACCAGGAAGATAGTCACCGAAGCCCTCCTCTCCACTCAACGGCAATGCACTCTATGCCGAAACCACCAAAACCGCTCCTGAACCACTTCCAAACCATCCAGAACTTGGCACCTAAACTCATCATTTGCATCCCCAGAAGATCCAGCATCACCCCACACCTCTGAGGTTCTGCTCCACTGGCTTCTAGTCAGGAAGATATGTCTCTTCAAGCTCCTCACGCACATGTACAAAGCCCTCCACAGAACCAGACCTACCTACATCAACAGCCGCCTGAATTTCCACTAACCGACTAGAGAGCTCCTCTCCTCGACCCTCGCCTTAGCCCACATCCCTGCATGCATTGCAGGCACTGTGGAGATCACTCCTTTTCCTACATCAATGCAAAATCTTGGCATGACTTCCCCCTCCACCTTCGCACTGACCCATCCCTGAAGGACTTTTGGAAACCGCTCAAGACTTGGCTCTCTGACCACCACCTCACAAAGCGAGGCCCGCACCTTCACCCAGCACCTGAGGACCCCCAAGGGTGACAAACCATGTTCTACAAGAACCTCTGATTGATTGCCACATTTTCGAGTGAGATACCATTTTATTAAAAATGGATGCTGCTTTCTGTTTTCTCGTCTACTGTGTTCCTGCTCATCACCCTACCAGTCAGAGATCTGCTGCAAAACTTTCTCTCCTCACAGTCTCTGTGGGCATAGCAAGACTGACATCAGCTGTATCACTGGTTAAAAAGCGTTTATTGGGAATGAAACTTTCTTCATGTTTACATCTATCATTTTGAAGGACTTCTGCAGGAACGTCTGATGTAGGCCTTCTGAAGACATGATTTGTATGAGTGTTTGTTTAGAAATGTTACACATTAAGAAGACAGAGAGCAAGGGGAGATTTACCTTACCTCAAGAAGTAGGTTTGTATTAAAAATGTTTGCGACGCTGCTTATTTGGATTTGCCAAAAGTGAGGGAACTATGATCAGGCCATGCTGAATCTGTGGTATGCTAATTGTTATGCATAAAATGTGTACAAACCCCCTGGTTTTTGAAGGATCGGGGGAGCCTCTTAATTTCCTCCTGAAATTCTGTCCGATTTTATTAAGATTTTCCTTACACAGAAAGCTGTCAGAACTCTTTGAGTATGGCATTTAACTTGGGGGTTTAGCTTTTTATTGTAAATAATATTTTTAATGCTGATTTTGTATTCTGTATCTGGAGTCTAAATGAAATGTCTTATCATTCTTTCTGTAATGCCTTGTCAGATTTTGTTTTGTAATAAATCTTTAAAATGTACTCCTGATCTAGAACTTAGTCATTGAGTGGTCCCAGTAATTATTTAATCGTAATTGATTTATACTTTGCTAATGTGTGGGGACAATGTGACGAGAGTGGTAATCCTGGCCGCTAGTTTTACAGGAGTGAAGGCGTTGAGCTGCCAAGGTAAAATATGGGATGTCTGAAATATAGGGGTTCACTTAAATATCGGGGATCAGCTCCCACGCTAGCATTCTAGCGTTCATGATCAAAACACACATGCAACCTAAAAACTGTTGAATAAACATCTGGAGATTACACCTCTGTGTTAACCACCTGCTTGCTATCTCTGCCTCTGAATCTTGTCAGCTCCATTTACCAGAGCTCCTGATGGGCACTGTGGCCAGAGGCTGGAATTGTGGGTGCTGCTCCGATTTTCCTCCCCATTTGCTTCCCCTGATGGAATGCCCTAGAGGCTACATGGGTGGTTCACTCATATTGAAAGTCTCAAGAGACGGTGTCTTTCTGAAAAACACAGCTTTCCCATACACAGTTGTGTTGCATGGTCTTCAAGTCCAGTTCTAATGGTAAAAGATTACTTCAGTGAAACAACGCCAGCATCCGGTCCCTGTTAGGTGACATTTTCTGCATAGGGATGCTGGATGAACACACAGGAACACTGGACACTGTATATGGGACTTTTAGAGTTGCTGTCTGCAGCCCTGATGAGCATTTCCTATCTTCACTTATCTGCCCACCACCCCTGACGTTTTTTTAATTAGAAAAACATAGAAAATGGGAAACCAGGCTATCTGTCACAAAGCCAACAATCTGTCCTTTTCCGCATTTGAATCCACAATGTAACAAGCCTTTACCAATACAAGCACTTCTGAAGCATATGGAATACTCCACCATGACTGTACTTCAAAGGTCAATTGAAGGTCAATTGAAGTGAAGTGTTAAATCTGGTTAGGCCTCGAATGGACATGTTCCTGGTGGATAGCCAGACCTAGAGCACTAAGTCGAGAATGGGGATGCTACTTATTGATTCTAAGCATTCTTTGCTTCTTGCACATTTTTCTCTGAAGAGTTAACGTCCTTTTTGATGGTCTGATGAGCTTTGATAGATAAATCGTTGGACTCAATAGAATGCGCAGAATGTAGACATCTTGGATAATGACCATAGGTACAGCAAAATGTAGATACATGTAGGAAGACTGGTTTTATGTTGGTTCATGCAAACTCTTCAACCCACGATACTTCAACTAAAGACGAGTTGTCAGTCATGCCAGCTTTCAAGGAGCGCTCCGATAACTGCTTTCATAGTTCAGATTCACTTTTAGGTTGTCTTTGAAAAAACAAACCAAATTTAGAACAGAGCTGTGTCATCTGATCTAACGCCACGACCTGTTTGGGGCCGGGTGAATTTAGGTGCTTTACGCACAGACTGCTTTATGAGCCAACTGTGAGACAAACTGAATCTGCACCAGTAGAGGCGGCCTTTGGAGAGAGTGCAACAAGGGAGACGGGGCAAATAAAATGGGACCCAGTCAAGAGTATTGTAGCCACATTCTGGACCAGCTAGACACAGCATTCATATTTGGCAGGCAAGACCTGACTGTTTCTCAGGATTGTACAAAGGTATTGATGAAGGAAACCGGAAGTTGGTAGTCAAGAAATGGTAGGATGGGACTCAGGACCCTTACTTAAATGGTGGAAAGAACAACTGGATACAGAGGAAGCTTGAGAGCACATGGACCGGCCCAGATTGAATGCTGATTTACTGTGATATTTAAAGGCATGTCGTTTTACAGTGAGTTTTCTTCTGTTGTGATTAGTCTGCTACTATGAGTAGGTGATTACATTTAAATTATAAGCTCCTGGTTCCTCTATCTCGGACTCTATAGTTCACGATGAGTCTGCAATCAGAGGGTTTCTTGCTTTCAGTAACAAGTTCATTAAAATCTTATAACGATTAGTGTTCTGACTCAACAGTATAATGGTTACCTTTTAAATAGGTCAGAATAAAGATACGTTTAGTTTCAACATTCGGGTATGCTGATGAAAAGTGGTATTGTCGGTGTGCAAAACTAAACTACAATCCAGCTCATGGGGGTATGCCGACTCGGACTGGTAGCGGTATAGTCCTGATAGGACTTTGGTGCTCCCTGAATGAAGCCATCAATTTTATGATATTAGGCTCAGTAGTAGATTCCAAACATTCTTATAAGAATGACAGACAAGGAGGATTG
Source organism: Triturus cristatus (assembly GCF_964204655.1). NCBI lineage: Eukaryota > Metazoa > Chordata > Amphibia > Caudata > Salamandridae > Triturus > Triturus cristatus. Next base: position 759,185,915 of record NC_140581.1, read on the forward strand.
TTTCAATGCTTTATATAAATGATCAACAGGCAAATGTGATAGGAGATGCCATGAGTAAAATTTAGTAGCAACGCGTACAGATCATAAGAACTGTAACTAGTTCTCTATAATAAGTAAAATCCGGCATTGATTCGCCTTCTAAGGGTGTAGAATAAGGTCTACTGTACATATAATTCTACATGTCCTTTTCTAGGACTTCTAACAAAACCATTTAAACATTCTACATGAGTACATGATTCTCAGGATATGCACCAATAGGGAACGAGCAAGAAGAAACATTTACTACAGAATTCATTTGAGGTTTCTCTGATGGTAGTAATACATTGGCAAATTTAATTTTTAAGGTACAGTGAGGGAACATCTCGAGTTCATGTGATTCTTACAATTCTTTATTTAGAACAAGAAGACAGCAGTTGTCATCACGTGATATATTATGATGTTGGAGCAAGATGGGTTACAGTGTAAACACAACCTAGGTTAGTATAAACTCAATTCATCATGTGTTTATTATGCAGAAAGAAAGGCAACTCCCACAACCCCCCCCTCTGATCATCATTCCAATTCGTTATTACAAAACATCATAAACTAACTTCGGGTTCTTCATTCTCAACTTGCCCAGATACTGAAAGGTATTGTAAAGTTGACTATGCATTTGCTTAACCTTTACATTAAGCCTCTTTTTTTTTTTTTTCTTTCTGTCGTCGCTGACCGCTTCTTACACCCACAATTCATATAATTTCGTGATGAAATTCCTTTGTAAAACTTTAAGGAAATCATCATACATGCGATGCCAATCAACATAAGCAAAAGTGGGGTTAGAAGTAATTGTCAGGATTTCTCTCCCTACGCTACCAAGCTATTCCGCTATCTTAGCAAATCCCTTTCCAATAGATCTGAATATGGATTGTAACCCATCCCAGGCACTTGACTCTTCCAACTCCGTTAGTTCATGCGTAATGTTCGTAATCTTAGTAGTTGTTGCGCTGCTTATCTATGCATTGAATGTACGCACAACATTCCTGAGCGTGAATGACTTTGCAAACTTCGCCTTCCTTTGCGGGGAGTAAATCCAGCACATGGCTATTTTGCATAATCCTAGCTCTCATTGCAAGCAATTCCTTCTTTTTCACAGTCAAAGCACCTACGGTTTTAGTGGTGAGGCAATCAACTAGGGTGGTTAACTTTCTAATCTACATTGTTCAATGCCACTCCTATGAATGGTAGAAGTGCTCCAAAAATATTGCTAAGTATCTGTTTAAAGCTATGTTTACCCCTCCTTATGTATTGCTCCAGAGTGAAACCTAATTAATTAGTGTGATAAATCCTGGGAAAGACTAGAGCTGCATAACAACTACCTATCCAGTTTTGTGTTAGCAGGAAGTAAGCCGACTTATCACATAATAAATCCCCTTTATGCTTGCGTCTAAGTATAAAAAGTTTTTTCCCTTAAATAAATAGTTGTTCTCACATTCGCTCCATCCCAGTTTCTCAACCGTCTCATTCCCCTCAGTCATATGATCCATAAAGATCGCTTTTTGTTGACATCAATAATTGGTCTAGGAGGTGGTTCCTTTGTCTCTTCACCCCTCCCAATAATGTGCTCTGCACTTGGTTTTTCTATTCTCCTCTCTCTTAGATGAATTAAATGAGAGGATTAGACTAGACTATGAATACCCTCTTATCTTAGTTAACTTTGCAAGGTATATCATGTTTTGGTTAGTGGTACTCACATTAGTTACAGGAGTAAAGAATTTCATCATATACTCACACTGATCCCTTGATTTAAATCCTTTGTGAATGCGAGAAACATGGTTAGTAGCCCACAGATACAGATTTTCGCCACTGACAATTGATACATTTTCTAACAGATCATCGAAGTCCGAATAAAACAGTTTGATAGAATTTTGATGATAGAAAAGATTTAGGAAAGTAGAACAGGAGAAAAAGTAAGACAAAGGTAGGTGAAAGCATTCAGCTTCCTCTGCTGCAGAAGCTGGGAGATAAGCAGAAGCTGGGAGATGAGAACAAACAAAGAAATCCTCAATTTGGAAATGACATTCATGTATTCAGCCAACATCTGATAATATACATGTAACTATACACATTCTCCTGCCATGGTATGTGCAATACCTTACTCTTCTTAGGTGTGGGGAATATCTAACTATAGGTCCATTGGTGGAATTTATTGACACACGAGGATATCTCTTCCCAACAATTAGCCATCCAACAAGAAATTGAAATGGCAACTGAAGTAAATATTTGCTGCGTTGCTGCGTCATGTTGATTTGAATCAGACGAACGAAATGTCAAATGCAGAAGTTAGTCCTCTAAGTAATATTCTAGTCTCTACCCTATCTAGAAAGCTACCAGGATTTTTATTCAGCATCGGCTGGATGCCTACAGGTACTATCGTCCTCTGACTGTTACCCTAACTTTCTGACAGTCCTTTCAATGATGGTCAGTGGTCAATGTGAATAGACTCCCTTTGCTGTATCAACTTGTCTCAGGGAGGCTCATCAACGTCAGTCAGGTAGTCATCAGTATCGATTTCGGCAAGGTATGTCCAGTCTGGACCTGAATACTTTCGATTGATCTTTCTCTCTCTTGGGACGCTTGGTACTGATCAGGTCCTGGCTCTCACCGGCGGTGTCGATCTGGTTACTCTAATCTTCTAACTCACTGTCTTCTCTAATAGTCTCTTGTCTTTTCTTAGGCATTAACAGTCTTTTCCGGGTGGCTCTAGCTTTTAGCCCACTGTCTTCAGCTGGACCTTGACCCTTTGAGATGCTTGAGATCTCAGGCTTTAATGAGGGTAGGTCGCTCTCTGAGATGGAGCTTCCTTGCCCCAACCCAACCTTTACTTCTTGTGATATTTGCTGCTGCAGGTAGGTTTTAGCCTTCCATGAATTTTCACTGTTCAGATGGATGCAAATTCTTAAACCAGTAGTTGGTATCGCAGTGGTCGCAGGGCATTTTGACAAAGTCAATCTGGAGATTGTTATAGGGATCATTCGACTTTCCAGTGTGGCACATGGTCACTGACCCTTTTGCCCACGTTCTGTCTTTGGCAGATAATGCAGTGCTGACAAAAACTACAGTTGGAAGGTGAACACCATTCTGCCCCTACCGCCATGCATGTGTTGCACCATCGCAGGCAAGAGGTAATCAGGAATAACTGGTTTTCTCACCCTGGATACCCAATTGTTGCTGGTATCCCTCACACATCCCATTAGGATTTCTCTAGCTCTAGGGCAGAATGTGGCAATTCCCTCAGCTCATTGAAAGTATGTACAGTATTCATTAACATATTGGATACATTTTCTCGTGCATTACATGGTTCATCTAAATGGAAGGTGCTAGACTCGAGTGCAGTATCGGGCAATTTCATCTGCACAACAGTTGCCTCTCAGCAAAATCTCTCACAATTGTGTGCAGCACACTTCACTACAGCAAATTCCTTTGCCATTTCTAAAGCATCCAACTACTTTTAAACATACAGCCCATTATGGATGGGGGTGCCAGCTGATGTCAAAAATCCTTGCTGCGGCCATAACTGCCCGAAATCGTGCACAACTCCAAACCAATACTGCATGTCAATGTAAATAGTGAGGCAAACAATAACAGGAGTAAACCCGTGTACCCAATTGAGACCGGGTAATATATGGCAACAATACACAATGTCTCAACAGGCAAATCACGTGAGGGGACTGTTCAATAAGTAATCAATCCTTATAGCACAAGGAAGGACGAGGGAGACCAAGGAGGGTGAAAAGTTATTTCGCATATAGAGACACAAAAGCACAAAATTAGATTGCGGTAACCATAACCCCTATCTCGTAGGTCACTGCCTCCCTCTCGTACGCACATTCACCCCTCCCCCTTCCCGGAATCTGGACTTCGAATTGGTAAGTCCTTGACGCCAATATCCCCCATTTCCTTTTCCCACTCCCCCCCCACCCCCTTACCACACTGACCTGACGCCCTTTGTCCCTTTTTCTCTCTTTTTAGGTTATTACCCTGGTTATTTGATTAGTTCTTGGCTATCGGTATTGTCCGATCCATCTCTCTTACCTTCATTTATTGACAACAGGTACCTCTTTACCATTGCCTTTCCTTATCTTTATATCATCACCCTGGATGTACCTTACTGATTTTCCTTCTATCTCTTTATACCTATAGAGCACTTTTAATGAGTCACGTAACCATCGTCCTGATGATGACCTCGAGTTAGAGAGGTCGAAACGCCGTCGACCCCGCAACGCCAATTGCGGCAGGCCCAATGGTCAACCATAAATAAACCACTGCTTTTTGACAAATGGCTCGCGGAGGCGGCTGAGGAAGTAGTGCCTGTCAAACGGCTTGGTTCAAGCAGAACTAAGCCATCTGCCCCCTGGTACAATAGTAAGCTTAAGGTCCTGAAGAGCACCTGTAGAAGGGCTGAGCGCCTCTGGAGAGTCGACTATAGCACTGACAAAAAGGCCAGTTATAACCATGCTCTATCAGTTTATAGAGAAGCAATTATATCTGCCAAAAGGTCATTTTTTTAGACCAAGATCAAGGACGCGGTTAACTCAGCCAAAGAGCTTTTCAAAACTATTACGGCTCTTTCCAAACCGCTGTCAGATAGTATCTATCGGCCAAACCTGGAAATGTGCCAGAAACTTGCCCGGTTCTTTCAAGAGAAGGTGCAGGTAATATATAGGGACTTCTTAAATCTGCATCCCAGTCCAGATAGTCACAGTCAGATATTAACATCTACTGGGGCGGACAGCCCTGGCCTCAGCACTTTCCCTCCTATCACAAAAGAGGAAACATTTGTCTGATCACTCTGATGAAATCAGGCTCACCTAAAGATCCTTGCCCCCCCCTTGTCTTGCACCTTGCGCCGGACCTGATTGCTGAAGAACTGTGTGTCCTGATAAATCAGGTCATGGAGTCTGGTATATACCCGAGAAGCTGGAAGAGTGCAATTGTCAGACCGTTATTAAAGAAACCTTCTTTAGACCCTCTCGTACTCAAGAATTATCGCCCAATCGCCGCTCTCCCTTTTGCAGCTAAAATTATGGAAAGGGAGCTAAATAGAACCTTGACAGAATATCTGGCTACCGACAATATTCTTGATTCAAGCCAACACGGTTTTCGGGCACAGCATTCCACTGAGTCAGCCCTTCTGGTGGCGGCGGAGGAGATCCGCAGTATTGTGGATAAGGGAGGTAAGGCAGTTTTGGTAATGCTAGATCTATCTGCTGCCTTCGACACCGTAAATCATACGGTGATTAATCCAGAGGCTGGCATTCAAGGGACGGCACTGTCCCTCCTTTTCGGAGGGAAGAGAGCAATGCTTACTTTGGGATGGGATACAGTCGGATAGTTTTCAGCTGCCGTGTGGTGTTCCTCAGGGTTCAGCACTGTCGCCCACGCTGTTCAACATCTATGTGACTCCCTTGGCGAAACTTGTCAGGAAGCACGGATTCCAGTTAGTTTCCTATGCTGATGATTCTCAGCTCATAGTTTCTGCGGCGAAACATTCTACTGACCTAGCCCTTAAATTTCATGGGTCTCTATCAGAAATTATGGGCTGGATGCAGGAAAGCTTCTTGAAGATTAATACAGAGAAAACCGAGATTATCGAGTTTGGCCATGGCAGACCCTTGTGGAATAGATCCTGGTGGCCGGCAGAGAATTGGGAGTGTCCCTGCCCCATGCCCCAAGTAAGAAACTTGGGCATGATATTTGACAATCAGCTGAATTTTTCGGCTCATGTCAACAGCCTTGCATCATCCTGTTCCTTCCTTATAAGGACGCTGCGTAAGATTTTTCCTTGCATCTGCGCAGAAATGCGCAAAGCGGTTGTAGTGGGTCTTGTCCTTTCTAGGCTGGACTACTGCAACGCTTTGCTACTAGGGGCAAACAAAGCGCAGATAGGAAGGCTACAGACTCTCCAAAACGCAGCAGCAAGGCTATTGCTGGATGTCCCAAGAGATCGATCAATCTCAGAGGGTATCATGGCACTACACTGGCTTCCGGTCCGTCTGCGTATAGATTTCAAAGCTATTTGCCTCGTACACAAAGCTGTCTTCGGAGGAGGGGCTAGTGATGTTCAGAGGCTGTTCACTCCTTATACTGCCGGCCGAGTGTTAAGATCCAGCACTCAGGGTCTCATCAAGATCAATCGGATCAGGAAAACCAGATGGGGCGGCAGAGCCTTCTCGTTTCGTGCCGCCGGACTCTGGAATAAACTCCCCCACTCTCTCAAATCTATATATAACCATCAGACCTTCAGAAAAATGTTAAAGACACGGCTCTTTCAAGAGGTTGGTATCTGAGGATTTCTTCTCCCCTTTGTGTGGTACTAGCGCCAAGACGCTTCGGCATTCGCTGCGCTCTACAAATACGTATCCTATCCTATGAAATTATGTCTGTGAATGTGAAATACTTTTGTTGACCTATACCATTTCTCGGATTGTTTGCGCCGCTGTTCGTTGTTTTTTTTACCACAGTTGTCACTGCGCCGTTTACTCACCTTACACTTTCAGTGCACCTTGGTTGTTATGGTTACCGCAATCTAATTTTGTGCTTTTGTGTCTCTATATGCGAAATAACAACTTTTCACCCTTCTTCGTATCCCTCGTCCTTCCTTGTGCTATAAGGATTGATTACTTATTGAACAGTCCCCTCACGTGATTTGCCTGTTGAGACATTGTGTATTGTTGCCAATGTAAATAGTGAGTCATGAGCCCTCTGACGTACAACAGTCTCTGGTAAGGGCAATCAGTTCAGCCACTTACGCAGAGGTCACATGGTACAAGTAAGACGCTGCTACAACGCTGCTCAATGTACATGCAGCATAGGCTGCTCTCAAAAGGCTGTGTTAGCCAATCAGACACTACTCATCGACAAAAAGGGTGTGGTCAGACTCAGGAAGAGGTGCATCCAGGATGTCGGGTCTCAGTTTTGTGTACAACTCAGTAACACTAACAGAGTCATGGTTGAATTAGCTCTCATCATCCCCCTCTGGAATTGGTAATAGAGAAGCAAGGTTTTGTGCGTTACATCTCTGAACTGAAACATTCTCCTGTGTTAAAATGGGTCTCTAACAGCGATTTAGGCGGCTATTTTTTCAGATGTTGTGTTTAGGTGTGTGTCATGAGGATCTCGATAGAGTGGGGTTACCATTACAATCGAGGGGTAGTCCATCACTATTCCCTCTGTCTGCTGAATACTAAGGCTTACTGCTGCAACCGCTTTGAGACAGCCAGGCAATGCTACTGCCACCGGACCAAGAGTAGCTGAGAAATATTCAGTGGGGCTCGGAGTCTCCCAATGGGCCTGTGTTAGTACAGACCACACACAAAGCAGATTTTTGAGCTCCTGGAAGGCTTGCACACTCATCATCCTTTGATACTGGGTCATTGACATAAGTGTGCGTCTGCCGTAGCAGAGGCTTTGCCACAAAGGAAATTTTGGGATCCATTGTCCGCAGTAGCCAACCATGCCCAAAAACATCCTCACCTCTCTGAGAGGTCAAGAACTTCTTCTGAAGGACTGTCTATACACTCATGGGACACTCGCCTCACCCCCTTTTCTATCTGATGTCCCAAACACTTGACTTCTCTCTGACAATATTGCAACATCTCAGGTGAGACCTTATGTGCTTCTCAGCCAAATGGTTGAGTAGGACAATCGTACTTGCTTGCAAACCTCCTTAGTCATCGTGGTGATCAAAAGATCGTCAATGTATTGTATTAATGTCAAACTACATTGTAGCTGCAGAGTCTCTAGGTTCTTTTTGAGTATCTGATTGAAGTAGGACCGACTTTCTGGATAGCCTTGTGGGGCAAGACCCCACACAAGGGTTTGTCTCTTAGAACCAGAACACAAAGAGAAACTAGATCTCTTCTTGTAACAGGACCGTGAAGAAGGCTTTACAGAGGTCAGTGAGTGTGAACCACTCTGCCTCTGGTGGAATTTGGAACAAGATCACAGCGGGGTTTGGTACCACAGGATAGCATTGAACAACAATCTGGTTGATCTTTCGGAGGTCTTGCACGATCTTCTTTTTGTTTGCCCTCTGCAATGCCAAGAATGGGGAGTTACATGGACTCCAGATAACTTTCTTTAAAATTCCTTGTTCTATCATGCTTTCAATGACTGGATTGAACCCTGCAATAGCTTCTGAGGTCATTTTGTATGGGCGGGTCTGCGGAAAGACTGCTTTCGGTCAAAGAATGAATGAATTGGCATTTGTAGAGCGCATGGCTACCAGGAGGCCTCCCAGTGCTTAGGAAGGGTGATCTTTAGAGGCTTGGCACTTTTAATCAACCCAATCTCTTTTCCTGTAAAATCCCAGACCTCTTTCTTAACTGTCTCTCAAATCCAATGGCAAGTCCTCCGTTGTAATGGCCGGATATAAACTGACAACAGGTTCCAGGGACTGCAATTCAAACTCTGCAATGGCTGTCTGAGTTTCAATTCTGACCCCATCCTGTGTGCAACAAATGATGCAGTTGAGTTTGCAGAGAAATCTTGCCCTAGCACGTTAACAGGGCTAGAATCACAAAATGACGTTGCTCTTGGATGTCACTTATTTTTACCGGTTCTTAGGTAGTGTTTTAGTTAATGCACTGTTGGTTTGTAATACTTACAACTTGGACTTCTTTTCCTGAGCTGGGTAGGTTAGAGACCTCAACTGTTCTAACCATTGAACACGTTGCTCCTGTGTCTATTAGGAAGCATACAGTATGTCCGTTAACCTCTCTGTCCACATATGGTCTACTCTGCTCGACTTCTAAGACTGTGCCAAGTACACACTCCTCCTTCAGGCACTGTCATTGGTCCTGATTGAGCTGCATGGAGTTCTCAAACATCATGGGGACTGAACCCTCTTGTGGCATCTTCTGGTTCTGGGGTACTGTGTGGCATTGTTGGAGAGTAGATAGGTGAGACCTCCCTGCGTCTGTGTTGAGCTGAAGGAATTTGGCAATAATCCACATAGGGGGTCTAGGTACTGAGAGAAGCTCTCCCTGGTCTGAGGGACTCACCCCTTAAACCTCCACTACAATCCAGTCTGGATTGTAATGGCACTCACGCTTCCAATGCCCTACTCAGTTACAAATGTAACATTGGGTCACTTTCTTGAGGGCGCTTATATTTGTCCCTGCCACATTACCTTGTCCTCTCCCCATTCCTGCAACATTCCTACTATAGTTCAAGGAAACTCCTTGCATTGCCGTCCCAAAACTGGTGTAGCTCAGGTCTCTGGAATGGACCTTTAAGCCCCTTAGCCCCTCCATTCTGTGCTAACTGGGTTTATCATGAACATCTCCTTAAGTCACTTTCATTTTGCTTACGGCATGTCACTGCAATATTTCGCACAGTGTATATTGTCATCAACAGGGTTGCTCAGGCAATTTAGGACTCCTTGTGTGATTTGATTGCTGATCTCTAGCCTAAGCCTATACACAAAAGTTGCAAGAATCCCTCCCATGTTATCTCTCAGTGGATCATTTAACCAGCTGTGCTCCCTAGACAGCAGCATCAACCTTTCAAAGTAAACGTGTAGTGACTCTTTTGGCTCTTGAGTGGTTCTGAAAATCTTGGGCCAATTCATTTCCTTTTGGGGGACCTTCATCTTTAGGTGTTTTATGACCATGTCGTATTTGGTTTTAACAATAGGTGAAGGGGCATTCGTCCCTGCCACCCGAGGTGGTTCCTGAGTTGGCCAATCGACTGCTTTTTTGCACAAGCCTTTTGCGATTGGTACCTCAAAAAATACATTCAGATCTTCCCACAAAACGTTACAGATGGTCACAATCTGTTCCATCTGGGTATACCACTTGTCGGATTTTCCCAGGTTTTTTGAAGAGTGTTTGTGAAATGAAAGCGGTCTGATCACGACCATGGAACATTAACTCCCTCAAGGGATACTCCTTTGCCATTCCTCTCACAGCTCCTTCCCTCAATCTCTCTCTTCTGTTTCACCTTATCTATCCTTCCTTTGACCACAATGCTCTAAACGTCAGTGTCATTCCATTCCCTGATATTATCAATCAATTCTCTTACAAGTGTTCTCAACCCCCTTAATTTTAAGGTTCTTAGCTTTTCTCACCCATTGCCATTCTGGCGTTTTTACAAAAATTATTTTGTCGGGTTATATCAATTCCACACATCTGCCAACTTTTTCATCTTGGCATGTGCCTCTCTTGCTGCCTTTTTACTCCGATAAAGCAATTAGTTCTCCCCGTAATACCCTAAATAATTCATTCCCACATGTCCTTTGACTATTTTCTCAAATTCAGTTTTCAGCTGGGCTAGGCTGATTTGATGTTTGCTCTGCACTTGACAAGTTACCGGGTAGGATGATGCAAGTGGTTAGACCTATCCCACCATTGGCTGAGTTAACTCCTTGTAGGGGTACTAATGGAGTCCCTCCAGGCAACTGTGCTGAGTCCTGAGGTATACCTGGGATAGGTTGACTCGGGATGGTACCAATAAGTACTTCGGCCAGGGAAGTGATTGTGACACTAAATAAAGGTAGGTGCTTAAGTGTACAGGTGTGGGGACCTGGGCAGAGGATGGGACGGCAGTTTCTGTATAACTTTGCACTGGCTATTGTGGAAGATTCAGCCATCCTGACCTCAGTTACTGTCGTGGCTGTGGCACTCGGGTCAGCGGCCGTAGCATTGTACGGGGGTCGTCTCACACAGAGGAGTTAGTCTATAAAGATGTCCTCCTCCTCACTGTCTGTGTATGTTTTCTTCTTGGTTTCTCGTCTTCCTTTTTCTCATGTTCTATCAAGGGTTCGGCTCTTGCGGTCTCAATGACTTCCTCTCTCCACTTTCTCCGACTCTGCTCGTCCTGCACCCTTCTCCATGAAAGGGCCCTATTGTGGTCTTTTAATTCAAATTTCTTCCTTTTCTTTTCACTTGCCATTTGCTCTCAAAGGTTTAAGGCTTCAAACTGTGTGGGTCTAGGCTGTGGTTTTTAATTGAATATTGTCCTCCTCAAATTCAAGGGATGCGAAATTTAAAGCTCAATGAGAATACAAGTTGCCCTTCTTCTGCCATTGGCTAAGCCACATGCATGTGTGTAGCCCTTTCTTAGCTGGAGTGCCGTCAGGAGGAACTTTTCACATTCTTCTCTTCCTTTGACATTTGAAAATGTTGCAGTCTCAATCACTCCTTGTTTCAATCTCTCGCTTCTTTCACACCAACCAGTTCGCAATCTGTCCACCAATACCAACGTGTCCCTGTCAAAGATCACCCTATTGCAGCGTGCCTATGGTGTCTACCAGCCAATCCATGAGCAGCTACTTGGTGACGTAATGCTCCAATACAACAGGGCCGTCCCGAAAAGATTTACATTTTTCCTGTCATTTGCCTGCTTTGACTACACAATCAGTTTCTATAGCAGATAGAATGCTCCCTACTTTCATACGGCAATGAGCCCGCAAAAGCTACTTTACTCAGTACATCTGCCTGTGCCACCAAGCTTGGTTAGTACATTTGTACGAGAAAGTTATAACTCTACCTTGATGTAACTAATAGTGCCTCACAGCGCACCTTGCATGCAAGTTACCACTCTTTAACACTATACTATCTGTATAACAATGTCCGACATTCGTGCCTTTCAAAAGTCTTACAATATCATCAAAATCACGATAACAGTTGTCCCCGCAAGTCCAGCAATCAAAGCCACGTAATAGTTACTCTCAAAACCAGTCTACTGCTTCCCATCACAACACACTTACTACGATTACCAACATGCACCGTTCCACAACTACTTTGCCCATATTTTGCATGCAATCCCTATTGATACTCACATCGTTGTTTCTTCTCCAACCACCTCATCTCTTTGGCACTTGGATCAGATTGGAACTAAGCCAATTTTCATCTAGGGGAAAACCGCCTGGACCATGAAGGTGCAGTACCTGGTTCTCCACCCAATTGGTTAATCAATTTTGGGTTGGCTGTAGTCTGGACCATTGCTTCTGCTACCAGATCTGTCGGTGTGTAAACCTATCCTAGAATCCAACTCACAAGGGCACAGTAACTGCTAGGACAGGGAGCGGTGTAGTTGTGATAGGACTTTGGTGCTCCCTGACAAGAGCAGTCATTTTTATGAGATTAAGCTCAGTTGCAGGTTAGAAACTTTCTTGTAAGAATGACAGACTAGGATGATTTTTTCTATAAATGAATCAATAGGCAAATGTTATAGGACATGCCGTAAGTAAAACTTATTAGCAAAGCATACAGATCATAAGTACAGTGAACTAGTTACAGTTCTAAATAAAATCTGGCATAGATTTGGCTTCTAAGGGTGGGGAACAAGGTCTCCTGTACATAGAAATCCACACTTTATTTATATAGGACTTCGAACCAAGCCGGTCAAACATTCGACATAAGTACATGATTCTCAGAATATGCACCAATAGGTAATGAGCAAGAAAAAACATTTACTACAGAATACATTTGAAGTTTTTCTTATGGTAGCAATATATCGGGTTTGCAGGCATTCTCAAAGTTTATTTATTTATTCTTTAATTAAAACAAGACCGCAGTTGTCATCAGGTGATATTTTATGACGGAGCAAGATGGAGGGCAGTATAAACACAACCTAGTTTAGTGTTAACTCAATTCATGATGCATTTATTATGCAGAAAGAAAGGCAAATCACATTATATAACCTTTAGCACTTTTAGAACTTCTATGTATCTCCAAAGCACCTTCATAAGGAAGCCAAATATATGGTTTGTGTGATTAGGTGTTTTGGTATTGAAATTTAAAGCATCTTAATCTTCAGGACACTCAATTTGTACTCTTGTACAACACTCAGAAAGATGGCCACATCAACCATCTGGCTCCATAGACTGCACAAGCCTGAGTGTTAAATTGAGTAAATGTTATTGCTCAATCCATTGGTATATAGAACAAAAACATCGCTTTACAAAGTTGTTCACCCCAAAACGTTTTAGTAACAGCAGCTTTAACCACACCTCCCTTAACAAATAATTTCAGAGAACCAGGATGTGAACAATGCTCAGGTACCACCATCCCACTACCATGAATAAATGGACTCCTATTCAGGTCCCAAAGATGGTTAGCTACAGGTAGGTGGGCAAATCACAGCTGTGTATATGTATATGTATATATATATATATATATGTGTGTGTGTGTGTGTGTGTATATATATATATATATATATATATATATATAAAACCTCCTTGCATAAAAGGAATGTATATCCAGGTGTTCTCCTTTTGTGATCGCCCTCACTACAGCAGCCCCTCCTGGCATATGGGGGTCACAACAGTCACAAGTTCCACGCTCCTAGGCCGAAATCAGTTCACTGGTGATCCCCTCTGGCATACGGGCCACGGCGTCACAGCAGTGCAGGCCTGGTGCTTCCCGCACAGTGCTTCCGCATGGCTCCTGGCATATGGGGTGGCAGAGCGGATACTCTACATGGGCAACGACCCTATCGGTGCACAGTCTCACACCACGCTCAAGGAATCCTCTTGCAGGGCCCCCCACTGGACCTCGCTCCCTCCAACACTCTTTTAGTGACTAGAGTTCACACCGAGATGTCATCCACAGTGATATGTAGATCAAAAGGTTAATCCTGGGCTCGAAGCCCTACTTTTTGATTCCCTTATCAGCTCCTTTTCTCTTCCTAAGTGTGCCCAGGCCCCTTCCTTGTGATCTACCACTTAATGAAAGAGCCATGATAGGAAACTCTATATCCAGTTCAGACTTGGCACCCTCCCTGTGAACGAGTTGAGAGCTATGTGGCAAACTCAAGTTCTAAGCCCACATAACTGTCCTGGATGCAAGGCTACTGTGGAGTCCAGAGCACATGTGTTGTTTGCTTGCCCGGCCTTTGCATACCAGAGATCAAAATGGATAAAACCAATTTGCCAGCAAATGGGGACGCGGAACTACCAGAATGCCTTGCAAATTCCAAAATCATACACTAGATCCCTCTTCGCTTGTGCAGTTGCGAAGTTCCTTGGTCACATGTGGGGCATTAGGAAAAAGTGTAAGGCAGGAGCTTAGAATGAAGCGGGCTCACCTCTTGTATTGAAATGCCCACAGTACTTAAGTATATTCTTGCTATGGAATTATGATTATATAGTTTCCAGACATAATGAATCTGAGGAATGTTCCTCTACTTCTTAAGCATTCACCAGGCAGGACTGGGCCTCCCAAATTGGAACCCAGGATCCTCCATGAAATGTACCATTGCAGGTGCATTGACAGTCAGCATGCATTCATAGCACACCTACTGCACAGCACTGTTACTTCAATGCATTGTACTATTACAGGCACAAATACATTAAGCAAACACATTCAGCACTGTAGCCTTTCTGCATTGTACCTGGGTGTGCTATTTTAAAACACACACAGACTATGTGCGCACTAAAACATGTCCTTCTTTGGTTATTGTACTTCATGCAAGCGCACACACTCAGCTCATGCTCTCCTTATGCATGCACTGCATAGCACTACATCTCTCATGTACTGTATCCCAACAGGCATACAAACATTCAGTGCATGCACTAACCATACATATACTGTGCAGTACTGCTCCATCCCTGTACTGTACTGTTCACAGGCACACATTCAACAAGTGCAAAGCCAGTACTCCTGTGCTGCGCAGAACTTCCACATCTACCTGATGTAGGCCAAGGGTGATTTAAGCACATAGTAACAGAACTTTTAAAAAGGTGAGTGAGCCTGTAGGTCTCACTCCAGTGAACCAGCCTAAAAAGGTCCTGTTCACTACTAATGATCACTACACAGTATGCTGCCACCACTGCACTTGTGCTGCTTAACTGCTAGTGAAGGCGGCAGCCTTCCACCACTAGGAAGGTAGCACTTTGGGCCACCTCCCGGCCCAATTAGACTGCAATCCATGAGACAGGTTTCTGTCATGGCGCCTATGCATGATGTGTGTTCACCTATGACAAAACCATAAGCGATCCAGACAACAATATAGTTGGTCACTATGGGCAGGGGTACACGTCTCTTACCAGGCAGACGACTTTTCTTGCCCAACACACATACACCACTGTTTATCTGAGCGGACATAATCACTGATCTACACCTGAGCCAAGAGTCTCCCCTGATGCTGGAGCTCTTGTATACTCAGACACCACTGAAGAGTCTTCATTTGCCATTTGACCTATAGTGTCCAGCCTCTTAAAGTCTCAATCTGGAGGCACCATAGAAAAGAAACACAGACTCAAATTAGCAGAGGAAGCTTGGACTAATACGCATTCCAGGGACGGACATGATCACAAAAAGTGGGAGGCACGAGTGCAGACCTGTGACACAGGAAGATTAGATAATGCAGAATGTTGGGCTGGGAAGGGTTTCTCCAAGGCACCCAGTACGCGCTCCAAAAGTGTCTTGTTGACAAGTAGCAGAGGCTCTAAAATTGCAGAGGAAGACTACAAGATATGTCAAAATATACAACTGGCCTCAGTGGTGGACAAAGCTAATTCCAATGCTCCTGCTCTTTTTCGCACCACCAAAGCGACTTCTTCTGAAGGATGCTCAGAGGGGTAAGAAATATCCTGTTTTAGAGATGCTTACAGACCACTTGCAATTTTTAAGACCAGGTATAGGCCTGCATCTGTTTATAAATATGGAGGAGACCATCATCTTCTATATGGTCACAGTCTATCAGGTTTAGCAAGAGCATCAGAAACTGTGCAAAAAGGTTCCTTCAAGCAGGCAACTCTCTAGAGCCTATGGATGGGTTGTGCAAAAGGTTCATTGTAGAAACAGACTTAATAATTATACTTTGCAGATTTAGTCAGTCAACTTCAAATGCTGAGCTGAAATTGGATCCGAGGGCAATACCAGTGATGGCACCAAGTGCATGGTGGTTTACCACAAGCAGTGCCACGGCTGAAGCCTGTGGAGATGCAGAGTCTGGTACATTAGAATGAGCCGACACTCGCCAAACCCATAAGAGCCTGTCCATCTTTTGGGAGTAGTCCATAGTTCAACAGAGCTGTCCTAAAGATACTCACCATGGCCTGTCAGAAGGTCTTGACTTCTGCAGGTTCAGTTGAGCCATGAATTCCGGCTTCATCATTTTCAATATCGGAATTGCCTCCGATGATGAGGAAGAGCAAAATGCCCATCAGAAAACAGTCTCAGGTACTGGACCTTTCCCTTGAAGAGGAGGAGGATCTTCTTCCCATGATATTTTTAGTGGCAATACCTATTGCAAGAGGGTTATCGGTCGGAGAATTACCTGAAGGGAAGTGGACCGCTTTGGTGTATCCATGCAGGTCGCGGCCAACAATAGCATGGCCCCACACTCTTTGAAGCCTTGACAGTTTCAAGAAACAGGAGTAGCAGGCCAAGCATTTTTGTTTGGATCCTAGACAACACATGCTATTTATTTTTGATTAGTTAGCTCAAAGAAAAGCTTTGGTGATTTTTTAAAAGGAAATGTATATTGAAAATTGTAAGCAAACAGCAGCGCTATACTATTTGGCTGTGAGTAATAAAAAGAAGAGAAGAATATTTAATTATATAGTTAAGAATGTATGATTTAGAAAGAAAACAGCCTTTTCATTATTAATAAACACAATCTATGCAATGGGAGGAGGAACCCTTTTGCTGAAGCATGTGACCTTGTGGTGGTGAGGGCCTTCTGTCCGAATAAATATGAGTTCATGATTGGGTGATATTTAGCACCCTATACCAGTGCCAGGCAGCAGAGTTAGGACAATAGTAGGATGACAATACTAAAGGTTTCCGTTCATCCCAGAGTACTTGTTGTTCATGTGATTTCCCCCCCCACCCCCCCCAAACCTTTCCTCCTCAAATGTAACTTCCATATCTGGCTTTAGGCCAGGTTGTCATGGTCACTGGACCTTGGAAAGAGAAGATGTAGGAAAGTAGGATCTTTCTTTTATGGTTACTCCCACTTTCTGCTTGGTGACAGTATGTTTTGACTGTAATTTGCTGGGTCCTGCTGCCCAGTACCCCAGCATCTGTGCTCCCTCTCCCAAAATGGCTTTGTTAAGTACTTTGGTATTTCCAGAATTGGCTACTGCTGTACCCTTGTAAGTCCCTAGTATATGGTTCTGCGGTACCCAGTGAGTAGGAAAACCAGGGGTATCCTTTGGGCTGCAGCATGTATTGTGCGACCCATGGGAGTCCATTTTAACTCGGACTACAGGCCTGCCTTTGCAGCCTGTGTGAGAGGGTGCTTGCACTCCTCAAAACGGATATATGTTTTCTTATATCAGAGGACACTACACTTACAACCTATAAGTCAACCCTATGGTAGGCCCTTCAGGCAGGGTGGTTGGTTAGAGGTGTGAGGGTGCCCCTGCATGGGCAGGACACCCCTCCAAACCTTGGAGTCTATTCTTCTGGCTCTGTAAGTGCGGTCAGCTATTTTAAGACA